>NC_059394.1:8759335-9442192 GCF_905220565.1 Melitaea cinxia | reverse complement strand
CTATATGAAGTATAACGGTATCCAACAGATAAAATTTCACGATATTTTTTGAAATAATATAGTGATAGTTCTTTACAGTGGTTTTTTACGCACGCTTGACTAGGGGAGTAAGTTAGTAAATGCATGACGAGAGCATCGGTCGAGTGATCGAAAGAGTGATCGGTCGAGGCGAACGGAAGTTGAGAGAGAGATAAAAGTTAGTGAAGATAGAAAGAGAGAGTTACGTTTTTACGAAGTTTTACTTCAGTCGTGTGGTCTACAGACCACACTTTTTTTTCTCTATTTTTATTATTCGGGCATTTCTGGTCGAAACTTGTAAATACAAAGGTTTTAGGTTATTAGCTGAGGAAAAGAAGATCTACCGTATATTTTAACTTCTGCTGATAATGTCTATCAGTAGCTTACGCGTGAAATAAAATTTATCAGGTACCGGTAAAAAAAGCTCTAAGTACACGGTACCCCAATATAGCACCTTTTTTACCTTTTTAATGTACAATTAACGGCCTTATCGCTAATGTGGATCTCTACCAGGCTGTGTTGCAAAGGATTTTACATATTAAGCGAAATTAGACAAGGTTATTATGTTAACTGAGGTAAGGCACGGTAATATCTTGGTTAAAATTTGAAACAGTCCGACTGGGGAAGTACATCATCCTTACAGAAGATCACAGCTAAATAATATTGGTCTGAAGCAGCTGTGTATTACTGCGGTGAGTAAGGTGGTCAGAGCTCTTGGAAATCCATCAGTTGAGCCTTAAGCTTGTTTGCTGACCTATTTGTATATAAAAAAGATAGGTAAAAACAAGACAGAGGTGTGTATGGTGTTAATAAATATATATAACTGAGTTAAAACTTGCCTCTTAGTTTATTGTGTTTAATGCACTTCTAAATAAATAAATGTCTTACTTAAATTGACACTATATTTCCCATTTTACGGTAATAAGTAATAACATTTTACACTTTTGTGTTTAGCGAGTTTAGCGACATCTTTCAAGAATGCACGTTACGATGTTGATAAGTTTCATTGCATCTAGAATTCTACTACAACGCCATCTTTGATACAATGACGTTATCTTCACATTAACTCAAATCAAATACTAAAACTTTAGTGTAATAGTAACAACAATGCATCTGCGATATCTTACATTTTTATAACAATTGTTTGTGATATCAATATTTATTTATACAAATAAAAATGAATCACCGAATTTTACCGCGTACATATGCGCGTATAACTACTGGACCAATACACCAAATTGGATAATTCTTTATTTTGCTTTCCTCATTGTTAGGACAGGGTTATAATAGAAAATTAAGAAAAAACATACGACTTATTTACAAAAAGAAAATTGTTGGTACGCAGTTCGGCGAATAAGCTATGTATGTCTATTATATAATAATGTACTTATATGATTTTATCGAAAACAAAAATGTGATAAATTCTCGCCTCTCGTATGTTGCAGCTATTATAATCAGATGTTGCCTTGTTTATGTTTGATGCAGTAATTGCATCCATAAATTTTGTTGTTTACCTGGAGTTCGTTGTAAGTTTACAAACATTTTACAAACAACGTATGCGTTATTCTGTACAGAATATACACTTGTGTGATTAATATTTTAGACAGGCATTATATACCGCAATAGTTTGCATTACAAATAATATAAATATATAAATAAATGTCACAAACAAAATTACATTTTATTGAAATTTTATCAAATTAATTATATTATATGGCATCTCAATTAGGCTTATGTAGGTAACAAAATGTTCAAACAATTTTTATTTCATCACAACATTCAATTTACTTTTTCTCTATAATGAAACAACATTTTCGGATTTTATCGCGGTTTATTAGGTTCTTTAGATGCCCGACGTTTCGGATACTTTACAGCATGGTCACGGGAGGACTTTACTATTTCTGTTCAAACTTTTAAATAATTAGAAAAGATTATAATTACAATAGCTTTAATGTGCAAAATATTCTGGTGCAGTCTATCGACAGCCGTTTTGATGTGGGTAATAGTAGTGCTGTGTGGTGTGCGGTTACAGCAGTAAAGAATATAGACCCCCCTCTCTTCCCGTGGGTGTCGTAAGAGACGACTAAGTGATAACAAAGTTACACCAACACCTTGGAACTTAAAAAGTCGACCGGTGGAGGGATAACCATCCAACTGCTAGCTTTCAAATACACAGTCCGAAGACGAGCAGCAGCGTCTTCGGTGCGACAAAGCCAGCCCTGCGATCACCAACACGCCTGCCCAGCGTGGTGACTATGGGCAACACACATGAGTTCACGCCATTTTTGGCGCGAACTTGTGGAGGCCTAAATCCAGCAATGGGCTGCGATAGGCTGAAGTGAATAGTCAGTTCTCCCCCATCATGCTTCAGAGACCACGTAAAGGTATCGGTTGCAATTATTATCATAGTCACCGTGCCCACATACCGTACACCTACAGTAAAGAAGTGTGTTGGATAAAGTTCCAACCTTTCTTGTGTAAATTTGCCCACTAGTTCTTACTACTACCATTATATTACTACTTACTACCTTCTACGACTACAGTCTAATTTAGTTTAGTTCAATATAAACACATTTATATTATTTCAAACATTTCAACCTCTTAAGTATTGATGTACGATACAGTTCGCAGTCTGTGAAGTCAAAAGTTGTAGTCACATGCGTTACTTGGCTAACTGAAACGTCTATCAGCAGGGAGTGAAAAAGGTTCGTAAAATTCTTCGGCCCATCTAATACGGTCTATTCTCTAACAGAAACAGAAATTCTACTAACAGAAATAATGTAAAAACGTAAAGTTTTCTTTGACAAGTTGACCTGTATATGATGAACCAAGTATAATGACGAAATTGATTTTATATATTTTATTTTACATAAAATAACCAAGAATATGGGAGTTTCTATTCTGAAGAAAATCACAGACATAAATGTGATCTTAAGGTTGAAACCTTCTGAAGGATGCAACCTCGAAAGACAATCAGTTTTTCCAATCAATTCGTACTCATATAAATCGCGAAGATCGAGGAGAACTGGTCATTTCTCCGATGTTGCATGCGCGTTTCGCATTGATTCCATCCTATTTTCAAAAAATTTATATTCTTTATTTTTGACAAATTTTATAAAAGTTATAATAAAAACCAACAAAATGAAAATATTAATGAGAGCGGATACTCATTATAGTATAGTCGTGAAAGGCAATGATTGTGATAAACCGAAATATACTTTTTCACAGGTACGTACGTATTTAAATATTTTTGTATAATGAGACAAAAAATCTATTTTCGCAGACTCAGAATTTATTTGAAATCTTGAGCAAACTCGGTAATTCTTCTAATGCCCTGTGCGGTACTTATTTTTTAAAACTAAAAATGTACTTGTTTGAAGATGCTAATACATATAGAAAACTCCTTGTTAGATCAAAAAATTCTCTTTTCTCTAGGAAACCCTACCTTTTCGTTTTCGGGAGGTAGAAAACTACCTAATATATCATACTTTTATAATAACTTGCTCGGTTTCATTTGTTTGTACGGCTCCAGTTCTGTATTTCGCGGTTATACAGTGACAATTTAGGTCCCTATTAACTTGGCCAATGTATGGTAGGCATACACAACACCGCGTGTACAATACCCAAAGCTGTGGACAAATGTCTTTGTTTTCAACAATTTGGACCGATGTTTGTATGAGAGTACCTATATGGAATTGGACATGATTTTCTCGGTTATGACTACAGTGGTTTAATTTGAAATCTAGTGACGATTTCAGCTCGCTACACAATCTAGAAATAGAGTTATTTCTTTAGAAACAATTTTATATTGTAAATAAATAGTAAAGAAGAAGTTTAGAAATACAATGTAAACAACGCAGACGATATCGCGAGGACCAACTATCTTTAACCAAGAACCTACGAACCCAAAAAAGAAATTAAAATCGAACCGGTAAACAGTAAAAAAAAAAAATTACGCGGTTAAAAAATAACAAAATCTACTCGTACAATACATTTTGTTTAGGATATTCAACAACAAAATTATCTTTAAACGTTTTCAATTTAGTTTACCTAAAATACATAATTAGTATAGGGATACAAAGTATAGCGTTTATAAATATAAGAAAAATACATCGAAACGAGAACTGATTTGATGCATCTTGTCAAGTGGGTGCAATGATTGTTGATGATTGCTTAAATTGACCGTAGGCGGTTCGTAACGCACACACCTCCCCGCAATCACGTCATATTCAGTATTGTTTTTCACATTATTATAACAACGCAACATTTTAGAGATCTAAATATTCTTACTGAAATGTAGATTCAATGAGATTCGATTCGGTACTGACATTATTAAAAAGATCGTAGGTAAACTTTTATCCTTATAGGTATATTAAAACGAAACCTATCAAACAAGACATTTTAAACAGTTAACTAATTTATTTATATAAATTAATTATAGGTTCTGGCTGCTGTTGCAGTATCGATGGGATCAATGATAATTGGGTTTTCATCTGCTTATACGTCACCCGCTCTCGTGACAATGGAAAATAGTACAAGAATAGATGTATCAGCCGAAGAAGTAAGTACCCTAATAAAAGAATGACTCATTATCTTGTTGTCCACATCGTTTATATTACACTAGCGACACGCCCCGGCTTCGCACGGTTGCAAAAACTATCAAAGTCCCTTTACTATATTTTGTATGTAGTAAGTATACATATAAACCTTTCTCTGGAATAACTCTATTTACTAAATAAAAACCGTAGTTTTAAAGATCTAAGCATACAGACAGCGGGAATCGACTTTGTTTTATACTAGATATGTAATGATGTAGCTGGTTTCATCACTACATATAACTTCTAAGTTTACAAGTTATATTATAGCGGTATCAAAAAGAATCATTATTATTTAACTAGCATTATTTCATTGAATATACTAACTAACATTATTTCATTAAATATACTTTAATACCATTATACCATAGATACCTTGGGATACATTGTAGTTAGTAATTTAGTGGATAAAAAAGAGCAAACAGCTGTTTTAATTTATTAAAAAATCTATGTAGAATTCATCATTCAAAAAAGAAACTAAACATTACTCAGTCTATCGCATAAAATAACCGCGTTTGATTGGTCAGCCATACTCAAAAGTTTTAACCAATTGGACTCTTTGCCTTAGATTGTTTATCACATTATATTGTAGGCACCAATAAAAAAAAAATGTTTAGAGTGTTTATTTTATTAAATCATTTTATCAACTATTCACTAGATTTTGACCGCTCTAAAATTGCGTTCGCAACACTTATGAAATAAATGAGATTACTGACAGGCAATAAGTACCTACTAGCAATTAACGTGCGAATAATTCGCACTCAATAAGTAAACAATTTAGTGACCGTCAATCTTGAAAACGTTGTTTCAAAATTAAAGCCGTGATATAGGTATATAATTTAAAATATATAATTTAAATAATTGATTAATTTACAAAAAAAGCATTAATAATTTTTTTAATTGTGTATGCCGGTAGAGCAAGCAAATTATCTATAAAATGAAATATAATTTATGTGGAGTAATTGTGAATTTTTTTTTCTAAAAAAGGAGGCAAACATTTTAACCTTAGTGTATTAATATATATGATGATGATAGATATTATTAATAAGTAATAATTTGTACCAATATTATTTTTCTTACGGGTTAGGTAACTTTTTTGAAGTTATACTTCTATTGCCGCGTTGGGGAAAAATGATGACAGTAAATTTTTACAATGCGCGCGCGGAGAAGAATTTAGCAACGTGAAGTTAGCAAGCCAATGAAGTATAACTACTTACGTGCGTTTAAGTACATCATCATTATCATCATCATCATCATTTCAGCCAATTGCAGTTCACTGCTAGACATAAGCCTCCACAAGTTCGCGCCAAAAATGGCATGAACTCATGCGTGTTGTCCATAGTCACCACTCTGGGCAGGCGCGTTGGTGACCACAGGGCTGGCTTTATCGAAGATACTGCTGCCCGTCTTCGGCCTGTGTATTTCAAAGCTAGCAGTTGGATATTTATCCCGCCATTGCTCGGCTTTATAAGTTCCAAGGTGGAAGTGGAACTGTGTTATCCCTTCGCCTCTTACGACACCCACGGGAAGAGAGGGGTGGCTATATTCTTTAATGCCATAGCCACACAGCACGTATAAGTACATACACACTTTTTTATAAATTTGACAATTTGTTTCGTCAGACTAAAATAATATTATATCATTATTATTTATTTTTCATCTCATACGTAAGTCAAAACTTAGTAACATTGATTCATCTCCACTATACTTCTTTATCATTCCTTTACATACAAAATTACATAGGTACTTATTTCGTACATTTTCCGGTATAATATTGTTTTATGTTTTTTTTATAGTGTATTTAATTTTTGTGGCATTTAAGGAACTTCCGTAAACAACTGCAATACAATACTTAATTTGGTGCAATAACAATAATAATCATTAAACAAGTTAATCGCGACAAAATATTCGTTAAAATATGTATTTCAATAATTCATAAACTAAAATATTCATAAATTCCTTAACAAAGCATTTTTGACCACTTGCTTTGTGCAGAGCATTTTTATAGTAGCCAAACTATATCGGTATTTTTGTGCATGTAACATACATACTTTAATTGGTATTTTTCTTTGACAGGCAAGTTGGATTGGGGGCCTCATGCCCTTAGCTGCGTTAGCGGGTGGTATGCTTGGAGGCCCTTTAGTGGATTACATTGGTCGACGTAGAACAATTCTCTTTACGGCAATTCCTTTCTTTATTGGATGGATGTTAATAGCTACGGCTGAAATCGTCCATTTAGTATTGGCGGGTCGAGCTATATGTGGACTTTGTGTTGGTGTCGGATCATTAGCTTTTCCTGTTTATCTTGGTGAAACAATTCAACCTGAAGTTCGAGGTACTTTAGGTCTATTTCCCACTGCTATTGGAAATATTGGTATCCTTGTTTGCTATGTAGCTGGAAAATATTTGGATTGGTCTCAACTTGCATATCTTGGAGCTGCTCTACCTGTTCCCTTTTTAATACTAATGTTTATGATCCCTGAAACTCCTCGATGGTACATATCTCGCGGCAGAACTGAAGAGGCACGTAAAGCTCTCCGATGGCTCCGTAGTGCCAATACGAAAATTGATAACGAATTGCATGAGATAAGTCTATGTGATGCAGAGAATAGAAATGAATCTTCACTCAGGGAAATACTTAGTATGAAATACATGAAATCTATATTAATATCCTTAGGACTAATGCTTTTTCAACAATTATCTGGAATAAATGCTGTTATCTTCTATACGGTTAAGATATTTAAAATGTCGGGTAGTTCTATTGATGAAAATTTGTCTACGATCGTAGTCGGAATGGTTAACTTCATGTCCACATTTTTAGCCACAGCTCTTATAGATAGAACTGGCCGAAAAATTCTGTTGTATATATCATCCGTCACAATGACTACCACATTAACAATTTTAGGTACTTTCTTTTATGTGCGTGATAATTTGCATACAGATGTATCTAACTTAGGTTGGCTGCCTTTAACTAGTCTTATGATCTATTTATTAGGCTTCTCTCTAGCCTTTGGACCAATACCGTGGTTAATGATGGGTGAAATTTTACCAGCCAAGATAAGAGGAGGCGCTGCATCAATATGCACAGCTTTCAATTGGTTATGCACATTTATAGTAACAAAGACATTCTATAATATCTTGATCGCAATTGGACCCGCAGGGACATTTTGGCTATTTGCTTGTATTTGCTTTGTAGGTCTATTTTTTGTTATAATATGTGTTCCAGAAACTCAAGGAAAAAGTCTTGAACAAATTGAAGATAAAATGACTGGGAGAAAGGCAAGAACTCGTAGGTTGAGTTCTATTGCTAATATTAAGCCACTGCCAAGCGGCTGCTAGAATACTGTGTGCTGCCTTTTTTGTAAATGAAACTTGAATATTAAAACGTTATCACTTTAAAATATATATAAAGTGTCCTAGAAGATTATAAATAGGATAACTCTAACTTTTTAAACAAAACAAGGTAAGGATGGCTTATTTATAAGCTGTCACTATGGTTTATGTATAGTAAAAATTATAAATAAAAGATACAATAATTACTAAGTATATTTTATACTTTAAGATATATACATTTTTTTTTGTTATAATCAATCATTATAGTAGCCATAGTTTAAATAAAATTGTTTTCAAACAATGTAGTAAACAGTATGGAACATTTTTGTATAATTACATAACAATGTTTATTATTATATTGATTAGACATTAAATTTAGTGAACAATACTTTTATTTATAAAATTAATGAATAAAGTGTTAAATATCTGAGATAAATGTTTTTCTTAGTATTGATTGAACCAAACTGCAATACCTCAAAATGGCTCTAACGATTTTCATGAAATTTAGTATGTAGGGGATTTCGCAGGCGATAAATCTATATAGCTAGGATTAATTTTTAGAAAATGTCGTTTTATCCCTATTTTTAGGCAATGAAAAAATGGCTACAATAGCATTAGAATACAATGGTAAATTTCACAATTGTCAATAAAGTTGTAATAGCTCAGGTGGGAAATCGACCGGTAGGGGGCAACTGAGAAAACTACAGTTCAAATCCCCATGTCTCCGGATCAACTTTTCCTTTTTTTTTTAAATTGCACTGATGATTTTTATTTAAATAACCAGTTCATATTTTTTATTATTATATCGGTAAAATCGGAAAATAATATTCATATTTTATCAATATGTAATTTGTATTTAAATATGATTTCGAAAAAACACGATTTACTAAAAAATACTGAGCTAAGCTCGGTCACCCAGGTACAACTTATACTAACCTTTATAAATAAAAGTGAATTACTAAATTGTTATTTAGTTCAGCCTATTGCAGTGTACTGTGGGACATTCTTTTTTTTTGTGCTACTTACTTTGATCAAATAAATCAATATATTCACAAAAAAATATGGTGGTACTACATTAGTGCACATCAAAGGCTTTAATTGTTTACTCTAGTCTCTGGGTTTAACACATAATTTTTTATACTTCCTATATTCCATAAAATCTATTGCGAAGTCTGTTTACTTTTTATATTTAGCAGGTAAAAAGCCGTAATGTAGTACAATATATATATAAAATTATCCAGTGACACAACTTTACAAAGTGAACTCTAAATAAAATGATCTCAAGATCCAGCATAAAATTCATAAGCTATATATTTAATTCCAGTTACTTAATAAACTTTATTTCTAGTCTTACAAAAACAAAGTGGTAAGTCTTTAGATTAAGAGCCGTCGAATTATCTAAGCTCAAAATTAGACCATTTATCGACACAGTTTCGTTACAAAAAAAAAATAAATAAAAATAACCCTAACCTATCTAACTTCAAAATGACGGCTCTTAATCTAAAGAATAGCCAACAAAGCTGTTACAGTAAATGTGACATACATTTGTTATTGTGATACACATTTTACAATGAAACAAGAATAGTTATATTTTATTACTTACTAGGGTTATATTTATAAGTATTAGGTATTATGTACAGCAGAAAGTAGTACTAAAAAGATAAGTAAAGTAGTAATTTGCTACAACTTGCAATTAGTACTACTTTCTTTACTAATTTCTACGACCTTAATGCTAGAAAATCATTCAAATAAATTTTAATAATGCGGCTCTTAGTTGTGCTGTAATAACACAGGTTAATTCTCACATGCCTTCAAAAAAGTTGTTTTGGGATTGCTGAGGGATTAATTACTTATAAATGATTTTTGTGTTTGTTGTTTATGTTTGTTTTTAACTTACTACATATATTTTTAATTATTCTTGTCTGTATTTCAATTTGTAGATATAATATTTTAATAATACTAATGTTACATCTCTTTTTGTGCATGTTGTCACAACTTAAAAAGTTGCGCATTTAAGCTTAATTGTAATACCTATAGTTTTTATGTGTAAATTGTAATGTGGCAACTATTGTTTGTCCAAATGAAATAAATAAATAAATGTCAAATACAAAAGAGATGACAAAGCAGAGATCAAATCAGCTGAGATCGATCATTGCAATTTAAATCATAAGATAAATTAAATTTTACACATTTAAAACTTTGTAGTAAATTTTTTGTTTTTAAGTATGTACTTAAACCAAACTCTACAGGAAATACATGTTGTAGGCCTGACAATGGAAAGCCACTGACTAACGACGATGATATGAAACATGTTTTTAACTTTTAAGTAGCGTAATAAGTTTTAAAATAATATATTTATATGCTAAACTCACCCATGACTTGTACGCGGCAAATAGCACAAGTATCACATTCTACATCCCAGCTCCACATAGCAACTGCATTCCACTTTTTGAGAGTAAACATTTTATCTGGTTTCTGTCCATCACTGTCACCACGTTCAAGGGATTCACAATCTTCTCCAGACATTTTTTTAAAACAGTGATATACTTCTTTAACAGTAAACAAAAACCTACAAATTTTTATTTGTCAAATATTTTGTCAGATGACAGATGACATATAAGACTGGTTGACACTTACAATGACAGTTAACAAGCGTTTATAAATTTGCTGGGAATAACAATAGTTTATTAAACATTATACATATTTACAATTCACAACTTATAAAAAATAATAAATCATATCCACGTGGAATTGTGCCAAGAATGCTGGAAGCATTTCCCTGTTGAATCGCTATGCCGATTCTCTGGGCAAAAAATGCACCAGCCCTCTTGTCGCCAGTGGAGGCAATAAGGCAAGGAGCTATCTCATTTAAAATATTTAGCACTGCTACTCCAAGGTCCAAGTGTTTCGACTGCAAACGGCACAAAGATGAAATGTACAATTGTCAATAATGAAATAATTCTGTAACTACTATCTATCATTAAACTCACTTTATATTTATTTGATTTACTATTTTCTATTCTAGCTGCATATTTGCAGTCTGATCCTTGTAGTCATTCATTGGAAAAGATACGAAGCCGTTTAATCGATGCGGTTGAGATTATGTTATTAATAGACTTTCAAAAGCTATGGAAGTGGGTAGAAATAGTAAGTATTTTATTGCTAACCCGTAGCGTTACCTGGAATACTGGAGTGACGTGGGATACATACAACTTGTAAGCCTTTTTGGTAACATCGGATAGATCCTCCCTGATCTTAAAGATGATGGAAATTCTAAACTTACTACGAAAATGGCTATTTTTGATTGTTAACAAACAACTTAGGAAATCACTGCAAATCATTGTTTTTTAAAATGTTATGTGAATGTGTATAACGAATTGCTTCTAACAAAGCAACAGTTATATATTAGAGAGGGGACAATTGTATGGAAGTATAATTTTGTACTCAGATATACAGCAGGCAGCACTGACGCAGCTATCTGGGGAGAGCTTGGATGTATCTGTATATATGGCATATATAAATATATGGAGGTAGTCTGTCCAATTCTAATGGACCACATGTTGGAAGTTTATTTTTGTATCCGATGCACCTTTGACCAGACCAAGATCCGTAATAAAAAGATGTATATACACTTGGGCTTGAAAAGGATGTACTTTTCTCTTTTATACGAAAAGAGGATTTAAAGGGACTGATGTTAAGGAACGGGTAAGCATGGTGATTTCAAGAAAGCTAAGAGAATCTATTCATGTGGTTGATGCTAAGAGAGGATAATTCGTTAAAACGGGACCATAGAGGTTAAGAAGTCAACTGAAGAGTTTTTATAACAAATTGATCGCATAACATTTTTCTTTTAAGATATAAAGGAAGATCAACACACTTTATCTTTAAGAGATTTATGAGCAAAATATATATTGGAGAGAGTGACGTTGTTGTTTAAGCTCTACGGATCCGCAAATTAATAGATTGCAAATAAAATCTACCAACCACGGAGGCATAATCAGATGTAGCAATTTCTACCTGAGTACCAGAAGATGGACATTGTCATAACCCTGCTAAAAGTTCCAGATAGATCTAAATAAAAAAACATGATTGATGGAAAGTTATTGTAAACTATTGTGGTTTGAAACAGGGATTGCAAATACTTTATTTAAATTTGATACATTAAAATACAATTGTTATCTGGCACTTTTCGATCCAGTTAGATCTATCAGGATCCTCAATGGAACTGAACATTTTATATCGGAGTTTTTCCACCGGAAAGCGGGTCTGATAATAAGGTATATACTTACATTGTACTCGCCTTTAGCTAAGGTAATACGAATGACTGTTGACAGAGTAAAAAAGTTTTTGTGTAAAATTATTTTATTATAAAAATGAAACATTTAAATTCTACTATTTCGTAGTATTAACCTAAAGCATCTTAAAAGTAATTAAAATAAACTTAGATACAATGACAAAACTCTAAGGGCGGGAAATCTTCTTAGGTTTTTTTTTTGTTATTTATTTATTCATTGTTTATAAGTACCTACAGCTATTAAAACTTCATATCTCACAAACTGACCCAGCGTAATTCGTACCGTCATTTTTTTCTTGAATTATAAATTTTTTATATTATTTTATACAAACCTTGTACTGACAGTAAAAAACTCAACAACAAAAGAATGATTCAAGTTGTGAGGTCGTTCGGAAGTCATGCGAGTACAAACATTTCGGCAATTAATTTATATAATATGTATAGATTACAACACCTACATCTATGTAAATGGACAAAACTTTTTAAATAATAGTGATTCTGGTTATTTTAATTATATAAAAATTATTGATTCTGTTAACTTTTAAATAGAAAAATGTTTCTAAGCATTTTGTATTCGCGATTTTTTTTTCTTTATTCAGAATACTAATCGGAATTGAATGTAAAACGGTGGGATACTTATTGACGAAAACTATTCACTAGTGGTGGACAACGCTATAATATGACGGATGACAGTAACCGCAGTAACCCGTCAAATAGCGTTATCCACAACTGATGAAACAGGCCCTAAGGCTTATCTTATTGTAAGTTAAGTCTCTACACCTCCAAGGAATACTCCGAAAACTAAATTTTAGGTTTTTGTTTTTAAGAAAAACCAAACATAAATATGACAATAGTATGTTCCCTAAATTTTATTAAAATTTATGAGAATCTAAAATGCTTATAGAGTTAACTAACACCATGTAAACATAAGTACTTTTGAAAACCGTGCGAAGTATACGTAGACCAGCATCTAACTAGGGTATCCTCTTACTTTCAGTTATACAGTTAACTATTCCTTGTAGATGTCGGTCAATTGAGCCCTTTACGTAAAAAAAAATTTAATGCATATAGTTCAAGATATAAAAACTAAAATATTTAAATATTTTAGTTTATATATTTAGTTAGAATATTTTAGATTTTTAAAAAACTAAAATATGTGATTATTTTTAATGTTTATTTTTCTTACTTTTATGACAATAAAACTATTCATATAATTATGTGTTACTACTGGTACTTCTCAATTTCAAAATATCAACATTCTCTATTAAAATCATTGAGTTTTAATGAAAGAAAAAAAAAGTTTTATACATTTGTTTTAGGATACAATATATAAAATTGTTTTCTTAATTATTTTAAATAAATTCAGTAAAATTATTATAAATTAGGAAACGTTAAGTGCTTAAATGTAATTAATAACAATGGATAAAATTAATAACAGAACGCTAAAACCTATGGTGCCGCAACCGCTGTAACATCCCAACTCATTTATTTGAATTTGATACCTTAAGTTATAAGGAAATCTGCAAGCGCTCTCTGTGAAAGAAACAAAATTATTATTAGCAAATACGTACGTAAGTAATAAACGTAAATTTTTTATCATTTTAAGAAACAATAATATTAAATGTAATATAATAAATATAAAAATACGTCTAGTAGGAAATTAATCCTGTGTCGGGGGTTCCGGAAACAGACAGAACACATCAGTCTGATCTGTACGCATCAACTATCTGCGGAACTTACACCTGCATTTAGAATTTTCTGTGATCACTGCGTCAGTGATTTGTAATATTACAGGTAAGCGAGTTTAACAGTATGGATGTAACAAAAAACATAACGGTTATGTAACTTTCTTGCTTATAGGTCGCATAATCTATCGAAATCAATAAATTTAGTTATCAATAAAAAAATTAATATATATTATGTAGCAATTAAATTATATTGTCTACTATTAACGTATAGATTTAATTGTAAATAACCACAAGCTTTTACCTGAACAAGTGTAAGTCAACGGTCCATCGGAAGGCACATTAAATTGTACAGAGATATACATCAATGGGCACGAGTTAATTGTATAATATCCCTCACAAGGCGTTTGCAAACCAATTTCAACGCTACCGGAACTTGCGATGGTTTCACATATAGCATTTTGGTCTGTACCTGTAGTCATGTTTTGTCTGGAAAAAAAATAGAAATAATCAAAAACTACAGAGTATGTCACCATTGACTTGGTTTTAAGCGTTAAATCCAATTCCGAATATGGAAATCTACCTATTTTGAAAAGAGGGACAAAAAATTAAATAAAAATATTTAAGGTCTTTTATACGACAACAGTTATTACGCAACAGAAAGGAAATTACAGTCGACCTTATATTTATTTATATATATTATTTACCCAATAAAAACTAAATAAAAAAGCCTACGATTTAAATATCATTTGGCCATTTGGGACAGTTATATTTAAAAAGTAGATTCGTGGGTAGATAATGATTTAGAGTATATAATGATTATTAGTTGTTAAATTGTATTCTGTGACTGCTTTTTTCAGACGTATCAAAAACGAATCAATATTTATTTTACTTATAGTTAAACTAAAAAAACTCACGATGGTTGTGTATCGAAGCGTGAATAACAAATTACAAGACTGCCAAAACCAGCACCAGTTCTTGTTATGCGAATGAATCTGTTTCCATTACCGCCATAAAAGTAGTTAGGACTAACAGAATAATAGTTTACGTAGCCTGGTTCTACATAGTCGTGGAATTGCATTCTATTTGAGTTTGCTTCGATAGGATAAGTTGATCCACAGGTGGGATTAATTATTCGTCGTCCAACTAAAAAATGTTAAGTATATTTTACGTTTTTATCATGTTATACTCGTTACGAATGAGGTTTTATTGTATTTTGGTCAAAAATTTAGTAAATGAATGAACGTGAATGAGAAGCAATTTGTGACCTACTTGTCACTGTTAAAAGCAAAGATTACTATTTGTAGGTCTTATACAATACGAAAAATATTTCAGAGAACAGGCTATTCCCCCTTTTATTCTGTTTATTATTTAATAAAACGTAATCTTATGTTATGAAAGTTTAAAATCATTAACATCAGTTGTAGTTAAATGTTTTTACCCTTGTCTTATGTGTCGCCAGAACTTTACAACTCAGAAAAAGGTCGCGTGTTTAAAAAGTGTAAAACACTCTAGTATTGTGTATGGGAACGTTTATAATTAATTTTATATTTATATACCTTGTTGGACTTGCCGTAGTACATTGTCCATATTATTATTAACATTAGTGCCATCTGAAGTTAACGATATTGTCATGATGTCAGTATGTAAATTACGTACTAAAGGCCATAAAGTATCACGCTGATCTGTTGAAGTAGCGAACAATATTCTTAAATCTGAAACGAAAAAAAAAATATAAAGATCAGTATTTGTTTTTGCCCGCCCACCAACCCACCTGCCCAGCGTGGTGACGACTATCGGCAACACACATGAGTTTACGCCATTTTTGGCGCGAACTTGTGGAGGCCTATATCCAGTAGTGGACTGCAATAGGCTGAAGTGATGATTTGTTATTTAAACCTTGAAATAGGATATTTCAAAAGAAACTTAGATAAATGTAAATGTTATTTTTTTCTCAACGGTAAAATTGAACAAACGAGCGAGGCACAGTTAGCGATTATTGCCATAGGTATCCAGGTGCCAGTATGCCAGGGTATCTACTACACTTTATGCATTTTAAGAAAATAGTAATACATCGCTATCACTTTGCTTAACCCCGCCCATTAATCAATTAAATCGTTGTAAATTAGAACACCCATCTAAACGACTGATTTTAACTAGTAAATTATACTCAGCATACTACGAAATTTTTACGTAAATATACTATAGTCACATTTTAAGATTCCTCTGTCTAGATTATTAAACTTAAGCTTGTTATTTTGGAATCTTCCTTGACTTACAGAATATCGTAATCAATATTTATATCCGATGATTACGAATCACAGTTTACCATTTATAATATTTATGGTTATTCCCACTTACCAGGTACAGTTTCGTTTAGGATCCTTGCCTGTTCTTGAACTAGCACGTTATTTTGAACAGCGGAGTTAAGCAGAAATAGAAGTACTGTGGAATTCCCACCAACATAATTAGCAGTCCTTTCATTTTCAAGTTCACTATGCATCAATATTCTAATATTTGTTAATGTCGTTTCAAGATTCACACCGTTAAACACTAAAAATAAAAAGAGAGTTGTACATATTCTAATAAATATATAATATATACGTAATATATTTACGCCATATTTATTATATACTAGCTTACGCGCGCGATTTCGTCCGCATGGAACAGATGCGCGCGCAATACTTGATCATTATTTTGCTGCGATGTTATTTTAAAACTGGGATATTTCCTGAGATACTCATTGAAATCGAATTATGTAAAAGGCTATTTTGTTTTAAATTAAATACTTGTGATAAATAAGTTATTTATTTAGATAAGGATTAATATCATCTGTACAAAAACATATTCTCAATAAATGCAATATTTTAGAACAAACTTGGTTAGCATAAAAAAGGTTATAGTGAGCCAACCTTAAAAGATAGATATATGCTTTCGCGGACTTTTTTTTTTAGAACTTTTAAAGAGGATCAATTCTGTCATACATGATTTTTGCGAAACTTTATCTGTTTTCACAGCACACGCAGCGGAAGCTCTCAAAATAAAAAAAGAACCCCCGATTTTGAACATTCTTCATTGTTGCTCCGCTCCTTTTGGTGTTAGCGTGATGATATATTGCCTATAATCTTCCTCGATAAATGGGCTATCTAACAATAAAAGAATTTTTCAAATCCATCAGTAGTTTCTGAGATTAGCGCGTTCAAACAAACAAACAAAAAACAAACAAACGAACTCTTCAGCTTTATAATATTAGTATAGATGACTCATCTTATAATTGTGTTTGCTTGCAAACGAAAAAAACCGACTTCAATTACATCGACAAGTAATAGAACGTAAGTTGACGAAAAAATTAACAAACGCACCAGACGTCACTACGATTTTCGAGGTTTCCCCTCGATTTCTCTAGGATTCCATCATCAGATTCTGGTTTCCTTATCATGGTACCACCTCTGAGATATTTCTTTTCCAACGAAAAAAAAATGATCAACATCGGTTTATAAACGACGGAGTTATCGCCGAACATACATTTAAAAAAAATATACGGTCGAATTGAGTAACCTCCTCCTTTTTTGAAGTCGTACACAGTCGTAAACGTTTCCATTAATATATATATATATATATAAACTCGTACATACATACTCATATATATATATATATATATATATATATATATATATAAACTCGTACATACGGTCGAATTGAGTAACCTCCTCTTTTTTGAAGTCGGTTAAAAAAATACAACGTTACCTTTATATCACATAAACAAACACGCATTAAAGTAAGAATGCAATATAAAATTTAAAGAAAACTCGTTATAGAACTCACTAGTTTGATGTCTCGACAGTGTATAATTTGTGTGAAAATCTGCTAGGGAAAAGGTTTTATTAATAATGACACTTCCGTCGAAAGCACTTAATAAGGTTACGCTTGACCCAAATTTTCCAACGTCTATATTATCTAGGAGCCATGAGATAGCAGGATAGATGGTCTGATACTGCCACGTCGAATCGACCACCAAGTATAGATTCGTTTTAAGGCGATAGTTTCTCATCAAATTTACTGTTTGTTGACAATTAATGTCATTTAAATTATTAGCTGAAAGTAGAAAAAAATATACCTATTAGAAATTTTTATTCATATTTTTTCAGTCTAAATATTGTAGTCAATGATTTATCAGCAAAATTTTTATTACAATTTGTCTAAGCAGTTTTTACTTTTTATTTTTATATAGGTACCTTCTACTATTTTTGTAGTCTGATTTGATCTTTATATTAAGAATTATTTAAGTTACTCATGTAATTTTGTAATCACTGGATACTTACATACGTAGTTTTGGAAATTAGTAACTGCATTGTTAACAAGTTGTTCTAAACCTCCGATAATAGTGCCCCGCAAAGGTATATTTGTATCTAAAGCAGCAGCAAACGCATTAGTTTCTGCGACTAAGTTAGCGTGAGTTATAAATTCTTGACTTAAGCTTGGTCGATTGCAGGCTCTACGAGTCTGGGACAATACTCCATTCTAAAAATTAATTAAAATTTTCGTTAGTCTCCATATTATAGCAAAACAAAATTGGTTTAAGAATCAATAAGTTTTACAAGTTACCATTTCCGTGTAATACATATCAAGAAGTTGAGACAATTTTATTGGAGGTCCCTGTAACTGCGAATTCACAATATTACCCAAAACAAAACCATCTATTCCACCACGAAGCTCTGGTTCCGTCATCTCAACATTATTTTGACTATGAAGCATATAGAATCTTTGAGCTTGCGATGAATTCCAATTACCAGCTGTACCGACAGTTATTACGGAGCTACCTCTTTCGGTGTTTTGAATAAGAACGGCTTCGGCTAAATCTCCTATAATTGTAAAAAATGTTAATTTAATAATAAATAACTGAAATTATTTTAAAGCAATAGTTTTAAAATAAGTATTGCTTTAAAATAAGTAATAATAAAAAGCTTGCCTGATAAAGTTGTAGGATAAGTCGAGGTAACAAATTGTTGAATATTCTGCGAGTCAATGATGGCACCTCTTGCTAGTTCTCTAATTGATATTGTCTGGTATTGGGCTCCACCGGCGATACCTGCAAGGACATTTCCAGCAGAAACAGCGCCCCACCTCGTGTTAACGACCCCTTCAAGAATTGGGCATTGACTCTGCATTTGTGTCTGACGTTCAGATTTTAAACCATTTATATCGGTGTATTCAATGTCATCGTTTGGATTATATTGTCTCATTTGCCCGTTTTTGTCCAACGAATTTCTGAAATAATCAATACACCTTTTATATATGTATATTACAAATTATATGAAGTCGAAGTAGTAGTAAGTATTAGTAGCTCAACATATAGACCACATTGATGTTTATAAAAAAAAATGGTACATTTCATGTTAAGCATAGCCTTAACCTGCATATCGACGATGGAAAGGCATAATGTATTATCCGCCATCTAGTAAAATGATCAGGAGAGACGATTAAAGTTTTAAAAACTTCATAACTTTTAAAGTATTGGAGATATCTCTATGAAATTATGTGAAATAGTAATAAAATTTATTACAAATGTATACATTTAATAAAAAAATAACGTATGTCTAATATTTGTATTATTTTATGGATTTAATACAAAATACCATAAAATCTCAGATAGGTAAAATTAGTTTATATCCAAATATTACATCCAAAAAATGTCAAGCAAAGTGTTTTATATTCAGAATATAATTTAATATTTTCAAGTAAATTGTTTTATATCCAAATAAATGTGATATTGCTATCGCGTAAAATGACTTAAAAATAAATCCAATCATGACCAGTGAGAGGTAAACACTTTTATGTAACCTTTTCATATCTATGCGAACCTGGTAAAACAGTTGTACAGACATCAGTGTATTCGAACAAAGAGGGTCAAGTAGCTTAACCATACACTTAACTACCATTTAAGCCACAAACTAAACTTTAAAACAAAACAAAAAAAAAATGAAAAATAAATGTTTAACTGAAATTATATTTATCATAAAGTTACAATTAAAAAACTGAATTAAACTTTCATGCTGACGTTTACAAACTTACTATATAACATATAATTATTATTAAACTTAAATTAATACTTGATAAAAAAAAATTTTTACTTAACGATTTTCAGTATTTTTAAAAGATTTACAAAAAATAACTCAAAATCTTAACACCTAACTATTAAAAAACTTTTTAGTCCACCATAACGAGTGGTTTAATGAAACTTCTTAGGTAATACTCAGTTATCATCTATCTCAACATTAGAAATGTCTCCGAAATCTGAGTCTGGTAGAACATCTGCCTTATTGGCGGAGGTACGAAGATTCAAATACTCACTATGATATCTTTGAGGAATGACAAATGGTCAGTTTGTATTAAAATAGATTCTAGAAAGAACAGAAAAACGACTCAACGCATAATGTTACCTTATTTTGGATAGGTAAAATGTATTATCTTGGAAACAATGGCATTTTAGAGTAGAGTAAAATGTATTAACTTACAATGACTAACATTTAAAATCGGAGTAAAATGTTTTAAGTCTACTGATCAAGAAAACTCAAATTGGGTATAATGTATCAATTATAAAAATGATAATATTATAATTTGGTAAATTGTTTTAACATTTAAATTTGGTTAAAGTCAAGTAAGGCAAAGTAGTATAAGATACAATTTTTAGTTAAGAGGTGTTTTAATGACAAAATCCACTATTTACTATAGAGTTAAAACACAAGAAAATATGAAAAACTTCAAAATCACTGGTGTATTAACGACCATAAAAGTCGTCAGATCGAGCTGAAACCAAGACCATTCGAAAGAGTTCATTCTCCAGATTCCAACGGTATATATAACTCGATATCGCCAAAAATGGCGGTTAATACAATATGCCTTTCCACCATCGATATGTGAAGAATTATGACAGGTATCTGAGCAGATATACTCGGTAATCTGTAACACTTATACTCGTAGCTTACATGCATTAGCATTTTAAAAACGTATTCGTATAACGTGTTGTCGTTTAAGAATGAATTAACTTACATTGAAGGTAGATCCAAAATTTCAACATCATCTTTAAATATGTGTTGTGAAACATCACGAAAAGTTCTTAAAGCGCGATACTGCGATAGTGTATTACAAGAATTTTCATTGCCTCGAATGCGAAAATCAACGGTTGTAGACAACATATGGTGAAGAGCACACTATAAAAATATATGGGGATCATTAACAATAATTTGATAAACAAATTTATTCTTATAAAAATAATTAGATTATTAATTATACATCACTTAAATATAATAATCAAAAATTATGATTCGAGTATTTCACCAACTAAATTAGATAGCGAATAAGTAAATTGTACTTAAATACAGTTGATTTAATATCGTACTTAAAATAAGAACATGATTAATTATATACTAATTATATACTACATAAGAAAGTGATTTGATTAAATGTTATACCTTTAAAGCAGAATTTAAAACATTGTCAGGCAACATTAGCAAATTTCCAGGAATAATTCTGGTTAAAAGCAGCTTGTGACGATAGAAAGAATGGAATGTAGGTGCAAATGGCAACACCGTAGACGATATAGGCATATTGCTATCTGTTTGATGGAATTCAATACCATCTTGTCTGTATCTGTAAAAAAATGTGAATAAGTACTATTGAGTTCGGAAAAAAGTTTACATACGTTTTGATACTAAGTTTTTTTTTTTACCGCAACCACCTCCGAAGTTATAAAGCCGACCGATGGCAGGATAACAATCCAACTGCTGGCTTTTAAATACACAGGCCGAAGACGGGCAGCAGCGTCTTCGGTGCGACAAAGCCAGCCCTGTGGTTACCAACCAGCCTGCCCAGCGTGGTGACTATGGGCAACACACATGAGTTTACTCCAATTTTGGCGCTAACTTGTGGAGGCCTATGTTCAGCAGTGGACTGCAATGGGCTGAAATGATGATGATGGTGATAATGATGATGAATAAAAATATGAAATTACTTACGTATGAAGTATTAAAGCAACCAATTGTCTCATGTCCATATTAACGTCGGGATGATCTTCAATTTTACGAATAATATCTATCAACACCGACATAGTTGTTGGAGGTAAATTATTTCTGTCAAGTAACTCTCTATTCGTGTAGCATTCTCTCAGTAATGGTGCTATACTTGACTGGGCATTCAACTGACCATGCACACTGCTGGTAGCCATCAATAATATCATCGCCAACCAAATCATGGTTAAGCCTGTAAGTTAATATTTAAAATTACACAAAAAAATTTAATCTCATTAAATATTTTTCCTATAATCTATATTCCGTTAATATCTACTATTTTTCATAGACATGCATTTTAACAATTTTATTTAATTCTATCTCACAATACTTTACATGTATACGAGTAGAACTGTAACATTGCAACGATGATGCGTGAAGACAACTTTACGGGCTTTCCGAGGAACTGCGGGGAAGAACATACACAGAGAAATAGATTATTATATCAATACAAATATCAGTTCATAGGCTTCATTCTCCTACGTGGAGAAAGAGGCCTATGCCCAGCAGTGGGATAATACAGGCTGAATGCAAAAATATCAGTCCAGAGCGGGATTCGAACCCGGCCCTGCGAGCGTCTTACACTACTACTCGCACCCCTACACCGGAACGATTGTATCGTTGTCTGGCGTTTTATGTTGAACCCCGACATATGATTTCTTCGTACTGGCGGGTGTTGAGTTTGTGAGGTAATTTGGCAGAGAAGCAATAATATACTGCAGTTCAAACATTAAGATAAAATTATGATGGAAAACAAGCGTACGGTCCCTTTGTTAGTAAGGACATACCGTACTCTATGGATGCCTGCTACTCTGAAAGATTGTAAACGAGTTGTCAACCCTAGCGCCGACGGTCCTATTCAGTGGCTCTGGCTATCATAGGAATACAATTACATAACATTACTAGTCCTGTCAGGCTACTCCAAATTTCAATATTTGGAGTATGCTATGCTATGTTCTACCTCAATTAAAATACTGATGTTACGGAAATGTTACTACTTACGGAAACACATGAATGTTTTATTTTTTATTTTAAGTATTGTTTTATATTTTCATACTTAACTTTCAATCGACTATTTCCTTCAAATGTTTTCCACTGTTTTTATATTTTGTTATTGAATATATAGAACTGATTTAGGTAGTTTATTATTATCAGATTATGGATAGGAAATGTAACGTGACGGACATTATTCCAAATGATATCGATTTATCATCGATACTTATGTAGTATGTTTACTAAAATGTAACTCATATTAATACAATAAAAATATCAATGACAATACGTTCAGGTATGTGAATTTTCAGTCATTACGTAGGTATTATAGTCATTGAAAACATGATTGAGCATCACTACATAGTATAAAGTATAATTGTGTTTG
The DNA here is from genome assembly GCF_905220565.1 of Melitaea cinxia. Taxonomy (NCBI): domain Eukaryota; kingdom Metazoa; phylum Arthropoda; class Insecta; order Lepidoptera; family Nymphalidae; genus Melitaea; species Melitaea cinxia. Next base: position 9,418,823 of record NC_059394.1, on the reverse strand, counting down.
CTCGCAAACGAAAAAAAAACCGACTTCAATTACATCGACGAGTATACAACGTAGATCGACGAAAAAATAGTCAAGTAACTACGCGTTATCAAAGATTACTCAAAACGTAGCTATCAGATCGCGATAAAATTTATATGTGACCAATTAATAAATACCAGCTTTTGATTAAATTAAAAATTATCAAAATCGGTACACCCAGTAAAGGGTTATTGCGAATTTTCGAGAGTTTCCCTCGATTTCTCTAGGATCCTATCATTAGATCCTGATTTTCTTATCATGGTACCAAACTAGGGATATCCCCTTTCCAACAAAAAAAGATTTATCAAAATCGGTACATCCAATAGAAAGTTATGCGGTATAATACAACGTAGGTTGACGAAAAAAGCGTCAAGTAAAAACGCATTATTAAATATAACTCAAAAAGTAGTTGTTAGATCTCAAATAAATTTAAATGGGACCAAATGACACACACCACCTTTCGATTAAAAGAAAATTTGTCGAAATCGCTCCACCCAGTCAAAAGTTCTGATGTAACATACATAAAAATAAAATAAAACATAAAGTCGAATTGAGAACCTCCTCCTTTTTTGGAAGTCGGTTAAAAAGTAAGAATGTGAAATATCGCTTTTGACTCTAAAAATATCCAACAAACTTTTATTCCCTATTTTACACGTTTCAGGGTCAAATTTTATAAGCAATAAATTCCTACACACATCCCCTACACATTACGAATCTTATGATAAAAACTTTTAATCGTGAAATAATAACTTTCAGTTAGACTCTCAGAAGAATTTTAAACTAGATTTTTTTAAGCCTTCGTTAAAAATTCTTATTTCTTTGTTAATGAAAAGTTTTTTTTTTGCATGATCCCCAGACAAACATACAAAATACATTTCACATTCGAGAAATTTCTAAAAACGATTAAGTTTTTTACCCATTAAAAGCCAAGAATTAAAGTTTAATTATTTGAACATTAAGAGGATATCAAAACTTTAAATTTTTCTGAATCATGTCTTGCTTAATAGATTAGGTTTAAAAGTGGTGAATCATTCACTCCATTAGTCAGGTACCTACAACATGTTATTTTATAAGTATAGATATATTCCTTGTTACATTATACTCCCGCTCTATAAAGAGCCCTTATTAGATCTAGTAAGGTATTTATGTCAATGACATAAAACCGGAACTTAGGGTTCAAAAGAGTTGGACCACAGTATAGTCAGTCATGTCTAGTGCCTACTAAGATGACTGAAGTAATTTTATAAAAAAACAATTTCTATCTACATATTAGAACCTCATTAATAGCTTTTTGGGGTATCAACACAGTGGATTACTACCTAAATTGTTTTATAAATATTATTATTAGTTTGTCCATTGCAACCTAACCTGAAACAAACCTGCCGCAATAGTTACATCAAAACGTTGATTTACCAATCGTGAGCATATACTAATATACTTTCATAAAAAAAGTGTTACGTTTGTGATAAGGATTTCAATATTCTATTTATTTAAAAAATATGCAAATATGTCCATAATAAAATTAGCGTGACGCCTGTATACCATATATAAATGTATAATACATATTATATCATACTTACGAAACTTAACAAAACCTCAATCCACTTGTTACAATATTGTCTTAAATAATTATCAGGCTTTGTTCTTTTTGCACTACACCTTATCAACAAGTATCACTTATGATTCCTCACTTAAAACTTAATTGAATTCAATTGTAACAGATTTCACGAATACTTAGTTCTTGCGGCGCACCCAGCGCATACCTAACGAATATTTATAAAATAAAGGGCAGTATTACTTGATAAGATAATGAAAGCAGGTCTAGATAAATTCGTACAGCGATAGCCGTACTGTACGTTCTTATCGTCGTATATCTGTTTTTTTGCTAGCGATTACGGCGATAACATTCAATGTGGCGAAACCTATTACTTCGTTCTGTACCGATATTTTTCGACACTTTATTTATCATTTTATTAATTTTATCTAATTATCAAGGTGACACATATTAATCGTAACATACTAACAAATATGTTGTCGTTTTATTTAAGTTTCTATATATGTCTTTTTAATTTTCTGAACTTACATGTCATTAAAATAATAGTACACACGAGTGGATGAGAAAGTGTGTCAAAAACTCAAAACCAAATATACTGTTTGGTTTTTATGTGAAAATATTAGGTACTCCCTACACCAAAATAAAATCTACTTCAATTACATCGACAAGTAATATAACGTAGGAAGACGAAAATATAGTCAAGTAAATACGCGTTATCAAAGATTACTCAAAAAGTTGTTATCAGAGTGTTATCAGATTATTATGGTACCAAATTAGAGATATCTCCTTTCCAACAAAAAAAGAATTATCAAAATCGGTACATTCAGTAGAAATTTATGCGGTATAATACAACGTAGGTCGACGAAAAAAGCGTCAAGTAAAAACGCATTATTAGATAGAACTCGAAAAGTAGTTGTTAGATCTCAAATAAATTTAAATGGGACCAAATGACACACACTACCTTTCGGTTAAAAAAAAATTGTCGAAATCGGTCCACCCAGTCCAAAGTTCTGTAGTAACATACATTAAAAAAAAAATACAGTCGAATAGAGAACCTCCTTCTTTTTTGGAAGTCGGTTAAAAACTCAATAGGCCTGCATTGTGTCTGAGATATAAAAATCTTAACTGGTTATGAGAGAAAGAGAGAAAGAAAATGTGTGCTCGCACCTCTCCCTCTCTCTTGCTCAGTTCGCCTCGCCCGATCATACTTTTAGTAACGCTCTCGTCACGCATTCACCAGCTTACTGCTTCCTCCCCAAGTTAAGCGTGCGTAAAGAAGCCCTTTCGAAAGAATATGTCCAGTAAGCGAAATCACAAGTTTAAAAAGCTTAAATGTATTGTTTTAGAGTTTTTTTTTTAATGTTTCATTCTAGTTTAAAATGAAACTAGACATGATTAAAAGGTGTTAGATGTTAGATGTTTGTAGATAAATGTTTTCCACAATATACAAAGGATCTTATATAACACTAGCATCCCGCTTGGGGTTCGGGCTCTTTAATTTTTGTCAAATAGCTGTGTGAAGCCGGGGCGGAATGCTAGTAAAATATAAAAATATTAAAGTTTTAAATTTATTATTGACGAAATTTTATAAAAATGACAAAACGATCGACGAGGATGGGATTCGAACCCACGCGTGCAGAGCACATTGGATTAGCAGTCCAACGCCTTAACCACTCGGCCACCTCGTCGCTTGAGTGTTATTGCTAACTTTATGATAACATTTAAATAACACATCTTTCCAATTAAACCTCAATACAAATTAATTATACTAAAAATAAACTTGAACCTTTTTCCACATTACACTATATTTTTCATATTTCTTACACCAAAAAATTTTTACATTCATAAATAATATTCAACAAAAATACACATCCACGTGTGCGTCATATATGAAATAAAATTAATTACGTTCATAATTATTATATTCAACTAGCATGAAATAATTAAATATAAAATATTATTTCCCATAACCATACATAGATAGGATCTCGAAATGTATGGGTTATTTTCAGCGCCATCTATTGAAATATTGTAAAACTACAACACCTTACGGTACAGTACTATTACTTTTATTAGAACATGTTGACTGCACTGTTTTGATTTTTAATACTAAAAATTAGATTTAAAAAATTATGTGAAGTTTTAGTCTTTCTATACAATGTAACTACCTATTAAATACAATGTTAATGTTTTTACTATAAGCGACATCTATGTTACAATGAAATAATCTTAAATTCGCTACTTAGTTCAACGTTGTATCAAAAGCTGTCGCTTAAAGCTTATATTTTAATATGTTATTTGATTTCGTTATATGAACAATTTTCATTTAGATGTCAAAAAAGGTTTTTGATAAAATAAAAAAAAACTGTTATTGTTTCATTTCAATGCATGAGATAATGTATATTATTCAAGATATGGTTATAAATAGTAGAACCTGTTTCACTGGTTGTGGATAACGCTACTTGGTATATTTATTAATAGATATATTTCATACTAGCTGACCCGGCGAACTTCGTATCGCCTAACACAAACTTTATCGTATGGTATTAAAGTTCAAATTGACTTTTAAGTATTATCACAAATCTTTTGTATGGGAGTATAGAAAAGTGTTGTTTTTAGACTTTTTCTGGAAATTTAAATTTTTTTTTTTTAGAATTTTTCTCTCCGTAAGAACCATCCTCGTACTTCAAGGAATATTTAAAAAAAAAAAATTAGCGAAATCGGTCCAACCCTTCTCGAGTTTTGCGCTTAGCAACACATTCAGCGACTCATTTTTATATTATAGATGTACTGTATGTATGTTTCTGGTATTTTTTTATTAATATATATATATATATATATATATATATATATATATATATATATATATATTTCATATGAAAAATTATATTATATTGTATGGTGTTGTGTTGTATTGTACTGTGTATGTCTCATATGCGCCTAATATTTTTGTTGTATGTTTTCACTATTTATATATAGTTATAATTTCACGTTTTAGATATAAGTGGAAACTTTGCTGGCTTAAATTTTGTTATTGTTTTGTGAAATAATTGTACTGTTGTTGTTGTTTGTTCGATGAGTTTTGTTTTATTCAAAAGGTGGTGTGTGTCATTAGTCCAATTTAAATTTAATTGCGATCTAACCAGTAATTTTCGAATTATACTTAATAATTCGTATTTACTTGACTACTTTTTTCACCTGTTGTACCGATTTTGATAATTATTATTTTAATCGAAATTTGATGCTTTTTTGTGGTACCATTTAAATTTGATCGACATCTGATAACTACTTTTTGAGTAATCTTTGATAACGCGTATTGACTTGACCATTTTTTATCTACGTTGTGTTACGAAAATATATGTAATTTAAGTCGTTTGTTTATCATGGGCGTGCAAACGCAATTTGCAATCGAATTCACAATTTGAATACCAGATTTACAATGGAATTACAGATGAATCTGTTGAGGAGAAATAGGACCTAATGACTTAGTCTACTTCCTGCTGTTAAGGTGTATTCGTAACTTCGTAGGATAAACTTTATCCACAATTTGTTGAACCGGCTCCATAGTATGGTTATCTACGCGGATATTGAGCACTAACCTTCCGCTTTATTTCAACATTTCATAGACGTCACGTTCACGATTGCGATTCAGCGTGTATCATCCCACTGCTGGGCATAGGCCTTTTTCTTCATATAAGAGAAGGATCGGAGCTTAGTCCACCACGCTGCTCAACTGCGGGTTGGCGAATAATATATCCCTATTATGAGTGATTATCGCTATCAGACGTATATGAAAACAAACAGGACCTACAGTTAAACGTGGTCTCCGAGGCTCGGTGGGGTGACTCAAAAGAATAGACATCACAACCGTAGAGAAATATTTGTATAAATACAAATATCTATCTGGAGAGGGAATCAAACCTGCCTACTGCCGGTGTTCAAGCGCTTACAAGGTAGAGGAACCACTACACCAGAGTAGTTGTTTACATATATACCTGATACTTTATAGACGTAGATATATATGTGTGTATATTAATCATTACCTACCAACTAAATACTTTTACATGTTATTTATTTTTATTTTCGTACTGGACAACTATTTTTTGTTTGTGACATCTACACGATGTGCAAAGCTGTGCTGTGCTCTGTCGCTGAGCACTTAGTATCCGTACTGATACATGTACCTTGTCACCAGCTGTTACTTACCCGCTGCTGTATAGTGGATATATCCTGCCTACATCTCAAATTCACAAATGATTTCGGTCTTTCACCACAAGGAAACAGCGAATATTTAGAAGTATATTGTCACGTGGTAGTTTTCAAATGTTGCATGGTAACGTTCGAACTGCACTGTAAATTAACTGAAGTTACGAGGTCGCTATTTCAGCATCTTAGGTACCTATCCAATGATTACCGATTTTATAAACTATTTTCTATATAGTAGTCGTGTAACTAACGCATTTATCTCTTCTTCAACTTTTTTATATTCAAAAATCATACTACGACACTTGAGAAACGAATAATTAGGTATGGTTATTTAACGTAAATTTACTATCATTAATAGCACAATAAATTAAAAACAGATCCTACAAACAAGGAAATAAGAATAAAAGACTTTATTTTGCAGTAACAACACCAGCAACTGTACCGAATTATGAAAATCCCTTTGTGTCAAGGATTAAGATGTTGCAATATAGGTAGCAAAAAAAAACTAACTAGCCCTTCGACTCAGTTCAGACTAAGTCAACTCTTGGACATAGGCTCCCCAAGTTCGCGCCAGACGTCCCGGTTTTCCACAATTCTCATCCAGCCAACACCGACAACCTTACGTAGATCGTCGGTCCAGCGGGCCGGAAGACGACACGTCTGTTCCAATGACCATCGGTCCTGCGACACAGGTGACCACTTTCAGGTGTTACTTTCATTCTCTCGCGGATAGTGTCATTTCTAATCCTATCTCTGAGAGAAACCTCCAAGCATAGCCCGCTCCGTCACACGTTGAGCGACTTTAAACTTGTGGACCAATCCCTTCGCCAATGTCTACGTCTCGGCTCCGTATGTTAATACAAGGAAGACACATTGCTCGAAGACTTTTGTCTTCAAACATTACAAAATTTTCGTAAACTAGACGAAGCCTGCCAAACGCCACCCAGCCCACCCGAATCCTCCTATGGGCTTCCTTCTCGAAGTTGTTGAGCGAAGTTGGATGGTATAGCGTACGTAAACATAATCCTGAACAACTTCGAGAAGGATACCATCGACCAATACCGGTCTTGGTAGGACTTGTTTGTTAAACATAAATTTCGTTTTGTCCAAGCTTATACCGATGACCGACTCATCGGGAAGACTCGTTTAGGCCGCCCAGCATTTGGCCTAGAGCTCATCTAACGTCTCCGCAAAGATGACGACATCGCCGGCGAAACGAAGGTGCGAGACTTATTTGCCATTGAAGTCGACTCCCAAACCAATGTCTTAAAGACATCCTCCAGCGCAGTGGTAAACAGTTTCGGTGACATTACATCGCCCTGTTTTACCCCATGATAAAGGAAAATGCGTCTCATTTGCTGGTCCTGGATATGAACAGTCATCATCGCCGCGTTGTACATAGATCTCAGTACCTCTTTATATCGCCAGTCAATATGACATCTCTACAGAGAACTCAGGACAGCACAGGTCTCGACCGAGTCTAAGGCTTTCTTGTAGTCCACAAATGCCACACACACAGCGGCTGATTGGCGACGAGTCATCGCCCTTCGACTAGAAAATAAAAATTACCGGTTAATTAAAAGGTCAAAAGCTGTGAAGCTTCATTGCATTCGTCTGATTATATTAATTAAGCTTCTATGAAAAGCAGGTCAACACGACGTAGTCTAGACTTGGCTTCTCATTGAGATTGCTTTTCAACACATTACATTGATTTGTGCGGCCGACCGTCGCAAGCTCTCTGCACCGAGGATGTGTGTAGATGTGTGGAAACAAAGGATTTATTACTATATTTTTTTTCTTTGTAATACTGCAACCCACAAACAACTAGTTTCATTCGCTATAAACACACTACTTCTATTAGTATCGTATTGATTGATGTAGGATTAACATCGGAGAAAAGATTTTATTTTCGTTTAGGTTTATAATTGTTTTCAAAATTTATATAGAGAGTAAAAATTTTTTCATGACTTGAGTAGTTACTTTCAAGAATGTAGAATTATATGTGTTACAGTGAAGCTATAGAAATGCTTGGACTTAGTTCGCAAACGGCAGGATTGGCGGGTAAAACATCGTCGGAAGGTCTTCGCACTCGGTAAATTTTTCAGGATTAAGAAAGTATCTCACATTACATTCGATTTACGGTTTCTTTAAATGACGTCTGTGCATCTGTTTCTAACTCATTTTTTTTTAATATCAACAAAATACACTTCATATAAGTACCTACCTATCACCTACCATATTCTCATAAATTAAAAACGGTTTTTTCGGAAGTAAGACTTGGTAGTAATAAAAAATTTAATATTCATTACCAGTTTGGTCAAATCCATTTTTATACGTGTTTTTAACCGACTCCCAAAAAAGGAGGAGGTTCTCAATTCGACTGTATTTGTTTATGTATGTGACATCAGAACTTTTGACTGGGTGGACCGATTTCGACAATTTTTTTTTAATCGAAAGGTAGTGTGTGTTAATTGGTCCCATTTAAATTTATTTGAGATCTAACAACTACTTTTCGAGTTATATCTAATAATGCGTTTTAACTTGACGCCTTTTTCGTCGACCTACGTTGTATTATATACCGCATAACTTTTTACCGGATGTACCGATTTTGATAAAAAAAATTTTGTTGAAAGGAGATATCAATAGTTTGGTTCCATGATAAGGAAACCAGGATTTGATGATAGGATCCCAGAAAAATCGAGGGAAACTCTCGAAAATCCGCATAACTTTTTTACTAGGTGTACCGATTTTGATAATTTTTAATTTAATCGAACGTTGATTTTTATCATGTGGTCACATTTAAATTTTATCGAGATCTGACAACTACTTATTGAGTAATCTTTGATAACGCGTAGTTACTTGACAATAAATTTTGTCGATCTACGTTGTATTACTTATCGATGTAATTGAAGTCGGTTTTTTTTCGTTTGCGAGCAAACACAATTATATCAAATAAACATTATTTGAAGACAGTACATCGTTAGAAGAATTAATAAGTAGGTATTTCTGAAAATACTTTTCTTCGGTACATACTTTAACAAAATTAAAATCTATATATCCTTTCATTCTCGGAAGCAGTGGGGGTCGTCAATTAATCACGTGCCTTTTTAGCAACTTTTTAACTCCTCTTCCCCCTCAGTGAGATTTCTGAGACTTTAGACTACAAAAAAAACACGTATATTTTTTTTCAAATTAAATTGAAATTTTCAGAATATTATATTCAAAAACAAATATAATCTTTTTGAATTTTGAAAAAATAAACATTGTGATACAAATTTCTATATCAAGTATCAAAATTGTTATTTTTTTTTTAAATACCCGTGATACCTTATTCGGATAAAGACCCCTCTCTTATGATATTACGTGGTGTTGTTCCGATACCGCACCCCTCTTTCTAGCCTCATGTACCTAATTAATGGACGAACTTATGATTAAAAATGATTTCGGTACATCCATTTCAACAAAGGATAAGAAAGACAATTTTAAATTGTGTTCACAATAAATGGAAGATTAAGCATTTATGTACCTATATGTATATTATGCGAGAGTATCTAATAGCTATTCTTTGAATTATCATTTTCATTTTATTAACGTATTCTGAAAAATTTTACCTAACTTTGAGAACATATCTCGGTAAAGGAGCAACATCTTATAATATCCTGCGGAATATCGATGAGGAAGTCTGCCTAAGAGATTATCCTCTCACGAGATTGAGTCCCCACTTCCGAGCTTGCAGACGTGAAATATAATCGTCTATTGCTCGCAGATTACCAGACAGATGACAAATCTCTTCATTTTTAAATGTAAGTTCGCAATACCTAAAGCATATAGGTATATCCAATATATAAATGAAATTGTAGCTTATATACTTTTTTTTTTTCAATACATGCACATATTATTGAGTTGCATATTAAATATTCAAGTTTTTGTGCCGTTACTGTGAAAATTACCTAGTAACCACACACAAAGCATATTCGTTAATTTGTCTATATTAATTAAAGCAAAATCAATATTTATTTATTTCAGGCATCATTTTACAGGTTATCAGAAAATAAATTAATATCTATACACTCCGAAAAATATCGAGCCCGTATAAATTAACGGGTATTAGTTTTATTAGCGGTTCAATATGAAAGCAGGAAATTCGTCTGCAGGACGGAAATGTGCGGATAGATGCGGTAATTACGGCGAGTGCAAACGGCTAAGTACCAACGATTTAAGTTTGTTATTCTTCGTAAGTTCGTACTGGCCAACGATTATTCATGTGAGTGTAATTGTATTAAAATTAGAACAACCTTAAAAATATATTTTTATTAATTTAAGTATTGTATATGTATGTAATTATGGGTTCGAAGGCAAACGGCTGTACACATCTAATTTTGCTTAAAATATGTTTTTAATACACCTATTCTATTACGTTTACATCATACTCTTTACCTAACTCTTAGGCGATTAGATGAATGTTAAGTTTGATTTTTTGGGGAAAAAAACATTAGGTATATACTTACTAACAATAGCAAAGGGATAGCAAAGTATATACAATTCTTGCTGTCAAAATATAATTAAGTAAACTGCTCTTTATTCTATTTAACAGGAAGTAATTCTAATATTTGATGACTCAGTTTTGGAACACATCGTACTGTAAAAGTAAATTGAGTGAAATAATAATTGTGTTTGCTCGCAAACGAAAAAAAAACCGACTTCAATTACATCGACAAGTAATACAACGTAGATCGACGAAAAAATAGTCAAGCAACTACGCGTTATCAAAGATTACTCAAAAAGTAGTTATCAGATCTCGATAAAATTTATATGTGACCACATGATAAACACCAGCTTTCGATTAAATTAAAAATTATCAAAATCGGTACACCCAGTAAAAAGTTATTACGGATTTTCGAGAGTTTCCCTCGATTCCTCTGGGATCCTATCATCAGATCCTAGTTTCCTTATCACTGTACCAAACTAGGGATATCCCCTTTTTAACAAAAAAAGAATTATCAAAATCGGTACATCCAGTAGAAAGTTATGCGGTATAATACAACGTAGGTCGACAAAAAAAGCGTCAAGTAAAAACGCATTATTAGATATAACTCGAAAAGTAGTTGTTAGATCTCAAATAAATTTAAATGGGACCAATTGGCACACACCACCTTTCGATTAAAACAAAATTTGTCGAAATCGGTCTACCCGGTCAAAAGTTCTGATGTAACATGCATAAAAAAAAAAAAATACAGTCGAATTGAGAACCTCCTCCTTTTTTGGAAGTTGGTTAAAAAATAAAGAAGTACTATATATTATATATATTTCAACTAAATTGTTTTAAAAATTTGTAGAATTCGGATTAAGTACATATTAGTTTTTCCTTGAATTAAAAAAATGCGGACCTAAATAACCACAGCTATTCTTTTGTAATATTGTAACGCTTAGTGAATTAAAATAGAAATAAAAAATGGTAATGCATCATCAAAAGTACATTTGACGTAGACGATGTTGCTACATTTAATAAATTCCATAACGAAAACTTAAAATAAACGAGTAGATACTTACATACGTCATAACGTGTATTTTTTTTCCAAGATATCATTGATGATTGATTCAAATGTTTGTACGATTGGTTGTATGAATTACCAATTTTGTTTGTGCTATGTTTATTTACATCAAATAAGTTCGGATAAAAATATATATATTTTTTTAAATCTTATTGTGTATAGTTTTAACATTCACTAACATTTTTAATTTTTTATTCAGGATAAATAAGACGTAACAGACGGATAGGCAGAAACAGATAATTAAAGAGGTAATATAAAATCAAATGAAAGTGATTTAATAAATATTTTTTGTACGTCTATTCCTTAAGGCCGTGAGGTACAGCTAGTCAACAATACTCCATTTGCAACACAGTTGTAATACACAGTCTAATTGTAATTCTGCCGGACAGTAAAGTATATATCGATATTGTGCAGTCGGGATATCGATTGCACTTCAAATTCCCGTCGGTCGGTTATTCTTTCACCCGTGCGCTGCCGCGGTGACGGCAAAATCAACGACATGGGTTTCCCGGATATATTTACCGTATTCACAACGCAAATTAATTGGAGTGCCGATCGGACTCAATTATAACGAACAAATGGGTAACTGGGGATTTATTTCAGCACGAATTAAATGAGATTCACCGATCGACAATTACACACTCAGGAGTCTTTCCCTGTTACTTGAACTTTACACACGATCAAGTTGAGAAATCCCTTTGTCTTAGTTGAAGTGGTTGTGACTTAAAAGCTTAGTTGAAGGCGAGTTATTTTGCCATAGACTCTACAATCTATCGATTTAAGTGCAGGAAACTGAAATTCAACCAATTGTGAAATTTATTTGCAATTTTCTTTAGTCGATATGTTCGTTGAAAAGTTTGCATTCAAAAGCATATTACAGCATCCAACTTTTTCCGTCTGCCGGAAAATTGTAGAATTGTTATGAATATGATCGTCTGTTGTATGAAATTACTCGTAACTCGTTTATTTGTACCTACATGTGCATTCGTTTTGGAGATTTTATAATCAAAACCTTTTAGTTTTGTCATTCGTCTGGGTTGTTTCAAAGTTATTTTACTCTAGAATATTTGATTATATCTTTTTGAATATTATTTGTGTTTGAATTATGCTTTTCCATATCATTGCAGTTACATTGCCATAAGTTTTTGTTTAATTTAGTTGATTATGGCTTTTGTTTGTCCTTAACACCTTGGAACGATTAATCTCTTTTAATGTGAAAATGTAGTGGTTGTACCTACTTACATTATAATTCAGACCGCGGTAATGTTGTACCTACGTGAGGTATTTAACTCGGGTGACTCTGAAAAATAGCCCTTATTCTTAATGTACGAAGATCTAAAAAGAATAAAAGAAAGCTCCGCATTTCTTTTAAGAGGCGACTTAAACTCGAGAAATAATTACCACTGTTATAAGAGCTTTCCTGTATTAATGAAAAAAAAGCTTACTGAATATGTTTCGAAGAAACATGAGAAATAAATCTTTTGTAATAAGTACTCGTAATATAATGCAAATAATAATTAAAACTACAATGTAAAGCAATAATATTACTATTGTTTTAAACATTCTATTGTTTACTTATTGATCACTGATTTTAATTCATCACTTAGAAATATAAATAAGTACTGCAAAGTGCTGAGAGAAAATAACGCACTTTAACTTACAGTATATATTTAATTTACCTGTCCTTGACATCAACAATAAATCGCAGACACCATAAAAAATACAAAAATGGCCAAAAATAATTTGCTGCAGCGAAAATTAAAATGAGAGATCGTCAAGAATAGCGTAGCGGTTGTATTTAGCGGAAAATGAAATGCTGAAAGATAGTTAGGCGGAAGAGGCGAGGGGGCGGCTTGGCGCAGTACGGTCTGTTAGACGGCTACATCGCTACACAGCTGCAACAGTGCATTACAGCTTTTATACAGATGTGATAAAGGCCATTAACGCTTATAAAAATTAACAGTCGTCAGCAAAAATACCCTTTATATTATTTTAGCACTTGACGTGAAATTACTAAACAACAAATAACAATAGCCTTGGTATTACAATTCTCGATATCTTAATATATTAATACATTAATTGCACTTTATGATTCAAACTACGTGATTATGATAATGGCTTATTAAATACCGTATTTGTAGAGTAGAAACGCTAGTATTTATAGAAGGTATTAATAATATTATAAATGTTAAAAATCATCATCATCATCATCTGAGGCATTACAGCCGCGGGTGGGCCTTAGCCTGGTCCAGCAAAGCTCTCCAGTCCGATCTGTTAGAGGCTTTCCTTCTCCAACTTGTTATTCCCAAGGTCTTGATGTCTTGTTCGACGCCGTCCAACCATCTGAGCTTGGGCCTTCCTCGACTTCTGCGGCCCTCCGGTCGGCCTTCTAAAAGGCGCTTGGGTACTCTGGCCTCGTCCATTCGCAATACGTGCCCTGCCCAACGCAGGCGCCCAATCTTTATGGTCTTAATTATATTTGGCTCATCGTACATTTGGTATAGCTCGTGGTTATAACGCGTTCGCCATCTCTCATTTTCCATCACAGCTCCGAAAATGCGTCTTAGTATTTTCCGCTCAAATACCAACAAGGAATTTTCGTCTTTTTTGCTCAGCACCCAACATTCGGAACCGTAGGTGAGTATGGGCCTTAGTAAGGTTTTGTACAAGAGAAGTTTTATGCTTCTTGAAAGGAGTTTCGAACGTAAGTATCTTAGTAGTCCGAAGTAGCACTTGTTAGCCGCCATTATTCTTCTACTTATTTCTGAAGACACATCGTTGTTATCGGTTACTAAGGATCCCAGGTATACGAAATGATTGACGCTAGCGAAGGTGTTATTGCCAATATTAACTCCTTGTAGTAGGGTTTGCTGGTCTTTTGACGCTTTCAGGTACTTAGTCTTAGCCATGTTAATTTGGAGACCGGCCTCCACAGCTGATTTTTCAAGAGCAAGGTATGCACTCTCCATTGCAGGTAGAGATCTTCCTATCACATCGAGGTCAATGAGAAGGATACGACGAAGATGAAGACGAGGAGGAAATGTTAAAAAGCTATTCGGAAATAAATTTCTATTAGATACTGCGTCTTAGATTACTATTTACGAAAATACGTAGTTGTCGACAAAGAATTGTTAATTAATTTTATTATTGACTGTCATCCCTCGTGGTTGGAACAGTATTAAAACAATGTCTTACTATTTTACGTTGTAGCTTAAAATATCTGTGTCATAAGCTATCAGCTTATCATATTCTATATTTCTTTTGTCCATTACAAAAATACAGTATCTGTAAAGTTTTCTTATGAACAAAATATTATTTTTAATTCGTTTAAGAGGAAAGGGTACCGAAGAGACTTTTCAAAAATAGGTATTTGAATAAAATGTTTCTGTCGCCCTGCATGCCGCTACCGCGCCCCGCGCCATCTCCGCCCCGTTTTTCCTATGTGTGACTGTCGTGTTGTTAGTGTGCGTGCGCCGGCTATTCAGCTATTAAGGACGCTATCACATTTTTCTACAAATATCAGTGTTTTTCACGTACCATTTTAATTAATTAGGAGTCACACTGAGAGGGTATCTTGGTTTCAAATGAAAGATAATATATTCATCTCCGAGTGAGACCATAAAAATTCTATAGCCCTATACAAACTTTTCACACAAATACAGTTTAACCATCACAGAAATCGCAAAAAATTAAAAAAAGACGGGTCTGAATTGGAACCATTATAGCCTAAATACACTGCACTAAGAAAAATAACTACACTAAGAAATTGTTGCTTATTTAGTCCTCTATGCGTAGCGCTAGATATTTTATATAAAAATAAATGATATTTCCATTTATGAGAAAAATAAGAAACGCTCTCAAATTTCTTCATACATTTTTTACAAGTGAACCATCGTCGTTCGTCATTCTGCGCCGAAACGCGCTCATGGAAGCACGGCTGTATCGCTTCAGCGCAAGTAATAATTACGTAAAAAATGAGTTCCTTGTGTGTACTGTGCTTGGACGAAATTGATACTTCACAATCGATTGTCTTTGCTATGCATCTGGTTTATATATAATAATCAATAATAATAACTAATCTTCGCAATTTGTCTTCTTTTCAACCGACTTCAAAAAAAGGAGGAGGTTACTCAATTCGACCGTATATATAATTATATATATATTTTATGTTCGGAGATAAGTTTTTCGTTTATGAACCGATTTTGATAATTCTTTTTTTGTTGGAAAGGAGATATCCCTAGTTTGGTACTATGATAAGGAAACTAGGATCTGATGATGGGATCCCAGAGAAATCGAGGGAAACTTTCAAAAATCGTACGGGTGACTAGTAAATTTAATCATGTTTTCATTAAGTACTATAAAGCACTACTATTTAATAAAGGTCTGGAGTCGATCTTATGATGGAGAAGAAAGATAGTCGAGGGAACTCTTCAACAATTTATAGCAATTACCTGCTTTTTGATCTTAATTCGTTTCTATTGATGAGAACTTTGCACATGTATTAGTTATAAGTGCCATTACAGTCTGATGATGGAGACAAAAGATAGTCGAGGGAACTCTTTAACGATTTATAGCAATTACCTGCTGTTTGAACTTAATTCGTTTCTATCGATGAGAACTTTGCACCTATATGAGTTACAAGTGCCATTACAGTCTGATGATGGAGACGAAAGATATTCGAGGAATTACCTGCTGTGTGGTCATGATGGAGCCCATAAACACTCGAGGGAATTTCTCAACAATTTACAGCAGTTACATACCTTTTGCTGTTTGACGACCGCTTTGATATAATTGTGCATGTGCCGCGTCGGCGGCGCCTAAACACTGACGGTCGCGGGTTCAATTCCCGCTTGGAGTGGATATTTATGTTTATACAAATATTTATTTTTAGTCTAGTTGTTAATCCTTGTGGTTCTCCCAACCTAGCCTCAGAGAACACGCTAGGCTGTCAGTCCCGGTTCTTATTACGTACACCTGATAGCAAACTTTACTCATAGTATGTCGACGCGTTAGCGCAGCGGTCACAGCACTGGCTGTTGCGCTGGCGTTAGTGGGTTCAATCTCCGCGCAGGACAGACATTTGTATTGGCCACATAAGATGTTTGTCATGATCTGGGTGTTTGTGCTTGTGTATTGTGTATGTTTCCGGACCCCCGACACAAGAGAAAAAGCATCCTTGTTAGGTTTACCCATCACTAAAAATTGTAAAATAAAATAATTTTAAACAAAAAAAAAAACCGACTTCTAACAGCAAACTAAAAAGTGAAAAATAAACTTACTTAGTACAAAGTAATTCGTATTTTGATTTAGTTAATCAGAAATGATTAAATAAATATTTTATAATATTGAAGAAGTTTCCTGTTTGAAGTCGGTTTTTTTTTTAAATTATTTTATTTTAAATTTACATTCATCATCATCATCATTGTTCCGTTTGCAGAGTTATAAAATAAATAAATTTCTAAAATAGAAGCAGCCTATGTTACTCCTTATTGCATAAGATATATCCCAGTGAAAGTACCGTCAAAATCGGTCCACCCGTTTCAGAGATTAGCCGGAACATACCGACAGACAGACAGACAAAAATTGGAAAAATGTTATTTTGGTATATGGACCGTGTATACATCCGTATGCATTTAGTAAAAAGCAGTATTTTAATATAACTAAAGGACACTCCAATTTTATTTATTTGTATAGATTGTTTACGTAAAATATGTTATGTTTATATTATTATAATGTTAAAACTATAATAATATAACTTAAAATTGTATGTGATTTTGAATTATAAAAATAAGCATATTATTATCTATTATATTTTATTGTATAGTACGACGAACGAGTAGTAGATACCCTGACGCCTTAAGACATCGTCATAAACAGAGTAGGGGAGAGGTTCCGTGAATAGTAGGTACTTAGTAACAGTTACCAAGTTCGACTTTAAACTTACAACTAAATTTACTAATCAATACCAGTAAAATTAAAAATTAATACTTTCAAGTACCAAAATTAGTTACGTCGCGTCGGTACAAAATCGAGCAGATAGCGGTATCAATGTGTGCGTACGCGTAATATTATTGTGTTGCGATTTAAATACCTAAACTTGAGCGAGTGAAAAATGTGATAGCGTCCATAATTGTTGACGATATTTTAGTATTCGCATCTTTCGTTTGTGATTGACTACGAGTACATATAGCGCATAGTGCTATGTTTCTGAATTTGGCTTGTTTTATTGAATTTGTTCTGCATCGTATTGCTGTGACTCGGTTTACTATTATTGAATTTCGTAAACTACTTATTATTTATGTTTTATTATTTTGAATTGGATACTCTTTGTGACTTGATACATGTCTATATTTTTGTGGGTAATTATCGAAATACTTAGGTACTTTATTTATGAATTAGGTATGTAATTACATGGTTGAGGTGTGTGTAAGAATGGGTAATGAAATACATACATAATTATAGTGTATACATGTAGTACATAGTATAAGTGTAAGTATAGTATATATATGTAATGTAGTACATACACAGTATAAAATGTTTGCCTTAGTACCTATATAATTTGTAATGTCTCATGTTTGTCGCAGTTATTAATACATGGGTATAGGTTATATATATTAATTAACATATAATTGCGGCGATACAACAATGGTTAAAAATAATATTATAAATAAAAAAAAAACAAGAAAAGCCGCCTGCGTGAAGAACAACTATTAGAAAGTCAATTGAAAAAGCTGGAACAAGATAAAAATTCAATAATTACACAAAGATAGCTAAATAAATTACACCAATTTCAAACATTATGTACTGTACACTTACAAAAATCATGAAGGCGACTTTTTCAATTATTATTTTATTTATGTTTTTTTAGTTAGGCAAATTACGTAATCGATTGAATTTTTTTAAAGAGTGGTTGATTAACATGACATAACATAACAATAACTTTATTGAACACCAACAGAAAATAATAATACGTATCAGATTGATTTTTAACCGACTTCCAAAAAAGGAGGAGGTTCTTAATTCGACTGTATTTTTCTTTTTTTTTGTATATATGTTTCTTCAGAACTTTTGACTGGGTGGACCGAGTTCGACTTGTACGCAAAGGAAAAAAAGCCGACTTCAATTACATCGACATGTAATACAACAAAGGTAGACGAAAATATAGTCAAGTAAATACGCGTTATTAAAGATTACTCAAAATTTTTGTTATCAGATCTCGATGAAATTTAAATATGACTACACGATAAACATCAGCTTTCGATTAAATTAAAAATCATCAAAATCGGTACACCTAGTAAGAAGTTATGCGGTATAATAATACAACGTAGGTCGACGAAAATAGTCAAGTAAAAACGTATTATTTATATTACTCGAAAAGTTGTTGTTAGATCTCAAATAAACTCAAGCTAGACCAAATGACACACACCACCTTTCGATTAAAAAAAATTTGTAGAAATCGGTCCACTCAGTCAAAAGTTCTGAAGTAACATACATAAAAAATACAGTTAAATTGAGAGCTTCCTTCTTTTTTGGAAGTGGGTTAAAAATAGAAACCGATTTTACACGTCTATAGAATTCCTAAGTCGACAAGCTTGAACAATGAAAGATTTAGTATAAACGAAAGAGGAGTGAGAGGGAAATTCAAGAAGTAAGCTTTCCTCAGAACGAAAACTGCGTTCATTGGAATCACTAAGAAACTTAAATCGTCGTTTTAGATAAGCAGGTACAACAGGATTAAAAAGAATAGAGTAAAGTAAGTTGAGAATATATGTATTCCCGAAGTAGGGAATTGGGTGCCACTCAGGGCGTAACTACTGCCGTATCAGCCGTATCAATGATACGGGGCCTCCTATTTACAGGGCCCCTAAGGTGTGTAAGCAAAAATTACTAAAATGCTATCCACAATGTCACTTAATCTTGTGCTTCCTGGAAAAAAGAATAAAAAAACTGTCATACATACCTATAGAGTTTTAACTTCAGAAATGACTGAAGTCTGAAAAGCAGTCCCCTTTTATCCGAGTCAAGCGTGCGCCCAATTGTTGATAACATTCTGTATCGTTTATTTCGGGATTCAGTTAATCATTATGAACAATGAATTAATCTTTTTTATATAAGAATGGGGCACACAAGCAGACGAAGCCATCTGATTTATAACGGCTACCGTCGCCCATGGCCTTTAGAGAAAAGATGTAGACACTAGACGCTTTAAAACCCCCAAATTTTAGCAAGGTCATTCCACACTTTGAATGTACGCGGAAACATTGCGCACGAAGCTCGCACATTGGTTGCAAACCACTGGTGGATACAATTAGCACCACTAGACTTCTTGACATCGAAATAATGCAGAACACGACAAACGACACTGCTCATAGTGCACATTACGCATCGCGTGTTTGCACCGTGGAATGCTCGGTGGTGCTTTTCCCTCATCGTCAAGAGTTGAATTCGACGCAAAAAGAGTGCAAAGAATTTCGCTTACTTTTTCGCATAATATGCCAGAGAGCCTTCAGGTTCGCGCAATGATGGAAGTGTAGACTAAAAAAAGTTACCTTCGACAGCTTTTGTAAGAAACAAAAGGCACGGGTTCCATTTGGAAAGCCCAATAGTCTCTCGCCAATTCTGCTGTGTTTGAACTTTGCCCTAGCGATTTACTACCTGTAAGACCTGGAGGCAGCGTTGAATCTCTTCTTCAGGTTATGCGCCTGTGAATCCCCCATATAGATGCGGAAGATTCATAGGAATTCACTAATAGTATTGGCCTCACAGGCTGAAGCGAACGATCCCCCGCATCTATTGCTGCAGGTCAAGGCTAATAACTCTCCAGCTTGGAACTACAAGCTCTTTAAATTAGCTTAAAATCCGAAATTCAAAACATTCATTCCATTAAAGAACTCATGGAATTATTACTGATAAAATTCAATAGCCTTGCATCCAATTTTCCGGAGGTATTAACTTGATGTTTTTCAAAACTAAAACTGATAAAAAATTACCTAAGGATTTCGATGGAACAGGAACAGCTACAGCAGACTACACTCACTATTGTCTATTCTAGGAGGAAGTTATAACTTATAATCAATAAACATTTATTTTAATTCAATGCAAGCATTTTTTGTGAGAAATCTTTACCCATCATTTGCCTGCCCCCCCCACTAATTTTGATACAGGGTCCCAAGGTTCCCAGGGTTCCAAGGAATGCTACGCTAGTGGGGCCACTTGAGTTTTTTACGCAATTCAGAAATATGATTCTATTTGCGAAGTCCAAATACGAATCGCATAGGTACATAGATTCGACCAAATTTAATAATCTGCTCCTCAGTAATGTCAAGAAAACAACTAAGCAATTTTTTACCGATGAAAAAAACAGAGGAGGTTCTAAAGTCGCTACGTACCTATATTTATTTATGTTTGACCATGCATAACTTTTTACAGAGTATTCCGAAATTGATAAAAAAATATATTGGAAAGAGTAAACCCCGAAGTTGTTTTTCGCCTAGGAGGCGAGGAAGAAGCGCGGCTCGCAGCTTGTTTGGCATAGGCATGGGAAAGAGCAGTCCTAATTTTTTAAACTTTCTTATTGTATTTTTTATTAGTATTACGGTAATAATAATCATAATATACTTTTTTGAAATCCTTGTATTGAGCCCTTTTGGTACCAAAAACAAACAACACAGTTATTTACCATAATTATCATTGTTATTTCTTAGCGAAACCCTTCGTTAGCCCAGGTTTGCACAGTGTTACAATAAAAACCGCATATACAAATACGGTTTTATTGTAGTTATGAAAAGAGAAATTATTTAATTTTGTTAATACGAATTTTAGAAAATATCGACTGAAAATAACATCACTAGTGTATCGATATAATTGTCGACTATAAGGCATCACTTCGCTGGCGTATATACGTATTGCTTTGACCCTTCCCTCCCCCAGACCTATCCCCCAAAAACCAAGAAAGGGACAACTGCAGCTCAGACCGTTTTAGGTATATAATTTTTGACCAAAACAGTGTTTCGTAGTCGACTGTTTTCTCCTCAAAACATGGCAATTTTTTAAAAATTTTTTTTTTAGAAAATAAAAGAAGACTTCGGCTATGCCCCTATGTTTTCATTTTTTTGAAAATATGCATATATTTTTTTTAATGAGTGTCTGAAAATGTACAAAAAATTATGCAATATTTCGAGTTTTTGAAGTCTCCTAATTCCTATGATAATAAGAATATGAAAAAAATCAAAACATAGGGGCATGGTCATGGCAGCAAAGAGTTCTATGTCACAAAAATATTTGATCTAGTGTCATTATCCAGGGAGAAAACAGTCGACTACGTTTGTATGGAGAAAGACCCGGTACCCTTTCCTCTTAAGTATTTTAAGATTTTATCGATGACATAGTAGATATTTATATGCAGATAAAAATAGCAGATATAGATAGCGTCGTTAACAAGTGTACAACGGATGTTGCTTGCAAGTTTCTTGGAAAATATTGTGTATCTAAAACCAAAATAAATGGATTTCAAGTAAGCGTAAGATATTGTTTGAATAGAAAATAATACAAGAGACAATTGCGTGTTTCACCCACACTTAAACAAGTAGGTATGTACTTCATGTATTAATTTATTTACTTTTTTTCTACAGGTAAATGTTATTCATATACGACTTGCTCTATAATATTGCCAACATTAAAAATATTTTATGGATTTGATGAAGATGTAGGTATATTTTCTGTTTCTCGTTACGTAATACAATTTTTTTATATACATGATATATACAATTCATTATTATCATGCTTAATAAAATAAAGGAAAAAAGTATTTGAACAAAAAGTTTACATAATTTTTTGACATTAAAATTTTTTAAATTATAATAGGTGTTCTAACCACCGCACCCCCTGTTACATACCATTAACAAAAGAAATGGAGAATAACCCTAAGTACCAAAAAAGATCGGATACTTAAGGACGTAATATTGTTTATTTTTTTACATTGAATTTTCCGTTTTTAATTGTAGGTATATAATTTTCAACATTCAATCTGTACATATACGACGATTTAATTATGACTATGAATCCCTAATGGAAAACAGACATTATAAATAAATTATTTTTACTAGCTGATAATTTACGACTAAATGCACATCTGCTCTCATGTCTATTCAGAATATATTTTCTAAATGACTACATCTTAACACGTGGCAGACATTGCATTAAAATTTCAAAGACGGCAGCAGCACTTGACCCCCGTTTCAAAATAGCCTCGTCTCTTACATAGTAGTTCTTTCAGTGCGAAAGATCAATAGATATAGAATATATGTGGAATAAATGTATAATATACAATACGTGTACACTTTTACAACACATGTTATAGATTTTTATTAGAATATTTGATTTAGAATATAATTTGTAAAATGACTATCCCAAAATTCTTGTAAACCTTGGATAAAGAAATTTTTGGTTTTAATTTTTCTCAAACTCCCGCTCGGAATGAATATTTATATCAATATTTCTTTCCAGTTTTGATATCCTTGTGGGTCTCCTCACTTTGACGTATTATATAGCTGATAGCGATTGTTACTCATAAAAGGGAACATATCTTCCAACACACAGTAAGCCTTGGTGGATTAAGCTCTAACCATTCTCCCATATACAAATAGGCGTACACTAGTGGGATGTTACAGGCTGAATCGTAAAGTATTTTGCTTCTCAATAATTCTTTGACATCTTTTTTATTAACTTAAAAATAATAGATCACAACAACTACATTGTTAATTAATTTATAAAACTAAGTTATTGGTTGATAAATATACAGACTATAGGCTTTACATTTTATTTAATTAGTTTCGTATTACTCACAAAAAAAAGGTTATTATCAATAAGCAAAGTTACCGTAGTAGAGATTGCATTTAATTTTGTACGACGGTCTCGGAAAATATTACATATAAGTAAATCCTAAGCTTGAGATGAGAGTAACGCTCCAGACTAGAAAGGTCAGAAGCAGAGGTAAGCGACCTGGCGATAGCACGGCGCGAACTCGTGACACTGTCGGATGCGAACTGGGGTAACCCTTTCTTAAACTCACGTCGGTTATATTTCATTTGTGAAATTAGAACCGTAATGTGCACAATTTTTATATCCGTATGACACGCACCTTCTGTTTTACTTATTAAAATACATTTTTGTTGTTAGTTACTAGCGGAGTACCACAGTTCTAGATTTATAAACGGAATTCCATGATGGTTGTTGAATAAATATTTTTATGGAATATTTATTATAATTATATATATGCTGCTTAAATATATGTTAATATCAATAATTACAATCCCTAATAATATAATACTCGGCCCGAAAGAGTATTTATATTAGAGATGAAACGGATATCCGGTAACTATCCGGTATCCGGCCTATCCGGCCTTGTTTTCACTACCCGGCCGGATACCGGATAGTAATTCAGTATCATCATCATTGGCCTTATTCCGTCTATTGCAGATGATTTAGACAATGTCAGACAGACACTGTGTTGCCTAGGACACTCGTCGGGAAAACGCAGAGTTACCTAAGCTCTGCGCCACCCTCTCGACCTCACTGGCTAGGCCCACAGGAACGGCGAGTCGATACGTGTGGAGCCAGTTCGGCTGCAGGAGTCTTTCGCATTTTAGAGCTATGCCACGAATGCTTGACGGAGACCTCATTCCGGGTTTCAAATGAAGTCTTCCTTCTCCAGGATCCTGATGATTTTGAGCCAGGTTTATCCCTCGGTCGCTTTTCACGACCCCCATGGGAAGAAAAGCAAGTGTGTGTGCGTGTGCGATACACCAAACAGCTATGTTCTGCCGGATATCCGGCGGCCGGATATTCGGCTATTCGGCCACATGGTTGACCGAATATCCGGTATCCGGTATCCGGCCAAACTGCTATCCATTTCATCACTGATTTATATATATATAAACACTGGAAAAATATTTAGTATATTATTTATTTAGTACCTATTTTTAAAAAAAATACCAGAAGGCGCTACAATCATGAATGAATGTGGATTGAAAAACCTTTGACGATTTCTATCGAACATCTCCAGAACTCATCAACAGAGATACGAGGACGGGATGATAAGTAACTAGGCCACTGCTATTTAAAAAGCTAAAATTCAAAAAAATTATATGTAATTTTTAAATTCGTCACCTGTGTTCTAAATTTGAATTTGGTGGCGTGAAAATTTTATTGATATTTGGCATTTACAAACATATTTCGTCAACTGTTTTCAAAATGGATAAAATTGAACAAAGAGCGGTGATAAAGTTTCTTCATATAGAGGGCATGAAGAGGAAAGATATCTACGACGAGTTAAAGAATGTTTTGCGTGAATGTGCTCCTTCTTATGCCACAGTAAAAAACTGGGTGGCTGAGTTTAGACGCGGTCGTATATGCGTCCAAGATGAGGCCCGCCCCGGACGTCCAAAAAGCGTCACGACTCCGGAAATGGTCGTGAAAGTACATGATATGGTTTTAGCAGATCGACGATTGAAGTTATCTGAAATAGCTGACACTACAGGTATCTCAGAAGAACGGTTACATCATATCCTAAGTGATCAAAAAAGGATTCGGGTGCAAAACTCAAAAGAATGTCTGGACCGTTTTAATAAGGCCGTTTTTTACGTCGATTTGCATCAACAGATAAAACATGGGTTCATCATTACACGCCAGAATCAAAAATTCAATCACAACAGTGTACTCAATCGAGGCCTGGCTCCAAAAAAAGCCATGGCTATAAAGTCAGCTGGAAAAGTGATGGCTTCCGTCTTTTGAGATGCAGATGGGATCTTGATGATAGATTAGATTTAGAGAGCTTCCTACAGGTCAAACAATTAATGGAGAATACTACGCTAATCTTTTAGGTAAGCTTCATCAATGTATTCAGCAAAAACGACCAGGTTTGACGAAAAAAAATTATCTTCAACCAATACAACGTTAGGGTTCACACATGTACTAAGGCTATGCAAAAATCAACGAATTAAATTATGATTTGCTGCCCCATCCACCTTATTCGCCTGATCTAGCGCCAACAGACTCCACTTATTCTCTAAGCTCAAAACTTTTTTGGGCGGACAGAAATTTGCTACAAATTATGAAGCCATAGCCACTGTAGAGGAGTATTTTGCAGGCCTCGAAAGAAATCATTTTATGGAAAGCATTACTGCTTTAGAACGAAGATGGAATAAGTACGTAGAGGTTCACGGAGACTATGTCGAAAAATAAAATTAATTTTATCACGGAAAGTTAAGTGTTTTCTTATTACGCTAGTTACTTATCATCTCACCCTCGTAGTACACAGCTCTATTTTTAAACTCAAAATAATTCTGCGATTCGGCTCTGAAACATCGAATAAATTCATGTACTCAACACAAGAACAACGCAGAAGATTATAATCATCGCAACAAAATGGTCTTTAAACATCATTAAAATTACCTAAAATAAAATTCGTTCAAAACTGATAGCAGAGCTTAATTTTCAATTCTCAAGCAAACTCATGCTAAATAAGGTAAAAGTTAACTTTTTCTCATAAGTTTTGGTATTAAAATTTATGTAAAAAATTTGATATCTACTGAAGTTTAGTGAACAAAACATAACAATGTATATATATATGTAAACGCATTTTATTTTAAAATTTATATATTTCTAGTACGAAGTACGATTTTTCGTTTTACTACATTATTTTGTGTCTTAGTCTAAGATCCAAACTACACCTGAGCTTAACCCACTGCTTAACGGATAAAAATTAAATAATTATCTTCTTGAGTATATTAAAGATAAATCACGAAAGAGTTGGCTGGAAAATTACCGGCCAGACTATATTATATACGCCGGATATCATCGTATTCGCAATGAAACAGCGCCCATTTTGATGTAAGATTTATTTATTAAGCTTGTGGGAAGCCACAGGAAAACCAAGGAAAGGCAATAGTCAAACCAACGTTTCCATTTTCCACAGGCTTCATACTGTCGGTAATATTTGTCGGTTCATTTTTAAATGAAAAAAAATATTCAATTTTGAATTAAATATAGCCTGGCCAGGAACTTTTCAGCCAACCATTTTGATATTTTTTCTAATATATTAAAATAAATATACAATTAATTTTGGTGAAGTGTGGCTCTAGTTCGGTTTTCCTACTATCTAACATTCTGGCGTTCGTGCACGTGGCATACGAAATAGTATAGGCTTAGTTATATTATTTCGTTTGTCTACTAAGTTACATTATTAAATCTTAACTAGCCAACTCACTGTTTATCTTTATTGAGTCTTACAAATTCCTATTTACTCCTTGCTAAGTTTTTCTATTAAAGTGTATTTTTGTAAATTCATATCACGGTTATTCATCACGCAGTAGGTATATGTAATTAATATTGATAAATTTATATAAAGGTAAATAAATAAAAAAAACACACAATTGTAAAGCTATATGTATTTACTTTAGTTTATTTCATGAAGCTTTACTCACCCCTACATTATTAAAAATGTCTGGGGGTAAAGTTATACCTACAGGAATTCTTGATTATACGCAACTCTTTTGGTTGAGTTTAAAAATACAAGATACGTTTTTTTGTTAGTCAGAGCGAAGAATTCTTTAAAGCGAAATGTATGTATACCCTGTGTAGTCCATGAAAAATTCAAGTTATCTCACAAACCCGAAACACACCTTTGAACATACAATGTGCGATTTATTACTGTTCGAACTAAGAGTAAAGGTTTTAAGACGATTTATGAAGTTAAAGACCCGCCACCCCATTATATTTTATTCATGCCATTCGTTAGCTCTTGCAAATCTCTTGTTTAAGTTCATAACCATCCTATTAATTTTGCACTCATGAATTTATGGATATATTCTTTAACAATTTTAATATTACTAAATATATTTTTAAACGTAAAGTAATTATTATTTAACAGTCCTGTTAAAAAAAATTTAATCGAAAGGTGGTGCGTGTCATCTGGTCCAATTTAAATTTATTTGAGATCTAACAATTACTTTTCGAGTTATGTCTAATAATGTGTTTTACCTTGACTACTTTTTCGTCGACCTACGTTGTATTATACCGCATAACTTTTACTGGGTGTACCGATTTCGATGACTTTTAATTTAATCAAAAGCTGATTTTTATCATGTGGTCACATTTAAATTTCATCGAAATCTGATTACAACTTTGTGAGTAATCTTTGATAACGCGTATTTACTTGACTATTTTTTCATCCACTTATGTTATATTACTTGTCAATGTAATTGCAGTCGGTTTTTTTGCGTTTGCGGGCAAACACAATTATCTTATTTTAAACTCGACACTATTATGCTATGAAACGAAATTTATTTAGCATTATAACAATTACTTAATTTTTAGTCAGCAAAGTATTGCCATCAATTTGTTTATAAAATTTTCAATTTTAAATTTTCTGTACTAACACTAGGTTATAAGAAACATTGTTACTAACACTATATGGGCTAGTCCTGAAATAAATGTTATTATTATTATTATTATTATTATAAATCAAATTGATTTAGATAGATGATATTGCAATCTCAGAACCTTTCATAGATAGCGCAAAGTTATTGCCCTCATATCTCTACCGAGCTCCGTAAATTGACGGGAAACGCCAGTGATCCCTGACGCTGAATCTTTGCAATACATATTTCATGAACTTTCACATTAACAGTTCTTTTATATCTTTACATGTCGTAAAAAGATAGTATCATATATATAAAGAACTCAAAGTTTAACTGTAAATAAACACCATATTGTTTTATATACTAAATTAAACAAGGTTTAAAAAGTTATTGGAAGGTGTAATAATGCTTATATCCATTGAAATATGTCCTAATATGTACTGAAATAAAAATTTAATCCTACGATTTTATAAACAAGGTATGTTAGCAAAACTTGATGAAAATTATCTCTTTAAGGGCCGAGGATCGGAGGCAGGATTAAATTGAAATTAAATCTAATCACCCACGAAGAAGCCACGGATACGGTTTACAAGGTTTGATATAACTATATCTACTTTGCCGACTTCACTCTACTCATCAGTATAATATGTATCTTATTGAAATACAAAATATTTTAAATGGTGTGTATTTAATAATCTTTTAAATCATTTTTAACAACAAAATATAAAATTTGTATAACCGTATATAAAAATAAAGTACATATATTAAATATTTAAAAATCTACCTTATAATTTTAAGACTATATTGTTTAAAGTTCTATGTACCTCTGAAGTTTAGCGGTTTTTAAGGACAGAAAAGAAATAAGTTTATTTTCGGATTTTTTATTATAGATAATAAAAAATACTAATAGATGATAGTGAAGCGAAACAGGTATAATTTTCATTTGTAGATAATAACAATAAGCGTCTATTTAATTTTACGTGTGTCGGAGTAAAATTAAATAAGACACCTAATTTATTGATAAAACTTTGTTACTTCAGTCAGCACTTCTAATACAGTGGATATTAAAAGCAAGCTTATATCGAACTCCATACTACCATTTTTTTTCTCGTCGACATACCGATAAAATTATTAAATGTTGTTTAATACATTGTACATTCTCCACACAATAACGCAAGCAAACAAAACGACCGATCCAATTCGGAAGTTATGCGTGTACATACACTTTGGCAATTCATTTTTATTTATATAAAATATATTACTAACACAGTCGTGGTAATAACTAATATTTCATCAAATTAGAAGCCATCAACCATCTACATGGTTGCAGCAATGTTTTGAAACAATGAGCCGACTGATTCAGTATCACAAAGTCGTAATATCCCGTGTGCTACTGATATGACTCGTAAATGAAGCTTGATAGAAACTCAGAACAAAGCAGTGTATTTGACCCGCGTGTGATATGCTGGCCGGATGATTATATCTGTGTTAGCTACCTATATTTTGTTGTCAAATTAAGTCACTAGTAATCAATATTGCCTAAAAATAATTATTCTAAATAATTACCATATTATCTCAATTATTAAGTGACATTCAAAGTATTGACAACTACGACTACTGATATCTGTAACATTTTGGGTACGAACGTTTCAAATATACTATACCTTGTCCAACTGTTTTTCTTTTTGACAGCTCACGCCTATAACTTGGAGTTTTTTTTTTTTTTCGGAAAAAATTTCTATAAAATTCTACATTAATATCATACCATATTGACGGTAATTGACGGGTAGTGAAGTGTCCTGTGCATAATTGTGTTTGCTCGCAAACGAAAAAAAACCCGACTTCAATTAGATCGTATTAATACAACGTAGATCGTTAAAAAAATAGTCAAGTAACTACGCGTTATCAAAGATTACTCAAAAAGTAGTTATCAGATCTCGATAAAATTTAAATGTGACCACATGATAAATATCAGCTTTCGATTAAATTAAAAATTATCAAAATCGGTACACCCAGTAAAAAGTTATTGCGGATTTTCGAGAGTTTCTCTCGATTTCTTTAGGATTCCATCATCAGATCCTGAATTCCTTATAATGGTACCAAACTATCGAATAATAGAATTATCGAAATTGGTACATTCAGTAGAAAGTTATGCGGTATAATACAACGTAAGTCGACGAAAAAAGCGTCAGAGAGCGTGGAGAACTTGTCGAGAGATTAAAAAAAAATTACGACTTTAGATTTCAAACCTAAAATTGTGAAATGCTCTATACAAACTTTCATTCGTGTTTATACATGTTATATATATATGTAATGTGTATATATGTATGTGTGTATGTGTAAATGATAAAAAGTAATCTATTAGTTATTCTAGATCCCAGCTATCTACGTATCAAAAAATACAAAAAAACAAAAAATATCTAAGCATACAGACAGCGGGTAGCGACTTTGTTTTATACTGTGTAATGATTAGGATAGGATAGGATTTCTAAGTAATGAAGATATTTTGAAAAACTTTTATGGAGTGTTTTTTATATTCATCTGCTTCTGGCTACGTGTACATTTGCTGCGCCCAAGGTTCTTAAATAAATTTAAATTAATGTATGCTTTGAGTTGGTGATACGAGCGAAATTTAAACACATTAGTTACCCCGTAGTTAGTAGACCCAGCAAACGTCGTTTTGCCATATATGTTATTAACCCCCTTAATCCCCCCCTCCCCCTTATAACTTAGCTGTATAAAAAATTCATGTTGGCCGATTGTCAGACCTACCCGATATGCACACAAAATTTCATAGAAACAGTCTTTTCGGAGGCGTATTGTAACTAACATTGTGACACGAGAACTTTATATATAAAAATTTTCACTGAATTTTTTCTTCAATCACAATAAAATATAGCATATGTCACTTCTGAATAGTGTAGCTTTCTGTTAGTGAAAGAATTTTCGTGATCAGATCAGTATTTGCGAAGATTACCCCCTACAAACAAACAAAGCTAGAAACTTTACCTCTTTATAATATTAGTATAGATTATGCCGTAAATATTTCAAGCCTTTGTTTAGTTAATATTAATTTAAAGATACCACAACTATTAGTGAATGTTCCAAAATACCTTCAAGCCCGTAATGTACAGAAAACTTTGAACATACGATTTATCTTACGACGGAGTATTATACTTTATCTAATAGGCTTAATGAATCAGATGGAAATAATGAACAAAGTCGCAGGTATTATTAGTTAGTATACAAATATGCTCATATACTCAACCTTTCTAAAATTAAAACAGACCTCTTTAATATATAAGAATACTAAATAATCATATATTATTTCATGTCTAAATTATACACCAAAAAGCACTTTAAATTTATATGATATTCCCAATTTTCCAGACAGCTTTTAGGTTTTTTTTCCCCTTAAAGCCATAGACGGGACAAACGTTTTAAAACACTCCAATCTGTTTAATTATTCAACATGTAACATTTTTTTTAATCCAGAAAACATATAGGAATACACAATAAAGCGTATTATAAGCATGATAATATCGATATGCGTTAGAAGAGACATTAGGTGAACCGCTATCAAATTAATAATTAACGGAAATTGGGCAACCCTCACTTCGAGGAATTAATACTCGAATAGCGTGAGAGGCCGTGCACGTGCTGTAACAAACATTACCAGCAAAATACAAGGCATCATTAAAGTTCCCTTAGCGATGTATAATAAATATTCACCTACCGTTTTATAATACATTTACGTATTAGAGATAATTTTATTTTTATACTAGCTACCTGTCCCGGCTTCGCACGGGTGCAATGCTGATACTAAATATACTACAGAATGTCTTTATTTATAGTGTGAAGCTAGCTTATAGCATGGTTATTAACATAATAACAACAACATTCAAATATGCGTCGTTAGATTACACGTTTTTACAAAATGCCTTGAAGAAATAAAAGTTTACTGCTCGTTCTCCGTAGGTGATAGCGTGATAATATGTAGCCTATATGTTGACCCGACTTCTTAATAATATTCGTGCCAAATTTGAAGTAAATCCATGTGGTACTTTTTGAGTTTATCCCGGACATACATACAGACAAACAGACAAAAATTCTAAAAACGATATTTTTGGCTTCGGTGTCGATTGTAGATCACTCCCCAAGTATTCTTTTAAAAAAATATTCAATGTACAGTTTTGACTTTCCTACCATTTTATTATACCTATATAGATAGATTATAGACTATTTTGTTGAAGAAAAAAAGTACCTCAACCTTACAAAAAAAACAATCAATGATCAACACAGCTAAATAATACTGCTTTTAAATACTGCTGTTGTCATAAGTATTTAGTCAGTTGTGCCTTTGGTGAGGAAGGTCACCAAAGCTCCTGAGGAGGGTAAGGGGTTAGGGTCGGCAACGCACTTGCAACGCTATTAGTGTTACAAACGCCTATAGGCTAAGATATCCGCTTATCTTCAGACTGTTGCTTATACAGAAATCTGGCATATAATGGTATCAGGCAAAGTTTGAACAGACATATTCTACACTATTACAGATTCTATACAGATTCGCAGATACATATTTAAAATTTTCTCGTGATACCAATCAGTCGCTAATACCACCAAATTAAAAACGGAAAAAAAAGTTTAATCCGTACATGGGAAAGAATTAACACAAAAAAACTACGTTCAGCGTAGCAGAATTGAGTTCAATTTTTCATTTTGTTTGTCCAATAGACTCCATCGTTCCGCACGCAGACCACCTGACTGACGAGTTTTATTCTTTCAACGTATTTTAGTGCATTGATTCAAACAAAAGGTTTCAGCAAGGTTTCAGCTGTAATGACATTTATGATATATGTTCTGATATTTTACTCCAACAACAAGACTATGTTTTCGACAATTATATGAATATTTATTTATTTTTTAAATTTTGAAAATGATCAACTAATAATTTCATTTTTTTTTTTTGTAAACGCCTCACACACCACGGCCACCCAGGAAAATGTGAACCCTGCGTTTGTTCGCCTACGATACAAATCCTAATGTCATCAAATATATAATATAATAATATCATTCAAAAACGCTTTTTTGTCTTAGAAAACCTCTTTATTGAGTTTGCAATCTGACATCACGCTACATTCATAGAGGTGGAACAGATAATGAGATAATAACAACTTCATCGTTGTTTTGCTGGAACCGTTTCTCTTACTATTAAACTGTAACAGGAACATTGAACTGGAATCGTTTTATCACCATAACAAAATGTACTTAGTTGTACCTTCGAAGTATATCATCAAGTGTAATATAATTTATTCTCTTTTTATTGTTTGTTACAAAAGATTTTGATTAAACAATATCCCATAATGGAATCAAGTTTTTTTTCCTTTGTTCAGAAATTGCAAATAATATCATTAATTTGAAATACGAAAGTTCCTTAAACTTTTAAACGTACTGCTCATGTTAAGCTGTTGTTAAAGCTTTACCTGGCTCATCTGAAAATCATACTACATTAATTCGAATTGACCTATATTAGTAGTTCATTGTTCTGATTCTTCTTTTAGTTAAATTTGGAAGTGTTATCACTGTAGTAGTAGTACCGTGCAGTAGCAATACGGTACTGAGATATCCAGCTTGATCAAATTCAACGATAGATCACGTTCCGAATTGAGTTTTCAGTCCAACTTGGTCATGTAATAACCGAGCAATATGTAAGTACAGACCTGTATCTATCTGCATTTGACATCTGCTTTCATTCGAATGATTGTACAATTCAATTTATTATTTTTCAATTGATTTAAAAGCATCTCTAGCCTATAAAGATTATTATCAACGTCAGTTATTAATCTTCGCCACACATCTATTACTAATGTCAGCACATCAATATAAAAACTGACTTACTTGTAAATAACAATTACTTGGTTAATTTAAAAATTAAGTAATATATAAAAATTATGTATTTTAGCTAAAAAGGAAAATTATAAATAGGATATACTCGTATAAATATCAAATATAAGAATCTTTTGAGAAGGTTGGATATAAGAAAAAAGTTAAAGTCTACTTTGTAATGTTATACTTAGTTTTAAAGGGGGTATTACGTAATTATTTTTTAACCTTCAAATTTATTTTCACTTTTTCGTTTTATTGCATTAACTTTAATTTCGCAAATCATGCAGTTTTTATTATTTTTATGTCATCAACTGTTGTATTCAAATTTTGTCGATTTCAAATAATAACTTGAATAAGTAAATAATAATTTCAACCTGTTTTATAACCTACAGTACACGAGAAATAATATTAAGCGTAGAAAGGATTCTTGCGGCGAGAACGAAATGAACGTATTTCGTACATTCAGAAGCAAACTGAAGCACAATAATACAATTTTCTTCACAGATATGAGGAAAGTTATACGATGAAGTTACAAAGCGAGCGAGGACTCCATTGTTAGATGAGATAGTTATGGCAACACTAGCTACATCTCAAACATCAAACACTTTTATATTGTGAAATATTTTTTTATCATTTTATCAATCTTTTTACTATCTTAGTTCACTACAACAGTTACAGTTTTAAATATCCCACAGCTGGATTAAAGTCATCTTACACTCAAGAAGATTGATTGGAACTTAAAAATCCGTTTCTATCCGGAAAGCAGACAAATATTTCCCATGCTTTATTACAAAATTAAATACAGTAAATTTTTTGTCGTTTGGAATATATGTAAGGATATTAAAAACCACGCAAGGCTTAACTTCGGATTTACTTTTGCCTAAATTTTGATGTTTGTCAGATTCACAGACACAATCTCTCAAAATTCCGACTTAAAGGATTGTAAAAACTAATTCTACGTCAATTTAAACTTTCATATAAATATAAATTTCCACAGTACCTTTTGTGGATACAATTTTCTTTTTCCAAACTAAAAAACAACTGTCCTTTATCAAATAAACCCCTTGTGTGAAGTCCGTCTGACCTAGCTCTATGAGCTTCCAATTAATGTAATATATAGCTCAGTTTCGTTTTCAGCTCGATCGATGATTTTTCTCCTATTTAATTTTTTTTTACATTATAGCTTCTCTGCAAAGTTATGTGTTTATATAAATGCCAATGTAATATAGATATACAATAATGATTATTATGTTAGATTTTGTATTCAAACGCCAAGGATGATTGTAATAAAATCCCATTCGTCAGTTTACATATTGAGTGGGCAAATATTTATTACGAAACTTTACAATATTATACCTATTTACCATTCAAGAAAGACTGCTTAAGAATATTACACTAATAAGTAACTATTTAACAATTGTAAATCTTTGAATACTTTATTACTGTAGGTATTTAATATGAAAAGTTATACTTTATTCAAATCCCAAGACAACTGGTCTCTGCTCCCAAAACAAAGAGACCCGCAAAGTCATGCCAAGCAAGCAAATCGCTATTGCTGAAATTTTTGTATCTAATTAATAAATCAAAACTTTAATTACTGACTTCAATAATCACACGGACCCCAATGTCCTATTTATTGTGTCCAGAGCCTTCTAAAGCATCCTAAATTATTTTGCCTTCTAAATCCTACCAGTCAATTGTTGAGGTAGTTGAAAAAACTCTAGATTACATTAAAAAGGTATAATTAAAATACATTACATACTATATATGTACCAAATCTTTTTAATATTAGTACAATAACAAAGATTTTTCAATCCGAGTAATAAGGCACTTTCAGAGACATAAAACAAGCGTTTGAACTTTGAAACGTCAAGGAAAGATCGCGTAATCAACTGAATTCAGTGACAGAGGCAAGAACGACAAGTGTTCTTAAATTGCTTTTTAAGTATTTTGCATTTCTGGACTTCTTTAGTTGAAATGTCGTTATTGAAATACCTATGCATGAAATTCCTTGATAACATTTTTCCTCCATAGGTACCTCTTTATTTAAAAATGTGCAATAAACATTAATTCTGAATTTACACTATTTTTTTAACTTTTGATAAATCTGTTCATTCACTCAAAACAAAACATCGATATCGTTTTATTCAACTTTATTAATTTAATTAAACAAAGATTACAGACTTATGACCTAAGATAAAAAATATAGGAAGTGTCTATAATATATTTTTTAATTTAAATACGTATAATTGTTAATGAAAATAATTATTCTTTAATAAAAATTATTTTGTTCTATCTCTATCATTTAAATCTATATAAGTATATTCCCAAAAATATGTAACATCTCATTTATGAGAAAACTCCCCTGATAAATCCCATTACCCCTGATACATCCCATTAGTAATTCTATAATAGGAACCTAATAAATAATTGTGAAATATTGCATCATTAGAAGCAGTCGCTTTTTGGCTACCGATCACATGCAGCAGCTGGCTCTTGTGGGCGTGTATGTGTTTTGTGTATAAATATACGCAAATACAGCTAACAACACAAATATATACCATGATCTGTGTAACTCTAGACCCGATAAATGAAACACGGTAACTGTAAACGATGTTATCCTATTCAGGTAAATGTATGATAATGAGTGTCCTTTATTTTTTGACCGGATGCTCTCAGAAAGGCTCAGGCTGTATTCACCTAACTAGGATAAACATTATTCGACGCAAAATCCTTCTTTGATTGCCTTCCTCCCTGTCCACTCGTCATGTCTTCGTGTCACCGCATCCTCATCCAGTCGTCGTACCTATGTCTCCGTGTCTTCGTGCCATGTTGCCGCACCTGCATCACTGACGTATATATCATTTTGTAAAACTTCATTTTTAACTAGCGACCCACCCCGTCTTTTTTTTTCAAAAACTATCAGTGTTCATCTACTATATTATGTATTTATTATTCATATAACCCTTCCTCTGGAATCCTCTATTTACAAAAAAAAGAAAAGCGCATCAAAATCTGTTCCGTAGTTTTAAAGATCTAAGCATACAGACAACGGGAAGCGACTTTGTTTTATACTGTGTAATGATAAATCATCGTCATCAGCATTATCCTCAATAAATATAATTTAATATTTGTCGGATATACTCGTAATGTTCCACAGGAAAACATGCAAACTTAGTTTGCTTACCTTATCTCAATTAACAGTATTTAAGGAAATAGTTAGACCTATTAAAACATAACGAAATTAACCTACTTAAATGTATGGAAAATAAATCATTTCAATTTATCGGAGTCAATCTGAATAGAATTACTTAATATACCTAATATTGATTAACATTCAAAATTACGAGGAAAACTTGGTATATTTTTTTTAAATCGTTTTTAAGATATGTCATGACTGTATTATTTTATTAAATACTAAATGTATTAAATGTACTAGAAATAACAAACTATTAAATTTAATTGCAATGTAGTTTTTCTAAAGGCATATCACGGCGTATCATTATTATATGTATAAGTAAATTAAGCGTAGAGAATTTATTTTCTGTCTAATATAACGGTTATAAATTCTAAATTACTATAAATATATACTAAAAACAATTGAACCTATATGTATATTTATATATATATATATATATATATATATATATATATATATATATATATATATATATATATATCATATATTGGATATATGTAGTTGCAGGAAGTGTGAACGTTTCTTTAATCGCATTAACTGTGACGAGTAATAAACCAAACAGTCTCGTACTGCTTATGAATACGATCGGACATATTATTAAAATGTCTAATTTAATTATATGTATTCTATTTACTTTCTTCATAATAATCCCAGCTTATAGGGTAATAGGTAAGAATTTATTTTTTATTTCATTATTCTGCTTAAAATTAAGAAGATTACTTATATATGATTATAATGTAAACTTTCTTTGCAGATATATCTAACACTTTAAACGGTATAGGAAATATAAAAAAGTTATCAAAAAATAATTTATATTTCTTATCAGATAAGGTAAGATATTTTTTGTGGCTAAATAACTAGTCTTACATTATAAAATAATAATGACGGTAAAGCTAATTGACATTTTATGACTAAAATCTTTAGGATTAATTTATAGCCTTTCGTACAATTATTTTCTTCTTGATAATATTATGTTATTATTTTATTATTAGACAAATGTTGACTTCACGAACGGTGGGCAAGTTCTAACATAATAGGTCGAGGAAAAAGTCTTTTCGTATTTTCTAATATTAAAAATTTGTAATAAAATCTTCTTGGTTGTGGCTGATTTTTTTACCATGAAAAGGTGACATTTTAAAAATGAAATGCAAAGGTAATAATTGTGTTTGCTCGCACACGAAAAAAACCGACTTCAATTACATCGACAAGTAATAGAACGTAAGTTGACGAAAAAAATTAACAAACGCACTAGTCGTCACACTAGTCGTCACTACGATTTTCGAGGGTTCCCCTCGATTTCTCTGGGATCCCATCCTCAGATCCTGGTTTCCTTATCACGATACTACACTTGGGATATCTCCTTACCAACAAAAAAAAGAACTATCAAAATCGGTTCATAAGCGACGAAGTTATTCCCCGAACATACATCTTTATATATATATTTCTTGTGAGCGTGTGTATGTCACTGAACTCCTCCTAGACGGCTGGACGGATTTTGATGAAATTTTTTGTGTGAGTTCAAGGGGATCCGAGGATGGTTTAGATACACAATTTGGTCCACTGGAAAATGTTTATTTAACTTATTTTTCATTTATAAGTAATTGCTAATTTTGGAATGTTTTACATTGGATCCGGTAGACTGCGCTACCATCGCAGCATCAAATATTAAATATTATTATATTTTAATTTCAGTTTGTCCCGACAGTTGGTGCTGCGATTAATTTAAGAAAAATATTTGAAATTTTGTGTTATGGCAAAACAACGTTTGCGGGGTCAGCTTTTAAAATATATATACGGTCGAATTGAGTAACCTCCTCCTTTTTTGAAGTCGGTTAAAAAACAGTTTCCCGCCATTTTTATTTATTTTTCTGTCCGCTAAA
The DNA here is from genome assembly GCF_905220565.1 of Melitaea cinxia. Classification (NCBI taxonomy): domain Eukaryota; kingdom Metazoa; phylum Arthropoda; class Insecta; order Lepidoptera; family Nymphalidae; genus Melitaea; species Melitaea cinxia. Next base: position 9,380,109 of record NC_059394.1, on the reverse strand, counting down.
ATGAGTGAATCCATCGAAGAAATTCAGAACATTTTAAAGTTTTACTTTAAAAAAGGGAAAAATGCGACTCAAGCCGCAAAAAAAAAAATTGTGACGTTTATGGACCTAGTGCAGTGTCAGTAAGAGTAGCACAAAATTGGTTTAAGCGTTTTTAGTCAGGAAATTTTGATCTTTGACGACATTTTTGAAAAGGTAGAGCTAGATCGACATTTGAGTAATTACGATATAATAATAATAATAATAATAATAATAATGTACGAAATAGATCGTAGTCAAAGGTCGGTAAAGCTGCACAGACTACTGCGAAACCCGAGTTGACACGCAGTAAGGTAAGTGTATGGTGGTATGGAAAGGGCATCGTGAGATTTAAGCAAGAAATTCAGAATAAGCGGCCAGAATTGATCAACAGAATAGGTATGGTCCTTTATGACGACAACGCATACGTCATCTTACAACATACGTCTTTAGCCACTCAACAAAAATGGAGAGAATTTGACTGGGAAGTCTTAATGCGTTCACCATATAGCCCCGATCTTGAACCCACAGATTTTCATCTGTTGCAGTCTTTTCTTTTACTTTTGGTAGTGTAAAGTTAACATAGAGAAAGAACCGTCAAAACTACTTGTCGCGGTTTTTTACTGAGAAGTGCCAAAATTTGTACAGCAACGGTATCCTATCACTATCTACGAAACGGCGGCAAACTATCGAACAAAATTGTGCATAATATATATTTTAATTAATGTAAATTTTGTAAAACCTTACCATGAATTTTTTTATAAAGAACGATGAAACTTTTTCCCCGACCTAATAATAATAGTAATGATCGTCATGAATGCGTTATCACACAATTGTCGACGTCGTGCTATGGATTAATCGCCTAATATGCATGTATATAAATAAGGGGTACATGTACACGTACTATAAGCGAAACATACTTATTCAAATTATAATTAAACATTTTAACAAAGAAAAACAAATGTCTCTGCCAAAGAGTACGTTAGTAGGTAAATAAATTATTTTAATTAGTATGTAGGTATTATACTAAATTTTATTAGATCACCGTTGTACTTATTATTTTATACTTAATTACAATAACATTTACTATTTATAGACTAGCGATTATTTATTATTCGGGTTTACACATTAATTACTTTGTATTACAATACCTACCTGCCTACTTTCTTGGTGTCCTGACTCTCCATTTTATACTGCTCCTATACTTAGGACAATATCCAAGTCCATGTCAGAAAACATTAAGGTGTAACAGGACTCCAGCTATTATCTTTTTATTAATTAACAAGCCCGTTGGCGCAGTTTGTAGTGGCCCTGATTTCTGTTTCGCGGGTTGCGAGTTCGATTCAGGTCTGAGTCTGGGTGTAATATTTGCATGCATGCATATTTATCTTTACATGCATATATATATATATATATATATATATATATATATATATATATATATATTAGTTATAGTTATATCAGTCGGCTGTTACCTATAACAACAAGCATTAAGTTGCTTACCATAGGAACAGACGACCGTGTGTGTATGTTATAAAATATTTATTTATTAATTCTCATAATAGAAGCACAAACGAAAATACCATTTTTAGGTAGGTAATGTTAAATTAAGAGATGTAAAATAAATCTTTACTTTGAAAAACTCTAATAGCTTTTGATATATTTTTTGTTTGTAAATAATAAATTGCTTTAGAACAGATTTAAGGAACACATTAAAAGATATCAAAAATACATACTTTCCGAATGAGATAACTCATTCTACAAACAATATCTTAATATATATAAATCTCGTGTCACAATGTTTGTCCTCAATGGACTCCTAAACCACTTAACCGATTATAATAAAATTCGCACACCATGTGCAGTTCGATCCAACTTAAAAGATAGGCTATATTTTATTTTGATATATTAATTATTATATTTAAGAAAAAAATAAAGAATGCGGTACAAAGTTCGCCAGGTCAGCTAGTATTTTATATGAAGCGTTTTTAGGCAGAAAATCTTAACCGATATTCAATAAAACATAGAGCTTTTTGTAATTAAATACGATTAAATTTTGTTGTAGTTTTATAGTGGCGCTAACAAGGTAGACGTGAAGTTGTATTACGAGTGTCTCTGTCCAGACTGCAAGCGGTTTGACAAGTATGAATTTGGTCCCGCTGTAGCGAAGCTGAGTCGATACTTGAACATACATACTTATCCTTACGGAAATGCGAAGGTAATCTTGAATCATGTTAAAACATTTAGCATTAAAAGTAATAAGTGATAAACGAGGTTAAATAAGTATATTACAAATAAACATGTAAAAATTATGATTATCGTTTTTGTCGAAGACATATGACATAAATGTAATTTATTATTTCAATGCGAGATGTACCTATTAAAAAGGTTAATAAGCGAAAGAAAATTTAACATTACAATTTATACCTTTATAAGTAGTTTCCTCTTAATGTAAGCCTTTCTTTATATTTAATAAATTTTCAAATTTACTTATTTTTTTTTTTTTGTATAAATGATTAGACTATAGAAGAAAACGGTAAAATCGAATTCAAATGCCAGCACGGCCCTGCTGAATGTTACGGGAACAAGCTGCATGCCTGCGCTATCGACCACTTGCAAAACGTTACAAAGGCAGTGTTGTTTAACGTCTGCATGATGGATTCCGACAACGATCTTGGTTCAAATGACGAAGCTGCTGACAGGGTACGTATTTACCGACGATTCTCTCTGTAACTGTTTATTGTGTACTGCAGGGAATATGCTTCATTTTCTATCTAGGAGAAGGATCGGAGCATAATCCACCACGCTGCTCCACTGCAGGCTTGATAACGGTGTTTTGTATTATAAAATCAAAGTATAGTTTAAGTTAACAAGTATGTAGTTTTTAACTGTAATTAGAACGAAACTATATCGCATTGTTTTTAATGGATTTTGTTGGTTTCTGTAATGTTTATTATAAATTACAACGGCGCCATTTCCTATACTGACTTTCTATGAAGCTAAGCTATATGACCTTAAAGCCTACACAGAATATTGACTAAAAACGAGGGGTAACCTCATCGTCACAGCGAGCGGAGCGCCACGGCATCGCCAACCTAAGATAAACCATCTAACAAAAAATATTTTTATTAATATTAATGTGGTAGCCCTGTAGCACAGCTGTATAATGAAAGAAAAAAAATGGATAAATTATACTTACCATGAAATATATCACACATGTATCAACATAATACATACATACATATATCACTTACATATTAAAAAAAAACATAATTTTATGACTGTATATTTTTCAGTGCGCATTGTCTATGTCTTTGGACTCAAACCCAATAAAGGCATGTGCTAAGGGAGAACGAGGAACACAGCTACTTAAATATTATGGTGATGAGAGCATGAAAGTGAATTTTCAATATGTACCTTACATTCTTATTAACGGACAGGTCAGTGATGGTACTGACTTCATGAGGGACGTTTGCTCGCAATTTCATGTTTTGCCACCACCGTGTATGAAATACTATAACAATTATGTGTAATAATAATTTTGTCATAAAAATAATAATATTTTGAAATACCTGTTTTTTTTCATTTATTTTGTATTTTATTATACATTATGACATAGATAACATCTACACTTTAAGAATTTAATTCATATTTATATCGTTGAGCCGATGATACTAACGATAAGTCTTTGAGAGGAAAGAACAAAAAACATCTGTTGTTTACCCAAAATGACTTCTGAACAAAATAAACATTATTTAGATCTTCTTAGAGCTTTTTGAAGTGGGTTTACTTTTAAATTGTTTTATTCTTATTTATTTTATTGTAAATATTATTTTAAAAAGTGTGATTAGTAGCAGCAGCAATAATCTGTTATTTAATTACATTTGATATACTGACAAACTATTCGGGATTTTGATCGTATGTGTATAGGGTCAACCAGATAGTTAACATTTTTAAACAAGAAAATATTACGCAAATCGGCTCAGAAACCTCAGTGAAATCCATCTGCATACATATATAATTGTGTTTGCTCGCAAACGAAAAAAAAACCGACTTCAATTCCATCGACAAGTAATACAACGTAGATCGACGAAAAAATAGTCAAGCAACTACGCGTTATCAAAGATTACTAAAAAGTAGTTATCAGATCTCGATAAAATTTATATGTGACCACACGATAAACATCAGCTTTCGATTAAATTAAAAATTATCAAAATCGGTACACCCAGTAAAAAGTTATTACGGATTTTCGAGAGTTTCCCTCGATTTCTCTGGGATCCCATCATCAGATCCTGGTTTCCTTATCACGGTACCACTAGGGATATCCCCTTTCTAACAAAAAAAGAATTATCAAAATCGGTACATCCAGTAGAAAGTTATGCGGTATAATACAACGTAGGTCGACGAAAAAAGCGTCGAGTAAAAACGCATTATTAGATATAACTCGAAAAGTAGTTGTTAGATCTCAAATAAATTTAAATGGGACCAATTGGCACACACCACCTTTCGGTTAAGACAAAATTTGTCGAAATCGGTCCACCCGGTCAAAAGTTCTGATGTAACATACATAAAAAAAAAAAAAAAAAAAAAAAAAAAAAAAAAAAAAAATACAGTCGAATTGAGAACCTCCTCCTTTTTTGGAAGTCGGTTAAAAATGCAATAAACATGTTATTCGCGGAGTTTCCACAATTTTGTTGAAATTTCACCATTATGTCCCGATTTAGCGAACGTGCCCACCACATGAATACCACCTCTGATATAACATCCTGTGCTATATGTTTTTTTTTAATTGGCATACTATTGACGAAAATATCGGCAAACATATTAAAAAATGTATACAATTGAATAAATAAAACCTTATTTAGTTCTTTTTCTTCTTTAAATGTCAAGTGAGCATTTGGTACGTTAATTAAAAAAATGAAGATTATTATTACTGTTTTACTATTAATGAATTGAAAAAATTCAAATTTAATAAAAAAAATTATCCATTTGGACAATATTTGACATTTTGGTAAATGCAGCAAGCAATGCATTAAGAACAAAATTTACTTTGTTGATTTATTTTAAAAATCAGTCTTTTTTAAATTATCTTTCTCTTTCCACTTGTTATATTATAATTTTATGGGAGCTCGTTATCAAACTATGTCTTGCTTCAGTTTTGCATATTTACAAAGTTGATTGATTCAATAGTTTTAACGTAAAGATTTAAACCCATTAACAGCTGAATTTTAGCTTTTAAATTTTTGTGTTTCACACTTTCTTATTAACGTAGTACTCACTTCTTCTTCTTCTTCAAGAATAAGAGTTAGCAATAGTGTCAAACGAGCACAGATGATTTTGCCTATGTCACGTAGACTGGAGAATACATGACGTATTACTATATGACTTACCTGACCTATTACTATATGTATGTGATGCAGATATGAGTTATCATCTTCCTGCTTTACTAGTTTTTAAACGTTACGTGTTTGCATCGTCTTCGGTGCGACAAAGCCAGCCCTGCGGTCACCAACCCGCCTGCCCAGCGTGGTGACTATAGGTAACACACATTAGTTCACACTATTTTTGGCGTGAGCTTGTGGAGGTCTATGTCCAGCAGTGGACTGTGATAGGCTGAAATGATGATGATGATGATAATGATGATGATGAAATGTTACGCTCAGTAAGTGACAAGTTTTATGTTTTTTTTTTTTTTTGTCCTACGCCTCCGATTTTTATTTTTCGGAGTCCTTTTTTACAATTTTAATATATTACTTAAGCTAGTCCTCTTTGTCATACTTCTCGCTTTTATTCCGCAGACATTCTCCATACCAATTTCTTCTTTCATCCATCCACATTCATTCATTATGAGGTATTTCAATAATAGCTCAATACCTAATTATACCTAATATATTAAATAAGGCAAACCTAAATCTAAACTATTCGCACTGTGTGCAACACACCAGGGGGGAGTGACATAGGGAGGGAGCATATATATATTTATTGACAAGTTTTATGTTGGCACGGGCAAGTGTTACCCAGCTAGAAGCTACAATGTTATAGATGGTTGAATTAAAAGATTGGATACTTTATTTGTATAGATACATATTGTTGTTGACACTGAAACTGTGAACCAAAGTCTATAAAGAAAAATAAATATACAAAAAATGTTGATAAATATCAAAAATAAATAGAAGTTTATACATTTAATAAATATCTTATTTATTAAACAGACTTATTTTACAAATCTCGTCGATTTTACATGTTTGCGTTTAGCAAATTTTCCTGTAATACTAAAACAGGCAACTATGCTCGCCTTGAGATTAATAATTCAATACCTTATTCTACTAGCTTTGTAATTGCATGTGCTAGGTTAAAATTTGCCACTATTTTGCTTTGATGGTCCATAATATCTTGTTTTGTTTTTTATTTTTAATAAAGCGATTTTATATATTATCGTCATTTTATAGTATTTTTAACACCAGTTTCCTTTTTTACTTATAGCATTTTAATACTAACATAGCAATTAACCGAAATTCGAGCAGTTTTTGAAGTTCACCCCAATTTTTAACCGACTTCCAAAAAAGGAGGAGGTTCTCAATTCGACTGTTTTTTTTTTTTTTTTATGTATGTTACATCAGAACTTTTGCCCGCGTGGACCGATTTCGACAAATTTTGTTTTAATCGAAAGGTGGTGTGTGCCAATTGGTCCCATTTAAATTTATTTGAAATCTAACAACTACTTTTCGAGCTATATCTAATAATGTGTTTTTACTTGACGCTTTTTTCGTTGACCTACGTTGTATTATACCGCATAACTTTCTACTGGATGTACCGATTTTGATAATTCTTTTTTTGTTGGAAAGGGGATATCCCTAGTTTGGTACCATGATAAGGAAACTAGGATCTGGTGATGGGATCCCAGAGGAATCGAGGGAAACTCGAAAATCCCTAATAACTTTTTACTGGGTGTATCGATTTTGATAATTTTTAATTTAATCGAAAGCTGATGTTTATCATGTGGTCACATATAAATTTCATCGAGATCTGATAACTAACTTTTGAGTAATCTTTAATAACGCGTAGTTGCTTGACTATTTTTTCGTCGATCTACGTTGTATTACTTGTCGATGTAATTGAAGTCGGTTTTTTTTTCATTTGTTATTCTAGTATTCAACACTTTTTTATGTTTTATTGTATAACGATGTAAACATAAAAAATAAACATTAGTTTTGTCATTATATATAATACATTTTTGGTGTTTATTAAATTAGGATATGGGTATTAATAATGTGTTTTCTCATTGATTTATTAAAGTTCTTCACTAATAAACGTGACGAATAAAATATACCTACCCATAGTACAATGCTTAGTATTATTATAAATGTATAAAAACCAATCATGTATAAAATACAAATTTAATACTCTGTGTATTTTATAGTTTCTTTATAATTATAATATTTCAAAATATAAAGAAAATGAAATCGATTTACTAACTACACGAAGCAACGATGAATATGTACTTAACATCAAACAAACACGTTTACGTATCTTACTAACTAATCATGGTCCAATTGTTTTTCTTATATTTATTGCACTCCTGTTGTGATCCTTTTTATTGCTTGAACAAGAAATTGTCATCATCTGTAATATAAAAATGAGTCGCTGAATGTGTTGCTAAGCGCAAAACTCGAGAACGGTTGGACCGATTTCGCTAATTATTTTTTTAAAATATTCCTTGAAGCACGAGGATGGTTTTTACGGAGAGAAAAATTCAAAAAAAAAATTAAATTTCCTGAAAAAGTCTAAAAACAACACTTTTCTATACTCCCATACAAAAGATTTGTGATAATACTTAAAAGTCAATTTGAACTTTAAATACCATACGATAAAGTTTGTGTTAGGCGATACGAAGTTCGCCGGGTAAGCTAGTTTCATATAAATAAAATAGTATAAAAGTTCTTAACAGGTTCCCTGTCCCATGAATCATATATGATTCATGGGACATATTTTGTACCAATTTTAGTACGTTCATGAATCACATATGGTCAAATATAGAAGCAAATTTGCTTGAATTTTTTTTATGGACGTATCAGTATAAATACGGTATTTGGTATTTGGACGTGTGGGATACATAGTCAAAATTGAGAAAATGAAAAAAACTGTAGTGATTTATCATATATATTTATTTATCGAAGTTATTTTCCAGACTAAAATTAAACAAATTTGTACGAAATCAGTCTTTATTAGGAACAATATTTATCACGAAGTTACTAAAAAATATAATAAAAAATTAAAAAAAAAAACATCATTTGGCCTCAGTGTGTCTCATTGAAACATTTCAAACATTTTTTTTTTTTTTTTTCATTTTACACATTCGGTGTTTACTTGTTTAGCTAGCAAAGGATTTCCTTCGGCCTTTTTGTTAGCATAACAGATGACACAACGCCTCCTTACGAGTTTTCCATCTCGCCTCGGAATCTGGGTTAGAGCGTGTCTTTCTGATGGTATTGAAGACAGAGTGGATATTCTTGCTGGCTGTTTTTTTTCATGAACACGTTGCCAAGCCAATGACGTATCATTGCTTCCTGTACATCTAAAACCGAAATTGAAGAACCGGTAGCCTCTTCGAAAATCACTTTGGTATTCACTATTGCTGTTTGAAAAATCAACTCATAAGCTACTTTTTTATACCACGTCGTACTTTTTCTTAGAGGGAAATGGTAACAGCTCAGTTGATCTGCAACATCAATGCCTTTCTTGGCGTCGTTGGAATCCATAACCATGTCATCCATCATTTCCTTACCATGGCAAGTGGAAATTATCAATAAATCACGCTTATCGTGCCACTTCAAAACAGTTACAAAGCTGTCCATTTGCTTAGCAACGACATCACCTCTTTTAGTTTTTCCGAATGATATCTTTAGGCAAATTTACTTTGTTTTTTCGCAAAGTTCCACATAAATCTGTGTGTCTATCCTTTAGGTATCTAGCTAGAGCTATCCCGGTTTAGTAGTTGTCGGCAACAATCAATCTACCTTTATTTAGAAGTGGAAGACATAGCCTCACCACAACAGATTCTGTTTTATCCAATCTCCAATAGCCGATCCAGATCCCGCATGAATAGAATAGGACCACGTATAACTATTAGTAGAACACATTTTGTAAATTTTGTACCATTTGTTATCTCTGGTTTTCTTTTTGCACAGATAATTATATGAATCAAATATGATTCATGGGACGTATAACGATCCGATACGTTATGATACGCTCATGAATCATATAAGCGTCATGATTTTTTTTATTGTTTTAGGGTAGTTTCGTCACTATTACGATTTCATAATAACTTAATAAGCCCTTAAAAATATCAAAAATTATATATTTGCAAAAATAACCCGGGACATTTATAGTGCCAAAAACTTGATTGTATGGGGACAGGGAACCTGTTAAAACAAAAATCTACTGATACTGATCTATCATTAAGTAAATGGTAATCTCTATTCTACTAATCTAGTAATACTAGTAGTCTACTGACTAAGGGTACTTGTTAGAAACAGTTGTTTGTAGAATCTTAAGACAATTTGTAACACCTCGTCACGACAATCGGCTAGACATTGGAACTGTCTATTGCGCTTGCGGTTACTCACATTGCTAGCTTCAAAACGTAAATCTATGTAGTACAGTATATTATTATTGTTCAAGATTCCTGTATTGTTAATAATTTGCACTAAAGTACCTACGTCATCAATTCTCACGAGCAACTTTCAAGATATCTCTAGACGATTGACTTATTTTTATTTTACCAACACAACGTTACAATATCTTTACTCCAAATTAAAATATAAAACCATATGTTACAACATTTGACTCTCCGAGTCCATACGAATAGGTATTGAGTACAAGACAAGTAATTCTAATAATTTATCAATGTATTGATTTGCTGCTTTCTTTGTTTGATATTGGTGTGGACATAGAGTAACGTCATTAGCTTGTCACAATCATTATTAAACTTGTTTTCGTACAAGTAATTATTATAAAGTACTAGTGGTGTCTCGCTCTTTTTCCGATGTAATTCCCGATCCCGTAAGAATTTCTGATTAAAAATAGTAGCTTATGTATTATTCTGGATTTTTACCTATCTGCATACCTGTATTGTAATAATTTCAGTAGTTTCACGCTAAAGAGTATCGTTCATTCGAACATTTATAATATTAGTACCTATTTATACCTAACAAGTGGTTGCTCAAAAATCCCGAGTAATTTAAATTATAAGTTTGAATATTATTATGGTTCTGTTGTCAAAGACTATACTCCTATAATAATAAACAATAGAGTAGGTATATAAACATGTGTGTGTGTGTCAAATACATAATGTTTCATGTTTTTGACAGATTTCAGATGATCAATGTTTTTTATGTATTTTTTATTCACAATTAAAAAAAAATATAAATATCCTTAGTTTAGAATTAGAATGTAATACAAAAATAAAATCGTAGATACAAATTAAAAAAAAAATGTTTAAAATATTCGCCTTCACTCCTTCTCTATTTAAACTATAAAGTGTGCGAATTTTAATACTTCTCCGACCGCGCAATATTAGTAAAAAGAGGTGTAAAGTTTTTGCTTCACGTATTAATATATATTGATTAGAAATATGATTATAAGATGAACTATTTATTCATACTTTAATAAATTATAGAGAATTATCTTATAACGAATTTTCGTCCCATGAGGTTATCGATGAGGTGATTTTTGACAGAATAAACACGGCGTAAAAAGTCATCCAGAGGGAAATCAAATAACCGCCTGGAATATTTACAACGGAGAACTTTGTGAAAATAGGAGTTTATGTACGAAGACTATAATCGAATTCCTTTTTCTTAAAATATAATAGAAACATGATAGTGTTAGTGTGATACGAAGTGTTTAGCCTATATAACTCGAAAATATTTCAGTTATTTACACTTTTGTGTATAGCAGGAGATCCGAACTAGACAGTTCAGACAAGTTCACCCATCTGCTTCATGGGTCGTCAAAGGGTTGCCCCAAAAATTGTGGCCTTTGTTCAAAAATGCACCTACGAGTTTAAAAAATAATAAGCAAAAGTTTTTTGGTTGGGATATATTAGAATTAGAATATATTCAAGAAAAAAAATAAGGCGGTACGAAGTTCGCTAGGTCGGCTAGTATTAATATATATTGTTCTTGTTACTTTCACCCACCTGTATAATAAAAACAAGTTAGGTACATCAAAATGTGCGCTGTTTCATTGCGATTACGATGACATAGTGTTGCCTACTAAAAGTCGATTTAAATGGCGGTTGCCGAATATAATATAGCCTGGCCAGGAATTTATCTTTAAAAAACTACAGAATATAACGGTAAAGATCACGTCTAGTTCGTAGATACCTACTTATAGCTAGACTAATAATACTTCAAGATATTTCATACATATATTATATTCATATTTAGAACAGTACGTAAATATCAAATTAGCATCTTGTAGTAATTGCCTAACAATGTACGTAGGCGTAAAATGTAATTTAGATTAATAATTTTTAATATAGTAATTATAATAGCAATTTTAGAAAAACATTGAGCCTGTAACCTCACACTGTTGGACATAGGCCTCTTTCTCCATATAGGAGAAGGATCGGAGTTTAGTCTACCCACCCTGCTTCACTGCGGGTTGGCGGATATGTTCCTTTCTCTGAGTAACGACCGCTATCAGGTATTTATGATAACAACCGGGACCGACGACCTAACGTGCTCTCCGAGGCACGGTGGGGAGACCCACAAGACCACAGACATCATCCTTCCCGAGCGGGAATCAAACCCGCAAATTGTCGGTGTTTTAGGCGACTACACGCACTACTACACCAGAGTTGTTGTTAAATAAATTATATATGTTATAATAGCAATGTTTTTATTTAATTACTAAAGGGCGCGTGCGACTTCGTCCGCGTGGAATTTAACAAAATAATTATATTTCAGTTCACAGTTATAAAAAAAAAACTAAAATAAAAGTAGCCTAAATTACTCCTTATTATATCAGCTATCTGCCAGTGAAAGTAAAAAATCGGTCCAGCCATTTCAGATATTAGCCGGAACAAACAGACAAACAGACAGACAGATAGACAAAAAATATAAAAAATGGTATTTTGGTATATGTACCGTGTATACATACTTATGAATGTAGTTTAAGGCGGTTATTTTAATATTACAAACAGAAACTTCAATTGTATTTATTTGTATAGATTAAAAAAACCTAAAAAAAATTGTCCGCCTAAAATACTAACTAAATCTAACAAAAATTGTCCGCGCTACGTACACCGATGACTTTGTACAAAAAGAAGCTTAAACTATATTAGATTGGATTAAAATAATTGTAGCTATTATTTGTCATACATTTAAATAGCTAGATGTAAAAACTTTTAAGAAAAACAAATTACAGCACTTGGCTATTCAACCTTGGTTGAATACACCCATAAAAACTTTGTACGATATAAGATTTCAATAATTGGTTGAATAAGAAAAAAACAAAATACGAATAACATTCATAAGAGACTAAAGAACACAATAAAATGTAAATTCTCCTTAAAAATGTTCCATGATAACAATTTCAAGCTAAACTTAAATAAGTAATAGTAGGCCGATCTGCTGCATACTGCACCGCTGAATCACTCGAAAACAATTTTAAATATTCATTTCTTATGAGTAAGACTGGTCATTCTAGTGAGACTGCTAAAGTCATAAAATATTATGCTGTTTCGTCATTATTATTAATCATTCGCTCTAAATTACTGCAACTCAACGTGTCTGAATTGTTGTAATGACGAATATTTTTTTCCTTTGAACTACCTAAAATATATATCACGTATACTGTATAGAATATATTCTATACTAGTTGAGCGGCCATGAGTGTTACATCACTCGTGCATCAGCTTCATTTTAATATTGTCATTTTACAATATCAAAATTGGGCCAGTTCCGAAATTCGATCTAAAATCGATAAAGCAAACAACCTGAACAAAAACCATTGAATTGAGAATTTAAACGATAACAATACGTAACAACCCTATTGTAAATAACATTCATCGAACGCATTAGATAATTTGGTGCACCTGAGTAAATACGATGTACCGAAATTCAAGGCGCCATGTCATTCATAATAATATTTTTTTTTCATTTTAATTACTTTGACTTGAAATATAAATTCGAAAAATGAAAGTCGTATCTTCAGCATCGTTTTTTGATTTTACAGAAGTTTCTATTCTGTCGTAACACAACACCATCTATTTATATTTATTACACTTGATAAATAATTTACTAATAAATAATATTAATAACGGCATTATTATACTATAAAAACATTTTACTTTGTAATATTATAATTTTTATGGTTACATTTGTATTATATAAGCCTAATCTCTCACTTTGTTCTAAAAACGAAATACCTATGTGCTACAAATTACATTGTATTACTCGTACTAATGGCCCATTTCATCGTTTGCTGATGACAATGTTCAAATCTAATATATAATGGTATCCAACAGATATAAGTTTTTGATAACTCTTTCGGTTATTTATACTTTTTTCATAAATGTTATAAAAGACAACTTCCTTTATAGACATTGAATAATTAATATTTGTACTATGTACCTACTTATTATCAATGTGAATTTTATGTATGTATGTATGTAATTAGCATCACGATATAGGCTAGGCATAGGCTAATGTATTCAATAAATAGTTCTATCACTGCGATGGATATTATATTGATAAGACGTCATCTTGTTATAAGAATACCGCAAGATCAAGGTCCACGACAACTGTGGCTATGTAGTAGTGAATATATAAAGGTATAAATAAAGCCCAGCCTTAATCGCTCGGCTAATATGACAACCATTCGAGGTCGCCTTGATATTTCTAAACTAATCTATATCGTGTGCTATCGTGCGCATGCTATATTTCTGTCTCTGATACAAAATTTCAATGTTCCTAACATCTTTAAAATTATTTGTATCTATGAACGTTAGAAGGAACTAAAATGTTATGAAAAATGTTTGAAAGAAAATCTCTTTGAAGTCGCTTTTTTCAAAATTTGTTTAGATGCATGTTATGTTAGGTACGTAGTTAGGTATATTACTTTTCATCGCAAAAATTAATCTATACAAATAAAAAAAATTGGAGTGTCTGTTTGTAATATTAAAATAACCGCTTTTTACTAAATGAATATCGATGTATATACACGGTACATATAGCAAAATCACATCTTTTACAAATTTTTGTCTGTCTGTCTGTCTGTCTGCTTGTTCCGGCTAATCTCTGAAACGGCTGTACCGATTTTTTTGGGACTTTCACTGGTAGATTATGTAATAAGGAGTAACTTAACCAACTTTTATTTTAGAAATTTATTTATTTTATAAGACTACGAACTAACACACAAGAACTTTTTGTTTAAATTCCACGCGGACGAAGTTGCGGGCAAAGCTAGTAAGTATATAATTGTCTAATTGTATACCGTGAAGAGATTGAATCTGGACAATTAGTATCTACAGCGCTATAAAGATTAACTGAATAGACTGGAACTGGATGTTCAAACAAAATAAATAAGATAATGAAATAATATTTAAGTTTTTCTACTCAAATGGAACGATAAAAAAATTACATTGGACTCGCTTTCTTTTGTGTGTAACGAAGGGTGGATTCGTTGCCCCCAACGAACGCACGCAACCCATTCTCGGTCAGTCGATGCGTCGCCATTCACTCGAGGGACTACCGTCATGCAGCCGCAGGAACATCGCCTATCTTTATCTATTTTAATATGAGTGAGAGTGAGACGAGAATCGACATTGAACGAAAACAAATCAGCCGCTTGAGATATGTAGCGGCGTTTTAGTCTCCCGTCGACTTGGCACATCGCCCAATGACACGTGCCAACCAAAAACCACGTGCAGCTGAGAAGTATCAGTCTGTAGTAAAAATATTTTATTCTAATGGTTAACAAATATTACAACATATTAATAATTTTTGTACTAATTTTTTTAATAATTACTGTATAATGAGAACAGAGAAAACCATGTGAAAAGGTAATAAAATTAAAATTTTATAAGGACTCTTCCATCTACACACCACTCAATCTAATATCGTACCGATTTTGATTTATTTGATTTATTCAATTTTATATGTGTAGGCTTTATACCAACCTACGCATTAGTTTCGACTTTCTTAACAGAAACGATAGACAAGTTACAACTAGCCAGTAGATCCTGTCTTAACAGAATTACAGGGAGTAAACGAGAATTATAGAGCGAAAATAGCATTAATTATTTTAAAAGCATTCGAGAAGGAACCCGTTTATTCGTTTGGTACAGTTTGTTTTACGCATTTTTAAAACTACTGCCATAACATTTTACGTGTGAATTTTTCGAAACACCATCAGATGTTAGCGTTATTTAAATTTATTTATTTTTTACCTTTATTTTAAGACTAGGTTGGTATTATATAGGTATAAAGGTAGATATTATAGGTAGATATTATATATATGGTATTATATTCATAATTTAATGGGAATATCATGTTTCTACAATACAAGAAGGTACTACAAAATATTAAGGAAATTCATTTATTAAATTAACATCTGGGTCGGAAGCAGAAAGGTCAATTCTCATTAACGCTATTATCGTTTCTATGATTTCAATTCAAGGTTTTAGTAAATTATGCTACTTTTTCAGAACACTGACCATAATAACGGATCATTACCAATCATTTATGTAAATAGACATAATACAAATAATTTAACTTTATTGTTAATTAATAAATGTCCTGACAGTTTGTGTACTTTATATGGAAAACGGACGCGCCTTTTCGATGACGTGAGAGTACACTGATTCATGTAGGATTGGAGCAATGCGGCTTGCGACTGCGCATACAATCATACATACTCGACGGACATTTTACGACTCCGTGTAATCACATAAAATTCAAAATAATAACTTCTAATGAAAGTAGCAAGAAGTAATACCATTATCTTTATTCCTTTTGGAGGAGGATTATCGTAAGTATTTCGAGACGGCCTTCAATACTAATAATGTAAGACTTGGTAAGAGTCTCGCTTCGGAATTACGAACAATAACATGATCAAATTAATGAACCAATGCACGTCTGTAAAGGCGCGCGGAGCGGTGCGCGGTGGCGGAATAACTATCCGGCGCGCATATTTCACGAGTTTGTTACTTCGTAGGCTTATCAGCCACACTTTAATATCATTTTAAATAATTCCAAAAGTAAATAAAATAAATATAAACTATATTTATTTAAATGGTTATTACAATATTAATATTATATCACAACAGAAAATGAGTGGATAGGTATGACTTATTTTTTTTAAATAATTCAATATCATTTTTTTGGCCAACGGGAACACAACACTGCTTGAAAGCAGCATTATTTAACTGCGAGCTTCTGTAAAGTCGAGGTACTTCCCCAGTCGGGCTGCTCCATATTTGAGCAGGAAATTTCCTGCTGTGCGCTACCTCAGTTGAACATAAAATATATAATTACATAATATACATTATACTTCACATAGATATTCATCTAAATATAAAATAATTAAAATAAAATCGGAAGAATGTTTCGAAAGCTTTCATATTATACGCTTATCTACGCTAATAAACTTACAATACGCATATTGTTTTTAAAAATACACATTGAAATTGTATAAATAATTATATATGTAGAGCCAACAAAATGTTATTCATTTTTAGAATGAAATGGAAGAAAGAAAAGAAAATGGCTTTATAGCTCTAAGACTGAATTAAATTAAGATGAAGAAATAAAATACATTTGAAACATAATTACGTTAACATAAATGAAAACATAAATCAGAAATTGATAAGCTCTACATTGGTGCAAATGTTACTTACGTAAATCAATCCTATGTTGTCATTACGCTTGTGGACAATATATCAATCAGAATTGCTTTTATGTTTTAATGATAAACAAATCACTATATTAATGAAATCAGTAACTCATTTTCAACTTTAAACTTTATATCATAACTATTGAAACAAATCGACGCGCCACACACGTTAATAATTTATTTTTTAAATTGAAATAAAATAAAAATTACGTTTTTCTTGCGTTCATAAAACATATTTATCAACACGAAGTTTTAATTAACACCCTACATACATGTGTCGTTTATGTAGAATGATGCGTATTTACTTGCGTTGTATTACTTTTCAATGTACCTAATTGAATTCGGTTTTTTTCTTTTCGTTTGCAAGCAAACACAATTATATTATTATCCCGCAATAACCTTTGGATAATGGACTGGGTATTTTAAAAATCCTTTTAAGTTCGATAATTTGTTTATTGATGAAACTTAGAGAAATATAAAAAAGCTTAAATAAAATATTACATTACGACCAGCAGAAATACGCCAACATTCGAAACCACGCGGGTCGTCGAGTCTATACAAATAAAAATTAATGTTGTTAAGCGCATAACTCGAGAATGACTCGACCAATTCGGCAATTTTTTTTGCATCTTCCTTAAGACCCACGGAAGATTTGCATACTTACTAAAAAGAAATAAAAAAAAAATTAAAAAAATTAACCAAATGAAAAAATGTTTGTGTTAGGTAGTTCATTTCCTGAAAAAGTCTATAGACTATGAAATATTTTAGTGCGATATTTTCTCAAATTTACGCCGGTGAAACCGCGGGGCTCAGCTAGTTTAAATATAAATATTTAGATCACAATCTCAAAGATACACGGTACGAAATGTCACAGCAAAAGCGAAGATATTTCATCGACGACGTTTTCTCATCTATAATACTTATTACGATTTTCTAAGACGTTTCGATGTTAAGCGAAGTAATAAATTGAATTTCGATGAATAAAATACAGCTTTTATTTCTTCGGTACTGCTAAAATAATATTGAAAATGTGATTTCACATGAGCCTTTATTGAAAATGTATTTCAATTTTAAGGATTCAATTAACGGTATAATCAGAAATTCGGGATACGAGTTGCGTATAAAGTAGAGGTGAAGAACCTATGGTCGGGACGGCCGATAAGCAGACGCCATGTTTACTCGGTGATCATTATAAATCATAGACGTAAACGTTGGAGCCTTTGACCCGTTGATACAGACGGATGCTCCCGTCTCGCTTACATATAGGCCGATCCGGTAAATAAAAATAAACTTCAACCTCGGTCGCGCTTGATCGAGTAAATAGAACATGGTTTTGGATTACATACCATATTCCTCCAAAGAAATCAACTAATCTCTTGCTGATAAAAATATTAGACTTATAAATAAAAATTGGAATTGGGGAAATTGTTTTTTTTTTTTTATTATTACTTCTGTGGTATACCATAGTATTGTATAAGTTTCATTTGCACTACAAACTTACTAAAAAATAAATAAAAACTAAATATTTACGGACGATAATTTTTGCCCCACTATTGTTTTGTACCACTTTAAAATAATTAGTATTATTATTCGAGTATAAACATTTATTATTCGCTATAAACAATGATTTATCTCGTTCAAAAGTAATAACATTGTTATCGCTCTGGAATGGTGCTTGTTAATATGTATAATAGCTGTGGGCCAGTGGCTTGACCACTATTTCCTGTGATACAGCAGCCGCGCTGCACCGATAACCGTCCCCGACCGACTTCCGTCAAACGACCCATCTCCATTTCTTCTATTCACTCGTTTTAAATGAAGACTAATAAGCTCCAATACAACAAATTTATAAATTTAATTATCATTTCTTACTTACAATACAATTGCGTAAATATTGGTCAGGTTAAGGAAATGGGTGTGATTACACTTAGAAAATAATAAATAAGTAATTTTTGTATTGTATTATAATGTGTAGACAGTAATTCGAGGTATACGAATTAAGACAAACAACACCACAGACAAATTAATATAATTTATTGTGTTTAACTTTATACGCAAGGTTGATAACAATCAATATTTCGATGTATTTACATACTAGCTGCTGCTATACAGCGCCAAAAATACCTACGATTATACCTTTTAAAATAACATTCAATTACCCGATTCTTCTTTACATTTCATATCTACAGAAAAATCTCATAGATGGCGCTGCTTTAAAACTGTCTTGTCTACTTATATTCATTTAATTATGTTTATCGGCTTAGTTACTTATATTGCGTGATTTTTAGACTGTGAAGCTAGCTTATATAGCATGGTTATTAACATAATAACAACAACATTCAAATATGCGTCGTTAGATTACACGTTGTTACAGAATGCGTTGAGGAAATAAAGGTTCACTGCTCGTTCCCGGTAGGTGATAGCGTGATAATATGTAGCCTATACGTTGACCCGACTTCTTAATAATATTCGTGCCAAATTTAAAGTAAATCCATGCTGTACTTTTTGAGTTTATCCCGGACATACATACAGACAAACAGACAAAAATTCTAAAAACTATATTTTTGGCTTCGGTGTCGATTGTAGATCACACCCCAAGTATTCTTTTTAAAAAAATATTCAATGTACAGTTTTGACTTTCCTACCATTTTATTATTTGTATAGATTATAAGGTTACTTATAGTGTATTGATTTAGTCTTTGATAATGATACTGATATAACATATTTTTTATTTATATATGTTGCAGTCAAAACTCTTAACCAGTCAAAAGCACTATTGACTAGCAAAATCAGTCAGAAATACTTTTGACCGTTTGCTTTAGTCAATAATACTTTTGACTAAAATAACAGTTAAAAGTACTTTTGCCCAATGGAGCTGGTTAAAAGTACTTTTGACTAAATGATTCCGTCAAAAGTGGTTTTGACTGGTTGTATCAGTCAAAACCCTTAAAAAGTTAAAAGGTTAAAGGTGGTCGATAAAAATAACGACAAACGCACATATAAACTTTTATATTACTCATTATTAGTGGAGAACGTGCTGATATTAGAACAAAAATGAGTGACTACGAAAAGAAAGAAGGCTTTTTGCAAAGAATTTTAGTGATGGAAGATATGAAAGATAGTCATTTCAATGTGATGACAAAAGAAAAATTTGAAAAGTTTGCAATGGATGTGGAAGACGCGATATTTAATGAAAAGAAAACAACATTACAATACAGTAGACTACAACGCTTTAACATCATTGAAGTTTGTGGAATAAAAAAATTATTTACAAACACAGAACCTGTCAAATATTTTTGCCGGCTGAGGAAATCTACGACATTATTGATGCTGCTCATATTTCTATAGGGCATGGTGGTCGCGATAGACTTAAGAATGAAACGGCAAAAAAGTACCCTAATGTTACAAAAGAAATGATTAATATATATTTATCAATGTGCGAAGTATGCCAAAGGAAGAAAGGCAAGAAAAGGATGGGTCAGGCTTAGGAACCGATCCTGCACACTGAAATGAACAGCCGCTGCCAAGTCGATCTGATTGACATGCAGTCGCAAGAAGATCGCTGGCATAAATTTATTATAGTTTATCAGGATCATTTGACTAAATTTAATTGGAGTTGATTGATTTCACATTTCATAAATATATTTTTTATTCACATCTAAAGAGTTAATATTGCTTTTGACTGACGCTTATTTTCAGTTAAAACTACTTTTGACGGAGAGCGTCAGTCAAAAGTATTTTTAACCGCAAATTTGCAGTCAAAAGTACTAATAACCAATAATTTTCAGTCAAAACCACTTTTGACCAACTTGTCCAGTCAAAACTACTTTTGACTGATTTCGCTAGTCAATAGTACTTTTGACTGGTTAAGAGTTCTGACTGCAACATATATAATACACGCAATTTTTAAAATGATTTACATACATTTCAATAATTAACGCGTCAAGTTTTAAAACGGTTCAACGACTTATATCGGTAAGTAGGTACTAGAAAATAGTAATTACTGCCAATTACATAGTATTTTTACGTAAAGCTTTATGAATTCTATTGAACTGAACCTAAATAGAAAACTTGATTACGGAACAAAAAAAAAAAAACATTTTAGTTCTGTAATACAAAAAAAAAAACCTTATCGAAGGTTATGTTTTACTAAAGGAACTCATACCTAATGAGGTGTAAGCCGTTACCACAATATGCATAGACGTCGTAAAATATACTCCATATTATACCCGTTCTACGGCGCACTTCCTGCCTTAAACACACAAATCAAGGTGTCAAGCAGCACGCAAGAGTAGAAATTGGGAGTTGTGGCCTCTTTATTCATAAATACTTTCTCTTTTTATTATTTACAATTTAATCGACTTCATTTTTTTTATCTAATACCTGATCTTTCTTGATGAAATTAATAGATATTATGAAATACTCTATTCAAAATAAGTTATTAGAAAGGAGCATTTTTGAAACGTTATTTTACAAATGTGTCTTGATAGTTGTACGTCGTATGTACTCTCTGTCTGTAGCTCGGAATACAGATTTTACTGAGATGAGCAAGAGAACCTAAACAGTTTCTTTACACACACAACACACACATAAAACAATTTCAATACATTTAAAGTTAAAAAACCTGAAAAACTTTTTAATTTATATTAACTAACTTACTACTATTTATGGAATTTTATAAAGATACATAAATATACCCAATCTCCTTAACTAAGTTATTAATTTTTCTGAACCGAAAACTAGGTGTTATAACCTTGTCTTAATTATTTGTCTTAGGATAAGCATAATTGTAATACATGATGTATAATAAAAAGCATGGGCATTAGGCAATTGGCAAAAAAAACATGTCTTAATTTTATTCATTAATGCAATTTTTGGTGATCCTTATCTTATAACAGTTACATTGTAATACAACCTTGCTCAAAAATTATCCCATTAAGAAAAATAAAAAAAAATGCCTTTTTAATCATAACAATTGTGTTAAACCAGTACCATGTAGTGATGATATTTAACTACTTATAAAGCATAATACTATGAGAATAGCTGAATCACTTTAGCTGTATCAATACCTATTCATTATCTGACGTATATTGCTACATAAAGTCTTCCTACAAATGGCAAATGAGTTAGCGGTTGAACCTTGAAATCTAAGGGTTATTCGATAATTAAGTATACAGAATCGAGTTTATTTTAAAAAGAGACAACGCTATAATTCATCAATTCAAGAAATAAATCTACGTCCACGCACTTTTATTAAGGGTACAGCAGGAAATATTCAGCTCAAAATCTGGAACAGCCTGACTGGGGAAGTAATGAGGTCTACTTCTTATTATTATAGTACTACTTGTTACTATACTGGGGCACTAAACCTTACAGAAAATCACAGCCAAATATTACTACTCCCAAGTGGTGTTGTGTTTTTGTGGTAAGTAAGGTAGCCACAGGTCATGTGGAGGGTCAGGGGTAAAGTCAGAAACGCGTTTGGGATTTGCAAGCGTCTTTTAGCTACGGTAATCGCTTACCATGAGGTAAGTCGTACGCTTGATTTCAGACCTAGTTGTATAAAAAATAATAATTAAAAAAAAAAAAAAACCGGCCTGCGTGAAGAACAACTAATAGAAAATCAACTGAAAAAGCTGGAACAAGAGACCTTGCCCATGAGATTACCGGCATGTGGAATGTAGACTCAACAATAATTGTTCCTATTGTTGTGTCGGTCAATGGTTTATTAGCTAAGAGTTTCGATCAACACTTTAAGAAAGCTCTCGCTTGATGATTGGATCAAGGGTCGGATTCAAAAGGCAGTGCTGTTTGATACGGCCCGCATTATGAAGGGGTTCTTCAGCCTGGACTCCTCCTTGACTTTCAAGACGCGTCCTTGTGGGATGCTAATTTTTACGTTTTACTAGTCAAAAAAAAAACATCCTAGAAACACGATCTCTGCCAACGTCCAAACAAGTAGCTACGAAACTACTCATTGACCGATCTAGATATCTTAAAGGAACACCCAACCGCAAGCAATATATTGCAATCTACAGTGCTGAACGCATTGATAAAGTTTAGCAAGGTCAACACCGTGAAACTTTGATTGTACATGGCAAATCTGATGTCATCAGAGATTTTAACGTGACCCGTAGCGTAGTATAATCTTGACGGAAACCGGACTTAGTAAATTGTTTGAGTTAAGGAATAATGTAAATTGGTGATGAACAAGACTGTTCTAATTTTTTTTTTAAAGCTAACGCTTTTTAAACGCTGTTGAATTAGGTTTTTGGGTAGAGGAATGAGTTAAGCATCTTTCCAGCAAGTAGGAAAAGTATTGGAAATTAAGGAATCATTAAAAATATGGGTTACGACAGGTACGACAGAATATATAATAGGGATAATCATATTATGACTGATGGAGTCAGAGCCCAGCGCGTTTGAACTAACAACTAAAATGCTCACCTTGACATACGAATAATTGAGTGAAGGTAAAATTTGAAGAAGGTAGATCAAACCAAAAGGCAGAAAGATGGTTAATTGTGTTAGCTTTTATCGTATCATATAAAGTGACGGTAGATGAGAAATATTTATTGAGATTATTAGGGTCAAAAGAATTTAAAGCAATTTGATGTTTGATTTTGATTGACTTAAGGAATCTCCAGACTTTCGCACGGTCAGATTCCTCTAACACAGACTTGTGATTATGGTGTTATCGAGCATCCCCACACGCCTTGTTGCAGCAATTTCGATATTTTTTATATTTCTTCCTATTTGACAGGGTTGATTCCTATTTATACCGAGTTTTAGCAAAAGGAGAAGGAGATATTTCATATTCATTGGTCGAATTAGAAAATGTTTGCGGAAGATCTGGATTAAATGAGGATTAAAAAAAAATATGTAGCGACATCTTCACGTGAGAGATCGAGATCCATGCCACCAAAATTGCGCTGCAGAAGAATTGATGACTTACTTTTTTTAGCTAGCCTTAACTTCGTGTACTATGATAAAAACTAAATGAGGTAAGGGGTAACGGGGTAAGGTCACATCTGATTAATTCATTTTACTAATATAGGTATTCTAATATAAATAATTGTGGGTCAAGGTCTTAATAATAATCCAATAAATATTTGTGAGGTCAAGGTCTACCTTGACCTCACAATTATTTATTGTTGTTTCGTTGTTATAGTTTTAAATGTAAATAGGTATATTTTTAATTTACACTGCATTTTTAAGAAACGGCTGTAAAATGAATCCTACATTCACTGACATTGTATTCAATGAAGAAATTACTTTTGTGATTTTCTCAGTTGGCAAGTTGCACTGCAGAATCTACTTTTTTTTGTTACCAATGACTAATTTATAATAATTAATTATCACAGTTTTGTACTTTGATTATAACTAAAGTGTCAAAAAACAGACCTTCCACTTGTTAGCTAGCTACCGTAACCTATAGATACCTGTAAAATCAGAATCCACCATCACTGGCATACCTACCACCACACCACACAGCGCACCCTTAGGATGTTGTGGCAACCTTATTCACCCCAGGAACACGCAAGTACAACAATACCTACATGAGATCAGTATCATTTGATAGTGATCTCCTGATAAGGTTGAGATACTTCCCCACATGGGCTACTTGAACAAGATATTTCCTGGTGTATTCATGTTATAAACATTACATGACACGATTAAATTGCTGTATATCATATGAATGTACTATATGTTTACACTTATGTACTTACTGAAGCCAACAAACTTAATTTTAAATTAAAATTACTACCAGATATTTCTTACTCAAATTTTAATTAAATTCATTGTTTGTCAAGCGAAAAACATGTTGTAGAGATAATGGAACTCGCAACACCATATTTAATTTTATGTTTTGTGAGTCACTATATTAATAAAGTATCTACTTTCAGTAACATGTATATTACATGTACCTATAATTAACTTTTTTAATCGTGATGGGTGTTCTCTTAATTTTACGTGTACCTACTTTAAATTATATACAGTGATAAACTTTTGACCTCAGTGATCCGTGCTTACATTATTGATATATTTTTTCTCGTTTATTAAATAGTATGTAATGTGACAAATTAGCTCTAAGCATGGTAGACTGGTTAGTAGTTTGAATCAATTTATAGAATAATTAAAACTGTTTTCAATTACGTAATAAGTTGGACTCCGACTATAAAATAGTCTCTAAAAAATATAATCTTTTTTGTTTTACTTTATTTTTCAAATGTCCTCCATAATAGATTCAAAATTGAAAAAAATCGAAGTGGGGGGCGCTGTTTTTAAACTCTACTATAAATACTTTCATATTTTTTTATTTTATAATGTTGCCGTGCAACTATGAGATTTGATTAGGATATGTATTCTATAGTGAAATGGAAAGGATTGCAGGTAATCCATCATAGGTGTCGCGGATATGGCGCCAAGCGAAGCTGATGTCACGGTCACGCGCGGTTGCGTCACAGCATGGCCACCGGCTGCAACACTGAGCACGACCTTAACGCCCGCGCCGCTGCTCGCCACTTCAATGACCACTGATCCATCTAACACGAATGTAGGTTAACAGTTTTTCCGCCAAGTCTTACGTGTTTAAAAATCAAACTAAGTTTTTTGTATGATGAATGAATTCACTCGTTTCGTATGGCCTATGCTCTTAGCATTCAATGTTGATTAATTACGTGCCACTCCATTATTCCGCTACCCATTGTTCAACCGGATACTTGTCATTTAACACGAGTAGATGAGCAGGGACGTTAAAGCGTTGAGCGCGGCTGAGCTTCGAAACCTATTATTTTAATCCCGTTGGACGCGAGTTCCATTATCGTCCACTACTCGGCATGTAAGTGAACCTGACCATCCTAAAAGCCCTATTAGCCTCAGAGCGCAGATATTCACATCCATGCAAATTGTGCTGCTGTTTCGTATCCTCTCTTCATATGCTAAGAACTAAATGATGCAATCTAGCAATTCTAACTTTCAATGGTGTAACTTATACCTATATGTGAAAATAAATAAATGAACATTTAATGACAAGGCGGCTGATTCTACATTTGTGTACAGGTTGTTTGACAATTTTGTATTCTAATATTATTTAATTTATTGCCATACAACTTACCACCCTTACTGATCAATGACATTGAAAGCAAACGAAAAAACCTTCCGTTGAAACATCAAGTCAAAGTCTTTTGCAGGTAGTTCTGACTCTGTTCAAGACTAGCTCGTTGGCGCAATTTGTAGTGGTCCTGCTTTCTGCTCCGCAGTTTGCGGGTTGGATTCCCGCCTGAGTCTGGGTGTAATATTTGCATAAATAAATTTATATATGTATGTAATATTTCTATGTATATTTATCGAAAAAAAAGTATTTAGCTATATTAGGCGGCTGTTGCCTATAACACAAGCATTGAAACTGCTTACTGTAGGAACAGACGAGCGTGTGTGTATGTTATAAGATATTTATTATTATTATTATTTTATTATTTAAATAGTCACGTCACACGTCATATTTTACTTATTCGGATAAAATAACGATTGTAATTATAATATTGTAACGAACCAAATAGGGGTAAATTTGAAATGTATGAAAGATTACTACAAAGCTGCTGTAAAAGTTTTTTATGAAGAAAAAGTCATATTTTGTCATCGGTACTGCAATAAACGGTATTAATGAGACGTTACAGCGACCACTCTCCAATAAACTATCTTTTGTATCATGCAGACTACATTCCAAAGAACACAGCATTAAAAGTCGGTTTCTAAAGTTTGAAACATCATGAATTTCACCCGAGGAACTTTGATACGCTCTTTTATGCAGAATTGCCACCAGGGGTCACTTCTATAAATATTTAATCTCAACCCTGAAGAGATAGGAGGTAGTTCGCGGCTTAACGTATCATAAATCTTTAAGCTGCATCGACTTTGGAAAAAGTTAAATGAAAGTACTTTCACTTTGTTTCCTTAACGTCACCTTCTGTTTCACATCCTACCTGCATAATTATTTAGCTACCGGTTAGAATATATTTTTTACGATAACTCATATTTTATTTTGCAATTAATGTATATATTTTTTATATGTTAATAATGTATGAATAAATAAGCCCGCACAGTGTTTTAAACATCAATGATAGAAATGACTTGCTTGGATATCTATTGAAAGTAATTAACTGCCATATTCTTGTATAAAAATTAAGATATAAAGAATTAGGTAGAAAGCTTTATCATGACAAAAGATATGAGTTGAGAGAGCCAGCTGATCACTCGAAGGGCGAGGCGTAGGTAGATGTCGCGGAGAGCAGCGACAGTAATTATTATCGCCTGAGTCGACGACTCCTCACCGATCGTTCACCCCGAGGGTCGGCATAGTATGCAACTGTCAGGACTGCGACCAGCTATCATAAGCCTGAGATGATAGATTCATATTAACAGCAAATATGACATGATTTTAATATCTAATCTATCTTTAGATTGTCTTTATTTGTATCTATTTTTTTACAGGTTTTCTGTGTATACGTATATAATATCGTCATTGTTTAAGTTACACAAATATTACGTTGCTTGTTATAATCGTGAAACATTTAGCGCTGGCTATAGGATGCAACGTCATTCCTCTTTCAAACGCTGTGGATGATTTAAACGGTTCCGTTTAGCGAGGGTTCAAAATCATTCAGGCTGGAACGAGTACAAATTGATAATAGCTATTGAAGTGTAATGTGAAAATTATAATAGCTTATTATTTAGGTAGTGTCGCAATGAGTGGGGCGAGGCCTAGCCAATCGTGCAAGTCGACGGCTCACGGTCGTCCACCACCCACTCGACGTTTAAGTCCATATAAAGAATATGGGCGCTCCACTGCTCAATAATATCCATAAAATTAAATAGCTTTATGAGTTATTTAAAGAAGCGAAAAACACCTTGGTTAACTGATAAATGAACATTGCTATAGCTTGTTGCTGTTTCTCTATCCCATCAAAGACTTAACCTAGTCAAACTGCTAATAACGTTTTTATCTATAAGTGACGACCAACACTTCAACAAATTTCGTAACTCTATTGTTTTAAGCTTACATAAATATAAGTCCGTTTTGAAATCAAGTCAAATATCCAAATTTTAAATTCCAGGAAAAGATATTTACTATGAAGCCAAGAGTATTTTAAACCAAATATCATAAATAATTTCTTCGTTTATTTCAATTAGTCGAACAAAAGTTGTAAATTATTAAAAATACAGATTCATGAAAATATTACCGAGAGATTAATTAATTGATGTATAATAAATACAACTTAACTACTTCTTAAAAGGATTTTACTATAAATATTTTGTATTATATCATAGAATCTTACAAAAATGGAAAATTGTTTCATTGATGGTATCACTATAAAGAAAGATTGATTAAATATCAAATGAAACTTCCGAGAAGCGGTAGAGCAGTCCTTCTCATTAAAAGGCGGATTGTGTTGGACAACAATGCGTCATTACCTTCCCTAGTCTAGCGGGTTCTCGCGATCTCCGCAAACTTTATAGAAATAATTACCAACGTTTGCTAGTGAAAGCTTCTCAGTACCTTGTCGGTAAATTGTAAGCAACGTTACTTGCTTGCTTTGCTTATAAACAAACTAAAAATTACATCGTCAGAAAATGGATTCTTTAGAAGCTTTACATCTATTGTAATTTCCAATTGAAACCTTAGAAAAAAATTCTCTCGGTACTTAGTTTTTTCTTCGTGAATGTAATATATGCTATTTGTATATCTTTAGAAAATCGTCCTAATTACAGCTACAGGAGAAGCATTTGGACTTAATCTGACATACTAATTCATTGCAGGTGAGCGGATAATTTCATTACCATCAGTAGCGATCCCTAGGATCATTAGAGTATTACGTAAGCACCCAAGAAGGGTGGGAGTCTTTGTTTTGCTAATTTGTGTATGACATGTCAATTGGTGGTTACGTCAGCAATATTTATTTATTATTTCTGAATAGATTAAAAATATATACCTACCAATGTTAACATAAGCAAAGAGCGGAGGGGGTATGTAATACTCGAATGATCCCCTATCAGGTGACTATAATAACAACTGGAATCTATAGTTTTAATGGTTCTCCGAAACTTAGTCAAAGAGAGTACCACAAAAACACACTAAGATCATAAAACAAATACTAATATCTGCCCCTAGTGTAAATCGAACCTTGGACCATCGTCTTTTAGCTAATATCTCGCACCACTATACCGATAGGGTTGTTGACTTAGAAATACTAAAATATACCTGGAAAGAAAAAGGTTTCATTAATCATAATTTATGATTCATAAAATATTATAATGTCATACGAAATTAATACTTTCATATATATATATATCTATGCATATTTGTATCTATTACAAAAATATAATGTGTATATAAATAAATTAAAACTAAATAAGTGTAATTCCTGTTAAACATCAAAAATTAACAATTGTTTGAGAACGGGAATTTCCTTAAATGTTTACTCGTCATTTTTTTCTCCTTTCCTATTATCTTGTCGTCTACCTTGTTACTGTAAGATGTTCTTTGTTTTAGAGGTTTTTGAACTTGTTATCTATGAGTACTCTAATAGATGACAAATTACGAAACCTAGAATTTACTTCCAGCTTTAAGTTCGTTACTGTTCTCATATTATCATTAACGTCGTCTTTAGTTAGTTAATTATGATTAACTTTCTACGTTACTTGCTTATAGTGCTGACCAATTCGTGGTTGTACATTAATTTTATCACTAATTATATTATTAACATATTTTGTTATTTTTTTTTAATTTAATTCCTATTAAATATCAGCGATAAAACTAAGCTGACTGATAACACTAAAAAAACGAATTGCGTCGTTGGGTACTTGCGTATCTGAGTACACTTAAAACCAAAATAATAATAAATTAATCATAGTACGTCCATTTGATGATTGATATATTCAATTCTATGAAATTTATGGGCCTTATTATATTAATAAGTTGAAAAGTCTTGTACAGATAAAAATTTCTTTATCGCACGTTAGTTATATTCATTTATATTTGTCAGTTTTGGATAGCGAAAATAGGAGCACTCGAAACCCTGTTAACAATAGTAATTAGAACATCATATCACAAATGAAATAACTAATTAATCCCAGTTAACTAACTATCCCCTTAAAACGACACTATCAGTCAGTCGCCTAGCATTTCAACAAGATACAATTAGGTTATTTGGGGGCACATGTTTAAGTCTGTTTAAACGATCCATTCCACGCAATGCGTAACCAACTTTTTCAATATTATCTTTATATTTAAAGCTTGCCTCCGTACGTGCGTACTGTGGTCTGAATGCCCTATTATTTTAGTCTTGTTTAGAACTGTTTGTTTTGATATTGCCACACATTCCTGGCCCATCATCACATGCATCATAAAACCGCAACAGTTCCTTGAACTGTTTTTACGTATAACAAATCAACAGATCTGTGACCAAATTAGTCGGTCTCGGGTAGTGAACAAGGGAGTTGTTGAGAGCGGGTGGGGCAGGACGCAAATAGCGCCGTGACCCGGCCATTGACTCGGTTTATCCTAAACCGTCCCACTACTCCAGTTAAACCGGCAAGACGCGAGAAGCCGAGCCAATCTGCCGTGCCGCTATCGACGAGTGTTCCACACATTTCGGCTATCTTCATGACCCAATTTAGCTAAATGTAAATGTGGTTCTATTTGAATATATTATAAAAGTTGTTATAACAGGAAAGTCGGATTATAATGTTACAGGCGGCATTTGCCTACCTCTTTTACATTTTTTATTATTAATTATTTAATTATTACACATATGCCAGTAATTAAAAAACATGTTTTTATATATTAAATAACACTGCGACTGCTTATTAGTATAACAACCTGAAATAAATTGCTAGATGTCCTCTTGCGAATACTTACTCGAAACGAGAGTAACGTAGGTACGTTACTTCTGAATAAAGTAACAATTTAATACAATAATCAATAATTTTGCGATTTGTAAATTGTAAACAGGCAAAACTCATAAGTCCGTTTTAAAAACATACAAAATGAAAAGCATTGCAATGTAAACATTTAATAAATGTCAATAAATTCCCATTTACATTAATCCATTAAAAAAAAATAAGAATTTTGCAGTGAAGAAAATACTTCACTTTTTAAAGTACAAGAAATATATCTACATAACTAATATTTAAACAACTAATGTTGATTAATTGGATCTCGATTAATGACTCAATATTTGTTAAGGAAAGATATTCAATGCACACGACATAATTAGACTCATCCTTTTTATAAGTCTTTCCTCATTAGCCAATACAAAAGGCGCGGAAGGAACTACGTAATAAGGCATGGTTCATGCGTGCTACCATTTTCAATACAGACAATACCATAACTCCTGATTATGCAAATGTAGCCATGATTCTGCCGGTATCTTCCATAAATAAAGCTTGCGTTACCATTAAATGTGGATTATGAATATACAAAACTATGAAAAAGCTTCTAACGGTTTGCTCTTGTATAATATGATAAAGATTTTATAAAATGACAAATTAATTTATAATAATATTTAGTATGAATATAATAATTATAAAAGGTCGGATTAATAGTATAGGTTTAATTTAATAATGTTTTTATAACCAGTGAATAGGTTATTAAAACGTTATTAAAATTACCAGTGAATACTAAGTAAATTTGCCAATGAAGGCTGGATGAGAATTGCGGAAAACCGGGATTTTTGGCGCGAACTTAGGGAGGCTATGGTCCAGCCAGCAGAGGACTACGGTATGCTGAAGTGAACCAGTGAATAATCCTTTTTATCAAATGCGGAAAAGTATTAATAAAACTAAAAAACAGCCGTGATTGCTAACATACTGCGAACGTCGCTTACGAGTGACAAAGCAATTGTTATTGCTGACACGCACTAACGCCGCTCGGATTCTCGACCTTCAATAGTAAGCAACGAACGTAATGCAACTGCGAGAAATATTCAACCACTGCTGCGTAATCGTATTTCTTTATCATATCGTTTATTCTATATTTATAAAATGAATGTTTGCAGTATCTATTATTACAAAAATTGTTTGAAGCTCCGGGTTATTCACACGTGATACCTAAAAAGGTTATAATTCCATTACGGAGTAGCTAGCCGTGATAATCAATGCATTTATAGTTGTGTTATAAATATTAACGTAACTGATTTCTATCAGCGGTATTGCCCGTGTGTTTCTGTGACAACATTTCGGACTGAACGATGATAATATTATTTCTAGGAATGTATGTTTTCATCGATTGTTTAGTTACATTAAACTGGCGATGAACTAACAATTGGGAATTATTGATTCAGAGTCTTATTGTCATATTAATCTACTAGATGTGTCCACGACTTCGTCTGCGTGGAATTAAAAAAAAAGTTATTGTTCAGTTCGCAGTTATAAAATAAATACATTTATAAACTAGAAGTAGCCTAAAAGTTACCCCTTACTACATTAGCTATCTGCCCGTGAAAGTCCGGTCAAAATCGGTCCAGCCGTTTCAGAGATTAGCCGGAACAAATAGACAGACAGACAAAAATTGTAAAAAATATTATTTTGGTATATGTGCCGTGTATACATCTATATTATGCATTTAGTAAAAAGCGGATATTTTAATATTACAAACAGACACTCCAATTTTATTTATTTGTATAGATTTAGGGGTTCATTGTTGCTATTATTCTGGTATTTTATGTATTTCAAATTGAATAAACGATAATAAATAATAATAATAATATTTCTAGACTACCCTTTGTGATTTTTAACGATTCACTTATGGTACACTATACAAATTTTAGAGACCAATGCCAAAGAATAATGTTCACCTAATATTTCAAATACATAAGCTAGGCGGTAAACAATGACAAAACCTGGAACCACAGTTCCTGCGGCGAATAATATTGACATTGTTCGATGAAATACGATGATACTTGGAAGTTAATTAAACGTAAACTGTTACAGCTCATTGTGTACTTGCAGTTATCTGCCGCAGACTTTATTTTATCCTGTCACCAAACGCACACTTTCAACTTTGACTTCACACGCTTTGTTCAAATACAATGACTCTCTACGTTCTTTTTGTTTTCATTCAGACGACCTTTGTTGATAATAAGCAATATCGCCACTTATTAAAGAAATCATGGAGCGTGAGATTTTTAGCATTAATTTTATATAAAATTCATAGTAGTGCTACACTTTCAATGATGTACATATTCGTAGTGATGATGGCTAATATGGCATTAGACGTTCTTAATTTCTGTTGACTCAAGACAACGATTTCTATTCATTGACTTCAGTTGACTTTGAATTTATTTTAATTGGCTCCGAAATTGTGTAATAGCCTCTTAATGCACCGTAAAACTATTTGCCGACAGATACAAGGATTTTGCAGCGCTTCCCACGTCCGTTGAATTGGTTTACGTCAATGCGGCCATCACGTCCAAAATATACATCGATGATCGAACACGCGAGCTCTAACCGCTTAAAAAGCATGTCAATCAATTAATATTAGGTTTGTTAACTAAAATTTACAACTAGAATATATTAATATTATACGAAAATAATTCATTTCACTGTTTATGACTCACTCTCATCATGTTAACTTTTGTATTTTGTACTAAGCGTCTAAGTAATCGGGCTACAGTGCCCGGATACTCGGCCCGTATGAGAACCATCTGTTTTACTCGCTAGCTAAATTGATGTTTCCAAAAAAGTTCCAGACTGTTTGATTTTTATAGTAAAAAATATCTAACTTTCGTTTAGATTATCACAGTTTGTAAATGTTATATGATGTTATATTCTTTGTGTATATTGCCTAAAATGCTTAATCTAAATTAGGGTAAAATTGCAATCGTTAGTCTAAGAGTTAATTACGATAACAATTGCGCTGTTTGTAAACAATGCAGGGGCCTTTTTATTGTACTTATGACGAAAGATCCATAAGAAAAATATAAAGATCCGCGTTTATTTATATTAATACAAATATTAGTTTTCCTTGTTTTAAATGTTTGTCCTTAGAGGTCTCCAAATCGTACTATAGCACATAATCCATTGGTTTAAAACTCTGATAACGATCGTTACCCTGGGTAAATAATTATTCACTACTCCATTAGAAAGTACCGTAACAGACTAACTTCTACCTACCTCTGTTACACCTTTTGTAAGAAGAGGCCTTCACCTAGTAACGACACATTAATGTAAATTTCAGATAATTTTACTTCGGAAGACACAGTCGTTCTTAAGTTCTGCTTAACATTTAAAATGAGTGTATTTATTACTTCATTGTTGCGCCAGTGTTATATAATTTGGTGCTGTGAACGCTGCGCTTGACATTTACAGTAGGGTAACGAACCACCTTCGTGGGCTTCGCAACAAATTGATCTACGGGATGGCTAGAAACGGAAAATGGTTATTTTAAACTGCACTTATACACAATGTACTTATGCCATAATTGTACCGTATGCTATGACTGCACAGTACTTAATCGTAATACACTGCAATTCACAATCTAGTAGAAATCGAAAACCCTTGTTGGCAGTAGGTATCAACAACCTACAACACAATTACATACTTTATTGACTATTTATTTTTTTATCACTGACATGTTCGAAACTTCTAATTGAGAGTCTCGACAAATTTTCGTATTATGGTACATAAGTTTACATGATCATTAGTTCGTGTCCCGTTAACGACTTGTCAAAATATTATCCTAAGCAAAGTAAATCACGCGTGTGATTTGGTAATAAATAAACATGTTTTTTCTATGACGTAGCTCTATAACTATCTGTTTTTTAGGTGTGCCTTGAATATAAAAGTTTGCGGAACACTCGCTCCAGACAACCCGCTCGGTACTTAATGTAGTCTATCATCGTGTTATGAAAACCACGACCGGTTTCGAAAATATATCAATTGAAAGCACACATGTTAAATATTATTGTACAGATCAATGCGTCGACTCGCTTACGACACCTTCTGACGAATTTATTAAATGCGATAAACGATGTACCAACTAACAATACTACGTTTAAATAGGCATACCTGCTATAAACAGACTATTTTTGTTATTAACAAGATAAAATTATTATTTTTCACGTTAAACTTTTAAAGATCATCATCTGTTGTAAATGTATCTCTATTCGCCGTATTTCTTATTATTCTTTCTCATTATTATTCATTGTTACAATTATAATACAACATATACCTACCTAATGATTAAACATTAATCTTGAAGTAGTTGGAACAAAAAAGTGCCTTTCTACTATATAATATACATTTATAAATATATTTCACTAAGTAGGAAGTTAATATTACGCTTTGTTTCCTTAAAACGAATAAATATAGGTGCACAATTAATGTACGATGCTTCTAAACTGAGGTTTTCCTTTGGAGCATCACTTGCTCACGCACGTACCTAGTTCGTGTAAAAATCGAATTACTGTTAGGCATGTGTCATCCCGTCCTCGTTGCGACTGGTAATATATACTCTAAATCTACAAAACTTGCTTTTTACGTATACTACATATTTATTCACTTTTTATACTAAGGTCAAAACGAATTCATTCCACTTAATTTTTAAAATTAGAGTCACAGAAATGTTTCTCAACGAGCAAATTGTTTAAAAAACATCCACTCTTCACATTTCTGTTTTTCATGTATCATGATTAATAAATATAGATTATTTGATTCACCTTTGCAACGACACAGTTTTATAATTACAACTATCACATTTACAAACAGATGTGTTTCTCATATGTCTTATTATAAAATGTAGCAGTACTGAACAGATGTAGTCAATGCAAACAAAATATCTGGCCATAGTTGGTTTTTTTCATCACGAAAGTTGGACGTGTGAATTAGTTCGCCGTTACCCAATAATATATAGGTACTATAACTAAGATTGCTCATTCGTTAACATTTTTAAGTTACTGTCGGTAATTGAGGTTTACACAATTAATTAATATTATAAACTTGTCTCTTTTGTTTTAAATAATAATATTTATTTATATAACTGATATGAAAATTTGTACCGTATATCATGTTTTTATTTAGGAATTAAAGTTAAACGATTAAGACTTTTAAATTTTACAGCCCTCCTACAAGCGAATAAAGAATCCCAGTAAAACAATTATTGCTTATTGTTAGTTTCTGGAAAATTAGTAGAGCATAAATATGGGAGAAGTATATTTCCTCGCAGGAATTTATTCAATAATGCCAAGAAAATTTTATTATTTAGACAGTTTACACTAAATTGTATCAATCTGTTACATTCAATGTAATTTATTGAATTTAACATAAATTATTTGTTCTAGAAAATACAAGTTTTCATATCTATCCGTCTTATCCGTTTATCTCTGTAAATAAAATGTTTTGCTACTCTTATCAATAAACCCCAAAGATAAAATAATTTCGAGACATTCACCAAAAATCTTTTATTTCTGTCTTCGTCTTTTCATTGGAATATGGTACATATATACAAATATAACCTATAGATATTTCCAATCACACGGTCCATTGTTTTAAAAATGTCCGAACAATATTCTGCGCTACCTCAAATAATCAATTAGTCATATTTGGTAAACAGTCCAACTGAACATTGGTGCCTCTACGTAAATAATATGACTCTAGCGGTAATTACTTGTGTTTTCACTTCATTCTGTGTTAATGCTCAAACTCGCACGTACTTGGAATACTTTAATTGCCGTCATTATTAGTAACGAATTCTGCATAGAGGTCATATTAAATTTTTAACGTACAATGTCCGTCAAAACCGCAGCGAATCCCGAATACTTCACTGAGAAACATTTCTTAGAAATATGTCGGTTACAATCATATGCAGTGCATAACCGATCACCAGACTAGTCGATGATTCAACTTAAATGACGTTAGAAACGTAATGGACTACCAAGATAGGTAAACAGACAGTCATCGGTAAAGTGTCTTTTTTTTTTTTTTTTTAAATAAAGTTATGTCCACAGGCTTAAAGTGCCCATGCTTTTGTTATTCCGATTTTAAGTTTTATTACTGATCGTTTACTTGTTACACTACTGCAGCTTACACTAAGAGACCTAATTATTCTATCTTAGTATCCCTAATGCAGACGTGAGTCCACCGACCAAAATTATGCTAAACTTAATTGATATCTTACATGCAAAAAGACATAGAATTATATTGCGCCTTACTTTAATTATTGTTGTCACTATTATAATAATTATTATTATCT
This sequence comes from Melitaea cinxia, assembly GCF_905220565.1. Lineage (NCBI taxonomy): Eukaryota > Metazoa > Arthropoda > Insecta > Lepidoptera > Nymphalidae > Melitaea > Melitaea cinxia. Next base: position 9,342,941 of record NC_059394.1, on the reverse strand, counting down.
ATGTTTATATATACACTTACTTGCTATCTATAATATATGTACACTTATTGTCTAGCTAACGTATATGTACACTTATGGCCTACTTGGCCTACTTACAATATACACTTAACCTATGTTATTATTAGTAATTTTTTTTTTTTTTTTTTTTTTTTTTTTTTTTTTTTTTCTTACTCCTAAGTTTTTTCCTTATACAATTTATTCCTACAAGTAAGGTGTGCTACAATTTTAACATTTCGAGCACACCCTCAATGACGGCGGCATCCCTGTGGTGAATCGCCATCCTGAGGCTGTGCTCGAGGATATCTTTTTCAGAAGTTTCCGCTGCCTTCGTCACAAAGCGACCAATTGCGTCGTCACGGTCGTCGGTGTAATAGACACAGGTGTTGGTATGCCTAGTCACCGCGACTACAGCGTGCGAGACGCTGTCGTGAATCTTGAGCCTCCTTGTCTTCGTCTGGAGGACAACGACGTCCTCATAGGTCTGGCCCTGCGCCTCATGGATGGTTAAGACGCGCGATCCCTCACCAGACCCGTATCCCTGGTCAGTCAGCAATCTCTTCTCCTCTTGCGTAAAGACCAGGTACAAGGTCCGGTCCCTTCCTACAGGAATGCGCGCGCCCGTGAGGCTCTCCACTCGCAAAGATCGGATCTTTGTGCTTGAGCTGTACACGGTCTTGTAAACCTCACTGATGGCAAAGGCGACGTCTTTGGGGTTACGATGCGTGCATGACAACTCACATGAGATGGTTGTTAACAGGTTTGGTCTGCGGTACCGCATTTCGAACAGGTTGTCCCTGTCGATGTACGGCAGCTGATTTATATCTCCAATGAGGACTACCTTCTCTGCTCCCGATAGTCGGGCGGCCATTACTATGGCTCCGAAATGGTTCATGAGGGCTTCGTCCACCGTTAGGCGTTTGATTTTTGAGCCCTCACGGAAACCATTTACCAGCACGGATGCCATAGTGCGCACCTTTTGCTTGGCCTTGTTGCCATAGCGGTGCGCCAGTTTTTCCTTTAGGTCTTTGGCCGCCTCGACTGTGGTCGTAATCACGACCTCCGTGTCCTCATCGAAGTCCCTGACTATGCGAGTTGTCTTACCGCATCCCGGTACACCGTTTATCCACTCCAGCGATGGTAGCCCCCAGGTCACGGACGGTAAACCGGCTTCCCGGTCGCCCGAGATGGTTTTCGCCATCCGCAGCATCCGGTCGCCCAGCATTACTTTCGTGCATCTGGCCACTACCACCACCGGGTCCCCTTCAGGTGTGTCGAAGGTTTGAGACTCCTCGTCACTCCCCTCAGACTCGACCGCGCTCACAAAACCTGCTGTGGTGTTATATGCAGCCATATACCTACCCGACATCTTGCCCTTGAGTATTTGTCGGGTTTTGCTGTTGTATATGGCTGCTTCGGCTTCCTCGAGTTCCACCTCCAGTAGCCTTTGGTGATCGTACTGGTAGGCCTGCATGATCTTTTTGCAGGTGGCCAGGCTTACCTCGCGGTTTGCCTTTATTATGGCCAGGAACTCGATTAGGGCGTTCTCTGCATGTTGAAACGGTGTGGACGCAGGTCGAAGTCTTGGTGGTTCTACTTGTCCCATATCGGCCCTAGTTCGAGCGGCGAGTGACGCCTCCGGGTGCCTCGGACTGTCGTCTTTGGTGAACCCGCTCAGCGTCCCCGATAGTCGCTCTCCCTGTCCAGCCTTTTTGGGAGAGGGGTGATGCGGGAGCTTACCTTGTTTCGGGGAGATGGTTGCCTGGATAAAGGTCGCCAATGACATCGAGCTCGGCTTAGACTCAGGTGCGGCCCTTGCTTTGCGTTGTTCAACCTTCTGGTTCTCGATCTTTTGTTGTAGGCGCTCCGAGCCACTAGGTGCGGGTTCGCTGACAGTCGGCAATGCAGGGGATGAAGGTGTTTTGGATTTCGGTCTTAAGTAACCAAGATCCTCCCCCCTGTCTTCGTAAACAATGACCTCACTGTTCTTAGAAGCCATTAGGCAACCGTACCTATCCGATACGTTGCCTCTATCATAACCGACTCTCATCGAATCGACACTGATTCTTCCGGGGATTCCCCCGGGGATCTCGCCCAAGCGCTGTAGCCACAAGCTGGACTGCGCGAAGGCGGACGTCTCTCCCCATTCGAAAAGTGCGATCTCTTTGTTTTTCAACCGCAATAAACGATAGGTCGGGTCGCCCTCCTGCTCTTGCGCTAGCGCTGTGATTTTTGTGCGCTTTATGCTTGTCTTTTGGGTGCTACCGTTTATCAGTAAGGCGAGCCCCGGCGAAATCGCCAGCTGATTGCGTTCTTCAGAGCGACAGAAGCTTATTCCCATCCTCTCCGTTTCGCTGTCCATGAATAGAGCCACGCATCTGGTCCTAATACCAACTTCTCCACTTCCGTTCACTTCACTGGGCGAGGATTGTGTCATCCTGCTCTGAGTCGGTTGCGGAGGTGCGTTTTGGTTGGCTCTATTCCTGAACAGGTTCTGCAGTGAGGAAGACATGGTCCTAGTTATTTGGCCCAGAAGGGTGCGGCCAGGAGACATCCGCGGAGCCGTGATGTTGTCCTGCTGAGTTACTTGTTGGACACGGTTTTGTTCTATTTGTGTTTGTGTGTTGTGTGTCTGAGTGTGTGTTGTAAGAACGACGGTGTTGGCATTCTGCGTAGGTGTTAAAGCCAGTGGTGGAGAAAGCGTGCTGTTCCTCTTTGCGGCTGTATTGACGGCCTTTCTCGCGAATGTGAGGAAGGACGTTCTGCTAGTCTCGCTCTCCAGGATGGTATGGAGCGATGGCTGGTCTAATTTAATCTGGAGTCGGTAAAGTGTCTATCAGTAGAATAAACACGAATACAACACCCGGCGTTCCTTTGTTTCTGTTTTGAAACCTTATGATACATTAGTACGTACATTTAAAAGTTTTTCGATCTGTCTGCGTTTATTATTGACTAGAGGTACATCGCGGAATTGGCATCCTTCATACTCATTGGTTTCACAATTTATCGTTTCTGATTTACAGCTCTACTCCCATTAGTCGTCCCATGACATTTTATAACAGTTAATAACAAAACTATAAATAGAACATGCATTATTTTTCCTTCTATAGTACTAAAGTAAATAAAAAAACAGATACAAGACCTGTAGACTGTAGGAACCCCAGTAATCTGTTGAAATAAGTCTTCCCTTTATGACAATAAAACAGTGCTTAAGGCCAAATTCCTCTACAATTAGCTGTAATAATCCAAATTACCTGCGTGGTAACTATTTCTATTGTACTTGTAAACGTTGACAGCGTTTATATTTAAATAGAGATGGACTTAGCAGAATCAATAAATATGTATGTAAGTTTATTCGCGTGTGTATGTAACGAATCGAGGAAAGGAGACTCTATGGCATTACATTTATCATACGTTTTCGTCAAGCAGGACAATACGTATGTGTGGTTGTGTAATACATGATTTGTGTGATGTGATGAACGTTGTGTGAAGCGCTTATCGCTCGGCAGGAAGTGGTTTGGTTTATTATTCGTGTCGTGCATCACACGGCTGCGTGCGCGAGCGCAGGCGTCCGGGCTTCGGGAGAATATCTAAGCGCTATCCAGATACGACATTAACGGGATTATGATATTATCCCTAATTAATAACATATCTACATATATGTGTACACTTTCGGGAGGATTGCTTTGAATAAGACGCTGACTTTTTCCTTATTATGCTAATAAAGTCGAGTTAAGAAGTCGTTACTCATAAGCCAAGAAAATAACATTCTTCGTACATTTATCAACAGCCCTGGTGTAGTGGCGAGTATATGCGCCTAAAACACCGACAGTTTGCGGGTTCGATTCCCGCTCGGGATGAATATTTGTACAAATATTTCTTACCGATTTGGATGTCTGTCCTTGTGGGTCTCCACACCGTGTCTCGGAGATCACGTTAAGTTGTTTGTCCTGGTTGTTATCATAGGAGTGACACCTGATAGCGATTGTTGCTCATAGTAGGGAGTATGTCCATCAACCCGCAGTGGAGCAGCGTGGTGGATTAAGCTCCGGTACTTCTCCTAAATGGAGAGGGAGGCCTTTGCCCAGCAGTGGAATGTTGCAGGCTGAATCGTACATTTTTCATAACAAAAATGTTGCAATATGATATTAACAAATTCAAAATCGTTAATATTTATTTTAAATGAAGTCATTATGTAATAGGTGTTGATAAATATATGAATTTCTATTTCGACTGTTTTAGTACGGTTATTACTAAAAAGTTTTCCTGAAAGTAATTAAACGATAAACATGCGATAAATTTTAGGATTGTTGGCCTGTATGATGATGTCATGAGCGTGTTATCTATGACCTTAAAAATACATACATGCTGTATCTAAAACATTAAGTACTTTTTTATCAATGATATGAATGTTATTTGTAGCTCTCAGATTATTTTAGTTAAAGTCAAATCACAATTTTCGTAAATAAATTAGGTTACTTGTTTAATAATTAGTTTTAAACATAAATTAATTGTTATATTCAGTATTATATTCAGTATTATTTACCACTATTCCAATGTAAACATTTACGTTTAATTTCCTTGCAGTCTGCTAGAACAGGTTTGCCGACAGTCTGCAATTGCAGGTCACCACCTCGCATTACTGTGCCAAACACCCGCTGATCCGTGAAAATTCACCGCCTACTCACATAACTCTTTGATTTTTATCAACAACACGCTCGCTACCTGAAATTATGATTATGCCTCGCGGTTCTCGCATGTAAGCAATATTGCTGCCCACGGTGTACCTACTCTCACGAACAGCGCTGGCTTTAATTAAAAACTAGATATTTTTTTCAAATTATTAAAAACTAAATTAGGAATAATAATTATCGTATAACTACTACTCATGCAAATGTCAAGGTTCTGGAATGGAATATGAAAACAGAATATGGCAGTGATAACGACATTATTCATCAATCTAACACATTAATTTAAGGAATTACTTTATTTAACATAGGGATTATTTTTTTTTACATTTTGCTTTTATTTAAATTATTAAAATAAATATTAAAAGACGAGATGCTTATTACATCGAGGAGTGCATTGTGTTATGTATGACAATACAATACAGAAAAAACATAGATAAAAAATAATAACTCGTTCTTTTTTTGTAAGGGTATATGAAACAGTGAAACAGATGGACAACATGTACACAACGTCACGTACATGTAAAGGTTATCTTAATTAACGCGTTGCGGTGAATATGATGCAACGTTTAACTCTTCCACTGATTTTATAGAAAAGATTAAAAGCCCTGTACGTCACAAAGTGCACATTACTTGCTTTTGACACAGTTGAGTTTTAAACGCTTTCAAGCTTGAAAGTTACTATTCCGTAGACTTTTATATCATAGTTTAATACTCCTCTATTTTTATTTAAAAGGGTGTTTATACTTTTCAACTAGATATAAATGACGTGTAATGCGCTCGTGTACTAGATATTAACGGGGAGTTTTCGTACAAATTCTTTCAATTTCGATCTTAATATTTGTTTCTTTCGAAACACGGATCAATAACAGATTCCAAAGAAGGTTAATAAACAACCGGTCGAGTGTATAAAAGCATCTTTGTAAACGAGGTGAAACCCATTTGCATTTACACTTAGCAGGGATGCGAACAGCAAAAATTTAAAAATAAATAAAAAGCAGTGAGTCTGACCGTAACCCGAGAATCCATGATGTGCCGGCGTAAGTTTAACAATATTGTAAAACAATACTCGTATAATAATTACTAATATACTTCTTCAAATCAAGTCAAAGTCGAATTCAACTGATACCTACGTATCATAATATATAAAAACGTAATTAAATATAGTCATTGACACATGTAACACACAACTCAAGGTAATAAAAAGTGTGAAATTTACAATAGTAATCTTAACCACTATCGGGCTAGTCAAAGAGTTAAAGATGTCTGTCTACAAGAGAACCGGATGAACCAATCAGCACTGTGTGAGTCACAGCAAAGGACCACGCACGCGTTCTCATCCTATAATTGAGCCCCTATTCTTAAATGTGGCTGTTTATTCGTAGTGGATGTTCTCTGATCTCTCATTCGCACTTCAGACCGAATGCACATTAAAGGGGCGACAGGATGAGATCAACTGTGCGATACGGAGTAAACCGAAGGGCTACGTCATTCTCGTATCTCGTTTCGTTAGATGCGCGCTAATATTGTAATACGATACCAATACCTATTATAATGCATTGAAATGTATCTACCATAAAAACAACAATAAAAGGAACCTTCTTTGACTAATGCTTCACTAAATCGAAATATATATTGAATTAAAACAATAAATTAAAACGATAAGTGTATATGCCAAGCTATAGACTACGTGTCCTTAATACGAGTACTTTCGAAACAATTTTCCTGTTTAAGTCGAAGTAATACTCATTAAAATCATATTTACTTAATAGATATAGCATACAATTAAAATGTTAGTGAAGTAATGACTAATTAGTAAATAAGTTTCAGAACCATAAATTCACAGTGTTAATTTATTTACAATAAGTACCTGGAGCAAATTAGTTTCATTTCGAAGTAAATTAATAATTAATAATTCGATTAGTTTTTTTCTATATAGAGAACCAATTTTCGAATTATGTACTTAGTAGTAGTTCATGCACAATTTAATGCTTTGCGTATGATAATAATAATTATTTTGAAATTAAAATTTAAATTATCGAACGAAATTGCAGGCACGAGTGAATTTTGTTAATCATATGCAACTGACTCCTCGAAGTGATATTGCGCAAAACGTTCTTTGAATCGCTTTCTACGTCGGCGTCACGTCCCTGCCCTGATAAGCCGACTTATCTTACGTAAATCCCTCTCTGCCCATACTGGCTTTGCAATTTTTGAATTAACGGCATTTTTATATGTAAATATGTTAATTTTATGTGATTAGTGATCGCATTTAAACGTTCTTAAAATTGCTACACCAATATTGACAACTACGCAACGTCATTCGTACAAAAATTTGCCAAAAGCTAAAAGTAGTAGCAGTAAATTTTACTTTATTATTAAATATGGTACAAATATTTTACGTGAATGTGGCTTCATTTGTATAATGTAAACATTTATGTACCTTATTTAAAATTTCGTTTCACATTACTTTTATGTTGTTACTTTGTATAAAGGTTATCATTGTATCTATAGGTTAATTTGACCTTTCCCTACTCAAACTGTTAAATGGCGTAGAATTAAATAAATATATTTTGGTAGATATCTAATTTACATGCCCGATCTTAAACTTAACCTAAATATGTTTCGGAACAATACAGTAACATAATATTTCTTAACATACTAGGTAGTAACATTTAACATCTTTTTAACATATTCCAGGCAAAAAATTACCGTTAATTACACAAAGAAGTAATAGTATTTTATAAATTTACACAATTTTAATAAATAATTATTTATCCATATTTAAGTCTACGGTAACTTTCGTACGAATAATTCGCTATTTTATATACTTATAATTTAAATATATTTTTGTAACAGTTTCATCAAGAAACTACAAATAAACTCATAGTAGATATTTATTCAGAATTCAAACAAACAAAAAAATACATAAAAACGATGTCCAGTAAAATGACGTCACGACAGCTCTCAGACTATAGTCTCTCACGTTCACTTTCTATGGGCGATCTGCGAGCACACGATGAATCTGTAATACAAAATTATCTGTTGTATTCAATTTGTTTTGGGTATGTGCCTAACTTTTATTCATACTGAAGTTTATACTCGAAAACATTTTTAATTTATACAAAAAATTATGCCTATCTATCACTGGGTTATTTTTGCCCAACGACTGTTATTTCGTATAAAAAATTCAACACGTAGGTATTTAAATTTACTAAACGCTTTTAGAATATTATGTTTGTTCGTCATTATGAATAGGATACGCTATTACTGAATTATTTATACCTAGTTTTAGTTACATTAGACTTGATCACGCTTTAAGTCGATAAATAAAGTAATTACAAAACAACCCAACAATGTGCTTTTCACACTTGATTTCTTTCTTGTAATTTATAGTGGTTTTTTAATTATTACTAATTTAGAAAAGTTAGCAACATTGGCTATTTGTCATCTCGATAAAGGTGAGTCAGGACTATAAGCACGTTTGATTCTTCTTCGATCTAAACTACCTGGTGACGTATATACAATTCAACTAGCAACTTGTAGCGGAATATCACTTGTTTTTGTTAGCGGCCTGTGAACACGCGATTTCACCGGGAAACTCTGTAGGTATGATGATACCTTTCGCTTGATTCAACGCCGGATAAAGACAAGAAAAAAGTTGCTCCACTTCCCAATGACATTTGTTACAACGCTCCTAGGAAGCATCGATTTCTACAACTTAGATTCTCGTAGTTCTATTAATTGTGATCAATCAAAGCAATGAACGTACATCTAATTCGTTATTTGAATGTTATTAAACAAAAAACACAAAATACTGTTAATTTTTTTATTATTCATGCAAAACGTATTACGTTACGAATATGTAAAATATTATTTATCTTCCAGTCAACTTTGAAAACCACATTTACGCCGGCATTGAACTTTAGGCTAAACATTAAGGGGAAGAGATGACATACATTTGGCACCGCACCAGCCGCTGAAACTCAATAAACAGTACACAAAGCTCATATTTAGACACATAAGGCACTCACATTGTCGCGGTACCCGCCGTATATGTATTTATTATCTTTTGGAAATATGTATATTGATTAGATTAATAGGTAAGTAATGTAATTGTGCTGTGTGGCTACGGTACTAAAGAATTTAGCCACCCCCTTTCTTCCCGTGGGTGTCGTAAGAGGCGACTAAGGGATAACAAGGTTCCACAACCACCTTGGAAGTTAAGAAGCCGACCGATGGCGGGATAACCATCCAACTGCTGGCTTTGAAATACACAGGCCGAAGACGGGCAGCAGCGTCTTCGGTGCGACAAAGCCAGTACTGCGGTCACCAACCCGCCTGCCCAGCGTGGTAACTACGGGCAAAACACATGAGTTCACGTTATTTTTGGCGTAAACTTGTGGAGGCCTATGTCCAGCAGTGGACTGTATAGGCTGTAATGATGATGATGATAATGATGAATGTAATGACAATTTAAATTACCTATATCACGCCTTATTTTTATGATTTTAGGAAAACTAAACAAAAAATCAACCTATTAAAATAAGAAATTTTACACATTTAATACTCTTAATGCGGATTTGCAGATGTTGAAAACTCTAGTGATAATTTTGTATTCAACATTTATAGAATTTTACTTATCTAAATAAAATATTTCGCTATATGTCTATTATATTACATTACTACCATTCACTATTACGTATCACTCAAAGAATGTCATCGTGCTATTGAATACTTAAGTTTACTACAATATTTAACTCACTACGAGGTTGTTGAACAAAAATGTATAGTAAACGTGAAGCTGCTTAAGTAAATATAGATCCCACCAAAAACATTTTCATGTAAAATGTTGCCAAGACGAGATCATATGGCTCGCACTGTCAAAAAGTGATCAGATCTCATGTAGAGCCAAGCTTCTAACTCTACACGCCCTAACTCTACAAGCCCTAACTTCACAAACTCTACACCTTAGTCAAAATATGTGGCTTGGCCGTTTCGCTACCGTCACGTGGGCTTAAGGTGAAAAATTTATTCACTGTTTATTATTCTTCTTTTTATTTTTCTTTAATAGAACTATTGTATAACAGAAAAGTAATAAACAGTGAATAAATTTTTCACCTTAAGCCCACGTGACGGTAGCGAAACGGCCAAGCCACATATTTTGACTAAGGTGTAGAGTTTGTGAAGTTAGGGCTTGTAGAGTTAGGGCTTGTAGAGTTAGGGCGTGTAGAGTTAGAAGCTTGGCTCTACATGAGATCTGATCACTTTTTGACAGTGCGAGCCATATGATCTCGTCTTGGCAACATTTTACATGAAAATGTTTTTGGTGGGATTTCACTTCTTTTTGTAAGTTGCTTATGACAATAGTATAGTTGCATTTTACCTCCGACACATTTTATACCATAAATATCATCCAATCTTCACCATATTTGGTTTAAGCACGCTGTTTTTGATTTTATGTTGAACTGATATGCAAACGGTGACCTCCACCAAAACTTAAATACCAAAATTACAAAATGTAAATTTTCGACATAAACTAATAACCGATTTTTTTAATGTATTTTTTTATTATTATTTATAACAAGCAGTAACAAGGAGTTTCTATATCAATTTTCAGACCTCTAGCATCAAAATTTGCGGAAGTCTCATACAAACTTCCACCCCCTAGTTTAAGGGGTTGGGGGGTAAAAGTTCCAAGTTTTATAATTTTTTTGTTGTTTGTGTACTAATACTAGCTTACATACCAAATTTTAGCTTTCTGGGACTTCAGGAAGTACTCTAAGAATTTTGATGATCATCAGTGAGTGACGAAATCGGGGTTTTTTAGACATCAATAAAATCTAAAGTATAAGAGCTATGCCATTGAAACTTTATATGTTTAATAAGTCTACTATTGACATCATATCCTAAGAATTTTGTTTATCTGGTGTAATCCAAACCCAAGTTATGATGGTTCAAAAAAACGACGAAGCACTTCGAGAAAAGATAGGTAGTGCTTTTCGTTTTTTTTTTTTTTTTTTTTGGCTCGTCTTGGCGGGGGCACTACCGTGCCCCCAGATAATTTATTAAAAAAAATTCGAGACAAGCGAGCCATTGGTAAAATCTGATGGCTTATCTAATGTGAATATATGACTCAACACAATTGTATTGGAAGAACAATAGATTATCTTATTATATTACAATTCGACGTGCCGAAGAGTAGATAACTCGGTCGTAACAGACTTGCGATACTACATATTTACGTACTTGACCAACATATCATTTTCGTGTTAATTACCTAGCTCAAAAACTCATAACAAGAATTGTTATTAATGTATATAGAAAAAATAGTTCAACGCGAAGTAATATTAATTACTAGCTTTACTCTTTTCATAGCAATATACACAAATAAAAAAAAAACAATCCAATATTTTATTATTCCTATAATAAATTAAAATTAATTTGTAAGCGATAAACGAATTAACAGTTTTACGTACAAAGCTACTTTTAGGTATTATTTAACTGCGTTACGCGCGGAGTTTGCATAATATTTTTAGAGTTAGCTCTGATTTTGAGCAGTCAATATTGCACATGTCTAAAGGACCTCTGACCACTCCTGACAATGAATCATGCCTGTTAAATTATGATAGCAAGTGGTGGGCGATATGTGTTACATAAAATTTGCAGACGTATGTATTGTATCAATAGTTATGATGGCATTGGAAATATGTCTCAAATAATCATAAAATGTTGTCACATCAAATGATTACGCAAATTATCTCATAGGTTTGTTAGGTTGTAACTATATAACTACCGGTAACTGTATTAGTAAAAATCGTTTGGACCACATTCTTCATTTCACTTTCTGGCACGATTACTGCGGTTATTATTACCAGTTAGCTATCAGTACCTACCCACTTCGACATTGCATGTTACAAATACTACCGAACACACGCACGCTTAACTTATAATCACTAAACGCGAATAAAAGTTTCGTGACGGACTATTCGATATAGTTTCACTTCTAATGATCAGTATTGTTGTTCTAGATAGTTTCACAGATGTGTCATGGATCGTTGAACGTAAGTATGCGTACTTATTTAGAATTTCTAACATTCATGAATTAATTTTGTCGACTGACAAAAAAAACAGTTTTTTAAATATGCGCGGATGGTAATAACGAAGTATTTAAAAGGGAAGGAGTTTTTATATTAATAAAGTCAACGTATTACAATACAATGAAAACATAACAGACGCGGTCAATAAGCAAAGCTAAATCGAACGGAAGTTAGCTGTTGATGCGACCATAAAGTTAAAAACGTTCATATTAAATCTGACTTTAATATACCTACACAGTACCTACATGCATAATGTATCATGAATTCTCTTAGCACGTGGGTCAAAAGGACTAAGCGATAAATGGCCTTTATACTAATAATAAACACTTATTTAAACTTCTTAAAGATAAACAGATACGTAACTAACTACGCTTAATATCTAGTGACGTCATTTAGTTTTTATTTATTAATTAATTTATTTTATTATTTTTATTTAACACTATTGCATATTTGAAATTATATAAGGAAAATAACAGTATTCTTCCTAAAAAAACTCAAGTGTGCTTTAGATTACACGACTGAAGTAAATCTTTCTAGCGATCTTCACTAGCTTACGAGTATATCTCCCTCTCAACGTCCGTTCGCCTTGCCCGATCATACTTTTCGTAACGGTCTCGTCTCGCATTCACCAGCTTACTCCCCAAGTCAAGCGTGCGTAAAGAAGTGCTACTTCAAAAATTGCAAAAGCGGCCTTATCACTAATAATGCTCTCTTACAAACTACCTCTTAACAATAGAGAAAATATTTATAAAATAAACAATAAGGTATTAAATAAATAATTCAAACTCCATATTATATACAGTACCCTTTTTTCTACTTTTTTTTGTATGATTTTATTTAAACATATTAAACAATTTGTTTCTCTAAGCACCCTAGTTTGAAATAGGTTTTGTTCATTTTATGCTACAAGAGTAAATGAAGAACGTATTCAATTGTGCTTAGTACGTTAATTGTACCAAAACTTTATCCTAAATTGAAACCTGTTCAACACGTGGCTGCATTTTATGCGGAGGGCCGATGAACACAATGCACGTCTTTCATTTTGTTATTGTGTCGTCGAAGCAAGCACGTGTTCAGTTGCTCATCCCATTTGACAACAAAAAATCAATGATCAAAAGGATGTCTTAACTTGTTACACTTAAGCACATTATCAGCGTTAACAAAGATGTCTATTGTAATTTATATAGAAACTAGCTGTGTCCGCGAATTCGTCCCCGTGGAATTTAACAAAAAAGTTATTATTCAGTTCGTAGTTATAAAATAAATAAATTTGTAAAATAAAATAAAAAATATTAAATAAAAGTAGCCTAAGTTACTCTTTATTAAATCAGCTATTTAACTGAGGTAGGGCACAGCAGGAATTTCCTGCTCAAAATATGGAGCAGCCCGACTGGGGTAGTACCTCGACCTTACAGAAGATCACAGCAAAATAATACTGTTTTCAAGCAGTATTGTGTTCCTGTTGGTGAGTAAGGTGACCAGAGCTCCTGGGGGTATTGAGGATTGGGTCGGCAACGCGCTTGCGATGCTTCTGGTGTTGCAGGCGTCTATAAGCTACGGTAATCGCTTACCATCAGGGAAACCATACGCTTGTTTGCCGACCTAGTGACATAAAAAAAAAGCTATCTGCCAGTGAAAGTTCCACCAAAATCAGTCCAGCCGGAACAAACCGACAGACAGACAGTCAGACCAAAATTGTAAAAATGTTATTTTGGTATATGTACCGTGTATACATCAATTTGAATTTAGTAAAAAGCGGTTATTTTAATATCAAACAGACACTCCAATTTTATTTATTTGTATAGATTATAAAAAAAGCTCTTTAACGGTAAATATCTTAGTTCTACAAACGCTTTAAACGCTACAGGACTTATTTTATTGAACTTGCGTACGCTAGATAAACTAGACGGCGTTAAAAAATCATCATGCGAAACAAAGAAGAATATTATGTTTTCGTTTATTTTACATACGGCATTATGAGTTATGAGTTATGACGCCGCGTGGGCGCAACGGTTTCAGCCATGGATTGTACCCGTTGCGCTGGCGGATGCGGGTTCGATCCCCGCACATGACAAACATTTGTATTGGCCATACAGGTGTTTTTCGTGGTCTGGGTGTTTGTGCAGTCCTTGTGGGTCTTCCCACAGTGTCTCGGAGAGCACGTTAAGCCGTCGGTCCCGGTTGTTATCATGTACACCTGATAGCGATCGCTACTCATAGTAGAGAATATATCTGCCAACCCGCATTAGAGCAGCGTGGTGGATTACGCTCTGATCCTTCTCCTACATGGGGAAAGAGGCCTATGCCCAGTAGTGGGATTATTACAGGCTGAAGCGATTATGAGTAGAGTGCTATGTGGTTACGGCAGTACAAAATATAGCCACCCCCTCTCTTACCGTGGGTGTTGTAAGAGGCGACTAAGGGGTAACACAGTTCCACTACCACCTTGGAACTTAAAAAACCAACTGATGGCGGGATAGCCATCCAACTGCTGGCTTTGAAATACACAGGCTAAAGGCGGGAAGCAGCGTCTTCGGTGCGACAAAGCCAGCTCTGCGGTCACCAACCCGCCTGCCCAGCGTGATGACTATGGGCAAAACACATACACGAGTTCACGCCAACTTGTGGCGGCCTATGTCCAGCAATGGACTGCGATAGGCTGAAGTGATGATGATGATAATGAATTTTTAAACACAATAAGGCATTTAGTCTTCTTATTTCTGATACTAAAAAAACAAGCTAGAAACAAATACAGCGTATGAGGACACGTATTTAATTTATAACCAGGGGATCCAAGTTCTCGCCAACTAGACGAATTACAAGCCATTACTTAAAGTTATTTATCCTGTTTTTACATATTTTTCATTACATTTAAATGTGTTTAACACGTGTTAGTAAGTATGTATATTGATATAAATGTATTTTTTTTATTATTATCTTAAATGTAACTCAAACTTATCACTGATTTTTGTCTGGTTAGATCGTTGTTTAGCGATAGACCACCAATTGGCTAAATTAAAATTTATAGTGCAGGTATGTAATACATAATAATCCTGACACATGTACATTCATTATCTTTTCCATTTAAAGAGAAAAAAAAACATTATTTTCTCTCGTTATTGTATTGTATACGTAATAATGGGTGGAGGTGCAAGTAATGTAAGTCAAGGTAGGCGTTTGCGCAACTTGCCAAGGACTCGGCTGGAGCGTGCCTGCAACCCACAGTAGACACTAGAATTTAGACTTGTTCTTTAGAATTGTGCCGACAAATATTCCCAAATACAAGAACAATGGTATCAGCGCTTTGCTCTAATTTACTTTATTTATTATACGAGTATCTTACTACACATTCGTGTACTTACCTCTTATCAGCTATTATTGTAACTTGACAAATAGCTGATTATTCACTGTTCCTTATACTGGCAATTATTTCAAAATTCAATTATGTGTTATATTACTAATGTTTTCATTGTCTTACAATATATTTCTACATCACGAAATATCATTAAAGAAAAATAATAACAGGTATTTTTTTACAGCATAGTATACTTAAAAATCCCGGTTTTCTGCAATCCTCATCCAGCCACCATCGGCAATCTGAGGTCGTCGGTCCAGACGGCCGGAGGGCGTCCCACACTGCGTTTGCCAACACCCGTCTCCACTCCAGGACGCGTCTGCTCCAGCGGCTATCGGTCCTGTTACACAAGTGACCAGCCCACTACCACTTCTAACTTCCTAATTTTGCAATTGTTCTCTTGCAAAGGAGTTTAATTTTGTGTAATTACTTAGTTACCTTTATATATAAGTACAAAACATACGAATTATTTAATATTTACGTCAAAATATCAAAATTAAAATCAAAAGAACTTTTTCACCTCTTGTTGTGTAGATACATATTTTAATAACTTTACACAAGTACCTATGGAATTGGAAGTGTTTAATAGAAGCAATACAACTCCACCCGCATTCATTGTTCCATGAGAACATTTGAATCATGAGAACGGAGGGGTATAGCAGGCATTCATGTCTTGGTTCCAGCTGGATAACAAATTTTTATAAATTAAAAATATATAATGTTAACTAACATTATACAAGTTTATTATAACAGTATAATTAATTTGCTAAGGGCTTGTTTCACCAAGTGTGGCTAACGCTATTTGACGGATGACGATACAAATAGACTGACAGCGGGAGGTAGAATAGGTCAGTAGGACCTGCTTCTCATCAATTATAATAACAGAGTAAACTTTAAGATTTATATATACGAATAGAAATATATCTTAAATATAGAATTCGATGGTAAAAAAAGAATTATGAAATTTTTACTAAATTATTACCTTTTTTGAATTTAAGCTTATAACACTAGAACATAGGTTTATGTTATTTATTTTTATTTCATTATTGAATCCTTGTCGTATCAATGCAAAAGTTCTTTTGTCATTTAAAGTAACCGTAAATTTTGGAAAATTTTCATAGAATAATTTTGTGTTTTTGTTATTAATTTATCACTAATGTTTTAGGAAAAACCCAACTCATCGACCTATCGACATGTTCTGTTCTAACCAGGCACTTATCGATCGTTACAAATACTCCTAGTATTATCTAGAAGTTACAGAACTTGCCATAGCTCTTTTACTTCAATACAATTTTTTCACCTGCCGTAACTACTGTTACGTCAAGGCAAAGACTGCTCATCCAATAGCGACTGTTCATTAAAGTACATTTCTTACACCTTTATATTTTCGAATTAAATTCCATTTTCTGATTTATTTCGGTAAACCAAAAAGTTTCTCAATCACTGGTATATATACCCGATAAGAACTTTACAACCGCGAGAAAAATTTAAAATGAAATGACTTTATTTGCCAATTATAAAATCATCTACTCGATAGCCCGGCAAGAATTCATTTGATATTTTAAGTTAATTGGTTTAGTAGACTCCGAATTAATGACCTTTAGGTGCGAAATGCTGTAGCATTCAGATGTCTAGATGTCATTCAAAATGTTTGATATAGTTAAGTATACATACTACTTCAATCCTGACGCGTAGCTAGTATAATACCTATATTATGTCATTTTCCTAAAAAACCGCTTACGAACACAGAGATTATTCGATTTTTATTCGATTTTATTAAAGAAATATGGGATAAAAAATTACACAGGTATATTTGAAGTGGGAGTGCACTGCACCAGCGCTCTTTAGGACGAGCCCCTCTGGTAAAAACACTACAATTACTAAATAAAATTCTAAATATGTTCGAACATTTTTTTATGCTACATTTTGATTAAATAAATATTAAACTTTCAAAAAATTTTTGCTCACAATTATGAAGCTTATATTATTATTCTATAAATCCTTAGCCTCACAGCTCACAGCAGAATTAAAAAATCAGTACTGTAGGTATTTCAGCTTACGTAAGACGCAAACCATTTTATTCTCTTCTAGGCCCTAAATATTTAATAAATACGAGTATTTTAAACTCAATTTTGGATGTACCATTTACACCCAATAGAGTCGATGGCAGCAAATAGTAAAATAGTTTTTTTTTTTTAATATATGGACTAGCGCTTGCCTGCGATCTCACCTGATAGTAAGTGAAGATGCAGCCTAAGATAGTGCGCGCTTGCCTAGAAGATGCCAATTCACTCTTGATTTGAAGATACCCAAGTTATAATTATTTGGAAAAACGGAAGCTGCAAGGGTATTCCAAATTTTTGCAGTGCGTATTAAGAAAGAGGAAGCAAAACGCTTAGTGCGATATCGTGGGATTTCAACCACGTAGCGGTGCACACTCAAGCGATGCCTTGCGGTTCGGTGGTAGAATGGTGATGCTGGAACCAAATTGTGCAGCTCTTGAGCACACTCTCCGAAATATATGTAAAATACAGACAGACAGGCAACCTTGCGCCGATGTTCAAGACTTTGTAGTCTAGAGTTAACCAGTGGTTCGTCACCGATGAGGCTTCTGGCGCGTCGATCCACAGAATCCAAAGCAGCAAGCTACTACTTGGCAGAGCCATCCCATAAGTGACTGCAGTACTCCATACACGATCGAACTTGTGCTTGGTACAGAGTAAGAAGCTGTTCCGGTATGAAGTACTGCCTGACAATAGTATCATAACCGAAGGGTGAACACTGAAATATAATTATTTCCATTAGTGCCAAGATAGCACTGATAATATCGCCAATGTTACGTACAATGAAGAAAACATGGAGAAGATTAGTCAGTGAAGTCGAGGCTACAACATCCACAGCATTTTCAATTATACTTACAACTAATTTCGACTATCATAAGAATTAAGAAGCCTAATTTTATAACCGACTTCAAAAAAGGAGGTTTCTCAATTTGACCGTAGGGTGGTACAATGATAAAGAGACCAAGATCTGATGATGGCATGTAATCGAAGTTGGGGTTTTTTCGTTTGCGTGCAAACACAATTATTTATCTTTATCCAACGTTTTATACTACATGACTGTAGTTGCCCACTTTTAGAGTCGATTACACCATAGTAAATTCAACGGAATGACATGTGTGAAAATCAATGACATTGTTAGAGTAGGTACCAAAACTATATATACCTAAAACTAAACTATAAAAAACCTGATGATCCTACTGAGCTATTTTTGTTACATGAATGTGAGTAATAGCATAATTACCTCCCCGAATGTAATAATTTTTGTAAACGTGAAAGAAGGACTACTTACTGCTTTGTTATAGGTACTTGCAACTAATAAAATTAAGAGCGTCAAGGCAGTGAGTATTTAATTGTTTATGAGCATTTAGAATTATATTACCAAACAGATAAATGAAGTATAAAACGAATCCAGAGCGTACGTTATATTTATTAATAGACGTCTACGCCCCACACGCCGTAGTGTGCGCGCAGAGTTGCGCGGGAGACACTGGTGTTCACTGCTATTCAAAGCGGACTTTTTACATGTAATTATGCTTCCAGCTTGTTATACAATTTACACACGATCTTAGGCTTGCTTTCATAAATTTTTCTTTTATTCATATGTAGCATATACTTTTAGGTACATATAAGGATTACTTATATAAAAAATAATAGCACAGAAAATTATTTTTATTAAATAAAATATTCCAAAACCACAAAACTGATATAATATGAAACTTAAAGAAACATAAATTTGCACGTTTTTATTACAATAAGAAAACTTTCCAGACAAAAAAAAAATATAGATATGTACTTATTTATCAAAAGAGAAATAATAAAGTACATAAGTATTTCTAATTTAATGGATATTTATTCGCAATTACGGAGCTAACCAAAATGAATTCATTGAAATTTCAAGTGACCGGTTTTTGGCAGGCAATTTATTATCGTTGCAATACCTACCTCTAACATCTAGATTCGATGAATATCTGCATTCACTATAATAATTAAAAGGAATAACTGCTAAGCACATACATACATACATATACATATATATTCGCCTCATATACATATGTATATTAAATAAGAGTATTATTTTATTTTCCGTAAAGTTATAATTGTGGTTTATCCATGAAATAAAAGCTAATATAGTAAACATTTTTAAATATAAATTACCAATTTACGATTTAGAACGATAAGCCGCGAAAAAATTCTTTCGGTTGCATTGTTATAATAATTGTGTTTGCAGGCAAACGAAGAAAAAACCGACTTCAATTATATCGACAAGTAATAAATACAACGTAGGTAGACGAAAAAATAGTCAAGCAAATACGCATTATCAAAGATTACTCCAAAAGTTGTAATCAGATTTCGATGAAATTTAAATGTGACCACATGATAAACATCGGATTTCGATTAAATTAAAAATCATTAAAATCAGTACACCCAGTAAAAAGATATGCGGATTTTCAAGAGTTTCCTTCGATGTCTCTAGGATCCCATCATCAGATCCTGGTTTCCTTATCATGGTACCAAACTAGGGATATTTCCTTTCCAACAAAAAAAAAATTATCAAAATCGGTTCATAAACGCTGGAGTTATCCCCGAACATACATAAAAAAATATATACGGTCGAATTGAGTAACGTCCTCCTTTTTTGAAGTCGGTTAAAAAGAGTAAAAAAAAGTTTTTACTCCTTTTTTTTAGAAATAGGGCTGGATATTTTTTTTTTGAGCGGAGTCGTGGTCATTAAGGTACATCGGTGTAACTGGACTTTAGAGGATAGAATATTATAGAAGACAGGATGTGAGTATTATATACGAAATCTGATAGGAAGCCACTTGAGTTTTTACGAAAATCGAAAACATTTACACTATCCAAATATAAACATGGGTACTACAAAGATTTTGTAAACGCTCAAATTTATTTAATTGTTCCTCACTTGTATGTTGATACACAGTCAAAGATCGGTAAAAAGAGACTGTGCAAGCAGAGTTTATCTTCAGGTTGTAAACACTATCTCTATTGGAACAATTGGTAGCAGCGTCTCATTCAGAAAGAAATAGGTATATTTTTAGGGAAATCTGTGTGCTGTGTGGCTACGGCGTGCTGTGTGGCTACGGCACTAAAGAATTTAGCCACCCCTTCTCTTCCCGTGGGTGTCGTAAGAGGCGACTAAGGGATAACAAGGTTCCACAACCACCTTGGAACTTAAGAAGCCGACCGATGGCGGGATAACCATCCAACTGCTGGCTTTGAAATACACAGGCCGAAGACGGGCAGCAGCGTCTTCGGTGCGACAAAGCCAGTACTGCGGTCACCAACCCGCCTGCCCAGCGTGGTGACTATGGCAAAACACATGAGTTCACGTTATTTTTGGCGTAAACTTGTGGAGGCCTATGTCCAGCAGTGGACCGTATAGGCTGTAATGTAATGTTAGGGAAATCTAAAAATATTCTTTTATTCTCACTACACTAACACGGGCACACTCGAAACTATTAGTCTTACATGAATTCATATACTTATTAAATGTAATTTGTCCTAATTTATTATTATGTACTTGTAATAATGAGAATAAAATCAATTATATTGAGAGAAATGACGTTAAAACCGTCCACTTTTTACAACTCCACTATATATAAAATAAAAAATAAAGAAATTTATATGCTCTACTTACACTTACCCTATAAGAGTTAATTATAATAAGCATAGTATTAAACTCATAGCCTAACCATAATAATAGAAACTGGCACTCATCGACTAAAAGCAGCGCGAGGGTCGAAAGGACGAACAGCTGAATATAAATGTAAAGGTACAATGAAACTCGATTACATCTGAATGAATAACAAGTTACGATCTCAAGTGCATCGTATTATTATGCATATGAACGTTCGCTATATTTTCTTTCTTTAAAAACATTGGTATGACATCTTACATATTCAATACCGAAATGCATGTAAAGGAAACGTAAATAAGGATAACTATAGTGACTCACACATCAGACACCTTAACATGACGTCAAGGATAACTATTTATCTAATCTGTTCAAAGATATGCTTCATGTATTCGAACTTTGATATTATTATTATTCTTAGTCTATAAAAATAAGCATGATAGTTATAGTTCGAGAATGTTCTTTTTAGTTTTCAAACAAAATAACATTTAACACAGCTTATAAGATACAAGCGTTTAAAGTAGGGACGGCTCGTATTCCTTTGTTTTTTAGATAGATCTTAAAAACAAATTTGCATGCAAATGCAAAAAGTAAATAATAGATATAATAAGTGTCATTATTCAGTCTATAATTATGATATTTAGATGACTGTGTTTTATTATTCGGCATTATTTCGATGTAATCATTTTCCGGCAGCTAATACACATTTTTTCTAGTAAATCATATTTTATTGTAATATGTAAATGGAAACTTTAGAATAAGCAGAGGTTTAAAATAAATTATACAACGCAGTATTTGCTGTTGGCGCTAGTAAATTGGATTTATCTGGGCCGGTAACGGAACCTAAACAGCAGTAGCGCTCAAAATGACTGAATAACCAAACCATGACCTTCACTTTATGGGCTCTTTAGCAAGTGATTCTAAAGTTTAACATATGTAAACCAGGAAGCAAGTGTGCTATGTGTAATGTAACGCTATATTGTTGTATACAACTGTGTTGTTTGTACAGAACTATATGTAATTATTACTAATACGTGATGGCTTGGTGCATATTTTACTTAGATTACAATAATTTAATAAAACGGTCTCGATTGGGACAAAATACTCATACTATTTACCAACGTGGGTAATAGTATGCATTAAAAGAAAAATTCGAACTATTGTGGTCTGTTAATTTACAGCAATAAACTAGTTAACTATTGTATGAACGAAGATGGTTGCGTACATCGTAACGGTCCAACAGACAACTTCACGCTACCGTTTGCGAGTATGCATTTCCATCATTATTCGTACCAGTCTGCGATCACTTTATATAGCGGATCCCGTTAGTTCCGTGTAATTGACAATACATACGAATTCTGACTATTTTAAGTACGTTACTATATCACGTGTACTAAATCGCGTTCAGTGATAATGAGAACTACCTACCTAAATAAAATTTAATGATTGGTTTGATATGTATTCGAACATTTTTCTGTTATTGTATTTTGATTTTATTGTTATATCAAAATGTACTAAGCTATCTGCTGCATTTCACTTCTGTTTAGTTTCTACTCCGCTCCTAGATGTCGTAACGCGTTGTTTTATAGCCCAATCTTTGCATAATTCAATATCCAGGAGGTCTTTTTAAACCAATGACTAGTAGATTCTGCGGTAAGCACATTTAAACAAAAAATAAATTATCCCCTACTTTTGGTACTACAGGACAATTAGAATTTTTTTTTGGGGAACTTCTGATTTTGTTAACAGTAGCTAAATAGATGTCCTAAATTTACTAGACCTTCGCCAAAATTAATTGCATTAATATCTATATATTATAAAAAATAAAATAGATGATTTCTTTGTCTATTAATAAATAGACTTAAAATTTAGAAAATTGAAAAAAAAATTGTTGTGTGGATGTTATCTATTAATAATTTTTTTTTTTTTTTATGCATTTTCAACTATATAAAATGCTGGCAAAAATAGAAACCAATCAGTTTTAATGCCTGTTTCACTGGTGGTGGATAAAATTTATCCAATACATAAATTACAAATATATTTAAACAACTGAAGGAAGAATAGGCCATTAATATAATACTTATTTAATATATAGTGACTAGTATAATAGTGGGATTTGATGGTGAAAAAGTATATCATAAACTTTTATCAGTTAAATACTGTCATCTGTCAAATAACCGGCGAAACGAGCCCTTAAAATATATCACATGATCTCCCTGTGGAATGAATGATACAAGCCACTTCAGTAATCACTTGTATTGTACAATTTTAAAATACCATTAAGTAATTGAGGATGTAACATTACATTAGCTGATACATACTTAATTTATTAATGATTTTTTTAAGCAATAGGGTATTTGGATATTTTAGGTTTAAAAGTGAACTGCATATACATCTAATGCATTAGCATTCAATTTATGCTTTGATTGCCTCAATATTCATTAAATATACTAAGTAGTGTATTTTGCAACACAACTTGTTATTTAAAAACCAAATGTCAAATCTGGATTAGAAAAAAAATTGTGATTACCTTGAAAAAAAGCAAATTGTCAATAACTTATAATATAATTAAATTAGTATAGTAATAATATTTAACATAATTAGGTATGCTATATCTATAGTAAATAAACAGATATTATATATTTAGTAAATTTGATTTTATTGCGGTAAATGACATTAAATGTGATATCATCACCACTACCAATGAAAGGACAATCTCACTGAGGAAAAATCACCTCTTTTATAAAATATGGTTGCCAAATTTATACTTTTAGCTTCATTTGGTTTATTTGCAGGCTATCAGCTGATGCATATATTACTTTCAAATATATAGTATTAAGTATATTATTAGTGTCTCACTAAAGCCAGGAAAAAAAAAAATTGTAAAAAATCTGAACCTGTTGATGAGTAACTGTACCTTTTATTTTAAAAGTATTATAAAAGTTATTTCAGTTAATTTAATAGTAAATTGTAAATGAATATTAGCCATAAATTCATGTGTGCATCAATTGTCAACACTAAATTAGTGTGGGTAAAGTTAGAACAAAGTCTACCAACAATTAAACCAAGTAAACAAAAGCTGGCAAGAAAACAAGTGTTTTAGATCACACAACTGAAGTAAAACTTACGAAACGTAACTCTCTCTCATTCTATCTTTAGTAATTTAATTTATATCACCCTCTCAACTTCCGTTCGCTTGGCCGATTACACTTTTCGTAACACTCTCGTGGCGCATTCACCAGATTACTCCCCATGTCAAGCATCCATAAAGAAGTTTTACTTCAATAATGAGATCAGTGTAGATAACTAGTACAGCTTTTGTCTAAAAATTCTTTCAAGAACAGAATCACGTTAAATCAATTACATCGAGAGTAATTTTTTAAAATGTTGTTTTAGTCGAAAACAAAAACAACAAATTGTTTAAATAAAATGGTAACTATTTATTAGGATTTTATTTAAACAATAATTTATGTCATTTTATTTGTGAATATGTAAAAATGAGGAATAATATATGTTTTTTATGATTCATTGGAAAAACATGATTGCAGTAAATGAATTATGATTCATTCAATTTTTAATATTTACTTTGATATACTTAACAAAGAATGATTTGGTCTGACGTAGGATTGTATAAATTTATTAAATTCAGAAAACTAAACAAGAAAATAACAAAAAATATTACATTCAAAAGTTGTATGTTCTATACTGTTGTAAATATGGAATTTCAATATAATTTCATTGTCTTTAAAGTAAACAAATTGGTTACCTTGGAGTCTGATGAATAAAACTTCACTTTTAATCTCCCACTTAAAACTTTTATTATAGATACTTTGTTATATGTATTATCACAAATCCTGGTAGACTTTAAAACACAATCACGCAACTGACAAATCTTTGTCTGTATTTCCTTGATTACTGATTTCTCATATAAACATAATTTACACAATTAAACACAATCTGCAATATGACTTAGTGTAAAATCTTACTCAGCGCACTTCACTCTACACAATCATATTAGATTATTGCATATTTGGATGGCCTTTTATTCTCTAAAACCGTCCTTGTCCTTCCACATCATTAATCTCATGAAATTATATACAAAGTTGACTAATATTACTTTACATTACAAATGTTACGGCTGCTTAAAACTCCAATACAGCTTTTGATTCCACCTTTGATTTTGAAGACTGATACAAAATTATTCATGATCGTTACTTGAAGCTAAATATAATGTCCCGTCGGAACATACACAAACATTTTGTTTACTTTGTATGATAATGGTTACTGCGGGAGTATCTACCAGTACTAAAGTATGAAAATATAAGATAAAGCACCTCGATTGGACAATGGTATGTATCAAAGATATTAACAACGTGATATGACGCGCATCACGACCGCCGAAAGTCCAGCGATCGGGGCCGGCGCGCCGCTGCCCAGGCCCCGCTGGAGGTTGCGGCCGTCAGCCGAGGTGGGCTCACTCCCTCCTCGCCCTTGCAGTCTTACGAGAAATAAATGCCACATTACACACTAAATATTAAAGCACTGTACAACAACAATAAGGTTTCTTTTCCTTTTCAGGACTAACGTTCATTTCACGCACTATTTCGGCGAACATTTCGTTGACGTTGGTACGGCTCTTCGCCGATGCTTCCACAAACGGGCAGCCCCACATCTGGGCGAGCGCTGAGCCCTCAGCCTGT
Organism: Melitaea cinxia; assembly: GCF_905220565.1. Taxonomy (NCBI): domain Eukaryota; kingdom Metazoa; phylum Arthropoda; class Insecta; order Lepidoptera; family Nymphalidae; genus Melitaea; species Melitaea cinxia. The sequence continues at coordinate 9,317,386 of NC_059394.1, read as the reverse complement.
GAAACCTCGCGTTGATGTTCCAAGTCGGCCTTGTTTCCCACTAGCAGGATGGGCACACGTTCCGATCCCTTGACGCGTGTAATCAATTCCTTCATTGGCTTGATATCTTGGAAAGTCTGATGGTTTGTTAATGAATATACAACTACAAATCCTTGGCCATTCTTTATATACAAATCTCGCATGGATGCGAATTGTTCTGTGCCGGCGGTATCCAATATTTCTAAAACGCACGGAGAATTATCCACTTCAATTTCTTTCCTATAGAAATCTTCTATGGTAGGATCATATTTTTCCATGAAACATCCAGACACAAACTGAACGGTCAAAGCACTCTTCCCGACCCCACCCGAGCCAAGCACGACGACTTTGAATTCGCGCATTATTATGGTGTACAAATCACACTTGCCAGTCTTCTACAAACGTTTCAAAAACGTATTCTCACTTTGTGCTATAAAAATGTCATTGCTATGTTGGTTAATGACTCACTCGGATGTGATCACTGAGAAACGAACACATAAAGAATGTTAACTAAATGATAAACATAGACGCCATTTTAGTTAGATGAGTGGCAAAACAACTTTGATTGCATCTCGGTACTCTTCTATTCACTTTACACTCAATAGTACAAACACGGAAGCAACATCTATCCAACTGACTCGCTCTTTGCTAGAATTGGCACCAGGAGCAGGTTGGTCAATGCACTCTATTGCAATGGAACAGTTTGATTGGTGAATGGAAATTCTGTCAACCGGATACCAGTGTTGCAGCTATCTATCATTCATTTTTATTTTTAGGGAGATGTTGAATAATACTATAGTTATTTTTTTAACAAGATGATCACAAACAATTTAATTATAATAAAAATTAAAATATTAAATTATCTATACCAAAAACAATATTTTTTTTTTCTATATCAATGTATACATATATATTTTTTAATATTTAAACTTTCTTTTCTTTGTGATATTAAAAATTATTTCTTTCTTTTATTTAACTGAGTTTATAATATAGAAAAGTAGAAAATAATGATTTTATTTGGTAATTTTGAAAGGAAAAATATACGATATAACAACACTCTACAGGAAGTTCATCTCTAATGTTGTCTACATTGAAATTCGTTTAAGAACTTTTGTGCTATTTATATTACTTACAAAAAAAAATTGTTAATCAAAAATATTATTTTTATTAGTTTACATTGAATAACCTTCTGATAAATTTTAATATTTTTTAAATGGAATCACATTAGTATTACTTGCTTAAGTAGTATAAAACTATAAATATTAAATACATTTTAATTTTTTCTATGGTAATATTAGTTCCAAATTTTACGTTTTCTATTTTTATTTACGTCATAGTCTAGGTGGTTAGGTCATAATTTAGCCGGTGGATATTTAAGTGTCTTGTTACTAGACCATTAATTAAATACTTTTACATCTGTTTCTTGTTAAATCTCTAGAGATATAAATTAGCAAAGAATATGCTTGCATCATATTAACTTTACTGTTTCAACCTATAAACGTTTAGCAGCAGTCTTAATATATAAACAGTAAGTATTAATATATACAAGAACGCATTATAAAAGAATACGTACAATTTCAAGACTGAATATTAAGTAGTTTTTGCACAAAACATAGCACAAGGTACTTTTAAGGATGCTTAATATAGAATTCTGTCGTCCCGGCTGAGTAAATAAATTGTATTCGTACATACTTCGTTGTAGCAAGAAGTATCACGAAAGTAAAAAGAGTACTTAAAAATTATTGTAACTATAAATGTTTTTATTATTTCCTAAGGTTACATTAGGTAGAAATTAAACACATATTAAAGAATAAAGTTGAAAAATTGTTTTTTAACAAACAATTTCTTCTTACATTGTTATTAATATAAAACGTATGAAGAAATTGATAGTTTATATTCACTACTACAAGAAGATAACGACGAATTGGATAAATTCTTGTTTTAGAAAGCCTGTGATGGCTATTAATACATTATTATCACGGTGATGTAGTGTATTTTAAGATATTTTTATCTGTACATTATTTAGTATCTAATAGTCAATATTTGGTGTTTACTACTTTATTAAACATATTAGTACATCAATAATATAGTTGTTATTTTTACTCTAATGAAATTATTATTAAAATAAATTTAATTGTTTAAACCATGGTCTCATACAGTATTATTTATCTACAATACATATTATTTAATATTTACATACTTGATTTACCATTAAAATTATTTTAAGTCAAATATTTTTTCAAATCTATTATTAGTCATTAGTGTAATTACCTAAATATCAATGTACAATTCTACTCATAACTGTTACTAACTTATAATTTCTACTATGAGTCATTTTATGAAATAATTTTTTAATTTTATCATAGATAATAATCACCTTGACTAAATTATTAGGTAACAAGTCGTTTTTTTGGTCAATTAGTCCCTCATGTCATTTAATTGGTAGACTAATTGACCGTCAAGTATTGTGTCGTGTGCTATAATTTTTTATGTAATACTCAAATTAAAATTTTTTAATTTTTTTTAGACAATTTTTAAAATGTAAGTGTTAAGTTAATTCCTCTGCAATTGACGAGATTTAATTATGGGTATGTTTTTGATTTTTAATATTATTTATTTCTTGGCATTATTAAATCTTTTACTGGCAATCATTTTACAATTTTCCTTATAGTGCAGTAGTTGCCTTCAAATCCTTATAAAGAGGAAGTATATCAGAATTAGAAGGTTGTAATACTTCTTGTAATTATTATTACATCTTCCTTATCCCATGTCATCTTTGCAATTTGTTGAACTATATTTCATTTTTATTATAGTATTACACCATATTATTTTTGCTCCTCATTCTAAAAATATTCTCAGCTTTTAACATAATCTTATTTGCACATTCATAAATGTAACCAGGCCTCGTACGTATATATTTCTTAATTTATAAAGATGTATTTGTCATAATCAGTAGTTCATTATACTCAATGTTGTACAACATATACTTGCCAATTATTGATGATGATTTTGTGTATTTATTTATGAGTATTAAGAAATAGTATGTATAGTATATACTTATATAGATAAATTGAAATAACTTCTTATCTTATACATTAAAATCTTTCTACAAAAAGAAAAAAAATTACCATAAAAATTCTAAATATCAGTATAAGCTATAGCTAGATATATCAAAATATATTGCTTAATTTATACGACGAAAGTAAATAACACAGATACAAATGAGGATGTAAAGAAATAGTGGTAATTGAGCACAATGTCTTGATATTTTATGATGATTTAATGAAGTCATTTAGGGCATTTATATAACGTTGTTTTGCCATATATGTTATTAACCCCCTTAATCTCCCCTTCTTATAACTTAGGGGTATGAAAAAAATAGATGTTGGCCAATTCTCAGACCTACCCGATATGCACACAAAATTTCATAAAAATCAATCCAGCCATTTCGGAAAAGTATGGTAGCTAGCATTGTGACACGAGAATTTTATATATAAAACTAGCGACCCGCCCCGGCTTCGCACAGATGCAATGCTGGTACTAAATATACTACAGAATGTCCTTATTTATAGTGTGAGGCTAGCTTATAGCATAGTTATTATCATAATAACAACAACATTCAAATATGCATCGATAGATTACATGTTGTTAAGGAATGCGTTGAAGAATTAAAGGTTCACTGCTCGTTCCCCGTAGGTGATAACGTGATAATATGTAGCCTACATGTTGACCCGACTTCTTCATAATATTCGTGCCAAATTTGAAGTAAATCCATGAAGTACTTTTTGAGTGTGTCTCGGACATACATACAGACAATCAGACAAAAATTCTAAAAACTATATTTTTGGCTTCGGTATCGATTTTAAATCACACCCCAAGTATTCTTTTAAAAAAATATTCAATGTACAGTTTTGACTTTCCTACCATTTTATTATATGTATAGATTTATAAATTCCTAAGTAACAAATAATATCGCTTCACTTCAGCCTGTAATATCCCACTACTGGGCCTCTTTCCCCATGTAGGAGAAGGATCAAAGCTTACAATTACAGAGATTAACAAATAATATACAATATATATATATATATATATATATATATATATATATATATATATATATATATATATATATATATATATATATATATATATATGTTTTTTTACACTATGCCTAAAGTTAAAATGAAAATAATCAATCACTGGTAAAGTGTGCTACTATATTCTTATTTGTAACAGTTGGTCACAAATAAAATGCAATTTCTCTATAACTATAATTAGAAAGGACAATATTAGCTGTATGATAAATGCTTATTTTATACAATATTAGCTTGTTCTAGATTGGTTTTAATCACTGTCACTGATAGTGGTGAATAGTTAATGTGAATGTTCTAATTCTAAAAGTTAATTAAAAACTTGTATTATTACCAATTATTATTTTTTTTAGAAAACATGTCACACAAGCAAACTCCATATAGTCCAAACTTCCCTCAAAGTCAAGGTTATGGTCCACCTGCAGAAATGAATAAAAGCAATGAAGATTATCCGATGCAACCACAGGGAGGCTATCCAGGACCTCCTTCTGGACCGGCGCTCCCACCTGGTGCTCAGCCCTTACCTGGAATGCACTCTGGATTTCAACCCGGCTTTCAACCTGGGTTCCAGCCTGGCTTTCAACCTGGATATGCTCCTGGATACCCGCACCCTCAGGGCGGCTATCCAGCACCAGTGGTACAACAGCCTGCTCCCCAAGGTCCAGGTAAATACAATAAGATTGATGTGAATAGTTAAATTCGAAGTAATGTCAATGCTACTACTCCGACTTTCATAGAAATAAACAAATTTTTAAATTAAAAACATACATACATATACACACACACACACACACACACATATATATATATATATATATATATATATATAGGTTCTAGGTTCGAAATTTATAAAAAAAAAAACACATACGACAATTATTAAAGTGACAATCAGTTTTTTTATTCTAATAAACAAACATAAAAGCTTCTCTTCTTCTTCTTTTATAATTGGACTCCCATAGGAATTGCCAAAGTCAGAGTGTTTTCCATCAATTACTTTGAAGACTCTGCTCGTAAGATTAGCGTTGTGATACTACAAGGTTATGTACGGTTTGCTTCACACCACTTATTCCTCTAAAAAAAGACAAACACAACCAATGTTAGTATGTTAGAAAAAAAACATCACATTTTAATATTGTTATGTAAAATAAATGTACTTAAAATATCTACTAAGGGAGTATTTACATGCGACAGAATAGATTTAAAATCGATAGGACGGGGAATAGATGGAGCTAGATAGTCGAATAAAGAACGGTTTTTTGGGCAAGAGAAGAAAATGTGATCCAATGTGCCTTCATCCAAACCACACTCACAAATAGAGTGGTCCCGGACTCTAATTTTTGCTAAAAATACAGGAGAACAACAATGTCCAAGTCGCAACATAAAAGCTAGCACATGGAACAAAATAATCACCAGTGAACTTCAAATAACAAAAATTAACTTACAGAGTATTCGCCTTACAACTACCCACTTAAACACTGACACTTAAAGTACTTGAGTGATGTTACCTCGTCGAGCGACAACCGACAAATGAGCGCGCGGCAGTTTTATATTTTTTATTTTTGATTTAATGTGTTTTCTTACTCTGCCTCTCCTGACTCTGGTTCGTCCTCGACCACATTACTTAAAGATCGTTCTAAGGAATACTCGCTTGGTCACTTTCCTGACCCTCGTCTTCAAGCATAGTAGGCATAGACGGTCCATCTAGAGCGCCCTGGTCACTGTCATGCTCACTTTCTGGTGTCAAAGTATCATTGTTGTCATCTGAAAGATATTGTTTGTATCAGTTTGGAGTCCAAACGTCAAAATAACATTAATAAAGCAATGAAAGCGAGACAGACACAACAATAACAGTGAATACCGAAAGTAAAGATGTAAAATCGTCGGCGTCCCGACTATTTCACATCCTCACCGTGTATTACCATTGGTGGGCGATTAACGCAATTGACGACTAACGTCAGTGGCGACTAACGCCGGTGGTGTTCGGTGAGGGTGCAGCCAGGCTACAGAGCAGCAGATCCACGAGATGCCTTATGCATCTCGGTAAGTGACGTCGAGCGTCACTTCTCACAACTGCTTCTGAAAACAGTCACCAAAACAAGGACACAGCAAAGCAATTAAAGAGTTTGAGAACCTTACCATCGAAAAATAGGGCACAAGTCTCGGGGCACCATTCGCCTCTCCATGGGATCATGTATTGGGCGTCGGCTTGAGTCGATTTTCCCTTGCTACCGCTGAGTAACTTCGATTCATAACGCCCGTTTGGTAAAGCCTTAGTAACTCGATACGGCTCTCGCATTCCAGGATCCAGCTTGCCTGTCGATCGCGAGTATTTTAAAGACGAAGACTAGATCGTCAACAGCGTATGTCAGTGGCTTATGTCTCGACGGGTTTACTAAAGAATCTTGATTTTCTTGATTCTTTCGAAGAAGTTCAGCGGCACAGTTCCTGTTGACTTCTCTCAGAGCTCCTCGGTTGTTCATGGGGCTACTGACGGCAACATCTCGTACCAGAAGGCGTATAACTGGAGTCGTGGCTTCGGTACCTATCATTAAGCTTATTGGGGAAGCTCGGGTGGTCTTCTGCTTTGTAATATTCAGGACCAACTGGAGCTTCCAGAGAGATTCAGACCAGGAGACATTTCGATGGCCTGCTTCGACGCGTAACATATTTAGGACCGTCCGCACGTACCTTTCCACTTGTCCGTTTGAGTTGTGCATTCTTGGGGTAATGTAATTCAAATCGTCCCCAAGTTCAGATACCCATTGGACGAAACTTCTGGCTTCGAACATACGACCTCGATCGGTGACTAGCATCCTTGGGAGGCCAAACAGTGAGATAGCCTGTGTTACCTTTTGGAGTTCACTGGAATCTTGACGATACATCGGGTATTATATACAGAACTTGGTAAAGGAGTCTACTAATATCAGCACGAATTTGTAACCCTCAGAAACTGGTAATGGCCCAAGCGTGTCTATATGTACGGTGTCGAATGGAGTACTGGGCTTTGGCCAGGACGATATGTTTTGAAGTGGAGCTCTTGGTACCCGCTTCTTTCATATACAGACCAAGCAATGTAAAACAATCAACAAAAACAAACAATCAACATGAGGTAACAAAAGATAGTTATAAGTTAACGGGAAGGGGGCCGAACTTCTTAGTATTCGATGGTTTCACCTGCAGGTGCCGTTCGTTTGCACAAATTAATTATTAAAAGAGTCTAGGTTAAGCTAATAGCAGGATACAATGTGCTAGGTGGCGTGATCGGTCCCTCTTGTTGTTTATAAATTCCTTGCTAATTGCGTATGACAGCGCTAGTGCGGACATACATATATATATGTATGTGTGGGTGTGTAAAATTTACTAATTATTAGATATAATTAAGAAAAAAATAAGGTGATACGAAGTTCGTCAGGTCAGCTAGTAATATTATATTGTTTTCGATTGGAGGAGGAGGATCGGGGAGGAGGGCTAAAAAGGTATAGTACCCGGTCACGAGTTTCTCTCGCTACGCCACTGGTCCTACCTTAGTATAATTTTATAATTATGTTTGCTGGTAAACGAAAAAAAAAAACCGACTTCAATTACATCGACAAGTAATACATTATTTATTTATTTATTCAAGGCTCAGTAACGCAAGGTACACAACAAACTATCTAGCGTACGTACATTTTGTTAAAATGTTCGTGTACCCGCAATTACAGATGGGCACGGCATTTACAATAATGACGCTCGAATAAATAATCAATCACATAGTAATACATATTTTTACAATTAGTCACATTTAAATATGATTGTACAATAATGTTAGCAAATTTTCAAAACGTCGCATTTGTTAATTATATTAGTAAAATAAAATTATTCTAGATTAAAAGGAATTTACTGTTTGGCTAACTTAATAATTTAACAATTTCTTAGGTCTTTAAGACAATGATAAAAAAAATTGTTATAATAAATATAACAAATAGGGACACAGAAAACATCTAAAGTGTAACATAGTCAATAAATGAACAATTTTAGTTGATTTGAGCAGTAACAAAAAACAATAAAAAACAAGAACAAATATCAGGAAACTCAGAATCAACTATAATACATTACAAGATCAAGAGAACCCCTCCATATTTCAATAGATATACACAATTACACAATACTCAATAAAATTATAATAAAAACCAGTGATGAAACGGTAACAGTTTGGCCGGATACCGGATATTCGGCCAACCATGTTGCCGAATAGTCGAATACATGTTGCCGAATAGTCGAATACATGTTGCCGAATAGCCGAATACATGTTGCCGAATAGCCGAATATCCGGCGGAACTTGGCTGTTTGGTGTATCGCAAGCACACACAAACTTGCCTTTCTTTCCGTGGGGGTTGTAAAAGGCGACCGAGGTATAAACCTGGCTCAAAATCATCAGGGTCCTGGAAAAGGAAAACTTTATTTGAAACCTGGAAATGGGTCTCTGTCAAGCATTCGTGGCATAGCTCTAAAATGCGAAAGATTCCTGCAGCCGAACTGGCTCCACACGTATCGACTCGTCGTTCCTGTGGGCCTATCCAGTGAGGTAGAGAGCGTGACGCAGAGCTTAGGCAACTCTGCATTTTCCTGAAGAGTGTTCTAGGCGACACAGTGTCTGTCTGACACCGTCTTAATCGTCTGCAATAGACGGACTAAGGCCAATGATGATGATACTGAATTACTATCCGGTATCCGGCCGGATAGTGAAAACAAGGCCTGATAGGCTGGGTACCGGATAGTTACGGGATAAATTCACAATCGTAACATTTTCAAAATGTCATAACATGTTCACAATAATTGACCAAAAATAAAAATAATAGAAGATTAAAAGAAAAAAACTTATTTATAGCCGATTTTCGATGATTTCGTAAATTAAAAAACAAAATTTAGAATTTAAGAAAAAGGAAACCATCACCCACACCTATTATTTATCAAGTTGTTTAAAAATAAAGTAAACCTGCAATCATTTGTAGTGTCAGCTTTTATGATAAGATTAAATTACAATGTCATTCTTTACTATTAATTAATATATTATAATGTCATTCTTTAGAATTAAATACTTAATAACGTCACATTATTTTTAAATTTAAATAGATAATAAAAAATAAAATACAGTTGATTTAATCAAGGTTAAGATCTAGTATTAACTGTTCCGATTTATAATGGAAATACCATTATCAAAGATTACTGCAAATGTTGTAATCAGATCTCGATGAAATTTAAATGTGACCACATGATAAACATCGGCTTTCGATTAAATTAAAAATCATCAAAATCGGTACACCCAGTAAAAAGTTATGCGGTTTTTCGAGTTTCTCTCGATTTCTCTGGGATCCCATCATCAGATCCTGTTTTCCTTATCACGGTACCACGCTTAGGATATCACCTTTCCAACAAAAAAATAAAATAAAAGAATTATCAAAATCGGTTTATAAACGACTAAGCTACTCACGAACACAGACACATAAATAAATAAATAAATCGAACCTGGTTAAATAAGATTTGATGTACAGGATTTTTTTGATGTTTACCTCTATAATTGGAACTCTGGAGCTCAATTCCCTTTATAAGTGAGACAATTTATCAGGTTGGGACATGTTTCGACACGATTATTTATAAACATTTTAATTTCTTTCGCACGTGTTTTGTTTGTCAGTACTATCTCAAATTTTGACCTACAAACAAGAGATCAGTTTATGATTATGGAAAGTCGCGTCATCAACTGTGCTCAGAGTGTAAGATATCAAAGTCAAACCTAACCACCACCAGGTTTACCAGGCTTAACCAGGTTTCACTGTATATACGGTCGTATTGAGTAACCTCCTCCTTTCTTGAAGGCGGTTAAAAATTATTAACAACATTAATTCTTTATCATTCTTTAATTTTTTTCGTGGACACTATGACTATTTCGGAGTGACGTCAATAATAACATGTTTTTGTTTTGGTATCGCAGGGGAACCCATTTACGGGTATTACGGTATATCCAGGATGCCCGGTAGGCATTCCTAGACCGTATGTCGGCTTCAGCACTTAGGGGTGCAATACCGACCAAAACCCTTGCGGGCCTTCAGCCGCTTTAATTTGAGGGTCCCGGATCTGCAGGCAACAGGATCCCTCCAGCGACAGGCAGGCCTCGGCGAAAAGGCCAGACTTCTCCTCCATGGGGACTGTCCGGCTCACCTCTGAACAATTTCGACGACGCCGTGTCTACACTACTGGCCGGGTTCCCATCCCGGCCCGACACGGCCACAGGGGCGTTACTGGAGACGCATTAAGTAGCGCCTCCTACTCACCCCGTTCGTCGTCTGCGGACGGAGGTCTCGTCGGTGGCCTCCACTCTCATCCGCTCATCATTCTCCTTCTGGGACATTATTGTCTCGCAGAAGGAGACCATCGTCTTCCAGGACTGGTCATCGTCGAGCATCGCGATGACGACGCTCGGCAATGACAAGTCCCCTCCGATGACTGTCGTCAGATCGCGACGCAGCGCCGGCCATCTCGGATACACCTCGAGGGTATGCTGAGCCGAGTCCACCGCCACGCCACAATCGTGACATCCAGTCGTCGGCTCCCTTTGGGCCGTCCGACTCAAGTATTCACCAAAGCAGCCGTGCCCGGTGAGAACTTGCGTCAGACGAAAGGTGAGGGGCTGGCGCTTACGGCGCATCCACCGCTCAAGGACCGGGCGCAAGGCAGCCGTTACGCGTGTGCCATACGGCTGCTCCGCCAAGTCCTCCCCCCCACCTCCGCATTAGCGCTTCTTGCCTCATCCGGCGTACCCGTAGGATCGCGTCCAACATTGGGTTCTCACCGAGAACCCTCCTACCCGAGACATGTGAGTAGGTCTCGGCAAGAACCTCTGCCACGAGCTTCCACGGGGGGTCGCCGGCTAGAGCAGTAGCTGCAGCCCACGATACCGTACGGTACCCCCGGATCACTCTCACCGCGATGATCCTCTGCGATATAATAACAGGATAAAATAATCTTAATTGCACTCAAAAATACATATAGAAACATAAAATAATAGTAATGTTTATGGCAAAGGTGGACTAATTATCTCTGAAAGAGATTTCTTCCAGTCAACCCACGGTCCTGAGTAAGTGTTTTATATAGTGAGGCAAACAATGCAAGAAGTTTTAACTAACACAGAAAGCCCTCTGTAGTGGAATTTCTCTAAAGTAAGTATGCTCTCGATTTATTTATTAATTTGATATTAAACACAAAAAGAAACTCGGTTTCTTTTTCTGATTTTATCGAAAAGAGAAAGCTTATTGGAAATCAATAACGAGGAATATAAAAACTACATAATGAAATTATGCATCGCATGCATTGTTTCATCGTAGATTTTGATCTCATATACGATTACCGGAAAGTATATAAACATTTAATAAAATCTTAACACTTGTATATAATAAAAATGTATGTACGCGCATAACTTTCGAACGACTGCAACAAATTGGAGTTTTTTTTAATCGACTTCAAAAAAGGAGGAGGTTCTCAATTCAACTGTATTTTTTTTAAAGTATGTGACTTCAGAACTTTTAACTGGGTTGACCGATTTCGACATTTTTTTTTTTTAATCGAAAGGTGATGCGTGTCATTCGGTCCCATTTAAATTTATTTGAGATCTAACAACTACTTTTCGAGTTATATCTAATAATGCGTTTTTACCTCACTATTTTTCCGTCGACCTACGTTGTATTATACCGCATAAATTTTTACTGGGTGTATCGATTTTGATGATTTTTAATTTAATCGAAAGCTGATGTTTATCATGTGGTCACATTTAAATTTCATCGAGATCTGATAACAACTTTTTAACCGACTTCCAAAAAAGGAGGAGGTTCTCAATTCGACTGTATTTTTTTTTTTTTTTTTATGTATGTTACATCAGAACTTTTGACCGGGTAGACCGATTTCGACAAATTTTGTTTTAATCGAAAGGTGGTGTGTGCCAATTGGTCCCATTTAAATTTATTTGAGATCTAACAACTACTTTTCGAGTTATATCTAATAATGCGTTTTTACTTGACGCTTTTTTCGTCGACCTACGTTGTATTATACCGCATAACTTTCTACTGGATGTACCAATTTTGATGATTCTTTTTTTTTTTTGAAAGGGGATATCCCTACTTTGGTACTATGATAAGGAAACCAGGATCTGATGATGGGATCCTAGAGAAATCGAGGGAAACTCTCGAATATCCGTAATAACTTTTTACTGGGTGTACCGATTTTGATAATTTTTAATTTAATCGAAAGCTGATGTTTATCATGTGGCCACATATAAATATTTTTTCGTCGATCTACGTTGTATTACTTGTCGATGTAATTGAAGTCGGTTTTTTTTCGTTTGCGAGCAAACACAATTATTGAGTAATCTTTGATATCGCGTATTTACTTGGCTATTTTTTCGTCTCCTATATATATATATATATATATATATATATATATATATATAAGTTAGATGGAGCTAAAGAAGTTTTACTTCAGTCGTGTGGTCTAAAGCACACTCGTTTTTTTTTTTTTATATTTCTTCCATCTTATTTGTTTGGGCTGATTTACGAAATATACCTATTTCGACAATTTTTTCACGAGCAAATACTTAATAGTATAAGAAGTAACGTAGAATTCATGTATTTCAAGAAAAATAACTAGGGTACTGTAATAAAGTATCAATGATCAGTTTTACTTAAAATGATCGGGACAAATTTACGGTGGTTTATTTAACTTGCATTACATATATGTATGTAAGTATGCATGTATGTTTGTTAAGGTGGAATCTTGCTTATTAATTGAGGAGAAACTGGTTTATAATTTATCCACAAATAGTACTTATTCAAGCAACACTACGCTAAATAAGTACATAATTACTTTACTGGTACCGTTAACTAAATTCTTTGTAAACTTGATTGTTCTCTGTTTCGAACATAAAACATATTTTGAAGTAATAAAGTATTTATAGCTTAGTCTCATTCAATAATAGATCATTCAATACAAAAGAAATGCTTTATGCGCATTTGTAATCATGTTATTTTTGCTTAAATCTAGCGTTATATGTATAATTTTCTTTTAAATCGGTGTCATAAACGCAAATTATTCTATTTTATTCAAAATAAAATAATTTGCCAATGTAAAAAAAAAACTACGTTTTTACGCTAAATTTTCTTGACACTAAAAATATTCAAAACAATAAATTTCCTCATTCAATAATCAAATTTAAAAGTAAATTAAGATTCGTTTCTTTTCAACGTCATCATTATTTAAGTAGGTAGACGGTAGTCGGATAAATGATTAATGTGCTTAACTTATTGTTAAGTATATATCATTACTACTTTAAAGCGATAAAGTTGTTTACTTTAAAAACATTTTAATACGAGTCACATTGATAGTAATACAATTATAGTGCTACTGTCTTGTTATTTAATAGTGCTGCTGAAGTCTCTGCTTGCAATTAATATTAAAATTACACATATAAAAATTATTTAAAATAATGAAAAAAATCGACTTTAATGTTGATACGTTCGATGAAGATAATTATACAAATAAATTAAATTCTGAAAATTCGAATAAAATTTGTAAATATTTTTCAAAAAAGTGTGCCAGGATTTTTGACGTGAAAGACAAAAGTGTGTACATTGAAACATTAACAGTAGCTAGTGCTAAAAGAACAATCAAAAGATTTTACACAAAGCTGTTTAAGAACCGTTCAAGTGGATATGAACAGTTAATGACTGATGAAGAAAGGAGGTTAAATAACAAACTAGATTATATAAGTGTGGTGGAGGGAATATAATTTTTTTTTTTTGTGTTAGTAATGTTTTAGTTTAATAGCTATCTAGGCTAAATAGTTTACTAACCAGTATTGTGGTTTTACTATTAGTTATTCGACTCGTAATTCATGAATTGTTTTTTGTCCGATAAGGTGATATCCAGATCATGATCCGTACAATTGTATCCTTAAATTGTAACTCAATATAATGATATATACTATTGTAATTTAATACCACATACGTAAACCATAAACATACTAATATCATATTTATATGTTTTGTATTGTATCGTTATGTATGATAAGATAGTTAATTATTTTGTTACGAGGTTGCATCTACAAATAATAACACAATAATACTAACAATTGAATTTAACAAGTTGAACTCCAGTTCAGCCGGCCTAGCATGCATACAACGAGATATCTCTTGACGAGAGAGAAAGATAATGTCTACATCGAGTATTTTCTCGATTACCCTAACATGCGCACTACGAGAGACAAAATTCTCTTCCGAAGACTTCGCCTTGTCGAGTAGAGAAACATTATCAACCATAATCACAACTGAATATCATTCTTATTTCTTATGTCGTAAAGTTGAATTTACAAGGTTATTGACCAATTTCAAACGAGTGACACATGTTTTATTTAAAAATGTTCTCGGCCTTTTGGCTAAGATAAAAAGTGTATATCTAATTTAAAAAACTCTAATATGGAAAATAAAACGGCGTAAGTAAATGAATTTAATTATATATGTAAAACAATATGCTCGTGTTGTGCTTTATATCTTCGTCGCACATTAGATAATTGTAATTCTATCACGCATTGTTTGTTTGTTTTTTTTTTTTTTTTTTTTTAATTTTTAAAATTTTTTGAATTTTTGAATTTTTTTTTGATTATTGATTTTACTTTTATTCTATTTAATTTTATTTTTAGTTATTGATTTTTTTAATATAATTTTGTTTTGTTTTTTATTCTGAATGTTGTCTTGTCTTGTTGTACTAACCCAATATGGACTTATACTTTGGTCTAAAATAAAGTATTATTATTATTATTATTATTTAGAATAAGAAGCAACAGGGCGCAAATACGTTTTTTGTGTCATTATATTTCACACTTCACTCGACTTTTCGCATTTCCCGCTCTTCGTATACCGAAATTATATAATTATAATAGGGAAACGCCATGGTATACAAAAAATAGGCACCCGGTTTTATTTATTTTTTATTTATCGTCTTTCTCGTCGATAATATTGAAGACGAGAAGTTTCTCTTCCTAAAACGACAAAATTCGACAAAATTACGATGTCATGTTAGCTTCCGTAGAGATAAATATCACAGATCACTAAAATTTAATGATTATCTCTTCTTGACGTAACGAGAAGAGTATCGCGTGCACGCATGTTAGCTACTGTAGACATAGAGAGATAATACGAGAAAAGGGGTCGACAAAATTTTGTCGTGGCGTGCATGCTAGGCCTGCTGAAGTCCTTATTTACAAAAATTTTATGATAATTTTTTATTGCACTACCATACCCATTCTTAAAGATATTACTTGTTTTTCCTTACACTATATGACATATTTTTTTTAACCGACTTCAAAAAAAGGAGAAGGTTACTCAATTCGACGGTATAAATATAGATATACATTATGTATGTTCGGGGATAACTCCGTCGTCCCAGAGAAATCGAGAGAAACTCGAAAATCCGCATACCTAACTTTTTACTGGGTGTACCGATTTTGATGATTTTTAATTTAATCGAAAGCCGATGTTTATCATGTGGTCACATTTTAATTTCATCGAGATCTGATTACAACTTTTGGAGTAATCTTTGATAATGCGTATTTACTGGACTATTTTTCGTCTACCTACGTTGTATTACTTGTCGATATAATTGAAGTCGGTTTTTCTTCGTTTGCCTGCAAACACAATTATCTAAGTCATATTTTTTAAGCTGACTTGGTCTCGCGTTCATGTCGTGACAATTGTGTGTCGACTACATACATGGTGTCTCCCATGGCCCATATACAGAAAGACTAAAAAATCAAGCCGGCGTTTAACGTGTTATGAAACACATCTAATTATTATCACGTAATAGGATAACATTTAGAATTTAATTTAGAAATTTTTTTATAATGTCAATGAGCTTATTTAAAAATAAGTATTTTATAGACTATTTAAATTAAATATACATACGTTACTAATTTAATTTACTTAAAATTTAAGTAAACACCTATTATGTACTACTAACAATTAGATCTTTAAAAACTGAATATGTTTTAATAATCGACTACCGCATAATTAATATCCTTGTATAACTCATTCTGAAACTTACCAGTATTTTATGTTAATTGTGTTAATGATATTATCTTTCAGGAGGCTGGATGACCATTCCGCAAGGACTTTCGAACTGTCCGCCAGGCTTGGAATACCTATCTATGATTGATCAACTACTCGTTCACCAGAAGGTAGAACTGCTCGAAGCTTTCGTTGGTTTCGAGACGAACAACAAGTATACTATTAAGAATTCTCTTGGCCAGAAGGTCTACTACGCTGTGGAAGATAACGATTGCTGCACCAGGAACTGTTGCGGACCAATGCGTCCCTTCGACATGAAGATCATGGATAATTTTCGTAATGAGGTATTTTGAAACCATTTAACAAGGCTGAGTAAATTTTAGGAAATAGTATGTTTCTGTTTCCAAACCATACGTAGCGACCTGCGTCTGTATTTTTTTTTTTTTTTAAGTAAAGTAAGCAACATACCTGGGATCTAAATTGCCCGTACTATGTATTACGCTTCTCGTACAGGCAATTAATTTGATAAATTACTTTAAATCAACAAGCTAGTGCCGCCTAGTGCCAGAAGGTGATCCGACACTGATGATGTTTACCTTTTTTTATACGAACAGGTCGACAAATAAACGTACGGACTACTTGGTGGTAAGCAGTTAACGTGGACTATAGCCGATCCTACCCCGGACCCTCCCCAGAAGCTTTAGCTACCTTACTCATAGGAACACAATACTACGTGAGAGCAGTGGTATTTAGCTGTGAAGGTGAGGTAGTCTTAGTCGAGTGCTCACTATTTTGAGCAGAATATATCCTGTTGTGCCCTACCTCAATAAACGATGTTACCCTCTTACGATGTTACCCTCTTACGATGTTTACCAGTAATGACTTAAGTATTATCTTTTGTTTTACTTTTTTAATTTCTTTTTTTTTTTTTGTTCGGGTAGAGCGTAAAAAGCCAAAGATGTGGGTGCTTTAATTTGTGAAACAATGACAGCAAATTCCGTCCGACCAACAGATATTCTTATCGTTTTGATAAGAGTACAAAAGAGTAAATAAAAACTAACATGCATTAAAGTCTAAAAGTAGATTGTATCTTTAAATCAGGCTATTTTCGACGCATTTCTTTAAAAAGTTGTTGTATAAGTGAAATTGTAATAAAGTAGCTCAGACTAGTTTTTGAAATACGAAAAAAAAAAACCGTTAAAGTATCATATTGACTATACTAACGTAGACGTTTTAATAATACAATAAGAAATTATTTATTTTCGCCAAACATTTACAAATTCCTTCAGCATACAGATATCAGAAACATGTGCATTACAGTTAACATGTATAACATATTTACACATATATCAGATATGGGCAATACGATTACAATACATTTATTACATTAGCATTTATTATGGGAACATAACAATAGTTAACTAAATTAATAATAATTACCACGACGTATCGTCATCGTAAACATTTTTTTGTAAATTGCGGGTAACTGAATACACGGCCGCCGGGACCGACCGTTTATCCCGACTTTCTCTAACTGGAAGTTCTGACAATGTATTAGTTTTAATTTCTATAAATTGTTATTTATTTATTATTTCTTTCTTTTTTTCTGTAATGCTGCATGGGTCAATGCTTATTATAGGCTTTACGCACACAACACTAGGCATTGAGATGACTTGAATCACAGCAATGTAGTAAATTTATTAAGGTATGGCACAACATGAAATATCTAGTTCTAAATCTGGAACAGCCTAACTAGGGAAGTGCCTCAACATTACAGCAGATCACAGCCAAGTAACACTGCACTCAAGTAGTGTTGTGTTCCTGTGGTAAGTAAGGTTTCGTTTCCAGAGCTACTGAGTAGGGTTGACAACGTGCTTGCGATGCTTCTGGTGTTACAGACGTCTATGAGCTACGGTAACTACTTATCATCAGGTGGCCCATATGCATGTTTGCCACCCTACTTGTATTAATAAAAAATGTCTAACTGGGGATTTACTTTAACCGTAACACTCAAATAATACTGCTGTCAAGCAGTGTTGTGTTTCTGTGACGAGTAAGGTAGTCAGAGCTCTTAGGGTGTTTTGAAGCGCATCAGTGCTTCTAGTGTAGCAGCCATCCATTGGCTTCGAAGTCTGCTTAGCATCAAGGCCGTACGCTTGTTTGCAAACCCTTGTAATGTTTAAAAGTTGTATTTTCCATAGGTTATCAATTTGCACCGTCCTCTAGCATGTGACACTTGTTGGTGTCCATGCTGGCTGCAAAGTATGGAGGTATCTTCCCCTCCTGGCACCGTCATCGGCTCCATCGAACAACAGTGGTCGATATGTAAGCCCTGTTATGTGATCAAGAATGCAGCGGGCGATGTGGTTCTACGCATCAAGGGACCTGTTTGTACGTTTTCTATCTGCGGTGATGTGGAATTTCATGTAAGTTTCTACAAAAAATTTTAATTGTTTCATAAAAATACTTTCTATATATATACAAACTCCCGATATTTCGGCGACGCTGCACGGCTGCAGACGTGGTTACGGGTGAGACGTGGTTACGGGTGAGACTTGTATTAGTAATACCGTTGACTGAGCTTGAAAGCTTAGAAACTTATGTAAATTACAAAAAAAAAACGATAACAGTAGTCGGGATTATAAATTCTTATCATTAAAGAAATAAAACTTAATGCCAAAATGAATCTTTCATAAAAATGTATGTTAAACGATTTTGATATGCTATATTCCCTAAAAAGTATATAGAAAGCAGTTCACTCTTGTCTAAGCTTAATATACGGAAGTAGTAGAATTGTAAATTTTTCTGTTTCAAAACTTATATAAAAATTACAAAATTAAATTTTTGTATCACACTTTGGTAACTTTGCATTCAGAAGAATGACTTTTAATTATAAAATATGTAATACCTATATATTTTAAACGATACTAAAGTAATGGTTATATAATCTGAAAAAACTAGGAATATTACTAACTTTTTATGATTAGATGATATGACAGGCAGGAATGATCATGATGTGTATGTAAGCACGTAAGAAGTTATACTTCATTGGCTAGCTAACTTCACGTTGCTAACTTCTTCTTCGTTGACTAGCTAACTTCAGGGTGTCGGGTTTTTTGTGACGGTGAGCGCCGCGCATCGTAAAAATTTTGCTCATCATTTTTCCATAACGCGCCAAAAGAAGTATAACTTCAAAAAGTTTAATCATCGTGTTAAATTAATTTACGCACACATTTTTTTACTACTACTGTTACAATGCGTACTTTGCAGTTTCACCTACTTTAACTTTAGTCTAGCCTTTATTTAAATGTCTTATTTTTAATTATCTGTTACTTCCGGATACTTTCTAGAATATTTGTAATTGTGTAATAAATTTTAAAACCGGTTGAATACCTAATTTCAAATTTTATAATAAGACTGCTAAATATTTTTTCCTTGTAATATTAGAGTAGATAAAATTATCTCCTAAGAAAATTTCATTTCCTTGTACTTAATAAAATGGGTGAGTTTACTTAAAGAAAGACAGTATTTTATGCCGTAATCGTTCGTTATTACGTGCAAATAAATACGCGATAATAAAAATACATTCCTTTGAACTTGTCAACTCAATCGTGTTTATGTTTCACTTGAATTGTTGATTAAACTTATTAGCAGGTAAATGACTCCTTATTATAAACTCACACATTGCTAAAACTACGCTACGAAGGTCATGTAATGTGCAGGAGATAAGCTACTAAGTTACTATAAATGTAGCTATTTTTTGGAAATCTAACTAATTTATTAAAATAATAATCAACATAAATAGTCATTAAACGCGCCTACTTACAACGGGGAGACCTCTCAAAAAGAAAGAGTTAGCTTAATGCATTATAGTACTCCGCTACGTACATTATAACTTTTCTATATTTACTATTAAATGACCAGAAATAAATATTTGTATGTTATAATAAACTTATTTGTACAAAAAATAGTCGGAAAGTATTTAAAAACTATACTTAATTAAAAAGAGTTACAGCAAAATGAAAATTATGGCTGAGGATATTTTTGTATTATAATTATGTTCAATGATTGCGAAAAGATATAACCCTATAAAATTACTCTACAACTAATAGAAGTGGTGAAATAGTCCATCAGTAACAAATCAAAACAAACTATATTATAATGGTCTAACTAAATTAGATTATTAAGAGAGCAAAATACCTTTTTTCAGGTGTATTCGAAGGACGGTGAAACCAAGGTTGGTAAAATAACGAAAAATTGGTCTGGTCTAGCTCGGGAAATGTTCACAGACAGCGATTACTTCGGAATAACTTTCCCGATGGATTTGGATGTCAGGATAAAAGCAGTTCTACTTGGAGCGTGTTTCTTAATTGTAAGTATATTAAGCAAATTACCCTAAAGTTGCCATATTAAATTAATGTAAATTATTTCGTTCCGCTGGGTGGGATCTGGGTGGCATAAAACCATGCAACGCCACTGCTCGAACCTGTAATTCAAGATAACAAATTAATAATGTTGCAATTATCTCCTACATTGCAAAAGTCGAATAATTAATAAACGCCTTTTATGTTTCAAGTGTTCTGTAGACTAAAAATGAATAAAATATCAGTCTACACTCTTTAAGATTTAATTTATCAAACCTAATCACACTTAGATATTTTAATCATTATATATATAAACTAGCTGACCTGGCGAACTTCGTATTACCTTATTTTTTTCTGAAATATAATAATAACATAATATATCAAAATAAAATATAGCCTATCTTTTAAGTTGGATCAAACTGCACACGGTGTGCAAATTTGACTAAAATCGGTTAAGTAGTTTAGGAGTCCATTGAGGACAAACATTGTGACACGAGATTTATATATATTAAGATTATTCATGAACCTCTCATATATGTCTTAATGTATGTATCTTTTTTATATTATTAATTTTGAATACGTTTATTAGATTTATAATCAATATTAATTACTCTTGTACTACTGTGCCCCGAGGTCTTTAATTCTCACCACCATAGGTAGAGATCTCTTAAAGAGATAAGTTCGCCCTTGCCACCTTTTTTTACAAATATGATTTTTTATTGTACCTTTTTTTAAGTGCAATAAAGAATATATATAATTATATTATTATAATATACATAATATATAATTATTATAGTCTAACCTTTTACTAACATTTAATTCATTTTCACATTCACATGAATTAACTAAACTTACTTACTAACTAATACTTACTTACTAACTAATACTTACTTACTTACTTAATAACTTAACTAACTAATAATTATGTTTATTAAACAAATTAATTTTGTACAAAAAAAATATTCATTTTATTTCCTGCATTTCAGGATTTCATGTTCTTTGAAAAATCTGGAAACAATGAACGAGATGGGATTGGTATGCTATAAATATCCTTTAGAAGATACATAACACTCTACCACGAGTATAACTCACTGAACAGCTTATTTTGTAATACTGAATAATGGTTGTTCATGAATCTTTAAAACGAATTAATGTAACGAGGTTATATACTACATAGCATCATGTTTACCAACTATGTTATTGAAGCACTACGCAAGAATATATATACAAATATAATATGGTTGTTAAGACTAAGCACAATGTTTTTTATGAGCTATTTAGCTTTAAAATTGCTATTGCCTTAATGTTTATTCTTTGCATTTTTAGTAGTTGTAAGATTTTGTAACTTTATATACATGTAATAAAATACAATTAAAAATTAAAGGACAATAGTTATACAAATAAATGTAATCTATGGTACTAAAAACTTATGAATTAAATGTTTTTTTTTTTTTTCTTAGGACTTATGTTAAAAGTTTTAATCTAAATGCATGTGTCTTAATTTTGTTCACTTATGAATATATTTAAACCTAAAAATGTTTTACAATTTTGTTGAACGAAATGAAAAGGTAGTATTTTTTGATATATTTTTACATTTAGTGTTTGATTTCTCCATATTGTCATAATTAAAAAATTTGCTTTGTAAGTTGCATTAACTTTTAAGCGTAAAGCATGTTTTATTTTAAGCTTTTACAAAAAAATCTGTATTAATAACACTAAAAAATGTATGCTTAATTTTTTAAAGTTGATTGTCTTATTGTACTCGAAATGTAATTTTCAGTCTTTGGCTATGTGTCCAATGATTTATTTTATAGACATTTACGTAACAGATGCAAATTAATATTGCAGTGCCATTGATACTTACTAATAATGCAATTTGATGCGGCCAACTGTTATGATAATTAATTATAAATAGGGGTAATATGCTTATTATAAAGGATAATATTTTAAAACAAGATATTTTATAGATTTGACTATTTTGCATGACACATGAAAAATCAACAATTTATTACTATAATGTTCCTATTTCAATGAAATGTTCATGATTTAATTAAAAAATATTTACTTTTTTTATATTTAAGCAGTCATATATTATATTCTTGATTTATTTGCCAAATATTGCTTTGATAATTGCAAATAGCGTAACATAGTCAAAATCATGAATTTTATTAAATTTGGGTTTCTACTAGTCACTTTAATATGATTCTTTCAAATGTAATAATTTTTTTTAAAATGAGCAATATAAATAAAATTACCTAAAAACTGAAGACTATGAATATATTTTACATTTTTTATATTACTGGTTTATTATTCAATGTATAATGTTAATAATTATTATATTTTCTAATATTGTGGTAAAATAAAGCTTTTTCTTGTCATAGTATCCATTCTAGTAGTGGATATGAGATTTTTATACTATTATTAAAACTTTATTCTTTCACTTTCGTTTTGATACTTATGTTTTATTGTGTAAAAAATAAAAAAATATATACAAATTGTGTTATCATTACATTAATTTATGTGTTCTCCATAGTCCCTGGCTATCAGTGTTCATAGTAACTTTAGAGTTAATAAATTAATACAAACATACAATAATTCAAAGTATAAAATTTATTATTTCAATTATTTAGATACTGCAGATTTTTGAGTACAAACAGATACATCAGCTTGGTGAAGTGAAAGATTGGCAAAACTGTCCTCTTGGTGATTGAATACTGGCTTTTTCACAGAAGTAACTTCTCTATGATCATGTGTAATAACAATAGGTTTTGGCAGTGAAGAAGCTATCTTCTTAGCCCATGGACTTTGTGGTAGTTTTTCCTTATCTGGTATTGTTATCTAAAATAAAACAATATTATTTTTTATTAAAAATAATGTATGAAGTACACAACCTTAAAATAAATAACACAAATCAACAAATTAAAGACTTTTTATATAATGTTACAAAAAAGTTTTGTTTTGATCTGCAGCAGGTTAGCATTAACAAAACAAAATAATTCTGTTTAAGTAAAATGAAAAAAGGCTTCTATTAAAAATAAAGTTTTCTAATGCTGTGTTCTTTCAAGTCACATTTAGAAATAATACAACTTTGACATGGAAAAGTACATTATCTTATATTTACCATTTTTGTTTTCTTAGCACTTCTATAAGCAATTGAAGGAAGTAGGGTAGTATTTTCTTTCCCCTTGTCACCATTTGCCTTTTTTATAAACTTAGGAATAGATGAGGTACCAGGAAGAGGCTTTGTTGGGTGTACATCTCTCAATAACGGAACTTGCGGACATTTTTTTATATAAGATGCTACAGGGCTGGTTATGTGTTGAAAAGCATTTGTTTTGCCTGGTGTTTTCTTTGAAGATGGTGTTTGATTCTTTTTAGGTATGGGATTTTTAGGAGTCTTAAAAACATCTTTAGTTTGTTTAATTTCAGTCAATGGAGTTGATATACCTTTAATTTTATAATTTTGAATATGTTTCTTCAAATTTGAGGGTGTTTTTGGTGATGTTTCATGAGATGTTTCAATTTTGATGTGGGAATTACTATCAACATTGTTTGTATTTGAAGTTTGCACATTTTCATTTATCACTTCTGTGCCACTTTGTGTACAGATAATAACTCTTGTGTCAATATTTGTTGTATTTACAGTTCCCACAATTTCATTACTTTCTTCTGTCCAACTTTTTGAACAATTAATAGTATCCACATTTGCTGTATTTATGGTTTTCACGTTTTCATTTTTTACTTCTGAGCAATTTTTCAAACTATCAGTAACTTTGGAAACAATTTCATCTGTGCCTTTTTCATTTACATTTGGAACAGTTTTGTTATTTCTATTGTCATGTAAAGGTGCATTATTCAAAATAAATTCAACTACTTCTAAAGTATTGTCTAATTCCTCCTTTTTATTTTTATTTGGGGAAATACACAACTCAGTTACCATTTCTTCAATTTTTAAAAAGCTATCATCTGCGGATTTAATGTCCCATCCCATAGAAGCCCTTGAAGCAAAACTAGCATTAGAGTAATCGAGAGATGTGATTGTGTCTCTCACAGAATACATATCCGGCTCTGAATGAGTTTCAATTATACTAACGCTTTCGTCATCCGAAACTCTAACAGTTTCAGTACCGCACCTTAAATAAGTTAACAATATTATTAAACGGTTTTTAATTCGAATTATTAACAAAGTAATATACACCATGATAATCAATCTTAAGAAACAAATAAATACGAACATAATAGTTTGACGGTGATTATCAGGCAAAAGACGTTTTTTCACTTCTTTTAGTGATAATTTTCCAAAAAATATTTCATCATCACTGAGATTTTCGTGTGAGTTGCACTGGGCCATTTATATTAATAAACAAAACACACAGCACTAATTACAATATTTTGAATATAAACTTTTAATTAGTTATAAACGTGTTTATATTATACATTCATAGATATTAAATAGTTCGAGTTTATAACGACTTGATTTTCAGAATTCAAATTTAAATGACGTCTCTATCTCTATTGTCAAGCGTGAGCACAGACCATATATGTATAATTGACAAGTCTATAATTCTTGGAAGCTATTAATCTAATACCTACCCCACCCCAGCATGCAAAATAATGATATTTGTAATAAAAAAAATACTAATCGATGGATTTTCAATGCGTCAATTCAACTATGTTGTCCTTTTAAATTGCTTACCTTAAACCATAGAGCAACTGCTCTTTGCCTTAAACTATTTAATTAAAAATCAATAAAGTCGTTGAAAAAATTCATTTATCAATATTTTCAAACTCCTATATCGGTAAAGCTTTAGATTAGGTAAAACCGAATTTCGGGACCGTGGGGGGAAGGGGGGGAGAGGGTGGGGAACGCTACCCCTGGTACCACTGTCACACCTCAGAACCCCATGGTTATGGAGATATCCAAATTTCGCTCTAGCGGGTACATCGTTCCATAGTTTAATTGGCTAGAGCGCCGACACGGTCAGTCGGAGACGCGGGTTCGAATCCCGCTGGAGCGGTCAATTTTTGATATGATATTCAAAAATGTTTAGAATTCCTAATGTGTGGGTAACACAAAAATAAAATCGTACATATTAAAAATAGCATGGTGTCGCCTCCTGTCAAAGATTTTCATTGTAATATGAAACTTTGAATAGTTACGGGTCTCTGTAAAGAACTCACTATAGACGGCGCCACGGTTCGCTTAAACCGAAAAAAAAAAAACATCATATCAAAAATTTCGCTCTAGCGGGTACATCGTTCCATAGCTTAATTGGCTAGAGCGCCGACACGGTCAGTCGGAGACGCGGGTTCGAATGCCGCTGGAGCGGTCAATTTTTGATATGATATTCAAAAAGGTTTAGAATACCTAATGTGTGGGTAACACAAAAATAAAATCGTACATATTAAAAATAGCATGGTGTCGTCTCCTGTCAAAGATTTTCATTGTAATATGAAACTTTGAATAGTTACGGGTCTCTGTAAAGAACTCACTATAGACGGCGCCACGGTTCGCTTAAACCGAAAAAAAAAAAAACATCATATCAAAAATTTCGCTCTAGCGGGTACATCGTTCCATAGCTTAATTGGCCAGAGCGCCGACACGGTCAGTCGGAGACGCGGGTTCGAATCCCGCTGGAGCGGTCAATTTTTGATATGATATTCAAAAATGTTTAGAATTCCTAATGTGTGGGTAACACAAAAATAAAATCGTACATATTAAAAATAGCATGGTGTCGCCTCCTATCAAAGATTTTCATTGTAATATGAAACTTTGAATAGTTACGGGTCTCTGTAAAGAACTCACTATAGACGGCGCCACGGTTCGCTTAAACCGAAAAAAAAAAAAAAAAAACATCATATCAAAAATTTCGCTCTAGCGGGTACATCGTTCCATATCTTAATTGGCTAGAGCGCCGACACGGTCAGTCGGAGACGCGGGTTCGAATCCCGCTGGAGCGGTCAATTTTTGATATGATATTCAAAAATGTTGAGATATCCATGGTTAAAGTTTTCAGGTTAGAAGAAGAATTTCGAAAGTTAGAGGAACGCTTGGCTCCGGCGCTGCGGGAAGTGCAGCCCTTCCGCCCTTGCGTGCGAAAGCACCCCCCGCGCCCCCCGCGCCTCCGCGGCACAAAAACAAACACTAGGGGTAGGACAGACCAAGACCACGTGGACAGTGGGGTGCTCCGATTCGGTTTTGGGTATTTTTCGAATTTCTAAACCTATATTCTAGCAC
The DNA here is from genome assembly GCF_905220565.1 of Melitaea cinxia. Taxonomy (NCBI): domain Eukaryota; kingdom Metazoa; phylum Arthropoda; class Insecta; order Lepidoptera; family Nymphalidae; genus Melitaea; species Melitaea cinxia. Next base: position 9,290,589 of record NC_059394.1, on the reverse strand, counting down.
GCAATGTTACTAATTTTATTAGAATATTATGTCTGACGCGTTATTTTGTTTAAAAGTGTCGATTTGTCACACAATGCAAACAGTACGAGCTCAAAGGTATTATAATAGCTTTAAATTCTTCTTCTAACCTCAAAACTTTAACCATGGATATCTCCATAACCATGGGGTTTTGAGGTGTGACATTGTTACCTTGTATAGATTCCTCTACACCCTTCACCCTCCACACCCAAAAACCCCATAATTCGGTTTTTCTAATTCGGTTTTACCTAGTCTAGATCTTAGCCCCTATATCTTTTGATGTATATTATCAAATTATCAAAATATGGTAAACAATTACACCCATTAAAAGTTAAATTTTATTATTTCATTACTATTTATTGATGTAAAATTTCTTTACGCACGTGTTAAGAAAAAGAAAGTAAAATATAAATAATAAACAATTTATAATATATTCATACTTTATTAATTTAAGAATTATTATCTGATCAGTGAAATTAAATACTTTTATCTTTAAGAAGCGTATAATGAATTAAATATCTTGTAACAATTTATCACCAATATTATTACATAAGTACTTATTCATTATAATTATATGTATACCATAACTAATACATAATAATACTTATCTTTTTCCCCGAGAGCTCCGCACCGGTCGAAGTCACAAACAAGAATCCCCCATCGAGTCCGAACACTCGTTTTATAGACGACGACAAAAAAGTATAGTCCTACCCACATTTCTTTATTTACACTTTAGTATACACCAAACAAGAAATAAAATAAACAAGCAACAGTAACAATAATAATGTGGAACATCTCTATAGACATACATACATTCCTATATAGATAGATACATTATAAACTAACTATTTCATTACTTAATATAAAATAATCTGACACGCGCTTGATTTGGGGAGTAAGCTGGTGAAAGCGTGATGGGAGCGTTACGAGAGGAACGGAAGTTGAGCGGGAGATAGATATTAGTTAGAGAAGATAGAAGTTGTTACATGTGTTATGGTGAAAATTCATAACATTAAAAAAACTATATAATTTTACTAGCTGACCTGGCGAACTTCGTATCACCTTATTTTTTTCTGAAATATAATAATAACATAACATATCAAAATAAAATATAGCCTATCTTTTAATTTGGATCAAACTGCACACGGTGTGCAAATTTGACTAAAATCGGTTAAGTAGTTTAGGAGTCCATTGAGGACAAACATTGTGACACGAGATTTATATATACTAGCTGTGTCCGCGGCTTCGCCCGCGTTGAAATTAGTGTGTCACAAAGTTTTCCCGGCAAACCTCCAGTGAAACTCTCATCAAAATCGGCTTAGCCATTCCGTAAACCTTCCTCTTGCCAATGGTGGAACTCTCCCTCCAATGGTGAAACCGCATGAAAATCCGTTCAGTAGATTTTGAGCCAATCGATCACATACACTTTTAGGAACTTTGTTTTATAATACACTAACTGTTGCCCGCGACTACGTCCGCGTGGTTATGAAGATATGCATTACTATTAAGATGTTTAACGCAAATTATTTTTTATTTCAGTCACTTGAAATGCTTATCAAGCTGAGTAACTTTTTAAAAGGCACAATTTAGTATAATTTAATAGTTATTTTTATAAAATCTCTCTATACACCTCATTTTTATTAGTTTTATTTTCAGGCTGTAAATTTTTCATACAAACTATCAACCCCAATTAAACCCCCTTAGCGGTGGAATATCGTAAAATCCGTTCTTAGCGGACGTCTGCTAACTATAATCTACTACCCTGCCAAATTTTATCTTTGTCCAACCTGGATGGATAGACCATCCAGCGATTCTCGTGATGAGTGAGTTAGTGACCTTTCTCTTTTATATATATAAATTACGATACATTATTTGGACACCTCCTCACCATCTATAGAGCATACATTTTAAATTTCAAGTCTCTTACTTCAAAAACATAAGACTTTCATACAAACTTCCGACCCCCATTTTATCCCCTTAGGGGTCGATTTTCGTAAAATCAGTTCTTAGCGGATGTTTACGCCCTATAAGGAGCCTATCTGCCAAATTTCAAGTTTTTAGGTGTTATAGTTTCGGAGATTTAATGATGAGTGAGTCAACCTACTATACCCCGTTTTAACCCCAAAAGGGAGTTGATTTCTAAAGATAAATTATTTGAATACCTTCTCACTATCTATAGAGCACTTTTAAATTTCAAGTCTCTTACTTCAAAACAGAACTTTCATACAAACTTCTAACCCCCGTTTTACCCTCTTAGGGGTCGAATTTCGTAAAATCGGTTCTTAGCGGATGTCTAAGTCTTATAAGGAGCCCGCCTGCCAAATTTCAAGTTTGTAGGTGTTATAGTTTCGGAGATTTCGTGATGAGTGACCTTTCGCTTTTATATATATTATAGATTAAGATTTGTATATAAACTGGTACTTTAATTATTACATTATCTTTCATTTAACACCATTTAAATGCCTTTATACAATAATATTCATCATTGCCTGTGTATAATTAATTGTATACCCACAGACAGCAATTAAATTGTAAAAATACAATACACATCTATTTAAACACTATTTGTCTAGGTAAGTTTCGGTTTCAGCTAGAAAACCCATTTCAGTCAGACACTAGTTTTCTTATCACACTAGAGGACATATCACGTAAGTAATTATGAATGGTTGCAAAAAAAAAAAACTAGTTGCAATTACATCTACAAGTAATACAATGTAGAAAGATGAAAAAATAGTCGAGCAAATACGTGTTGTCAAAGATTACGAGTAAAAAGTACTAATCTCAAATCACATCCGGTTTCGAATAAAAAAAAAAATAGGTAAAAAAACTTTTTAAGTTAAACGGTTTTATGTTAAACATACATTGCAATGTTTAAGATAAATATACCTACTAAAAACCAAAAAATAAAAAATAGATACAGTCGTGGGAATTATAAACATATGCATAGACTAGACTAAAATAAAACCGTGGGGCACGTCAATTGTCTACAATCGTTGATTAAAATGTTTGTTTTGTAATGTTACACTTTATTTAGGCAGTTGTTCAACCGACAACGATGGACGTGTGATAAGTAGGGCTAGAATGTGGAAACAAGCTAGCAAGCTCGATTATAAGCGAGTTTTAGGGTTTCATGGTGGTGAGCGAGTAGTACTTTTATCATATGTTTTGTCGATTAAAGACAAACTACGAGCAGTGAAACGATTCCTCGCCAGCCAGCAGTGTGAATGTCCAACGATAAACTAGTTGAAACATCTCTTTTATTTACATGGAGTGTATAACTATTGGAATTTCCATGAGCAAGAAAATAGTAAGTAATTTCCTCACCGTCTGCGAGCTAACTGCCTATTTTAACGACGAATTAAACGATTCTTCTATCGCACATTAAGTCGATAATTTGTAGACAATTGACGTGCCCCACGGTTTTATTTTAGTCTAGTCTATGCTTATGTTTATAATTCCCACGACTGTATCTATTTTTTATTTTTTGGTTTTTAGTACATTTATCTTAAACATTGCAATGTATGTTTAACATATAACCGTTTAACTTAAAAAGTTTTTTTACCTATTTTTATTTTCTAGTTTTTAGTTTTTATTTCGCATTCTGTTTAATTCATTTAGTGCTTCATTATTGCAAGGCCCATCTTAAATATTGAGGTTGTATAGTGCACTGTATTCTTCTTGTCAAGCCCTTTTATTTGATACCCATATTGGTGGGATTGATAAAAAATTGTTATCAGACATTTAGTAGCGGCGGCCAGCTTAGATTTCAATTTTGCATAGTAAATTGTATTCTACTTGTTGAGACCTTTCATTTGATACCCATGTTGATGGGATTGATAAAACCTAAGTTATCCGCCATTTTGTAGAGGCCGCCATTTTGGATTTTAATTTTATATAGTACATTGATTATACTGGTTGAGCACTTTCATTTGATACCCTTATTGATGGGATCGATAAAACCTACGTTATCCGCCATTTTGTAGCGGCCGCCATCTTGTATTTCAATTTTTTATAGTATATTGTATTCTGCTTGTTGAGCCCTTTCATTTGATACCCATATTGATGGGATCGATAAAACCTACGTTATCCGCCATTTTGTAGCGGCCGCCATCTTGGATTTCAATTTTTTATAGTTTATTGTATTCTGCTTGTTGAGCCCTTTCATTTGATACCCATATTGATGGGATTAATAAAACATAAATTATCCGCCATTTTGTAGCGGCGGCCATCTTGAATTTATAATGTTAATGAATAAACGTAATTGTATTGTCACCAAAATCCAAAGTGTATACAAAATTTCAGATTAATCGGTTGACAGGAAGAGGGTGAAATTTGAATTACTAAATTTGACCCAAGAATAATAAAAAATAAAACAAACGGGGTGAGCTAAATAAAACCGTTTAAGAATCATCTTAATCGGTATACTCAGTAAAAAGGTTTGAGGCATGTATAATTAGGAAATTCCGTTTTCGGGATCCCGGCTCATTTTTCTTGATATAATTCCCGGCATTACAGTTGTAAAGTTCCGGGATTTTCGGGATTTGAAATAAAACAACTTATACTTATTTTTTTATCTATCAAAAGTATAAAATATATACATTACGTTAATTCTGTTTATACCCTACTGGCCTCCATTCCTACATAAGATAAATCAAATGCGCGCTCTCTTTTCACTTCTAACTTTTGAACGAAATATACAATACAATCAAGAATCAGGTTATGTGATCATACATTGGATTCTTTGTTATTTTTAGGTTCTTATTTTTGCAATTCATAAAAAAAAAAATAGAATAATATTTAGTAGTTAATTAGAATGATTATTATGATTTTTTTGGCTCATAGTTGATAATATAGTAGAAAAGTACTAGTTGGACCTTTATAAAATTAAAATGGTACCACATGACAAGCACCACCTTTCGATTAAAAAAAGAATTATCGAAATTCGTCCATCCAATTAAAATTTCTAAGGTAACACATAAAAAAAATACAATCGTACTGAGAACCTCCTCCTTTTTTTGACGTTGGTTAAAAATGAGAAAACCAGTAAAACTAACAATTTTATTGCAAACAGCTCAAAGAAATAGGGCGAGAAAAAAGGGGGTGAAGGCAGAAAGAGGGTGAGAAAGAGGCCCATGCCCAGCAGTGGGATGTTACAGTTGAATCAATCAATCATTCAAACAATGAACATTTATAATAATAACCTTACTTCCCCTTGTATATCCACTTCTGGAATGTATGTCATACTTTAAGCAAATATTTAATCATTATTTTAATTTTTTTAACAACTCTGTCGCTTCTTTATTTGCTCGATGATCATCATCAGATTTTGCAGGGTAACTTGCAGCTAATTTGAGATAATATTTTGCCTGATCTTCTTTTTTAAGCTTAAGGTAACAACGACCAATTCTGAGAAGATTAATACTGTAAAATCTTGGCTGTGCTTCCTCCGCTTTTAAATAATACTGAAGTGCATCTTCATACGTAGAATGGGGTAGCTTAGCAAAAATAGCATCAGCGGTTTTTCTTTGATGCCATGGCAATTCTGTTATCTGGTAACACCATTCACCTAGCATATGTAAAAGACCAGCATCACTTGGATTTAATTTAACAGCTAGCTGTAACAATTTATGTTTTAGTATTGAATAATTAGTATTTAAAATATTTTAATTATTTATCATTAATTTGTGCATAGAACTTACATCCATGTGTCTCTTGACATTCTCTAATTCTTCTATTTTTGTTTGGATACCTTCATTAGAGCTTCTAGCATCCAATATTAAAGCATACCATTTTTGAATAGCATAATTATTTGAGTTAGTTTGAACTTCCTCAACTATAATGTCATAAGCTTGAGAAATTAATTCATTTTTAATTTTTTTGTTGTATTTTGGATCTTTTGCCATATTGTACAGAGCACGGCATATCCTCCACTTTATTTCTACATCATTTTGAATCTGTACTGAAGAAATACTGAAATATGTATCTTCATTTTTAGTATGCAAAATATGAAATTGAAAATGGTCAGAGTTTTTACTTATATTTTGACCATATCACCACAACAACTATACACACATATTTGGATGTACTCTTTTTGATTACATACTTAAAAAGATATTGTCAGTAAACATTATATTATATATCACCTTATATTTTATGAGTAAATTGTAACTTTCCTCGTATTTACCCATCTCAAATGTTTTGTCAGCCATTTCTGTTATGGATGGAATTAAATTAATTTCCTTTACATTTGAACTATTTTTGTTTGCATTTGTAGGCCATAAAAACCAAAGGCCAGAGAATGTAAAGGTATGTGTCCTACACAACATAATCTGAAAAATAATTTCAAATTTAATCTAAGAAAGGTTATTAATATTATTTATTTTTATCTATTACAAGTTTTTAAGTTTTTTAGCATCCAGCCTCTAGCATCCCACTGCTGCGCATAGGCCTCTCTTTCCAATTAGGAGAAGGATTAGAGCTTAATCCACCACGCTGCTCCAATGCGGGTTGGAGGATATATTCCCTATTATGAGGACAATCGTCTATCGGGTATACATGATAACAATCGGGACCGACAGCTTAAAGTGCTCTCTGAGGCACGGTGGGGAGACCCACAAGACAGACATCCTAAATGTAAAGAAATATTTGTACAAAATACAATATCCATTCCAAACGGGATTCGAACCGGATTGGATTTAGAATCGTTTGACACGAATTTAAGGGCGATAGATGGTGAAAGGGCTTGGAGGAAGTCCCCCATAACCCTGCATACCACTCGCAATACAATGTAATTATTTAGAAAACCTATTAAATAATCTACCTACCTGTGGAATGCTTGATTTGTAAAAATTTTTAAAGATCTTTTGGAACGTTAAGGCTTCTAGTGTTATAATTCTTGAACCCATTATTTAATTCTTCTAAATATTTTTTATTTTAATATTATAAAATTATTTATTATTGCAAACTTTTAGATCTTCTTAGGTACCAACATCAAAATAATTGTGAACATCAAGTTTTCACCATGCCGCTATATTGCGAGAAATATGCGTTCCACTTATAAAATTCGCCCACAACACCCGCGTCGTTTTTTTTACTTATCTAAATTATACTTAATAAAAAAAATTAAATTGAAAAGAAATATCGAAATCATTGTACTGGAAATAATTCATTCATGTATTTTTGGAGGAAAATATGTAGTAGTTATAATAAAAAATACATACATAACATTTTATTATAATAAACTTATATAAAAATTTTAATCACAAAGTTACAACTCACAAACTTCACAAAGTCACAAACTGTAAGAAAATACGTTATTGATGCTTTTATTACATAAAATGGCAATATTATTCAAAAATCAATTTTTACCCGGTCCAAGGGTGGGTGTAACTGTTGACAGTTCAGTATCGTGAAGTGTTGTTGAATTTAGTGTGATAGACATGTTTTTGATGTAAATAATATCTCCGATATCGTTTTCATTATGCAGAGATCAGGTAATAATCATTATACATATATTAATTTCATTTTGATACATATCTATCCTTGTAATGATTCGCGCCAATTACTTAATGCGCTTTGAGTTTAAACGTTTAATATCGTTATAAAAGTTTTTTTTATCATTATTATGGGAGAAAATGTTTTTATCTAATTACGGTATTTTATATGTATTACACAAAATATGTAAATATATTTAAATTTGACAAGATTGTTTTAACTTTTACGTTACTTTAATTATGCTTACACAATTAAAAATAAAAACAATATATACAACATTTGAGTGATTTGTAATTTGTTTTAAATCTTTTTATCTATGTGATAAGTCTGTTTATAACATGCTAAAATAAGTTTCAACATACTTATGTAATCATAAGTTTAAATATTCCTAAGAAATTGTTGGTTTGAAATCAAAATTTGCACCTTCTAATTTGCACCTTCTTTACTTATATATTATTTTCAAAAATTTTATGTAGATTTATTTTAAATTAATGCACATGAGTGCAATATACGTGTAATAATGGTTTTTGATATATATATTTAATAGTAGTTTTTATGATGATGTAATTATGATTCTATTTTTTTACTAATTTGTTTACTATTTTACACCAAGTCTGGTTAACATTACTAATTTCAATACATTATTCTTTAATCATTTGCTTATACTACAATAGAAATTCCTCACATAGATAGTTAAAAATAATAAACTCCAATATACATTTTAAATGAATAAATATTTTAAACAACATTTATGAATAGTAATTGTGTTTACCCTTCTATTGTAATTTGCTTCAATTGTTTAAAATACTTACGTCCTGAAGACTATGTCGCAATTTTAAAAGACCTGCCAATTACAATGGCAGTGAAACATTTAATATAGAAATGTTTATATTTAGCGGAGCTACATTCGTATTACTATTGATTAAAGTCAATATAAAATTTTTCTAGCTATGTAAATAATTTTAAGCTGAACGTTTTCACCATAAAAGCCACTTATACAAACTACCATTCTTAGGTCAAAGCCTGTTAAGTATAAATATCGAAATTTAAGGAAATTAACCCTATAATTTTCGATTTATTTAATCTAAATATATTGTATTGTATTGTATTGTTGTGGGCTCGGTTTTCCGCATTTAGACACAAAGGTGGTCCGTTATGCGTGAAAAGAGGGCTGGCTAATTCAGCCAGCCCAGCTCCTTCCAGAAGTTCAGAAGCCTCCTGGGGCGTTCACAGGCTTCTCGGAGCATCCTTATTTCATTAAGGATGGTAGCCCGGTGTGCGGCCACTCCCTCGCATTCCAGGATTACGTGGGCGGCTGTTTCTTCAGCAGCCAGACATCCCCTGCAAAGAGGACTGTCCGTTGCTTTCATAATGAATAGTTGGTGATTAAGTGCCATGTGGCCGGTAATCGTGCCAACAACTATTCGGATGTCCAAGCGGTTAAGACTGAGCAGTCGGCACGTTAGGTGCGGTGATACTTCTGTTAGTATCATTAATATATTGTATTACAAAATTAATATAGGTTTAATAAACTTCCGTTAGTATCATAAATATATTGTATTAAAATATTAATATAGGTTTAATAAAGTAGTTTTATTGATATATTTTACAATTACAATCATAAAAAGAATGTAATAACATCAAAATTGTACATAACCAGTGAAACGTGGTTACTGCACCTTCACTAGACTGTGAAACATGTATAAAGATATAACCTGGAAACACACAACACAACATTTAGACTACAACTAAAAGCCATTAAACCCAAGAATTAATTAATTAACATTTAGACTACGACAAACATCTGTATTGGTCTTTACAAACATTTGTTCCATGCCAGGATTGCACCGGTGTTTGCTAGCCAATTAGCCATATAAACTAGGTGACCCCGTAAACGTTGTTTTGCCATATATGTTATTAATCCTCTTGAACCCCCCCCCTTCTTATAAGTTAGGGTTATGAAAAATAGATGTTAGCCGATTCTCAGACCTATCCAATATGCACACAAAATTTCATAAAAATTGGTCCAGCCGTTTCGCAGGAGTATGTTAACTAACATTGTGACACGAGAATTTTATATATAAGATTACACGTCACGTTATTTGTCCACAATGGACTCCTAAACTACTTAACCGATTTTAATCAAATTTGCACACCGTGTGCAGTTTGAACCAACTTGAAAGTTAGGCTATATTTTATTCTGATATACATATGTAATTACTATATTTAAGAGAAAAAAATAACGCAATACGTAGTTCCTCAGGTCAGCTTGTAGAATATAATTTAAACACATACCTAAGCTTTCTTGAAATTTTGCTGAAGTTGCACAACTTACACAAAAATATTATGTAAAGTAGATGCTCATGTTTAGTTATGCTTGTAATGTTAATGTCTAGATATAAAACATTACATCAAAATTAAGTAGCTGGAAGTAAAAGTTAATAAGTTGTAAAAACTTTTTGAAAACATTCCATTTAGAAGGTTTGTCAATTTCAGATAATTATGCAATTTGGAGGGAAAAGAAATGTTATGGATCGTAAACATCTCTCATGCTGCATCGAAATGTAAATAGTAGCAATTTTAGGATTGTAAGTTTCTTGAAGCCATTATAAATTTTGTAGTGTCCATACAATTTTAAGTTTAAAGTTTCCTCCAGAACAAAGATAATGGTTAAAAATATATATTTTAAAAGTTAAATAAAATAATAATATCTTTTTTCTGTTCGAATTTTGAAGAATTATGGCCTTTTAAAAATATTTTTATTTTGTGTAAATGTATTATTCCGACTACTTAGGTACTTAATGAGAATCTATGGTCGGTTCTATGTTCACGAAATCGGCTTTTTTGGTGCATTCTCAGATAAATTAAGATTTTTTTGTACAAGAAGAGAGAGTTCATAGGACATGTTCCACAGTGTTTGTATTCATCAAATTAGAATATGATATTGTAAGGGAAGAAATGAAATCCGAAAATAAACATGTATAGTTAGTTTTTTTGTTTCTGGGTAAAAATATGTAATATTTTGTTTCTTTGTATGTAGTATAATTATGTTATATACCATTTATTTTAAAATTAAACCTATTTTTTATGTAAATAAGGCGTAGAAACTCAAGAGTTTTTATTGGATATTTAGACAGTGAAAACTAAGAGATTATGTTATTGAGTCAGTCTTACTTTGATACTTTGTTTCATTGTTTTGTGATCATAGGGCGTACAGTTTCGTGATTTAGAACTAAAGAGGTGATCTCTAGCGGAACCTGACTGTCATAACGTCACAACGAGGTCCTGACGCTGTAATCAACACCTAACAGTTACTCTTTATGTTAAAATATTTAATTTTAACGTTTCTAAACTCATATTTTTTGCTTTATAAAGATAGTTGAGGATTATAGGTATCTCGTGTTCACGGCATAGCTGACCTTACTCTTGGAACAGGAATGGAAAAATTCAAGTATTATTAAATGAAAGAATAACCGGCGGACTATTTCGTATTTTCTTGACGTGCTTTTTAAAAGTAAGAAAACAAGTAAATGAAGTCTTTTTAACTGACTTCAAAAAGGGATCCTCCTTTCCTTCGAGATCCTCCAAGGGTTCCCCTCGATTTCTCTCAGATTCCATAATTAGAGCCTTGTTTCCTTACCGTGGTACCACCCTTGGGATATCTCCTTTCCAACAAAAAAAGAATTATTAAAATCGGTTCATAAACGACGAAGTTATCCTCGAACATACGTAAATATATATACACGCTCGAATTAAGTAACCTTCTCCTTTTTTGAAGTCGGTTAAAAATATTATAATTGTCGTTGTTTACAAGTGCACACTATGGGATCGAAGTCCGCATTAAATTAATAGGTACAACAGTTTACGATCGCGTTATCATGCGTTTAAGATACTTTAAAACAATCAACTTTTATTGCATTGTATTGCAAAAAAGAAGAGTTGAGTCATGAATTCATGACTTACACATGCTTACATTTTTTACTATGGAATTCAAGGAATCGAGACTAACTCAATTTTATAACAAAACTAGATGTGCCCGCGAATTTGTTTAATTCGGAAAGTTATAAAATAAAAATTTAAAGTAAAAGTAGCCTAAGTTACTTCTTATTACATCAGCTGCCAGTGAAAGTTCCGTCAAAATCGGTCCTGCCGTTTCAGAGATTAGCCGGAACAAACAGACAGACAGACAGACAAAAATTATAAAAAATGCTATTTTGGTATTTTGGTGTACCGTGTAGACATCCATATGCATTTAACAGACACTATAATTTTATTTATTTGTATAACAAAATGTTTGTTATATAATTTCAATGTCTAAAGCTTTTAATATCAGTAATACAAGTAGACGGTCTCGCTTGCTGTTGCTACCCTTATTGACGTCGCGGAATCTTTGAAGTTGCAAATTCTGTACGCGTATTGAAATAACTTTGAGTGCAAATGCATGTGCGACCGCGCGGGCGCCGCTCATTGCTCAGTTTCTGCGGACGTGTGCGCGTACGTCTGATACTGTGTACAACTGTACAGTATAGCCGCGTATTTATTAATCTAATACACGTAAACATATAATAGTGATGGCTTAGCGTGGTTATCCTAATGTTCTAGCAACACTCGACATTGCTATAGTAAACAATTAACGGTATTTAGGACGATAAATTGTTTGTTGGCTGATTGATACACAAACGACGAAAGAGACTCCAGTGCCAGTGTGTTTATTTTATTTTAATATGATGAGATGTTTTGTAATCAGTGCATAAATAATTAAGGAAGACACAGCAGTAATGGAAACCTTGGATAATCATCTCAGTTCATGTAAGAAAATTAACAACTTTTTCTATTTAACATTTAAATATTTTGTTGCTAAAAATAAGTTTGCTTTACAGTATCTCTAACAATAAAAAAAAAAAGATTGAATTAAGAACCTCCTTTTTGGAAGTAGGTTAACTTGTGTTATATTTTTAGTTGTAAGTTTTTTTTATATTTTTTTTTTTATTACGTTATGGGCTTACTCTTGACTAGAGAATCCAATCCCGCATCAAAATCGCGATCCCGCAAGCCTGCGGGATTAAGATCATCAATCCCGCGGATCCCGCGGGATTTGCGGGATTGATTTTAATTATTATTATTTTTGTTTCATGTAATTTAAAGAAAGAAAATACACACAAATATTTTTAATTATTCTTATCAACATGAAGCAAAGTTATCACTTATATTATAAATTAAATATAATGATGTTTAAGACAATACAATATTCACAATATTTCACGTTTCATATTTAGATTTTTATTTGAAATAGAACATATTCATTGGTTTTAGAGGCATTTAAAATCAGCTTATTTTTTTTGAAAATACTTTCGAAGAAATGATAAAGTATCTAACGTTTCATCTTTTAGATTTGATCTTATCTTGTTGCATAAATAGCCAGCGGCGGAAAAAGCACGCTCGGCTTCCACACTTGTAGGCGGAATTGACTTTACATAAGTATAAACAGCTTCCAAATACTTCCCCTTATTCCCTCCACATTCAAAAAGTGTCATCTCACGTTTCAATATCAAATCAGTTGAATTATCTCGAGTGGGTACACGCACAGCAGCTCTAGACTCTGCCACCCATTCAGTACGGAGACTGCGCTCTAATTCTTCTTCTAGTGTATGTGAAGGCAGATTCGATAAAGGCATGTCTTCTTCACTGTCATCATCTTGCTGGTTTTCAGTTTCAGGTTGCACGTCTGACATCAGTCTCTCAATTAAACACTTCATTTCAGTTCTTAGCGTAGCTTTACTTGGATAAAAGAATGGATTGTCCTCTACACTTGCAGACCTTGAATCTTTTTCTAGATATTTTTTTGGATTTTCCAAGTAAAGCAACACAGCAGTTATTGATGTGCGGCGTTCTTTTATCCGGCGAGACAGTGACACAACAAGTTCCTGGCTTAACCTGCTGTTTTGTAGATTCAGTTTATTAATCATGAAACGCAATGTGGTTTCTGCGGTAATTAATGTTGCATCCTCGCGGCATAAGACGTTTACAGCGAGCTTCACTGGCTCTAAAGCTTGTTCAATATGAGTCAAAGTCATATATTCTTCGTCTGTGAATGAAAATGAAGATGATGTCAGTTTAAGGTCAATAAGTGCTTTAGATATGCAATGTTTGAATTCGTTGAACCTCGACAACATTGATGCGAGACTGCTCCAGCGCGTTCGGCAATCTAAAATAAGCTGCAATTCTTTGCCAAATTCTGCTTTGATGTATTGTTGCAGCAGATCATTTTTTACAGGAGATTTTGAACTAAAAACCTTGACAATTTTTCTCACTTTTTGAATAAGTTCTCTGTATTGTGGTAGCAACTCTTCTGCTTGGATTTCTTCCTCTACCGAAAAATTACCTTGCTCGTCGTTATCATCTTCACTTTCATTATCACTCTCATTATCTGGTCTGTTTCCGAGTACTTCAGCTTGCATTTCTTCTTCTTGTTGTTCTTGTCTCTTATTGTACAGAACTTCAAGTACAGCGAGTTGCAATCCATGTGCGAAGCATAATTGGTGGTGCGCTGATAATAATCTGCCAACTTTCTTCATGACGGCTGCACCATCGGTTGTCGCTGCGATCACATCTAGATTTAGGTCAATTTTAAAATCCTGGAGTTTTTTTTCAAGCGCAGTTACACAGGCTTCTGCAGGAAAACGTCCTTCAATTCTTACTAGCCCCAGGTTCCAAATGTTCGCAGTCGCAGCTCCACCGGTAAATAAGTGAAGATTTAAATTCAAATAGCGGCGATTTCTTAAAGATGTCCACTCATCAAAAGTTAGTGTGAAACGCTTTTGCAATTTTTTCAGTGTTTCAAGTTCGCCGATAGTTTTCTTTCGAATGGATGCTCCGTAGGCTATCACCATAGTTTGTATCGTGCTGGCAGAAGAAGGCAATTTGTGGCCTTCCGATTCAAATAATTCGCGCAAATCAATTGACGTGATGAATTTTGAGAATGGGATTCCATCTTTTGCTACCATTCTGCACACTCTTTCTTCCATAGAAACTTTTTTTTCGAGTGGGAAATAATCTGTTAATTTCTTTCTTTTCGGTGGGACTGACACTGCCGAAGTTGAAGGACATTCGTCTAAACGTGAAGTAGTTGAACTAAACGAGCCAATTTAGCTTGCGCTGCTCGTTTCCATTCCCGGTGCTGGATTTTCAACGCTACTGCTGACGCTGACGCTATCAACCAAGTTCAAATTCATGTTATGCTTTGTTCGCAAGTGGGTGTGAAGGCCTTTAGTAGAGCGAGCAGAGATTTTTATAATAGCAGGACATAACTTACATTTAGCGGTTGATCCATTTTCCGCTCTTAAAAAATGTTTCCATACTTCACTCGAGCTTTTATACTCTTTATAAACTAAATTGACACTCATTTTTAATAATAAATTGTATTTTTTCACTCGTAACGTGCTCTTGGCACTTTGATAACTTGATAATAAAAAATAATAGTCCTGTCGTACGTTACGTAACCTTTTCACATCACAAGTAAGACGCAAATTACGCAATAACATTCTTTGACACTTGACCGCGCGCAAAGGTAAATCCCCGTGCGCCGTAGGGGAATCCCCAGTCATAGAGTACTGGAACTGACATTGATTACGTTCCGTTCCATCCGATAATAGTTCCGATCATCGTCTGAGCCTATTTATCTTACTTTTTTTCAATCCCGCGAACGTGCGGGATCCCGCATGAGTAATCCCGCATTTTTGATCCCGCAAAAAAGGTGCGGGATCCCGCATTAGCGGGATCCCGCGTTTGCGGGATTGGATTCCCTACTCTTGACCTCAGTCTAGCCCTAGAGCACAGACGAGGTCGAAGATGGAGCGAGTTCGCCCAGAAGAAGCCTGTTCACTCGCGCTTTAAATGTGTTCGGGTTATATGAACTCGGAAATACAGACGCCGGCAGGGAATTCCATTCCTTGGCTGTGCGCATTAAAAAAGATGATTCGAAGCGCTTTGTACGTATGAAAGGTATATCAATCAGGTAGGAATGAAAGCCTGCGGTACGTCTGAAAGTCCGATGGAAGAAAGGAGATGGGGGTATGAGCTCGTGCAGCTCCAGGGCACACTCTCCAAAGTACAACCTGTAAAAGACCGTTAGACTGGCAACCTTTCTTCGGTGAGCCAGAGTGTGAAGAGATTTCACCAAACTGGCATTACCGATAAGCCGCTTGGCTCTGCGTTCCACTGAGTCCAGTGTGGCGAGTTGATATTTAGCTGAGCCATCCCACAAGTGACTACAATATTCCATGCACGATCGGATTTGAGCTTTGTATAGCGTAAGAAGCTGAATATTTTTTGTAGATTTATATCTAAATCTACGAATGAATAAAGAATCATTAGCTGTGAGTGCCAAAATTAACGAGTCTTACGACTAGTGTTAAGGCGAGGTTGATTCATTGAAAATATGTTAACAAATTATAGTCACTTGTTTTATTTCGCTCAGGATTGTTTACAACATAATCAACAATGAAAGAATCAGAATTTAAAAACAATGGTGGCATAGATATCTTATTGACTCACAGAACCGTGTGTGGACTTTTTGTGTCAAGCGTTTTGCTGGTTCTTTGCTGCCATTTCATAGTTTATTATGTCGGAGTATACTGCGTTTATAATCAATGTTAATGGAAGAGAGATTTAATAGTACAGAAAGTCTGGAAGACGTAGGTACTTGTTGTCTGCCATGCTTAGGTACGTTCTCACCCGAACCCAATATATCGAAGAGTAAAACAATATTTATTTTTTTCAAATTGTCTTAATATTTTTTTATTTTTGTTTCATGTGCTGTCGCGATACAACAAATAGCGGTGAGTATACATAAATAAATAAATAAAAAATGGTTGCAAGTAGTAAATTTAGTATTATGTATAATTTAATATGTAAGTTTTGTGATATATTTTTAACAAAAATAAGGTTACCGTAAAGAAGTAGGCAGTCTAATCGAAAGAAATATTATTGTCGTTTAAATATTCAATAAAATGATATCGGAAAGGAATTATTAGGTCGTCGAGACCGTTTGTCCGTTCCACACGTATCGGGTACGATGCATGCGTTGTTTGAATTACGAGTAGGAATTCGCGACCGCTATATGGCCTACGAATATGTTCGTCAGACGTCGGGCGCATCAGGAACCGTGACACAAATATCGGTCCCCATGGTCATCCGTTGGTTTACGTTCAAGCGATGCATGTATATAGGAAACCAATAGTGGAGACGTATGTGCTTGCTATCAACGACGCATTCAGACTATTGTTCCAGTATGCGAAATCGTAATCGCTGAGTGGTCGTTGTTTTGTAATATTCACTTATAAAACTTTAATTTACGCTTATCGTTAATAGTTATTGAAATATTTTTGATAATTTTCAATTGCAGCGTCAGTTAATATTATAGTTCCATATCGAGCATGGTGAAACGGCTACACTATTTTAGCTAGTAAAAGGGGCAGTAAACGGTAAAGCGGTTCCAAATGTGTTATGCGTATCAAACACCGATTTAAGGCACATATTAGGAATGTGCGATTCATAAGTCTATACATATGTGACTCGGTTCTATGCAATTAGTGACTCAAATAGCTGTTTGTGTTAGAAACACCATTAAATTTTTATCAGTGCTAGCTTTAAGCCGAGTGGTACTTGGCGTTGATTCACCCGACTTCATGCGACTCTCCTCCGGATGTGATTTGTCGACGGAAAAATGTGGTATCATATTAGTTAGTAGCGCAGTGCTGTTGTCGTAACAGCTTGTTTCCTTCGCGTATAGTTAGCGGATGGGTTATGTAAATTAATTTTCGCACTATTTTATCGGATCAACTGAAAAGTGTAAGGAGTTAAGTCCAGTGATAAGTGATTACCATGACGTCCGTGTCTGAATCACCGTTAAATAGACCGAGAACTAAGCCAGTGCTGTCACGATACAAACCAGTTAATGACAGTAAATATAATGATCAGGTAAGCAGTTGTAATTTAGGTATATAATTTGACTTCGAACACAATTATTTAGGTTTATGACCATTTTGTTGTTTGTTAAGTGACTTTATCTTATCGCTAAACTAAACCGGCGACTACAGTGTATTTACCATATTCTTTATTTATAAACTATTACTCATTAGGTGTGTCCGATTATCTCCTTGTTTAGTAAACTTCCCGTTAATATTAAATATTAATTTTAATGCAGGTTGAGCTTTAAAATTTGTAACTTTAAAATAAGTTTACTAGATCGGAATTAATAAATCCGTAGCCCTTTAACATGACTAATAGATAGCTAAACGAATATAGGTCAAGAACAATAGAAGAAAGAATAGTAGACTTCGTAAGAATGTGTTTGAAAGATATAAATGATGCTAGTTGTGTTGAAATTATATTAATACTTTTACGATTACGTGCCAGGCCCACATAGTCATTCATTAATTCTGCGAAACCTATATTTTCTTACTTGCGTTCTTTAAATATTTTCATATACCTAAATCATATAAAACCATATAACCAAAACAGCTTATAACAGCTTGTTCTGTTTTCAAGTTAAAATCGGATTGTACGTGCCCTTTAGCTAAACAACGTTTCTTACATATAAAAATGTAGTTTATACATTGATAAATCACGAAATTGAAATTGAGTATGCGTATAATTATGCTGTTTACATGCATGCGTATCAAGTACTAGCTGTGCCGGCGACTTCGTCTGCGTGGAATTAAAAGTTCAGTTCGTAGTTTTAAAAAAAATCTAAAATAAAAGTAGCCTAAATTACTCCTTATTACATCAGCTATCTGCCAGTGAAAGTCCCTTCAAAATCAGTCTAGCCCTTTCAAAGATTAGCCGGAACAAACACACAGACAGAACAAGAAGTGTCATGAATTAAATTAGGTAATTCAATTATAAATTTCTAGATTTATCTTATTTTTAAACGCAATTAGAGCAGTAAATTTTGTTATCACTTATTTGCTTTTTTAACCGACTTCCAAAAAAGGAGGAGGCTCTCAATTCGACTGTATTTTTTTAATGTATGTTACATCAGAACTTTTGACCGGGTGGACCGATTTCGACAATTTTTTTTTTTAATCGAAAGGTGGTGTGTGTCAATTGTTCCCATGTAAATTTATTTGAGATCTAACTACTACTTTTCAAGTTAGGTATGTCTAATAATGCGTTTTTACTTGACGCTTTTTCGTCGACCTACGTTGTATTATACCACATTACTTTTTACTGGATGTACCGATTTTGATAATTCTTTTTTTGTTTGAAAGGAGATATCCCTAGTTTTGTATCGTGATAAGGAAGGGATTTGATGATGGGATCCCAGAGAAATCGAGGGAAACTCTCAAAAATCCGCATAACTTTTTACTGGGTGTAGCGATTTTGATCATTTTTAATTTAATCAAAAGCTGATGTTTATCATGTGGTCACATTTAAATTTTATCGAGATCTGATTACTACTTTTTGAGTAATCTTTGATAACGCGTAGTTACTTGACTATTTTTTTGTTGCTCTACGTTGTATTACTTGTCGATGTAATTGAAGTCGGTTTTTTTTCGTTTGCCTGCAAACACAATTATTTATCAAATATATTATTATTTATTTGAAGTACTTCGTTATAAATTAATTATATTTTAATCGCATTGCTAACATACATGAAGTAGTATATGTATCATTTATAAATAAACATTTGGTTTTCATTTTCCGCCTTAGTTTGACGTCAGCAGTTAATACTAATTAAATAGTCTTGCACAGTATAAAGAACATAGTGAAAAAAGGTTTTACATTTCTTATATACTGTATCGTTAACGCGGTTTTTAAGTAAATATCGACATGTCTCCTCCATCTCCCGCTTTCGTTATCCAGTCACCAGGCCGGAGTCAGCGTGGACTCTATGAGAGTCGGTTACGATAAGGGTGGTACGTATCGGACAGATACGGCTGCCTATTAGCATAAATACACCATCATATCATAGCCTATGAGGACAGGGGGATGAGGATCTAGGATACTTAAAGCCCAGATCACAACCACTTTCACCCCTTGTATGGCCGACTCTCGAAGAGACTGCTCTCAGTGGCTCGGAGCGACTGCAACAAAAGGCCGAGGCAAAAAGGACCATGCAAGGCCGGCGCGACCCCGTTGACAATACTCAAAAGGCGAAACCCCACAGATGGCGATAGCAAAGTTCGTCCAGGCTACCATCTCCCCCAAAAGAGGTAAATGATTGTCCCATCTGTTCCTATAATTGGCGGAACCGAGTGAGCTGCAAATGAAAGCAATAAACAGGTTTACCAAGGACGGAAGTCCGGGGTGCTCTCGAGGTACACTCGGACGAAGGCCGACATGAGTCAAGTAACACCACCCAGATTTGGACCAGCGTCCACACAACTACAGCATGCAGAAAACGCGCTGCTCGAGTTCCTGGTTCCATATGTAAGAAAATCATGTAGACCTACCAGTACAACCATGAAAAGTTGCTGGAAGTGATCCGGACGCCGAAGGTGCTTTCGGTGCTTGGAGGCTACCAACACTGAGATAGACAAACGGGGTACCCGGATGCGACAATACAACTCATGAAGTCGTAGCCATGACCACGATCGCTGCAGCGAAAGACCTTAAGGAGAAGCTGGCGCACCGCTATGGCAATAAGGCCAAAATGTAGGTGCGCACTATGGCGTCCATACTGGCAAATGGTTTGGGCATAATGGCATAGAGCAATAGCATGAAAAAAAAAGTCGCAAATACTTATCTGTATCTATAGGTATACCTATATATCTCTGACGGTCAGTTTTGGAGTCACCATCGAATTAGAGACAATAAGCTTTAGTTCGTAATTTGAAGCATGCAGTGTTGAAAATAATACGCCTCAACTTTTTGACAATAAAAATATAAATAAAAATGGCATGTGCACTTAAGAGCCCATGGAAGAAAGAAAAAGTTCTACGACATATTAGTCTCATTTCGGATCTTGTTCTTTAGTCCCGAGCATAGACCTCTTCGTAGCTCTCTGAGTGACATACAATCGGTGGGCTAGCTTCACTGGTAGGACGCATTCGTCGGAATTGTGGAAAGGATGTCCTAAAGCTGTGACGCAGTTTCCCAAACGCTACCCAGCCTAGACGCACTCGTCTGCCGATTTCACCTTCGAAGTTGTCTCTAGCCATGTTCAATGTTTGCCCGAGGGCTTACGTCTTCGACATAGAGAATGATGTGTTCGTTGAACATGACCATCATCATGGACATGATCATGGTCTTATCCAAATTCATCCCGAGCTCAACCTGCAAATGTCTATTATTAATAGACATTTCCTTATAAGGAATTATCTATATTCGGTAATATGAAACCGCCGAAAGTTCAACGCTAAATGATTTATCAAATGTTGCACATTTGTTGCCAATAAAAATTAAAACCGGTGTCGATTTAACTCTGATCTTGTAATAAATAAATATTTTTTACTTTTTTTTTAAATAGACTAGCCCGTTGGCGCAGTTTGTAGTGGCCCTGCTTTCTGCTCCGCTGGTTGTGGATTCGATTCCAGCCTGAGTCTGTGTGTAATATTTGTATTAATAAATTTATATATGTAATATTTCTATTTATAATTATATTAAAAAAAAAAAAACTAGCTATATCAGCCGGCTGTTACCTATAACACAGGCATTAAAGTTTGCTTACCGGAGGAACAGACGGTCTTGTGTGTATGTTATATGATATTTATTATTTATATATATTTTTTATTTATGTTTGTGAAACAGATATACATAATAAAATACATTAACAAAAATGAATAGTACAAATTCCACTAAAGTTTCCACCGATTACATTTGCACGTTATCTACTATAATCAAGCAAATATGTAATTGTAAATGATTATCAAATAGGTATTAATCAAAATAACTTACTTTTTAAAGCTAATAATTTAGCTAGCTAGATTTTTGTTTATTAATTGAAACAAAGTCCTTCAAAAAATGTTGACGTATCCTGAGCGCCAGATATGAATTCGGCCGGAAAAGCGATCTGACGCGAAAGCTATTACTGGTTTAGACTGTGATATTATTTTTATTTGAATACATATACTTAATATGTAATTATATATAATTATTTAAGGCCCAAAAAATATGAACTTATTTAAACAATTGATTTATTACTAAAGATCAAAAATTAGGTTCCACAACTAAATTTTTGATCTTAAGTCATTTATGTTATTGTAATGAGGAATATTATGTAAAATAAATAATATCTAAAGGATTTTTTTAACTAAGTATTTAGTAGTTTTCATTTCTCTTAAAAAAGGCCTCTGTAAAAGCCAAACCATGCTGTGATTTGTGTACCCATATTTTGCAGAATATTGGCATTATAATAAGAGCGTGAATTATTATTTTCCTCTTAAGTTTTGTATTTCTTATTCTAAGTACATAATGCAGTTTGAGCGTTAACGTATTAGACTAGACAATTTATTAGGAATTAAATTTTTACTAATTGTGTGAACCGAAATAAACTGTTCCGTAGATATTTATAAATATGTGACTATGCGCACATTTCTTTTCTTTGCTATATTCTATGCATATTTATAGCTTGGTATTCGGCGATGGATCGTATTCTGTGTACATTTGTGATGAAAAGTAAACAAACAAGTAAGCATGTGTTCATAAAAATGTTGACATTTCCACTCGTGCTGTACCATAGTAGAGAGAACTTGGAACTTAAAACAAAAACGCTTATGTTCAAGGTATGCCATATTTTACCCCATAAAATACCTATTTAAATCTTAAACGAGGATATAACGTAGGTCTGTTTGCGTTAACTTGCCGTTACTAACCATTACTAGGCACGTGCAGGTTCACATCTTTATACAATCTTTCAACGTGTTTACAGTTCAACAAACTTTCAAAGCTAAATAAGTCTTACATCACGTAACTAATTTAACATTTTACTTTTTTAAAATATAAGATCAATAGTGGTTTACGTAATACTTCTTTACAGAGAAACAGAACGGGCAGATAACTTTCGCGGGGAGGCTCTGGAAACTGTGTCATGAAACTAGTATATTGAAACAGTGTATTCGTACTACTTTTTCTCGCTCCCCTACACTTACTCTTATATGTTGTTTACTAGACAGATTGAAGAATGGTATTCATGATTTATACAGAATAGTTGAAGTTGCTTTTCGTTTTAAGTTGAATTCTTTATAATCCCATTCATATTGTATAATTCAAAATTAATTAATACCTTGTGTTACTTTATTGGCCTTATTGGAACGAAGTTCCTTACGGCACGCTTGACATTTGGCTGGGCGAGCGAACTGAAAAAAATGTGATACTAAAACCGTAAGAAAAATATATAACGGAAGTTACGTAATATCAGTCACACGACTGACGACGACGATAAATTATTTATGTATTTTGTTGTAAATTACTGTCGACAAAAATAAATAAAGCCATGTTTTTTTTATTTCACTTAAGTTTGAATTATTATTATTATTATTATGTTTGATTATTACTATTTTGTTTGGTTTATTTTATTTTACGGTATTTGTTATTTTCTAAAATACTATATTTCCTAAATACTTTTATATACTTAATTAAAAACCAATCAAAAAAAAAAATCAAGAACTAGGAAATATATATAAAATTCAACATTTTTTTTTTCAAATTGTGATGCTTCTATACCAGTGGCGTAGCGTAGTGGGGGGGGGGGGGGGGGGGGGCGGCCCGCCCCGGGCGGCACTTTTTAGGGGGCGGCAAAATTGAACAACACTTAAATAATAAAAACAATTAGTAAATACTAGCGGCCCGGTACGTGCTTCGCTACGTATAAAGTGAAATAATAAAAAAAAATTACATCAAATTCATTTATTAATACAAAAAAAAATATATATTAATTGCTAGGCTATTTTAAAACTTAATCCAAAACATTTGGATAAACAGTATTTTTTGTTTTTCCATTTTGAGAAGCAATAGTCGAAGACTTTTTCGTAGTCCACAAATACCATACACAGCGGCTGATTATATTCTTCTGTCTTTTGTATAATCTACCGAACAGTATGGATGTGGTCTACAGTGCTGTAGTCATTTCGAAACCCCGCTTCTCCGGTAGTTGGAATTCGTCGAGTCTTCTGGCGAGAGGATTCGTAACAACACTCGAAAACAGCTTATAGATATGGCTCAGAAGTGAGATCGATGTGTAATTCTTTGACAGAGACTTGTCACCTCTCTTAAAGAACAGCACCAAACACACTACTGGACCACACCTCTGGCGTGGTACCTCGGTGGGTGACAGCGTGAAAGAGTCTCGCCAAGACTTTTAGGGCAGGTCGCCCTGTGGCTTTAAGTAGCTCAGTCGTAACTACGTCATCCCTATTCTGCTCAATCAGAGTAGCAATCTCTCTCGTATTTGAGCAGTGGAGGTCTTGGCGTACAAGTTTTCGTATCTTCTTGGAAAGAGCCCTCTGTTCTGGCGAAGCTGCTTGAGCAGTGAGTAACTCGCGCCTCCGCCACATTAGATCTAAGGCTTTGGAAGAGAGTTGGACTGCTTTGTTGACTTCGTCGGCGGAAAGTGCCTACGACCTAGTGTACACACCGTCTTCACCACGTTGTCGGTCATCTCTTCCACGTTGCCAGTAGTTTCCAGCGAATCGAATCGGTTTTGAAGTTCCCATTGAAACTGCTCGGAGCCACATAGTAATTGGGGCAGTGTACGTCGGAGAGTAGATTTCACTAAGCGGGCCCGCTCTTTTCGGAGGTATATATTTAAAGTGCTCCGCAATAGCCGGTGGTTACTGCCAGTGTTAAACCAATTAACCAAGGAGACATCTCTGAATATATGCCTTTTATCCGCTATGATGAATCTATCTCGTTCCTCATCATAGTGTTGGGGCTTTGCCATGTACACCGCCTTTGGGGCTTCTTCTCAAAAAATTGAATTAATCAAGAAGAGCTCCTCTGACTCGTAGTAGTTGACAAGCATCTGCCTCCTGCGATTCCTGCGCCCCTACCCGTGTGGTCCGATCCTCGATTCGTCGCGGTCTTGTATTCCCACTTTAGCGTTGAAGTCTCCCATAACAACGTTGTAGAAGGCCGAAGTAGTCCCATGCATGGCCCTAGTAATATCGTCATACAAGGCTTCGACTTCATTGTCAGATTGTGCTGAGGTCGGCGCATAGAGCTGCATCACTTCTAGGGAGTACCTGTCAGTGAGTTTAAGTACAAGGTACGCTACCCGGGTCGACACATTGCTGACTTCCACAACGTTGTTAGTGAGAGTCTTGTGGACCAGAAAATCGACGCCACCTTGGGAAAGCCCATCACCTTCACGGAAGCAGAACAAGTGCCCGGAGTCCAGGATCATCGTGTCTTCGCCCTCTCTTCAAACTTCAGACAACCCCAGTATGCTTCACTTAAGTTTAAGTTTAAGACTCGGTTTTACTTCCAGTTCGGTAAGGTTGTGGTCCAGCCGTAACATGCCTCCATTATACGTAACCGGTACGTAGTACCTGTAGTTTTGAGTGGCAGCCTCCCGTATCCCGGTGATCCTCAGCACCCTCCGCCCCACCGTTACCGCGGCCGCTGCTGTAGCTGGGAATAGTGGTGGAGCTACCGAGAACTGAGGGCCTAAAATTATATCGCGAACTCATGAGGGTTTTTGCCCATAGTCACTACGCTGGGCAGGTGGGTTAGTGACCGCAGGGCTAGCTTTGTCGCACCGAAGACGCTGCTGCTCGTCTTCGGTTGTGTATTTAAAAAGCTAGCTCTAGGATGGCTATACCGCCATCGGTCGGCTTCACTAGTTCCACAGTGGTATTGGAACTTTGCTATTTCATATTATTAACTAGCTGACCCGGCAAACGTTGTTTTGCCAATAAACTATCTACTATAATATAAGTGTGCGGGGATTTACTTATAAACGAAAGCGTTGTAGACAATGAAAGTATGCTTTATTTAGTGCACAGAAAAATTAAAATAATACGTATAACAGTCACTACTACGATCGGTACACAAATAAAACCAAAAAAAACAATGGCCGAAAACAGTATAGTGAGTAAGACAGGAGACCGGCTTTATTCTCATCCCCGTGATGTTTGCTGGATGAGAGGTGACAACGTAATGTAGACATCTAGCGGGGATAACTGATCGATTGATAGTTATCGACCGGCGAAGACAGGAGATCAAATTGAATTGAGAAAAAAATCACAAAGGAAATTATTAAAAATAATAAAAAATAAAAATTGTGATGGAAAAATAGGGCTTGATCGTAGAAAGGTTGAAAATTAAGAGTAATATAATTTTTTTTTATTCTAAGTCATGACAAATAAATATAAAAATCCTCCCAAAAAAATAAAGTTTATAATTAACAAATAAAATATAGAGGTTGATCGTAGAAGGTTGAAAATTTAGGGTTGTATGTATTTTTTAATGATGTATCATAAAAAAATAAAAATATAAATAATTCATCTAAAAATATAAAAAAATAAAAAATTAGGGGTGGACTACAGTTAACATTTAGGGGGATGAAAAATAGATGTTGTTCGATTCTCAGACCTACCCGATATGCACACAAAATTTCGTGAGAATCGGTCTAGCCTTTCGGAGGAGTTTAACTACAAACACCGCGACACGAGAATTTTATATATTAGATTAATTTATTTATTTTACATGAAATAGTATGTCTTAATAATGATCACTAATCTAATAAAATCTAATAAGTACTATTAATTATTTTGTGTTGTTATTTAATTGATTGAAATTTTGATTTGGGCAAATTGAGATAAGGATTGATGAATTTTGCATGGAATTAAATAAAGCTTTATCATTATTATTATTATTATTGGAACTTTTCTATCCCTTAGTCGCCTCTTACGACACCCACAGGATGAAAGGGGGTGGCTAAATTCTATATGTCGTAGCCACTCAGCTAAGTAAGTTTTAGTATACTTTAAATTGAAATACCTAAATAAGGGGGCGGCAAAATTTTCTTCCGCCCCGGGCGGCCAACAACCACGCTACGCCACTGTTCTATACTATCCGAAGGAACTTCGTTCCTACCTGGTGTCCCATCACACCACATAATTCTTTATTTTATTTTCTAATAGCTGTGGCCGCGACGATATTGTCCAGTTCGCAGTCACAAAATAAATAAAATTTTAAAATAAATGTAGTCTATGTTAATACTCTTTATTACATCAGCTATCCAGTCAGTGAAAGCCCCGTCGAAATCGGCCCAGTCGTTTTAGAGATTATCCGGAACAAACAGACAGACAGACGGACAGACAAAAATTGTAAAAAATGTTATTTTGGTATATCTACCGTATATACATCGGTTATTTTAATGTTAAACAGACGCTCTAATTTTATTTATTTGTATATAAGTAGATGAAATAAAATGGTTCAACGGTTATTGCACCTAGTCAATAGAACAAAGAGTTTTAATAGGCACAATGTTTTCTCATGATTGAATGGTACTTTTAGAAAGTCGAAGAAAAAACGAATATGTGATGTAAAATTTTATTTACATCGATTACAACTAGTAGAAGTATGTACAATACTAGATATTCTTCGCCCGCGTGGATCACACGATTTTGACTGTTCCGTTTCCTCCTTTTAAAGTTTAGTCTATGTTAACACATTGATAACGTTACATTCTCCTATTGAAGGAGTTCTCAAAATCAACTCAATTCTTGTTGTGTTTAACCGTTACTGACAAACAAAACTTAAAAGTGAAAATCTTTTTTTTTATGATAATAATATACTTATTAGTGTAAAAAAGATTTATTTTTATATTAATTTTTTTTGACTATAATACACAAATTATATAAACTGATGGAAGATTTGAATGATCACTTTGTATAGTCTTGGATAGTTTTAGAATAAGATTTGATTTAAAAAAATAATAACTGATTGTTCCAACTATAAAAGATTTATCTTAATACTAATGAAGTATGGTTTCGCTTTCATATAGTGTAAATTGATAGGTTCGTCAATAAGATATAGAATGACGTTCTCAGATCGCAAGCGTTTCTGGTGGACTCATTTGTATAAATACTCACTAGTTTCTCCGCTGGATGAAACCATATCTTTATAATAAACATTTTATTCCTTTAATTTCTTATACATATGCGTCGTTAAAGGTACCTTTGCAACGAGTATATAAATTTGTATGTAAATGTCAAGCAGGAAGACGCAAGTTTACTGTTATTGCAGCGTTGTGGATATAACTGAATAATATACATTTACTCGCACTGTCGTTGTTGATTAATTTAATAGTGTGGTCCCGCAGTGGTGGCCAAAAATATGTTCAGATAGTTTGTAAACCAATCTATTCTAATATTATACAGCTAAAGAGCTAGGTAGTTTTTTAAACGCGCTAATCTCATGAATTTTTATGTTAGATAGTCCATTTATCTAAGAAGGTTAGTTATGTAAAATTTTAATACGTTGTTTCCTCAAATTAATGTAGGTGAAACCGCGAGGGACAGCTAGTTATTAGATATTTGGAGAGAGCTAATTGTTATATTTCTATTCATATATTCTTGTATTTCTACTATTTGATTTTATTCTTAATTGATACGGAAATATGTTTAGTTTTTATTTTTTTTAACCCCGACGAAAAAAAGATTAAGGGTAAGGTCACTAACGTGATTACGGATATATCTCAAAATTTGTCTTAAAACGTTTCCGCTCGATAATAAAGTAGTCAATTACATAGTACGAGGTAATTTTAAAGACCAATACAGTACTTTGAAACAAAGGTTTTCTTGATCCAACCTAACAAAACAATTATAATATTTACTAGCATTTTCATGAAATGACAAGAAGTTAAGTATATATTGAAAAAATATTTGGTTTCATAGCGCCATCTATTAGGCTTTGCTTGAATCAAAACGAGTTTCTAACTGTTTCATGTTAATATTGTATGTACATTAATACTAGATGTCGCTGTGCTAACAGGTAGCAAATATAATTTTTGGACTTAATTATACTGCAGGTAATTAAAAATCCCTCAAGATTCTTTATTTTTAATTCACCTTAAATGCTGATGTAAATTTTTAATGTGTGGGCTTAATGTTTATTATAATGTAGTAGCAGGTTGACAAATATAAATAAAAGTATATATAATTTTTCAGGTATCGTTTTAAGTGGTTTCGATTTGAAGATTAGTCCTTTATACTATATTTTTATTTTCGTTTCCTTTGTTGTTTTTAAAATTTGGTACCTACTAAATTTCACTCATATTCATGGTTTCACTCATACATTAGAACCTTCTCGCTCCTTTATTTTCACTACATATCAATAAGACTGTGGCCAGTCGTGGGATACTTTCCACTAAACGCCCGCAACGATTGTAAATTTGTAACACCATCTGTATCGTTCGACTTAAGGCCCGTGGTCGTCGCGAGCAATGACTCACCGTCACATATGACGCTACTAATCGCGCCCACTTCGCCCACAAAATATTGGTGGGTCAAAAGGGGCTTTCGATTAAACGTGGCGGGAATACGAAAGAAAAAACAACCGCCAATGTCAAATTGTGATGTTATTAGAACTTGATGAACTTGTTGAGTAATTATCTCTCATTAGTTTCGTCAAAAATGCAACGTTAAATTCACGGGAATCTATGTAGAATCAAATTTTACTCGCAACCCCCAGAGCTGCATGTTTTCATCAGACTGCCATATTGCGAGCACACAGCGCTCAAATATGCATTCCACCAGTAAAGTTCTCCGTTAACGCCCGATGGCGTTGCGGGCGTTTATTGGAACGTAGCCGTGGTTGTCGACATCCAAACTGTTACAAACCCACTCGTACGAAACGATCACACCCATGTATATAATGAGGAATATTAAAGTGTGTGGAATATCATTCTTATTTTAAAATATATCATCATATGTTACAAAAGAAATTACTCTTATATTTCATAAAGATTTCGATTTTCGTGTATCCCAGGAATTTAGGGACCATAAGAAGTCTTGCAAATTGTCTGGTTTTTGCAGTAATGTAAGTATATAACATTACTGTAGTATGGAACTTCTCGTGGAAATACGAATCATATTTGACCAGTTAGTTTTTCATACGCATAACGCGTAGGCGCAACGGTCACAGCTCTGGTTTGTGGCTGTTGCGCTGGTGTTTGCGGGTTCGATCACCGCACACGTGGTGTGGGTGTTTGTGCAGCCGTCGGTCGCGGTTGTTACTCATAGTAGGGATTATATCCGTAAACCCGCATTGAAGCAACGTGGTGGATTAAGCTCTGATCCATCTCCTACATGAGGAAAGAGGCATATGCCCAGCAGTGGGATATTAAAAGCTGAAGCGTAGCGTTAGCGTATACAATGTATAATAAATTTATAAATATTGCCCACCATAATCTAAAGTTGTCTCTAACATAATTTGCCTTAATAAAATTTTCCTTGACTAAGCACATCTCGTCCTCTATAAATGGCCATTAATATAGCGCATACTTGATTTAATTCACAAAGTCCTTTAAACCTTTGAAATAACAAGGGTAAAGTAATTAAAAGAATTGAATGCACTCAGCTTTAAGTTTATACATAACGTAGGTACTTTATACCTTGCATCGTTTGATTCTTTCAACGCTTATCTATACGGATGTCTAAGCACATAAGAATCTGATTAATAAATTAAATAGAAAATAATGTGTTTGCTCGCAAACGAAAAAAAAAACCGACTTCAATTACATCGATAAGTAATAAAACGTAAGTAGACGAATAAATGGTCAAGTAAACACGCGTTATAAAAGTTTACTCAAAAAGTAGTGATCAGATCTCGATTAAATTTAAATGGGATTACAAGGTAAGTATCAGTTTTCGACCAAGACAAAAATCATCAAAATCGGTATTCCTAATGAAAAGTTAACAACTAGGTTGACGAATAGTTCAACTAAATACCCATTATTAGATATAACTTGAAAAGTACTTTAGATCTCAATCACTACATAGTATAAAACAAAGTCGCTTTCTCTGTCCCTGCACATGTATGTACGCTTAAATCTTTAAAACTACTCATCAGATTTTGATGCGGTTCTTTTTAATAGATAGATTGATTCAAGAGGAAGGTTTATATGTATAATAACATCCATTAAATAGTGGAGAAATACTGTTATTTTTGAGTTTTCCAATGTTATGTCGTAAATAATTATTTTTTTTTTCGCTTAAATTGCAAACGCATGCTGAACCCTACGAGATTTATCAAAATAATGTACTAAGTATTGTACACATTGAAAAGGTCTACAGAAAACTCCGCGATGGTATATACCTATCTCTTATGGATATCCCACAATAACATTTTTTTGTCATTTACTTTTTACGACAAATAATGGCTAATTTTCGAAGCGATTTTAACCAATACAGCATTAATCCTTATCCAATTAAATACCTTAAATGTATTTTTTATTTAATATAGATCTATATGGCCCTTTACAGCATATGATTTAAATAAATATTTTCGAAGATATTACAGATTTAAAAATCGCGGTACGTAGCGTTTGCGGCGGTTCCGGCCGGCTTTTACTCTAAGTTAACGCGTGCGGGCCACGGGCAGTAATGAATAAATCAAAACTACTGGATCGATTTTAATCATTTTTTCAGTAAATGACATAGGCTATAATTATATTTTATACCCGTGCGAAGCCGGAGCGGGTCGCTAGTTAAATTTAAATGAGACCACATGACATGCACCACATTTCGATTAAAAAAAAATTTCATAATCGAGGTCCACCCAGTCAAAAGTACTGAGGTAATTAACATACATTAAAAAATACAATCAAATTGAAAACCTCCTCCTTTTTTGGAAGTCGGTTAAATAGTTTGAATTATATAGGTTTTCTTTAGATTTTGACTTTCGGACTACGTTATATAAGGATTCAATAAAAAAATTTTACAGTACATGGTACATTTTTGTAATATTGAGTCACAAAAGAAACTTAGGCATCGTAAAAAGAAGTCAAATCGGTTCGGGAGAACTGTAGGGTTGTGCAGATGAAATATAGGCCTGAGGGGTCTTGGGGAGCGCATGCGCTGTAGGGTACTCGGTCGATCAGGGTGACCGTGACCATAACACGCGACGACCACGTGCTTCATGCATTGCATATTGAGTCTACAGTCTAGACTTCTAGATTTTATGTTCGCAGTGAAATCCTTGAACATTAAAATATACACAAGTCCAGACGCATAGTAATAACGATGCAAAATATAATAATATACATAGTTTGATTTATTACTTAAAATAGAATTTCTTGAGGGTTTTTTGGTTTAAATCACAATTTCTCAATTAATTAATGTAGAAATTAATTATTCTATTTGGCCTAATTGCGAGTTTCAGTACTAATAATGCCGTAGACGTCTTGCTTGACTCTTGACTCAATCGGGCCATTGAACTAAAGAACGTCATTTCCTTCTTTCACCGATTGAAAACCATTCATGAAACATTAACCATTATAAATTAATGCTAGAATTTTTTACTGAAACCGTTAAGTTTTTATTATTGGCTTTATATTTGAAATTTATGTGTAATACAGGGCGATCTTGTGTATTTATTGCAAGTTTTTGAATAAAATTATTTCTTTTATCGATTTCTTTAATCTCATTATTTAAACCAATATTATATATAACAATTCAGCAATTGTATCAATAATTCAAGAGTACCTATTGTCTAAATTTAATTTCATACTCCACAAAGTCCTCGAACTCAATCTAAATAAAGGCGAGCAATATGTTGAATTCGCGAAGAATTCATATGTTGACCTTGACGGAGATGCAGCAATGCATTTTCAACCCTCTAGTCGGGCAGTCGTGTGGCAATAATCCTGGGATTCAATGGGGTCGGTGGCAGCGGCGAATGGCGACGGCGTCAAGCGCGGGGCGCCGTAGTGAGCGTCCGCCCGCGCGCCTCGTCTGCATCGCGCTAGCTGTCAAACCGCCTCCGACAGGCACCCGACTCGAACGCTTCTACATATTGTACTTTATCGCGATCGTTCGATAGTTCACGGCTAGTGACAGTGTGTGATTTGTTATACTCGCATGACGGTCACTAGATTAAGGAGATGAACGGCAGCACGACGACGGTGAATGGTGGCGCCGTCAACGGTAGCAACGGAGCTATCAACGGAATCGGAGCTGCACCACGTACCGCAACTCTTGGAACGCCTAACAGTTATGCATACACGTCCAGTGGTTCGTTACTCGGGCGTGGTGGTTCAGCCAGACCCGTACCGCCTCCGACCCTCCCGAAATACAGCGGATCGTTTAGTGCAGGAAGCAGTCTTAGTGCAACAGGATTGAGAGATCGGGACAGAGAAGGAACAGGTGGATCTCATAGATTGGCTAGTCTCGAAAGATTGGCTCTTCGGCAGCGTATTATTGAACAAAATGCAAATAATCAGGTGGCGAGTGTGACGTCTAACAATACTACTGGTCCTACCTCAGCTACAGTCACCCTTACCGATACGGCAACGGTGAGTCCCTTTGGTGCATCGTGATCACCCTCCAACAGTTCCCCTTATCGAAATTAACGCACCCCAAAAAGGGAGGTGCTTTATTTTAGTTCAACTTACCCTTGTATAGGAGCACTAAGGATTTTATCGTTTTTATAGTACTATCAATAACAAGTTAGGAACACTTGTATCGCTTTATTTGTTTTGTTATTTACATATTTATATCACAAATATTATATCATAGACTTTTAGACGTAACCAAATTGACAAAATCAATTATTTTAAGCTAACTATTCTACAGATATTTTTTCTTTATTTACATACATTAGAAAGTAAACTAGACCATCGATTCACACTTGAAAGCATAAATCGATTACACTGAACTCTTGCATGTTTAACTATCGAGGTTTCAAAAGTTGACTTCAAATGTTTCCTTAGTCAAATGATATATTTTCTAAAGATTATTATTTTATAATTAAAAATAGTATGTGCTTTAAGTAATATGTAATGGGAAGTAATGACTTTCGTTACATTTTGTTTGGTTGTAGCCATTATAGCGGTATCATTAGTACAGCGGAGTAGTGATATTCATTAATAATGAAAATGTGAAGGCCTATATATATATATATATATATTGAGTGAGAAATCAATAGCATGATAAAAGAGACTACCCTTTTGAAGTATGAGTGTTGTAACGTTCAATGTTTATTGTACTGAGAAAATCCTGTTTAAATTTTTGTATGTATGTATTATTCAAAAGCAGCTAGGTATGTTGTTTCTACTTCGCGCGTCGTGTCAATATAATTTAATTGCAGAGTGAGTGATATACGTCATACTTATGGAGCATCTCATTATTTCCCCAAGGAGATGAATCGTATATTCCCACGCAAGTTCCTCATGTGATAGGACTGGTCCAAGCCGTTGGAGGACTAAGCGGGTGACTGACCCCATGTCTACAGGGTTAAAAATAACCATGAAACGTCGGCCATTCTGCTCGCATGTGTCGAATTCACTAAACAGACATTAACTGTTTCATGGCCGAACCCTGACCTGAAAGTTCGGGGTATCCTAATAAAAAGTACGCCTTTAGGCAGCTTTTATTCAACATACATAAAAAAGCGTATAACACATCCGATATGTAAAATTTAGTTGGTTTCTTAATCTTTAAAAAATAATGTTCTTTAGTTTGTATTATTGTTCCATTGTTGATTCTTACTGATACACGTTATCAGTAAGAACTAATTGTTTTACGTAAGTGAATAAACCGTCAGTAAATATAATCTTCGACTCAGCGATATGAAGGCTTCATATTGTATTCCGTTTTCTAGGAATTCATGTTATCTGTTGCATATTGTCAGTTGTCAGTTTGAGAATGTCTTGAAGATAACGCAGGGGAAGAGTTATTTTTTTTAAAGATAAGTGTAAATTTTACATTTATACGATTATTTCACGGATGAGTTGATCTTAGAAAATACGTGTAATACGCAATACGTTACGAATGAACTTTGCGCAACTTGCGTGAATTGGTTTAAGTTTTAATTTTTTCAATAACCAGCAAAAGCGGTTAGGGCACGTTCTCCTTTTCCATTGTAGGTACCTTAAAAGACTTAAAAATAAATTTATTGATGGTCAATTATCGACTTTGATGCTGTTATAATAAGATGCTTGTTACTTTAACTTGATTATGTATGATATCGTCTTTTCATTAATCTGTCCTTGCTTTTGTGTTGGCTGGTGGGTATAAGTGTGACGGGCTCGGGATCCTTTAACGTCAATAGGTACGTAGATATAGTCATAATTAACTTGTGGTAATATGTGGTACCTGAATTACCGTCAGTTTGAACACACGCGTTGATTTTTGACAACAAGTTAAGCCTAGGAAATATATTGCATTCGGAAATTTATACCTTATAATAAATAATAAGTAAAGTTTTCAAAACTATTTTTGTTCTCATTAAAACGGATTTTTTAATTCCAAAAGTGAATCAAAGTGAATGAGTTATATGAATTAATGCTGTTGTTTTTAAATCCAGAATTCTTAAATGGCTCTGTAAAGGGTTTAAAAGCAGACGTTTATAAACATCTGTTAAGCTTTTTTTCGCCCCGTGTACCGACCGGGACCTCGGTGGGGCGCTTGTGTGCCCAGCTAGCCAACAGCCGGTAGCGCCGGTAACTTAACCTCAAAGTGATACAGACGTGAGTGTGCTTCACGTTAAAACAGTCTTATTTGTTTTATACATCGTTTGTTTCATCAAGAAAAATTGTATTTGATTCGCGATTTTTAATCAAAGTAAGCGTATTTTTCAAGTGTGTATTATAAGTGATAACGGAGACCAATTAAAATATTGAACATTCTTTTTATATTGTTAAATAAAGCGAGAAAAGCATTACAAATCACGAGATAGGCCACTGTGATTATTGTAACAAAAGACAACTACTGTGAAATGTGATGTAATTGCATATCTACTGTCAAGATTTAGATTTTCCCATCGTTTGTGTTTCGTAATATTTTGTGCATAAAATGGCAAACGAAGCTGTTACAAACGGTGCAGCGCATCAAACAAAGCTAAATAGATGTGCAAGTAGTGTCGGTGACATTGGAATTGATAAAACGAAAGTTGGATGGACGAGTCCACGAGAAATATGGAGAAACTTATCGTTACGCAGAAAAGCAGAGGTAAAATGTAAACTAATATTGTTATAAGTTTATGTTTGTACTTGTATTTGCTTTAACTTGTTATTATACAAAGCGTATAAGTTTACCAACAGCAATCAAAAGGACGCGTCGTTAGCGTCAGTTAGACATCGTTGGCGCCTAGATTCTCTGTAACGTTCAATCAATCCTTTAAAGGCAATAAAGTTGATACTGAATGTCCACATACTGTTTTATTTTATCAGTGATTATAATATTATGTCTATATTAAACATTACATAAAAACATACCATATAACGAGTATGAGTAAGCAATATCTATCTATCTACTCGTATATATATATGAAAATGAATGCTTGTTTGTATGCCCTTATAGAATCGGAAACTATGCATTTGATCATGTCATGATCTTCAGCAAAGTGTTGTGCATGAGCCCACAAAGATTTCTGAGTTAGTACGACCAAAAAAAAAAGCGTATCAAAGCGCGCAGGTTACAGCTAGTGTGTATGTATGTTCAAGAGTATCGTTTGGTATTTCACTGTTAAGATAATTTTATATTACGGTGTTATTTCTGTGCATAGTTTACTTCTGTTACGCCCTTTAGAATAATAAATCAATGCGTATCCATTTTCTATCCTTGGTGACTGGGTCGTTGACTCGTTCTTGTAATAAGTCACAAACGCATTTGGTGTCTCATTTTGCGGCTTTATCAACAAGTAAATGTGTCTCACGAAGTCGTTTTATACAATCTTATTATAACTTAGTTTATAAGGTATGATAACCAATAAATAGTTTGATTATAATTAATGATTGACTTTATAACGTCATTGTTTATTCTTGATATTAATAAAGTTTTTAATTCGTAAAGTTGTAATAAAATTAGTTTTGTAAATATTTTAAAAACCCATAATGATTTCGGTAGATACTTTTAACGATAATTTTATGGAGCGATGAAAAATTTAAAATAGCTCCTACAAAATATCGTGGCGTCGGCTTGTCTGTAATATTTTTATCGTTGCCTAGTAATAGATTTCTTGTATTTCTTTTTAAGAAAACAAAACCGTTTGTTTTTATGTAACATATTAAAGACATCTTTGTTTACTGATTTGTAACAAATACAAACAGGACGAAGATCATTGTTAAACCAACAAGATAATTCTTAACATAATGTTGTAATTAATTAATCAGAGCTTAGCAGTTCAGGGTTGAATATGATACCTACTAAGCGAATGAGAGATGTGTTCTAAAAAATGCAGGTAGTGGATTAAATGTTGAAATCGGTCGTAAGTCAAACTTTTCATGATGATATGAAGATTTATGTTTACTTAAAATGACCGGGTTGGACTTTCATTTCAACACTAAATTATGCTATTTTTTAATTACCATACATATAACGCGCAGGTTGCAAGTTGGCACTTCTAATGTGTCATGATTAATTTAACCCCAATTAAACAGTTCACGGTCTTTACGCAACTATTAATTACTACATAATTTTATTTACGATGTAAATAAAAGAGGATATTTTATCAATCTTAGGTCTTCGATGGAGTATATAGTTTTATCTATATTTTTTTTTCCATAATATTAAGTATTCTGTTTATTTACTTACGGTATAAGTTATTACCATGCAAAGTTTTATTAAAATTCATTCAGTGGCGTCTTTGTGATAAGTGCGCTTAAAGCATATTACAAAAAATGTCTTTTAACTTTACTGATAGCTGTGTAATTCTTAAAAAAAATTCTAAGAAATCGAGATTCAGACGAGATGCGAATCTAGATTGAGATGTTTTAAAGAAATCGTGACGCAGTCCTTAAGGACTGTCTGATTGTTTAAACAATGATTTGTAAGACATATTGTTCAAGATTTAGGAACATATTGAGATAATTAAAGCTCACAACAATCAAATAATTAAATAATTGATAAATTCAATCTATAAATTGTTAGTGCACATTTAAACAAATAACCAGTTAAGAATCTCGCGTCTATTGTTACTTCGTCTTCATTTCACATATCACACGATCGGATGAATAATGCAATAGTGATTGTAGGTATCTACTTGTATTGTACTGCATTGGAGAGCTAGCTGATTGTGTGACATGAAATTTAAATAAAACGTTATGAAATATACAGAATAGATGTTTCTGAAGAAAAACTTCTTTACGCACGCTTGACTTAGGGAGTAAGCTGGTTTGCTCGACAAACGAAAAGATCAAGTTAAAATGGTACCACTTGACAAGCACCAGTTATCGATTAAAAAAAGAACCGTCGAAATCGGTGCACCCAGTAAAAACGAATGTGCTTTAGACCAAACGATTGAAGTAAAACTTACGAAACATAATTCTCCATCTTTCTACATACACTAACTTGTATCTACATCTCAACTTCCGTTCGCCTCACCCGATCACACTTTTCGTGACGCTCTCGTCACGTATTCACCAGCTTACTCCCCAAGCGTGCTTAAAGAAGTTTTTCTTCAAAAATACAGTCGAATTGAGAAACCTTCTACTTTTTTAAAGTCGGTTAAAAAGATATTTGTTTGTTAGTCTTAATAGAAAAAGCATTGGCAGAAAGGTTAAATGAAACACTTGAAATGTTATATAATAGTATCTATTTAATAATTTTACATGATTACTTAATATTTTTACCGTCTGATACTCTATAAAATAGTTGTGCTATTATGTCACGACTGATTGATGTCACTAGTTCGTCTTCTCCGGTCTATCGTAGACAACCAGTTTCATTCTCTAAAATACGATCTTCCTACGCTTTAGCGTCCCACTCGGCCGTTTTATGTACAGCTGTTGTTAAGGAACTTAATGTGCTGTCAATTTGTGAATATAGACGCGAAGGATTAGACAACGGATACAAGGGTCTATATTATTTTTGTTTTTGAAATATATTATTTTTTATTGATGAATATGGAAATGTAACTTTTTGTAATAGCTTACAATAAGTTAGTAAGAGAACTGTTACGAACAATCGTGCGGAGAAAGTAATGTTAAATGAACCGACGTCGAACCAAATAACAGTTATCTTTAAACAAGCAGTGAAACTAACGTATTCAACACATTCTTAATTTTTTCCTTTTCTTCTGTTATTAAAAAATGTAACAAATTGAAGTTATTTGTGTTTCATTACAATGGGCTCTAAAATCAACTCTGTTACGTTGTATGAATTTAGGTATACGTAATTCACGATTGGATTATAGGGTTTTTAAAATGTATAAGTATTTTTAAGTAAGAAAAGTACGTATAAACAAGTTATTATCTCTTCTTGCTTTATCTCTTGAACAACAGCTCTATTGAAAATTATTTGCTCAAATATTACTATCGCGACGATGATGTCTGCGTTTGTTATTACAAGATAATTTTCGTTTAAAACTATTTTTCGATATATTTTTCTTTATATTAAAGCGATCGAATCAAGTGAAACCTGTTTGATTGGATTGAATAAATAAAAAAGAAGCTTTCACTTCAAAAATACAGTTTTACAATAATATTTCAATTATAATGATTTCGTTTCGAGCAGTCTCGTTCCTCGCCTGTTTATTACCTATCGGCATCTCTTGGTTCTTCTGTTTTTGACACGTCATTAACCCGATTATCTTGATCTGATTTAATTTTATGATTGTTAAAAATATTAATTTTATTCAAAAAACTGCCCAATCTGGCTCTGTCACTTTGATAAAGATGTATATAGTGTCATAGACACAGACTAAAACTAAGTAGGTATATAAGTTTAAATTTTTAAACGGTTTTATTTAGCTCACCCCGTTTGTTTTATTTTTTTTTTATTATTTATTCTTGGGTCAAATTTAGTAATTCAAATTTCACCCTCTTCCTGTCAACCGATTAATCTGAAATTTTGTATACACTTTGGATTATTGGAATTTATAATGATAATGAATAAACATAATTGTGACAATACAATTATGTTTATTCATTATCATTATAAATTCAAGATGGCCGCCGCTACAAAATGGCGGATAATTTATGTTTTATTAATCCCACCAATATGGGTATCAAATGAAAGGGCTCAACAAGCAAAATACAATATACTATAAAAAATTGAAATCCAAGATGGCGGCCGCTACAAAATGGCGGATAACGTAGGTTTTATCAATCCCATCAATATGGGTATCAAATGAAAGGGCTCAACAAGCAGAATACAATATACTATAAAAAATTGAAATACAAGATGGCGGCCGCTACAAAATGGCGGATAACGTAGGTTTTATCGATCCCATCAATATGGGTATCAAATGAAAGTGCTCAACCAGTATAATCAATGTACTATATAAAATTAAAATCCAAGATGGCGGCCTCTACAAAATGGCGGATAACTTAGGTTTTATCAATCCCATCAACATGGGTATCAAATGAAAGATCTCAACAAGTAGAATACAATTTACTATGCAAAATTGAAATCTAAGCTGGCCGCCGCTACCAAATGTCTGATAACAATTTTTTATCAATCCCACCAATATGGGTATCAAATAAAAGGGCTTGACAAGAAGAATACAGTGCACTATACAACCTCAATATTTAAGATGGGCCTTGCAATAATGAAGCACTAAATGAATTAAACAGAATGCGAAATAAAAACTAAAAACTAGAAAATAAAAATAGGTAAAAAAACTTTTTAAGTTAAACGGTTTTATGTTAAACATACATTGCAATGTTTAAGATAAATGTACTAAAAACCAAAAAATAATAAAATAGATACAGTCGTGGGAATTATAAACATATGCATAGACTAGACTAAAATAAAACCGTGGGGCACGTCAATTGTCTACAAATTATCGACTTAATGTGCGATAGAAGAATCGTTTAATTCGTCGTTAAAATAGGCAGTTGGCCCGCAGACGGTGAGAAAATTACTTACTATTTTCTTGCTCATGGAAATTCCAATAGTTATACACTCCATGTAAATAAAAGAGATGTTTCAACTAGTTTATCGTTGGACATTCACACTGCTGGCTGGCGAGGAATCGTTTCACGCTCGTAGTTTGTCTTTAATCGACAAAACATATGATAAAAGTACTACTCGCTCACCACTATGAAACCCTAAAACTCGCTTATAATCGAGCTTGCTAGCTTGTTTCCACATTCTAGCCCTACTTATCACACGTCCATCGTTGTCGGTTGAACAACTGCCTAATTATAGTGTAACATTACAAAACAAACATTTTAATCAACGATTGTAGACAATTGACGTGCCCCACGGTTTTATTTTAGTCTAGTCTATGCATATGTTTATAATTCCCACGACTGTATCTATTTTATTATTTTTTGGTTTTTAGTACATTTATCTTAAACATTGCAATGTATGTTTAACATAAAACCGTTTAACTTAAAAAGTTTTTTTACCTATTTTTATATATTATTTCCCTGTGATTTATAGTTAAATTATGATGTTTTTGAGAATTTAGTGCATATTTTGTACATTTTTTAAGGTTTACCTATAATTATATAAATTTTAACTAATGTGCTTTTTTTAACCGTATATGTGTCAGAATATAAAACACTACCATCAGTTCAACCGTATTTAAAAGAACATTTTCAGATCCTAGGATCTTCTCATTTTCCGATACTCTTCGATCAGAAGACAGTCTAATTTTAAAAATATACAAACTCATTAAACGTCTAATCCATTCAGTTGTAGAATTATCTACCTTTTGAAGCGAGACGTGCAAAATCTCTTTCGTCATTTAAAAATATAATAAAAAAACTGTATTTTGCTCAATAGCTTTATTTCAATATATGATTTGGGTATGTGTAGGTATGTGTGTATATGGATATATGAGTATGTAGGTTATATTTATAACTGATAATTGTATATTCTGATGAATTACGTGTAAGTATTACATTTGTGTATTGTGAACACCGTTTTGTTAATTTCCTCTACCTGAAATTGCCTGGAAGAGATTGCTTCTTTAATAAGACCGCCTCATAAATTTCTCTTGTAAATATTGTTACTCTGTATCTGTAATATTTTTGGTCTGCAATAAAGATTACATTTGTATTGTATTATAGATTATATTATACTTATTGTATTTTACTACCAACTTGTTCATGGTTTATTTACTAAACATTACACGTAAAGACGACTACATTGTGAACATGTATCCATTATTGCACGTGCACGTATACCTTTTAGGTTCGACTTCCCGTAGACAATTGGCTATATTTTAGAAACAATTGCTATTAACAAAACTCGTAACGGATTATCCATAGTTTGGTGAGGATAGCTAAGTTTTCCGATGTAAAGAAGTAAATCTACAGGATGTAGAAATGGCGGTGAGTCAGAATGAGGTGCCTGGTCGCAACTTACTCGGTAAGTCAAGTTCCTGTACGCTGCGCAGCAATTAATTATGTTTTTTGTCAGTACAAGCAGAGTGCTAAGTATAAAACAACTGCCACTACAAGCATTTCTACTTATTAGGTGTCCCGTCATTTCCTTACTAGATTTAGTAAATCGTTGTGATCTAATTGATAAACGTTTAATGGCATTATGAAAAAGTTGCGCCTAGAGTGCTATATATTCATTTAATTAAAAACAGGATTCTATTAAAGAAATAGACGATGTTATTTATGCAAATTTGAACCCTGTACTAAGGCTCAATGTACAAACCGCAATAGTAGGTTAGTGCCTGCTACATATACCTATATACTGCAATCGAAACCAATAAGTCGTGTAACGATTGCGGGTACTATTTCTGTTATTACGTAGAATACTTTGATATTCACATCGTAGCTTCTCTAGTCATTGCTTTGAAAAGTGACAACCGGGTGGAAGTTTTCGAAATGAGAATTTATTCAATATAACTTTTATTGGATACACATGCTTACAATATGTTCGAATATAATGTTTTATGTGAAGTTAAGTAGGTATGCTATCAAACGTCTACGATTGTTTCATGGAGATATTACACAATGAGTGATTCATAGTTGTGTACGTCGTAGTGAGTCGCTAATCGACAGGTGTTCTAGTACATTGGTACACTGACCTCTGGTGTCATCAAAATAATTGACGTTTTTAATGAGCATCACTAATGTATTTAACACTTTTATCCCAAGTAGTTAGTATAAATACAAACAGTATAACGAAACATAATCTATAATATTTTTAAATACTCGAATACTATATTAAGGTGTTTTAACAGGGTTCTTGTTACAATAATTTTAAAATCTAGTTCACTTAAAAGAATTAAAAAAAAATGTAGGTACCTAATCTAGTAATAAGTGAAAAAAAAGTATTCATATTACTTTCGACTTACTAATTATTCATGAACAGAATTAACATACAATCATCGAAGTGTACAGATAGTATTTAATAACAAAGCGATTGTAATAATTCAACAACGAAGCCGTCGCCCCTGCAATACTGTTAATTCTTGCGTGAAGCGAACTAATGTTGCGCGTCGTTCACTTCCATGCTTCAACACATTTTGTCACTAGTGGTAGTATAGAAATATACAACTACCCACATGGTTATTTATACATTTTTTTCACGTTGTAAATAGTAGTTGTACATGAATATTTGACTACCTTACCGAGCGCCTTTTTTCTATACATTAAGTAATAAATGCCCATTGTATTTGTTTAGGTAAACATGATCCGTCGAGGTCAATATTACAATGTTTTACCTAGTTTCCTCTTTAGGTCTATTTTACGACACTTGTCATGTATTTTTCCTCAACAGTTGACGGCTTGGTAGTTCAGTAATGCTT
Organism: Melitaea cinxia; assembly: GCF_905220565.1. NCBI lineage: Eukaryota > Metazoa > Arthropoda > Insecta > Lepidoptera > Nymphalidae > Melitaea > Melitaea cinxia. Next base: position 9,247,251 of record NC_059394.1, on the reverse strand, counting down.
TTTATCGGCATTATTTACTTTATGCCAGCATGTAAATTAATTTGAAATGTATAAGAGTATAAAGCGTTTCCTTGGGATTGAAAATAAAGAAGTTAAGCGAGAAAAATCTTATCCTCGAAATGTGAGTTATATTAATGATATTTAATTATAAAACAATCTTTAATTGTCTTCACACAAGTTACGCTTCTTTGTATGCACTCGACCATCTGCTTGAGTCGTAGTATAAGAAAGTAAATTGTTTATACATGCATACCATGAAAACAAACAAATGCCATTTCGATGTTGGATGCCTTTGAATTTATTTACGTTTTGCAGTACAATGTTCTTGCTCTGGTAAACACCGGATGACGATGAGATCGGCAATAACGCGATCAGTCATCGAATAGAGCTCGTCTTGTGATTTTAGAGACTATACAGCTACAGCAGCGGTAATATATTTCTATTAAAAATAGTGAAATCAATGAATAATACGCTTTTTGAGGGTAATAATAACATAAGATGTGTGATTTTCGTGATAAGACGTGTATTCATGTTGCACATGCCTCGAGATAATGGTCGCCAGCTGAGTGAGACTTCCTTTCGTTGTCCTACTTGGTCCGCTCTCGAAAAAGAGATGGTAATTTTGTAATATTGCTTTAATTAGTTACCAATAAAATTATAATTTCAGCAAAAAAGAAATCGAAACTTACTATAAATATAATGTACAAAAATATATGGTAGTAAATAAACTGAAGTTGTTTAATCTATATAGCGTTACAATAGTTTTTAAAATTGTTTTATTAAAATTATTATGATTTTTAGTATTTTCTTAAGTATCTGCCGCCCTTAAAACGTATAGTACCTAATTGTAAATCTTTTTTGCCGGCTATTGTTGAAATCTTGTATCAAGGACAAGTGTCTCTACTTTCGCTGTAGTACTTCTAAATTACAAAATTACTGGAAAAAAATATGAATGCGACGATAGAAAATACAAACAATAATAAAAATTATACGTTACACATGTATAGATAGGGAATACTAGGTACAGTAAGTACTCAATATTTTATTCTTTAATACATATCGGTTTTCGTATATGAATAGAACAGAATGATAAACTTGAATGATTTAATATTATTAAGTATAAGTTGTTACATTGTTGAAGATACGCTGATAATTTTTAGAATAACGACCGAACGACGGAAACGGACGCAATGCTTTTTGCAATTTCTACGACTATTTGTCGAGCCTTTGTTAAGATATCGATATACCTAGTTCTTTATTGTATAGACATCACACATACATATCAGGTAGCAATAACTTCGAACCGTACATATTTACATTTTCAACAAAAATCAGTTTTTGTATAATAAGTTATAATACATTACAAACCACCTAAAAATTAAAACATGGAAAAATATTTCGTTTCGAACGGTACTTTTTTGATGGTAGAGATACCTGTACCGATCGATTAATGAGTATTGCAATTGCACCAATAAGGTGCATCAAGGCGCCCAAATCACAAATACTGTTTAAATTTACATTTCTCTTGTAAAAACTTTAGAATGTGATTCACAATACAGTTATGAGTAAAGCCTTTGCTTTCGGAATATCGCGTGAATCATCACCGCTATATTTAAAACGTGTGTTGCAAAAATACATCAATGTAGGGCTCTTTTTCTTAACGAAAATTCGTAGTCTTATCTCATTATATGCCCAAATATGGACAGAAATCTTGATTATTACTACTATTATTGATAAAAATCTATATTTTGAAAACATCGTTTACTGATGCTCCTTAAGTAAAGATACAAGTTGGTTTTCAACGCTAAATAGCTTCGATAATTGTATGTAGGTATTGTTACTATACTTGCCTTGATATCGGTGAGTCATACGACGCCGAGCTTGGAGCCGGCTGTGTACTTAACACAGTATATGTATACTATATAGACTAACAAGCGCCGCTATATCACTACTCCCTCTTATTTTTACAATGAATACCGTTATTTATGGATAAACTAATTTATACGTGAAAAGGAAATAAGCCTATTCCTGTTTCTCGACGATTTCTTATATATAAAGAATTAAGGAATGAATGATTCGAAGATGTAAATGGAAGCAATACCACATATCTATTTATTTACTCGGTCCCCGAAAATTAGTTTTTGTAATATTGAAATACGACACACAACGTTGTACACAATTGTTTTTATTTTGCATTTTTTAAAAGAAGTTCTTTTATATTACAGTTGCAGAGTAAGCGGGAGCTGTTTTTTAAATCGGACACAGTGAGCGGCGGCGGGGTGAGTGCCACGGGTCTGCCAAATGCCGCGCCGCCGGTTCCGCCGATGGCACCATCAGCCCTTAAAGACGCTCTCGCTAAACGTTCTGCGACTTTGCCCGATCCGCCAGAAAGTGGGCACCATGAGCCAAATGGAACTGCTGCAGTGAAGCTCAGTAATAGCGTGTCTGTGGAAACAGTAGGAAAAACGTCTTCTATGCCTCCTCAAATGCCTGCACCGCCGGTACCCACAACGGCACCACCTCCCGTCACCGCTCCCTTAAGGAGTACGGAGAACATAATGAAGGTAGATGATAAACCAAATACGCGGTAAAATTAAAATATAAAACCATCATAATTGTGTTATGATTTTTTCTAGAAATCTGACCACCCACCAGTTGCACCGAAACCAGACCTACCTAAGATAGAAAAGCCAAAAACCAAAGAATTAGATGGGTATGTTGGGTTTGCAAATCTACCAAATCAAGTGTACAGGAAAGCGGTCAAGAAAGGATTCGAATTCACGTTAATGGTTGTAGGTAAGCATTTTTTTTTTGTTTCGAACAATTTCACGGTTTAAACTAGTTCTACTGGCTTACGAATGATAATAATGAATTCCCGCGAAACAATACCTTTCAAGTTATTGTTTTACTGAGCACTGTTATCAGACGTACCGTTTGCACACAATAACTTGACGAGGATTTACTTTTAAACCGAAATATATTTCCATTTGTATTAAAAATAAAATATGCACTGTAACATGATTCAATAGAGATTTTTAAGCCTTTTTGAAATGAGACAATTTTTTATATGATATTTGTATATTGAAAACATAAAGTTGAAGATTATGTGTAAATGATTAACTTTTCAACTTACAAATAAATCAAAACCTTAAAGAACATTTAATCAAATTCCAGGTGAAACGGGATTGGGCAAATCGACATTAATTAACTCTCTGTTTTTGACGGATGTGTATGATAAAGACAAGCATCCAGGACCTTCACTACGCGTTAAGAAGACCGTGGGCGTTGAAACTAGCGTGGTCCTTCTAAAGGAGAATGGTGTCAACCTCACTCTGACAATTGTCGACACGCCGGGATTCGGTGATGCTGTGGACAATAGCAATTGGTTCGTCCTTTACAACTATTTGCTTATTTTTTTTTAAATCATTTTGTTGGAAGCAAACCTTAGTCACAGTTAAATGTACAATTTTATCGCTCTTAATTTCATTTTTTTTATCGGTTGATATTCATAAGTATGTATTACACGTTTTTAATAAATATGCTTTGTTGCAAGGATTATACTATCAATTCGTAAAATCAGACTACTAGTTTCTAGATATTGAGATTAACACAACAAGATCTTCTGAATTTTATAATTCTGGTGTTTCGTTGATGGCGCTCTTTAGATATTATTTTTAATACGTAAACTAGCATTTTTCTATTTATAAAGAGTAATATGCAAACCTGTTAAACATTCACACACAGATAAATTGAATTTAACAGACCATAGTAACCCAATTTTTTGTGGCTATCGATATTAAACCAGTTAGCTAGATATATGTCCCAAATTGTTCAGAGAATTGCAAAACTAGTTTTTATCAGCCAATTTTTTATGCTCTACTTTAATTTATATCATTTATATTTAGAATTTTATAATATTGTACATGTTATGATTTATTTTTGGTTAACATTAAGTTTATTTTAATTGATTTATAAGGAAAAAAATAAATAAAAACTATTTGATAAGTGAAACTTTTTTTAGCTGGCAACCTATAATCGACTTCGTAGAATCGAAATATGAAGAATTCTTGAACGCAGAGTCACGGGTGACTCGTAAAGCTGCTCCGCCAGATACGCGAGTCCATTGCTGCCTGTACTTCATAGCGCCCAGCGGGCATGGGCTCAAACCGCTCGATGTAGAGTTTATGCAGAGACTCAGCGACAAAGTCAATATTATACCCGTGATCGCGAAGGCCGATACGATGACGCCCGAAGAATGCAAGGATTTCAAAGAACAAGTAATTATTTTGCTTCAAATTATGAACATAAGTATTAAAAAAGTGGACATGGTATGTAAATTATAATCATCAGTGTTAATGCTGGTAAAAGTAATATGTAAAGTTATTGTTGGTCGGCTGTAAAGATTATCATTAAAATTGATGTGTGTCAGTAAGCTGGTACAGTAAAATACACGAAAAGTAATTTGTGTTACATAGAAATATCCGTAACATTTTTGCTCCCATTTAGAAAGAGACATGCCTTTCAGATATATTATACACTAACGAACAAGTCCCTTATTATAAAATATTAATTTCAAGTTCTATTCGAGGTACAATGAAAATAATAATAAGCTCCTGGGATGATGGGGGATTGGGGATTGGGTCGGCAAGGCGCTTGCGATGCTTCTGGTGTTGCAGGCGTCTATAGGCTACGGTAATCTCTTACCATCGGGTGAGCCGTACGCTTGTTTGCCGACCTAGTGATATAAAAAAAAAATCGGCTATACATTTTTTATTATGATTTTTTTATCAATAAAAATCAGAAAAAACTACTTTAACAAAATTATAACATTTTTATTTTATTAACAATAATTTATAAAAATATATAAAAAATATCGAATGATATAATAATAATATCAAAATGCAATAATAATAACAGTCATCACTAGACTATATATTAGACACTGTATCCACTATTAGACATGTAAGAATCTTACACTTCAGCCTGTAATATCCCACTACTGGGCATAGGCCTCTTTCCCCATGTAGAAGGATCAGAGTTTAATCCACCACGCTGCTCCCATGCGGGTCGGCGGATATATAGAAGCTTTTATTTAACGTGACGGACGTTTTTTGCCGGCTAGTTTCCCCCCCCCCCCCCCGCAACGCCCCATAAGAAACTTCGTTCCAAAACGTACTAAAATATTACATAGCCTTCATCGGTAGATGTACTATCGTAGTAGTACCTAAATAGTTCCTTAGTTCCTTAGATTAGCGCGTCTAAACAAACAAATTGTTCATCTTTACAATATTAGAACCGTTCGTACATGTGAGTAACTCGACTCCAGATTCTGAAGGAGATCGCGCAGCACAAGATCAAGATCTACGACTTCCCGGAGAGCTCGGGCGAGGAGGGCGAGGGCGCGGACGCGGCGCGGGCGCTGCGCACGCGCGTGCCCTTCGCCGTCGTGGGCGCCAACTGCGTCGTGGAGCTGGACGGGCGGCGCGTGCGCGGCCGCAAGTACCCCTGGGGCGTCGCCGAGGGTGAGTCCGCCGGCTTCGCACGACTCAGCGATTCATCATCATCATTACAGCCTATACAGTCCACTGCTGGACATAGGCCTCCACAAGTTTACGCCAAAAATAACGTGAACTCATGTGTTTTGCCCATAGTCACCACGCTGGGCAGGCGGGTTGGTGACCGAGGTTGCTCAGCGATTACCGTAGCTTACAGACGCCTGCAACGCCACAAGCCCTCCCCACGGGCTCTGGCCACCTCACTCGCTACAGGAACACAACAATGCTCGAGAGTAGTATTATTTAGCGATGATCTTCTGTAAGGTTGAGATACTTTCCCAGTCGTGCTGCTCCTGATTTTGAGCATATATTTCCGGCTATTTCTTTTTATAAATTATCCTAACGTGACTTTTTGATAAATAATTTTTTTTCTCTTACGCTATATAAATATGTTTAAAGTGGGTTTTTATTCATGTTAGATAGTCTTACTTATAAGAAAACAAATAAAAAATTAATTGAGAGTGTATTAGACGTGCTTAAAGAGTGTGTGTAGAATGTGGAATTAAGAATTCAAAATTCTTAGTAATAAAGCAGTACCGGCATTACGATAGTTTGAAAAGAGAAGAAGGTGAAACAGGGATTTCGTTAAGAAAAAGCTTTTTGATCAGTTATTTAAAATATCCAATATATAAAATATCCAATATATAAAATATCTAATATATAACCCGCGACAGATTACCAGTGACACTATGTAGGCATGTCCGAACGGGTGACGTAATTACTACGATGAGCAATACCGGCTTTCTTGGCGACGAATAAGGTGATATGTTTGCCGTAGCCTGTTTGTTGAATAATAAATTAGTGACAAATGAAAAATATTGCAAGTCCAAACAAAAAGTTTGTATATATAATAAGTGTCGTACATTTAAACTAAATATTTGTGTTAGCTGATGGTATCGTATATTAGCATTATTTAAATAAAATTTAACATTTAACATACAATAGCATGACACGACTTTCAATTGATTTAGTATCGACGATATACCATTATATGCACATGAACACTAGTTAATATTCGGAAAATACTATAAAACGATATTAATTACAGTCGAAAAGGTTAACGTTAAGTAAATATGTCGATTTAAAACATGCAGTACAAATAGTGGTTCTATAGATGATATGACAAAACAGCCAATTTGAATTATTATATTTAAAACATGAAATTTCATACTCTTCTGTTTTGTATGCATTGAGTGGCTTTACGTATCAGTAGTCAATTACACATGCCGGTCGCATTTTAATCAACCAATTTGTCTTATTCATTTGAGTCTCGTACATGAAACATTAATAAATCTTTATTTATTTGTTTGTCCATACGTAATGTTTTTAATATACTTAATTATGTTTTTATATATTTTTTTAAGTTAACATATTCAAGTAAGTTTAAACATATATTACCTGATTGTGACATCATCAAATTCGTGACATAATTTTTAAATGTTTTCTCACGTACAGTTAACTATGTAGTATTGTACATATATAACATAAAAAGGTATGAATTTCAGTCGAAAATTTGGAGCACTGTGATTTCCTGGCGCTTCGCAACATGGTGATTAGGACTCACCTTCAGGATCTTAAGGACGTGACCAGCTCCGTGCACTATGAGAACTATCGCTGCCGCAAGCTGGCCGGCCTCTCTCACGATGGAAAACCGCACAGGATTAACTCTAACAAGTACGTCTTTGTCAGTTCGCCTTCGCTCGATATCTCTCGCTCACTTCTGAGGGTAGTTGATGCTATTTTTTATAATTCTTTTTCGTGTTACAAACATACAAATGCAATTGATTTTCCCGTCAACTCTTGACTTACACTAAATGGTAAATATATTTTCAAATCGTCAACTACCCTACGCTCGTGTATCGTACGATACATCAGTTCTCTGATTGTTCATGACTAAAAAGTTTTTAATTTTAATAATTACATTAATAATCTCTGTCAGTTCATTAACAGAATAGATAATTGATTTTAACATTCGAAAGCATGGACTAACAACCTGAGTAGACAGGGTTGGTATGATTCAGTAACAATTTTAATGTATTCATAAGACTGACGTCGCCGTTATAAGGTGACCAGACTTCTTATTTATATATTGAATTTTTGATCTTGCTAAAAAAACAAAATAAAACAAAAATAATAAGATTCGAGTCAAATTCTAAAGTTTTAAGTTCATTGCTGCATGTCTGGTCATCTTTCGGTGTATTTATTTTAACTGTCGCAGTTTTAAGCTAACGATATTTAATTTTTTCTTCACACTTATAGCGCAATAGTTGCATACTACATTCTCCATTTTTGAATGTTTTGTGCTTGGGCATGCAGAAATGAAGTATTTATTGTCTTCGACATGGATTATTTTAAATACAAATCACATTATTAATATTGTCCACGTTAATTTAAACGTAATTGGCGCTGTAAATTAATTTTTAAAATATCCATGAGTGAATATCATTAATCATATTAACGATGCGATTCACGCGCTTCTGCAGTGGCATTAATAAGAATTTATCGACCGTTATTTACATCGCGTATTGCAAAGATGATAATTCGCGTGTCACAACCATGCCTGATATTATTGTTCGGACAGAACAAATGATTGAGAAACTAACTCATATGCATTATTGGAGTCGGGACTCGGCGTCGCCCGTACGGTCAATTACTCCCGCATTTAATTCAAGTTTAAAGTATACTTTATTGACGTAGGCTTTTCTAATCATTTTGTACCGACATTTTAGAAATCATTCAGAGTTCTAAATACAATACTAAAGCGTCAGAATGTTTGATCTCAGAAGAAGTCTTACTTTATATCGAATGCAGTCAAGAGTCGTTAAGTATTCTATGAAATATTTTTATTTTATTTGATCTATTTTGAGGTATTCTTCTTATTAATGTAACGGTTACGTGCTATCGATAAATACAAATGTATGAAAATCGCGGTTTGTATTTTAGAAGCGAGGTTTGCATTAAAGAAAAAAAAAAAAAAAAAATGATGGAGTGGAAAATATAGATGGATATTTTTTATTTAAAAGGTTAAAAATGTGTCGTGCATTGTTTCTCTTTTCGAATTTCCAATTTTTTAAAGTCAAATTTTAATTCTATTTTTAACTTCGAAATTCTTAAGATTTTAGATATGTTAGTAATCTATCGTAATGGGGTAGTAATCGGGTCGTTTACTTACTTTCTTTACTAATGATTGAGTCGAGTCGGGTGGGTGACCATGACATTTACAACGTCGGCAAAATATCCGAAGTTTAAAAGAACAAAAATGTGAATGTGAAAGTTTAGAAACTTATACTTCCTTTACTATACTTAAAATCGTGCTTTAAAAAGTATAATAGATAAAAAAATATATTTCGCGTCCGTTGCTAATGCCACTGCGTCGCGCGAGCACGCGTGTTGCGAGCTAACGAGCGTTATGTTGGTGTTCAGTTTCTGCCCGCAAGGACTGATGAACAGTTTCATGACCGTGTGGTAAGTTCACACCGACACGCCGTGTATCACTCCATTCCAGCACGGTTTTCATTACTGTTTCGAACTGGCACGTTTTACAAGTATTGGATACACATGTTTTATTTCATGGTATATAGTAGAGAGTGGATGTGGTAGGTGTAGGTGTATTTACTGGCACCGCTTGAATGATTATCTTGCTGTATTGCTTTCAAAATATACTTAATTAATGTTAGTATAGTTCTTCCAGATATTTACTATTTATAATAATTAACTACTAAATTATTATTACTTACAAACATTTTTTTAATTTAATCCCAATATTTTAATTATTGTCAATCTAAATAAGATTTTACACAATTTTTGACAATTAATTATCCCCATTATTGCGAATGTTATTTTTTATTTTGGAAGTTATCAAATATTATTAAATATATTTAAATTTTAAAGAAAAGTTTTTGTCTTTTGATTGCATGTACTATCATTTTGATTTTGTATTACCTATATTGTATAAGAGAACCTTGTAAGTTTGGATGTTGTTCGTTATTGTGCAAAATACTTGATACAAAGTTAGAAGCAAAAATTTGAATGTAATTTAAAAGAAAACGTATTGTATTAAAACTAAAATTGTTCTCAGGAATCCTCTGGCTCAGATGGAAGAAGAGAAGAGAGAACACGACCTTAAAATGAAGAAAATGGAAAGTGATATGGAACAGGTTAGGCACTAAATTTTGACAAATCATTCTTTTGGTGTTATCAAAAATCTAACACATATTGCTTAAAATAAATTCGTTATTTTATAATTTTCTAAAAGCGCTGATCGTCAATATTTAGGTTACCGGACATTCGTCCGTACTGGGTTTATTATTTATTCAAGGAAGTGTTTCTGTTATACGATTGCTGACCATCTATGAAGCGTACCATTTACGTTTTAACAATGTAGAACAAAAAGAAAGATATGGCTTTAATGTGTTCTGATAACATCTTTTTATTGATTTTGTTTGATGTATTTCGACAAAGAAATGTTAACGCTGAAGCATTTTCGATCACAATAAAAATTGACACAAATTGAGCGTATAAAAGTATCGTGACTGGATCGTGAATGGATATAAATTTTATAGATATGACAATTTAGATGTTTGTTTGATTCGATTATAAAAATCCAACTTTAATGTAACATTAAATGATAATTATTATAGTGAATGATTACGTTTAGAAATCAACTTACATAGATTTTTTTTATCAAACTAACTTGTGCTGTTACTTGTAATAGTCAAAATATTTTAAATGTTCGCTATTGTGATCTTCGTGTCAACGATTGCTATGAAGATGATAGTTCGTTTATTCGCTAACCCGTAAATGTTAACTGAGGTAGGGCACAACAGGAATTTCCTGCTCAAAATATGGAGCAGCCCGACTGGGGTAGTACCTCGACCTCACAGAAGATCGCAGCAAAATAATACTGTTTTCAAGCAGTATTGTGTTCCTGTTGGTGAGTAAGGTGACCAGAGCTCCTGGGGGGGTTTGGGAATGGGGTCGGCAACGCGCTTGCGATGTTTCTGGTGTTGCAGGCGTCTATATGCTATGGTAATCGCTTACCATCAGGTGAGCCGTAGGCCTGTTTGCCGACCTAGTGACATAAAAAAAAAAAAACGTAGTAAAGCTCAAGTCGCCCTGGCAGGTGTTCGAGCTGAAGGTGCGCGAGAAGCGGGCGAAGCTGAAGGAGTCGGAGACGGAGCTGGCGCGGCGGCACGAGGCCACGCGGCGCGCGCTGGAGGCGCAGGCGCGCGAGCTGGACGAGCGCGCGCGCGCGCTGGCGGCCGAGCGCGCCGCCTGGGAGCGCGACTCCGGCCTGTCGCTGGACGAGCTGCGGCGCCGCTCGCTCGAGGCCAACAGCCGGGAGTGAGTCGCGCCACGCCCGCCACGGGCCCCTTACTATCTAGGAGCAGGGGCGGCGCTTATCTACCACGCGCGCTGGCGGCCGAGCGCGCCGCCTGGGAGCGCGACTCCGGCCTGTCGCTGGACGAGCTGCGGCGCCGCTCGCTCGAGGCCAACAGCCGGGAGTGAGTCGCGCCACGCCCGCCACGGGCCCCTTACTATCTAGGAGCAGGGGCGGCGCTTATCTACCACGCGCGCTGGCGGCCGAGCGCGCCGCCTGGGAGCGCGACTCCGGCCTGTCGCTGGACGAGCTGCGGCGCCGCTCGCTCGAGGCCAACAGCCGGGAGTGAGTCGCGCCACGCCCGCCACGGGCCCCTTACTATCTAGGAGCAGGGGCGGCGCTTATCTACCACGCGCGCTGGCGGCCGAGCGCGCCGCCTGGGAGCGCGACTCCGGCCTGTCGCTGGACGAGCTGCGGCGCCGCTCGCTCGAGGCCAACAGCCGGGAGTGAGTCGCGCCACGCCCGCCACGGGCCCCTTACTATCTAGGAGCAGGGGCGGCGCTTATCTACCACGCGCGCTGGCGGCCGAGCGCGCCGCCTGGGAGCGCGACTCCGGCCTGTCGCTGGACGAGCTGCGGCGCCGCTCGCTCGAGGCCAACAGCCGGGAGTGAGTCGCGCCACGCCCGCCACGGGCCCCTTACTATCTAGGAGCAGGGGCGGCGCTTATCTACCACGCGCGCTGGCGGCCGAGCGCGCCGCCTGGGAGCGCGACTCCGGCCTGTCGCTGGACGAGCTGCGGCGCCGCTCGCTCGAGGCCAACAGCCGGGAGTGAGTCGCGCCACGCCCGCCACGGGCCCCTTACTATCTAGGAGCAGGGGCGGCGCTTATCTACCACGCGCGCTGGCGGCCGAGCGCGCCGCCTGGGAGCGCGACTCCGGCCTGTCGCTGGACGAGCTGCGGCGCCGCTCGCTCGAGGCCAACAGCCGGGAGTGAGTCGCGCCACGCCCGCCATAGGCCCCTCCCCGTAGGAGCAGGGGCGGGGCTTAATCTACCACCCTCCTCCAATGCGGATCGCCGTATATTCCCTACTATGAGTAACGATCGCTATTAGGTGTACATGATAAAGCAGGGAGTGAGTCGCGCGCTGCTGGCCACAGGCCCCTTTCCATTTAAGCGCAGGGTCGGCGCTTAATCCACCGCGCTGCTCCAATGCGGATCGCCGTATATTCCCTACTATGAGTAACGATCGCTATCAGGTGTACATGATAACAACCGGGACAGACGGCCTAACGTGCTCTCCGAAGCACGGTGGGGAGACCCACGAGGACTGCACAAACATCTAAACCACGGCGAACATCTGCATGTCCAATACAAATGTTTGTCATGTGCGGGGATCGAACCCGCAGTCACAAACCAGTGCCGTGACCGTTGCGCCTTTAAATTACTCGTCTACGCTTCAGCCTGTAATATCCCACTACTGGGCATAAGCCTCTTTCCCCATATCGGAGAAGGTCAGGTCTACCCTTTTCATTTTTTAATTGTTTTGGAAATATATCGTATATCGTGTTGAACACTCCCCCTTGCCCCACTCGCGACAAACAGTGGCCATAATTATAGATGTTTGTCGTAGTCTTTGTGTATTGTGTGTGTTTCCAGACCTCCGACACAGAAGTAAATCCTACTGAGGGCCGATGAGTGTGAAGCGTTCATTTATTTAACGTATAGGTTACTTATATTTAAAAATGTTTTCTTTCTAAAGTATTTCTCATTTAAGTGAGTTGTGTAAATTTTTATGAAGATAAAATATTTTTGACTTTAAACGTACAATTCTATATCATATTACTAAATTATAACTAATTACAATAATTGAAGTCAGTAAAGTTTTCACTATTAGCTATAGATTACAGCACTATAGCATTGTATGAAAAATATTGCTTGTGAAAAAAAATACAAACAAGAATAATTAAAAAAAGAAATCGAGTAAAACATATTTATTGATTTATTAATACTTTATTACACAATAAATTAAAGAATTGTTCAAAAGGCGGGCTTAATGCTAAAAGCATTCTACCAGCAAAACCTTAGGACGTACAAGAGCGGACGTTTTTAGGTGTTGAAAATTGAGTATTAATAAAATTCACATTAAGAAAAAAGGGAGGAAAAATATCAAATGGCAATCGTAATATTATATACACGAGCAAATAATTCATATATACACTATACAAATACATCGATACATACACATATACATACATACATACATACATACATACATACATACACACATACATACATACATACAAACATACTTAATGTTTAAAGAGAATAAAAATCTATTCTACGCATGCATACCTTGAAACATGTGCTTAACGTTCCGCTTATACATTTATTTCTATTATGCAATTATAAAGAACTATTTCCTATAAATCTTCATTATAGAACTTTGTAAAACGACGGGTTTTTTTAATACAAAAATTTTGGACTCTTACTCACCTCTAGTTGCACAATGTCACACTTTGACCTCCTACCACCCTTAACGTGTATCCTTATTTATGGTTCACCCCCTTACTCTGTATGATCTCTCTTTTAAACCTTATGTCTTTTGCTGGATGTGTATGGTCTACAAGAGGCTCAGTTAAAATGATCAGCTAGTCATCAGTTTTCTCACAATTGTATTACAACCTCTGACTATGAAAATCTTGCTATTTCAAGGGAGTTTTCGTAATTAATAATTCAAAGAACATTAAATAATAAAATAATAAAAGAGTTCGGCATTCCGTCAAGGGTTCGAAAAGAGACAAATTAATCCCCTTGTAATTCGTATATCAAGCTCAAAATTCTTCATGAAAATTTCCTTTTTAAAACTTCAAATGTAATTCGTAAATGATGTTCGTATTTCGGTAAAACTATTACACACAATTTATATCACGTAATGTAGCCATAACCTTAATGTAGTTTGAAACTAGCGGTTGAGTTACAGTTGAAGCTCTTACCGTTTATTACAGTAATTACATTTAAACTGCAATCTTAATTATGATTACAAGCCATTAAAGGTTCTAATATGTCAACTACTTAGTAATTTCTGGAATATAGTACGTAACTAAATAAGGCTCGTTATATTATATTAGCCTAGAGTCTTAATTATACCTCGATTTTCAATGTTTTTGGATTTTTTGTTTATTGTATTGTTAAATTTATTTCTTTATTTTAATGAGATGAACTTCATACCAGTTTTCAAGTTTAATAGAAAACATTTTGAATATTAGATTTCATTATCAAAACGGTTCAACACTGTTGGTTGCGTGATCGTTATTCGTTACTTTAATAATAAATATTTTTATATATAAAGAAATATAATTTCAAAAAGTCACAGAGAAGTTTGAATATCAGAACCTTAAATCATGTAAGTAATCGTGTTTTTAATAGCGCAATCAAACGTACGTTAAGCACTACGTCCTACGGTGGTATTCACATCATAACGTGCTTATCGAAGTAGGTTATCTTACTTAAATGTGTAATGAAATATAAAAAATGCGTTAACAGACTCATATACATACATATTTTTATGATATTACGGTATACTTGAATGGAAAGTTCGAGTAATAAAAAAATATTTTTGTTTATAAAGGTTTATTAATAAATAACGCTTCACACTCAACGGCCCCCAGTAGGACTCCTGTGTCGGGGGTCCGGAAACACACACAAAACACTAACACAAACGCCCAGACCACAACAAACATCTGTATGGCTAATACAAATATCTGTCGTGAGCGTGGATCGAACTCGCGACCGCCAGTACATCTGCCAGTTCTGTGACCGTTGCGTCATTCATACGTTGTGTCATTTCATAAGTCAAGAATTTATCGAAAATAGACTCGAGAGTCCAATGTTCATATTATGTTCTGTTTATGCTGTAGCATTTACATTTTCATAACAAAATATAATTTAAATTTTCAGGACGGTCGACGGCAAGGATAAAAAGGATAAGAAAAAGAAAGGTTTGTTTTAAACTCGCGTTACTAAGCGTCGGCTTCGCACCCACCGTAAATGTTGCGTGACTAACATCGAGTTCGACTGTTACCTACATGCTTCTCTCAGCCACCGAGAGAGTTCTAACAAATAGCCATTACTTTATCATTCTGTTGTCTGTACAATTAACGACTGAAGCGGGGCATGTACTATGCTTCCACATTAAAATGGCTACAGCGACCTTTGGTTCTGTATCTCTTACAGAGTTTTTAATAAAATTGTATTTATACTTTCAAGGTATTTACTCTACATATCGTAATGTATTGAAGAAACGTACCTTGTAAACGTACTGATGGACAATGGCCATACGCTTGAGATTTCACGAGATTCGATGTTAAATTATTATTTTATCATGTAGTGCCATCTCTGTACAATTATTAATTTCACCTCTCTTGTAATCTTCTTAACGTCTTTAGTTTTAAACTTACTTCAAAATGAAATTAACATGGGCTACGGTTTGTGTACCTGTTGTAAATTTTTGAAATTACTATCGGTTTTATGTCTTCATGTTTTATGTAAATATGTCATAAATGTGAGTATAATATAATAAAATTTATTTATTATGTTCTGCTTGTGACGATCGTCACCGTTTGATGGGATTAAAAAGCGTAAGACAATTTATAATTTGATTTTTTTTGTTATTTTCAACGTAGTTTATCCCATCATACTTATTATTATATACATCCATTGCTTTGATATAATAATCTGGAACGTTACTATATGTATTATGTTGAATTAATGAAGCGTTCGAAACCTGTGGTGAATGTTTTAATTGTTGTAAATTTCAGATTGGTCATTTAAGAATGTCACATCCGGAATATCTATATAAAGTAAGAAGATCTATTTATTTACCCCGTAAGACTAATTAATAAAGACCAAGGTTTGTAATAAACGCTGAAACAACGATTATAAAAGACTAATAATATAATATAAAACATTCGATACCAAATTTATAAATTTATGTTATTTTACTTGTATTTACTTTTAAAAATTAAGAATTTTTCCATGACAAAGCATTTATTTTTATAAGTGGGGCCTAACTTTGTATGTTTTTTTTTTACTTCGAAAATTTTTTGACTTTTTTAATTAAATATAATTGACTTTAAATTTGTGAAAAATAAACGTTACAGCACAATTTGAATCCGCTTGAGACGTGTCTTGTTCGTCCACGAAGTTGCCAAAGTAGCTTGTAATAGCAATCTGCTTTTAAGAAAATCTTTTTAATATTTCGTCTCTGAACTCGCTAATGCTGACATCTACGTCACCGTAAGTTTTACGCGAAGTGATGAATTCCGCTCAAAATCAGTGTGAAGTAATTTTAGGCACTATTCTCATTATCGATAACCGTAGCATATTTAACTAATGCTAGCGAATGATATTCTGTTTAAAATTTTAATGATAGATGTTACGCATTGTAGTTATACGAGGTATTAGGAACACCACACTAAATTTACATTTGAACGAGGATTAGATATTTTTTACTTCTTTATAAAATTGTGGTGTTAAAAGTTCAGCTTATTCGGTGCATTCGAATACCTGACAGAGGTGTAAGGGCACGACGTTTTTATATATTTCGGTATATTGTGCTTAGTGATATTAATATGCTCATAGTTCGAGTGTGAGTTAGCGATAGCTCTAGCTAGGCGTTAGAGTCTTTGTAATACCTAAGGGAGTGATGACCGAATACCGCAGACCTGACTAGACGCTGGTCTTATCCATTCATTTATTGATTCCTAGTTTATAAATTTATTTAATTAAATACCCTGTTATACATACGTGACTTTGTTATTTTACAGCATATTACTCTTGTGAAGTCATTCTGCACCGCTATATTTCCTGTAAATATTTTTGTTTTAGTCATTATCCTATATAAATATATATTATCGAGTTACTGTACTAATTATTACTTGTCGTTACTAGCGACAAATGCATAATCTTTATTTAATGAATATGCCATGGTTAAATTTGTATAATTTCTTCACGCCACAGTATTGACTTCCGAGTTAAAGTTAAGTATTTAGTGATAAGTATATGCTTAATTTTGTATTTCGTGTCGGTTTGTATCACGCAACCGACATTACCATGCGATTATTTGTTTAGTCCCTGATGAAGGATGTTGTGCATGTCAGAGGGCAAAGTTGAAACGATGTAATATATTGTACCTTTGAATAAATATAAATAAATACGTAATATATAGGAAAAAACACGGTTTTTTATTTTGTTACTTATTTCCTTTAAAAATATAAAATAATCTCGAATATATGAATCTAAATTATAGTAAACTTTCTTGTTTTAAATGTTGTTATTTTTTATTGTACTAGAACGTTATCAAAGCTATTCAGTTAACATATAGTAGGTATGTATAAAGTAGTATTTATTTCTTGGAATTTTATGTTTAAATAATCCGTACTATAGCATTTTAAACTATTTTTGAATTATAAAACTGTGACACTATTCGTAACTAATTGTACAAAAAGGACATTTTAACTTATAGTTCGTATAAACCCTGATAAAAGAAAAGTTTTGTTTGTCTGTTAATGATGACATCTGAATCTATATTTAATAATTTACTCATTTGTAGAAAGCTGTATTCAGAACTAATCTATAATACAACTTACCACGCTATGACTTTTTTTCGTGGGGAAAATCCATCATGGATACCCTCCAGCGCGGGGACGCCAGAGGGTTATGTCAGACTCCTACTGACTAAAAACCACCACGTGTGAGCAGTCGTCCGCCTGGGTGGGGCGAGATGGGGTCGCGCTAGCATTCGCCACCTCACCACGCTATGACTTAGCATAGCATTAGCTAGACACTACGTTCAAATTATCTGTTAGTACTATATCCGGCCAGTATTTATTTGTGGTTTTATCTGCTTTTTTTTCTCGAGCTAGTTTGATAGAATCGTTCCGCATGATACCTTTCGTGAGCGCGAGAGCACGGCTATAATTTACAACAAAGAAAAAGAGAAAGAAAAATTGTTTCCACATGCGCATCCTCAGTTGTATACGGCAGTTAGTATTAATATTTCAGATCTTTATCGGTCATGCAGAAGTAAGTTGCAAGAGAAGCTCGTATATTAAAACTAAAGTAAATTTAAAAAAAGGCTACGATAATTTTTTTACGTGGAACGTGATCTACGAACACCTTATATATTTTACTGCTTTATCGCGTGTTGTTTCGTCCTGATTCAGCTTCTTACCTCAAGGAACGCTTTGAGTTTCTTTGCGACACCCATGATCGCTCCCTTCGATCTGACACCAATTTAATCCCTACTACTCCGTCTCAGTGCTTTGTGGCTACGGCACCAAAGAATATAGGCATCCCCTCTCTTCCCGTGGGAGTCGTAAGAGGCGCCTAAGGGATAACAAGATTCCACTACCACCTTGGAACTTAAGAAGCCGACCTATGGCGGGATAACCATCTAACCACTGGCTTTGAAAGACACAAGCCGAAGACGGGCAGCAGCGTCTTAGGTGCGACAAAGCCAGCCCTGCGGTCACCAACCCGCCTGCCCAGCGTGGTGAATATGGGCAACACACATGAGTTCACGCATTTTTGGCGCAAACTTGTGGAGGCCTATGTCCAGCAGTAGACTGCGATAGGCTGAAATGATGACGATGACTCCGTCTCATACTACTTCCTATTACTCTAATTCCTTCTCTGTTGAAGCTTACCAACTTTGGAACTCTCTCCCTCTTCCTATTAGACAAGCTCAATCTCTCTTCTCCTTCAAAAAATACCTTAAACTACACTATTTGTCACTAAACACGTCATGATCTCCTATATCGTCTTTGTATGATATAATATTATATATTTATTATGTATTTAGATATGTCTGTATTATATACAGGGTGGCCGATCACTTGACGTCATAAAAAAAAAATTAGGTCCGGTATGTTGTGGGGTATCCGAATCACCCCCATGTATGTTAGGCGATTTTTTATAGTTTAGGAGTTATGAATTTTTTTCGATTTTATGAGAAATTTCGACTTGACCATCTTAAAAAATTTCTAAAAAAAAAAGAAAAAATTTTTTTAGAGTTTTATTTTTTGCAACTGAATTCGCATAAGTTATACTTTTATGCATAAAATAATCAGCTGCGTAGCTTTGATGAAAGTTATGAAAATGTTGGTCTAAAGTCAAAAATATACGTTCCGTGAATTAGGACTTAAATTTTCAACTTTAAATTAAAAATCTAAACAGGTGACCTTATGATTTTTTAGTTAGTCTTAAAAATGCGCCAGACTCTCAGCTTTCATAATAATAATAAAAAAGCCGTACTTAATATGGAAAATTTGGCTAAAATCGGTCTTCAAAGACAGCAAGGTGGAGAATTCTTAAAATTAGCCTATTGATTAAAAAAAGTTTTTTATCATTCCTAAGGCTAATTAATGATTAGAAAATGCTAGAAACCTATTGTGTTGGTTGGATAAGAAAAGTTTTAGGCTTTTAAGTAAGAACAAGATCATAATGTTAAAATCATTTAATATTTTTAAATGTGCCTTCAGCAACACATGATCATTAACATTATGATCTATCTTGTGTTATATGTTATCTATTATCTTGTTCTTACTTAAAAGCCTAAAACTTTTCTTATCCAACCAACACAATAGGTTTCCAGCATTTTCTAATCATTAATTAGCCTTAGGAATGATAAAAAACTTTTTTTAATCAATAGGCTAATTTTAAGAATTCTCCACCTTGCTGTCTTTGAAGACCGATTTTAGCCAAATTTTCCATATTAAGTACGGCTTTTTTATTATTATTATGAAAGCTGAGAGTCTGGCGCATTTTTAAGACTAACTAAAAAATCATAAGGTCACCTGTTTAGATTTTTAATTTAAAGTTGAAAATTTAAGTCCTAATTCACGGAACGTATATTTTTGACTTTAGACCAACATTTTCATAACTTTCATCAAAGCTACGCAGCTGATTATTTTATGCATAAAAGTACAACTTATGCGAATTCAGTTGCAAAAAATAAAACTCTAAAAAAATTTTTTCTTTTTTTTTTAGAAATTTTTTAAGATGGTCAAGTCGAAATTTCTCATAAAATCGAAAAAAATTCATAACTCCTAAACTATAAAAAATCGCCTAACATACATGGGGGTGATTCGGATACCCCACAACATACCGGACCTAATTTTTTTTTTATGACGTCAAGTGATCGGCCACCCTGTATATGTAAGTATTATGTATGTTTATTATATATTATCTATTTGTACTTTATTCAAATAATGTAATTCGCACATCAATTATTTGTTTACTTCCTAACTGAAGTTTCTATTATCGTGTCCTATACCCAAAGGTTGTCATGTACATCTTTCATTTTGTTTTTTTTTTGTTGTTTCTTTTAATGATGTACAATAAAGAGTATTATTATTATTAACTGAATGTCACTCCGCCCGCCCAATACATAATAGATACATATATTATAATAACTACTTATATAGATAATATACTAAATTTACTTATACTTACATATATAAATATAAGCGGGTGGAGGAATACGCCCCGGCAGAGAGATCAAACGGCCGGGGGTTAGGGCTGTAGGCTGAGAAACCGGCGAACAATCCTAGCCGAGTCGAGTAACACCGCCTTCTGCATCCTGGTTGCGAGCGAACCGTCCCGGATCCCCAGTTGCCTCAGATGGTGAGCGAGGCTAACCGGGATCAAACCGTTGGCAGATATTACGATAGGGATTATTTCAGCGGACCCCACACCCCACATGTCGACAATCTCGTGCGCCAGATCCAGATATTTATTATTATTATTATTATATTCTTAGATGATTTTATTTCAATCAAGTTGGAATAAAAGTTAGTCAAAAGGAAGAAGTGTAAGTATTTTATTTATTAAAATAGGAAATATGTGAAATAAAACCAAAAACATTGTTTCATACGATATTTTTATTTCGAATTCGATCATGATCACGCCACACACTACAACATCATTCGTGTACATTTACCATAACTTCGATTTAATTCATTGAATTTTAGAGGTACTTCCACAAACCGCTCCGATGAGCACACAACTCGCCTACGTTCACTTCTCGCATCAATATACTCCACAAATCAATTTACAACCTCAAAGTATTTTACGTAAACAACATGACTACAACTATTTGTAATAAATCTTTGGCAGCTCTATGGAAAATATACCTCTAATTTATTTAATTTAATTTAATGAAAATGCAACTTCGAATATAATTATTATAACAATCACAACAGTTTCTTGACGATACTATCTTATATTCGCCCTTAAAATAGTAACATTAGATTGATTCGATTTTAATAATATGTACTCATAAATTAAGATCACTTATTTGATTTCATTATAAATACGAATATTTACATCTTTACTATTCGGGGGTTTACTCCTTCGTGCTTACAATATAATAAGAGAAGAATTAAAATCTTACCTTCAGCACAGCTAAGACTTTACCTAATTTAGAAGCGATCTTTTAAGGCTAGTTTTAATTTTTATTTTGATTCATTATTATTTCATCGCAATGATCCAAAGCCGTTGTTTTTGAAAAACTAACTAAATGTCAAGGATTAAATTAAAAAAAAAAAAAAACTTGTTAGATAATTAATTTTTTTATAAACATTGTAAAATAAAATAAAATATATATACCTATATACTAATCTACTATATAATCAAAATGATTGAGAGTTTGTAATTTCTGTAGGCATCTTTTGTCATCAAACATCCCGAACTACGTACGTTTTGTTTATAAATATAAAACTATTTATTAAATATTAATAACTATTATTGGTGTTCTTTTTTGTCCTAATAAAATCTCTACGTTAAAAATTTTGAAATTATTGAGGACGTTGTACTAATTCTCGAACATACTTTTTAATATCACAAATCTCTGTAAATCTAGTCTCTATACTAATCAATAAAATAATATCGTTAATGCGATGGATGGTTAATGCGTGTTATTATATTTTTAAATGTCTGATTAAGTTTTATTTTTAAATATTAGAATAGTAATAATATTAAAAGCCTTTAAGATTTATAGAAACATTCTTATTAGGAATGAAGTTTAACGTTATCAGACGTTCTACACGAAATTTAAAAATATTCTTAATCTTAAAACAGTGAACATGTGCGATTATTGCCTTTGCGATTACTATCGATTTATTATACCTACTAAAAGAGGCACGACGGCTGCTATTGCACATTTGACAAAGTTATCATAATAATATATTATATCATATATATAAGTATTAGTTATACAGGATTATATAACATTAATTCGTTAACACCAGCAATAAATAAACTACGATGATTTCCTACAGCTATTCGATGCTATTTGACTTTAATGAAATTTAACAATTTTCGTGAAGCTCGACGTTTGTTAATATACCTGTGATTACTCGTAAAAATAGTAATAATAATTAATCATTGTAAATGAGTGTCGATTTCTTATGCAGTTGAAATAAAGTAATTAATTATTACATTTTGATTACATGAAACTTGTTATTTTTTGCATTTTATGTATCTACACGTACATTTTTTCGTTATGTATGTATCGTATTAACATTAAATAATTTCTTTTTATAGATAGCAAACTTTAGTATGATTCATATAGTACGTAATTAAAAATGACGCATTTAATAAAAAAAAGTCACATAGTTTTCACAATACATCAGTTTAAATATTACGTTTACAGTAAAATACGTATATTGTAGAATAATGTATATTTTTATATTATTAAAATAAAAGAAAACTTTTCATAAGCTTTTCGTGATGATGTGTTATATACATATTTTTACAATGCTTATGAATGTTTGTAAGCTGTATGTTCTAATATTCCGAGTCTAATTACGTGGCCACTAGATCGATTCACAACTCTTTTATAAAGCTTAATCAAGCTCTTTAAAAAATCGAATATTGTTTAATCGTAACTATAATTAGTAAGCCTTATATAATTATTTATTATAACAAATCTAAACGGATAGTTGAATAATCTATAATGAAATAATGAAAATATGACACTCTTATTAATAATAATACAATGTTGTAATTAAACATCACGTAACAATATTGGTACGTTTAGACCAAAAAACTGAATACAAATTAGAAATGTTTAGCGTTTAAAGTAAGACAGTATAAGGTTTAGAAACAGAAAGTGTTATATAGACCATTTATAGAAGAATTCGAGCACAAACTACATACACGTTTATAATATACCTAATGTCTAATACAATATGAATTGATTCTAGCGTTTTTTACTCTAATTTGTTACCCGATTAAGAGGTATTTACACGTGGTTACACCAATACCGTGTCAATAAGTTGTATGTATAATAAAATAAACATACAAAACATAAAACAAAACGATGTAGGCGGTATTGAATCGAAAGATTTTATGGATTAAATAACTCTGTTTATTTATACATCTGTGAACAATTAACACCGTTCTTATTCTTTAAAAAAATGAATGTCTAAAAATATGGTCGTGTTTATACATAGCTAAATAACTTTCAAGTACCGATGCAATTTATGTAAATAGGCACGATCGTCGGTATTCGTACATTATTTATAAGTACATAGTGATAAACTCTTAAACACTAAATAACGATGCGTCATTTCTGACAAAACAAACGATAATATCTACAACGTTTGATATGTTTTTTATTGCCGTGACGATTTATTATATTATGTCATAAATTGTTGATACAATGGCAGTCATGCCTAGCGATGTTCGTAGCAGAGCGTATTGCAGCAGCCGCAGACACACAGCATGCATACTCGCATAAGTGCAATGTCGTGTCCACATACCTTCATTGATTTTTTTCAAATGTCTAATGTCAAATAAACATGTTCTATGAAATAAATTATTTTAAATTGTTTGATTACATACGATTCTATGAAAATAGATTATATTGTTAGTAGTTTTTCATTTGACATTTGACATAACGTACGTTTTCTCTGATAGCGTCACCGTTTGTGCCTCAATTCCGTCGGGTCTATATAACACTGAGCGTTTCGTGGGCGAAATGGGAGCTGTACAGCCAGCCACCAGAGTCAAATTCCCCCAGCTTAATACTAAACATCCTCCCGTCGGAAAGATGAAGTACGACATATAAGACATACACACATGCAACACACGTCTACACATTTTTTTCCATTTCACAATCATGCAATGACTGACTGTCGCGTCACTGGCAAATCTAGCATTTTCTTTTTTCTTTTCTTCTAAAATATGTACACAAATTGTTAAAAAAGACATATCATAATGCGATAACATTGAATGCACAAGTAGAATGTGTAGTATGAAAGTAGAATGTTTTTGACGTAGCATGTATAAATTCGCCAAACACAAAAATGCCAAAATAAAATAAGGAAGCCAACGTGCATCTTATATAGCCAAAATAAAGTGCAACAGGACACGGAAAGTGCAATGTGAAGATAGATCTGAAAGATAAATAATCATGTTCTGGGATAATTTACGCACATATACATACACAATATGTACATGTCAATACACACAAATTGGAAATATTTTATGAACTAGAAAAGGATTAACATAAAATTAGGCTTCACTGTGTTTTGTTTACGTATGTTATGTAACAATGTGTAACATTATTCAAATGTAACAAGTTTTCGTATTTATTATTGTTTCATTTCACTCTTTCATTACATTTTTATTACAATATGCTATAACAAGGAAAAATTCATCGTGAGTGTATAAACGGTTATAAGCGATTTCACTTATTTAAAAATATCTAAAATAGTGAAAAGTACGAGTTGCACAATAGAAATTATTTTATTAGTAACATATTACTTATTACGTTAGACCCACAGCCAAATGCGTCGCTTTCGCACGATTGCGTTCATAGCTAAAAATAATCTTAATTTATATATTTCGCTTTTTGTGTGTCGCAAGTGGTCTAATAAACCTATTTCTATATCGTACTGTCCATCTTAAAATTATATAGCTGCAATCCATCAAATAATCGCAAAAACTTTGCGCGTTATTTAACACATTAACAGCCTTAGAGGTCGGTTTTGGCGCCACTTGTTTAAAAAAAAAAAAACAAAACAATTCGTATTTAGCCCGCAATTTTATGAAATTCATATAATATTATTACTGATTTCTTTTCCCCGTTGATCTTCATATGGTCGATATTTTATATTGAATGTGGCGCCCGGGTCAAACACTGGAAGTCGATGTATGCCTTGTTTACACTGTATAAAAATGTAAATTTAGAACCCTTGTATTTGTACTTGCCCATCATAATCGACGACCTAGAGAGACAGTCGGTTAAATTGAGCCAGTCCTCGTGTTAAATATTTGACGGACCGATATAAGAAAGGGCAATGCAGCAAGGCAGCCATCAGACGTTCCAGCGCATGCCCGCCGACGTAGGCGACGCGTCCGAGGCTGTTAGAACAAGAGGAAGCTGACCCTGGTCCGGCGCGCGTCGCCCTTGCCGCGCCGGCCCATGCCGTACTGTCACATGGCCGTGTCCGCCGCGCTCGCCGGCTTGGCGTCGCCGCCGCCGCCGCCCGCCGCCTCCTCGTCGCGCGCGCCGCGCCCCGCGCCCGCCGCCGCCAGCCCCGTGAAGTCCAGCTTGTACTGCACGAGAACACGCGCGTTACTACGGCGCCGCATAGCTCCCGGGAGGCTTTGCGGCTCGATAATAAAACGCTCATGCGCCGATGTAGCATCGGTATTATTATATGAGATTTCCCTGCTATAATGGACAGTTACATCGGGAAAATAGAATCCGGTATCATTATTATACTTCATCTTATGATTGCATGGGATATCGCATGAAATTTTACTATTATAGTTTTCATTACGAGCATTATACGCGTTTTATTAAAGATACCCGGAGCCGAGACCGATGCCTACGGCATCGCTACGGCACCCATTCAAATGACAATGAACACCATGCACGCGTATACAGATTTCTTTCCATTAACAACTATTTTTATGACCAGTTAGGCTGAAACGCATTTTTCAATGGCAGCGCCAGTTATGGGCCGGTGTCACTAGCGGTTAACTTCATAAAGTATATAGCGTATGACTTAAAGTTATAAAATGTCTTAGTGGCACTTTATACACTTTAAGATTAATGATAGTCACACAGATTCTAAGCTAAAAGTAAATTATTATTTGCAACATCACATAAACAACATCCAGGTATCAACTATCATATACACCACCAAACACTGCTACACTAAACTTGTAAAATACCACGACTTCAATATATTCATGTTAAAGTAAGTTATTGCAGAGGTTACAAAACTTTGTCAAACGCCAAAGCCAACAACTTCAATCCACACAAATACATACATTATCCATTTAAAACACTATTTTCACTCTTAAATGTGGATGCTTTTCGCAAATTTGGCTTCCAATGCATAGGAACTCTCTCGGGCATACAGAGGGAGTACTGAAATTACCAAAATAAAAAGAAACTTAAAAGGGACCAGAAATAAAAAGCAAAGCGTAGTACAGTAAAAACATTTTGTGGAATACGTTTCGTTATTGGGGGTGAGAAAAATATCCTTTGATAGGAATGTTTACGTGAAATTTTGTTGTTTCGACGTTAGGATATGGAAATTGATTCAACGATTTGTCTAGCTTTCTAGCTTACTTCTGCTCATGAAATTAATCAGAAAAACCACAACGAAATGTTTACTAAGAACAATCGATTTACTATACAAAATTCTCAAGAATACACAATGCATGCTTAAGTGACTACATACACAGGTACACACAGAGTTACATGAATATTGGTGTTTTTGAAAGTGCAAGACTGAGACAGACCGAATCGCCCCTTGCATTTGTTGAGGTTTTGTTTATCGCTTTGTCCAACGGTATAAGACCCTGGCGTTGGAAGCCACCCAGAGTTAGGCGATAGGAAAACAGAAACAAAAAATCAATATAATATACAATTAAACAAAATGGGACTTGATAAGTTTCAAGAGTTCTATTACTATACCAATCTAAATAAACTAATTGCTAAGAAGATTTATTCTTGTGTAAAGTTTGATAAGCTTTTTAATTTTTATAATACGTAACAATTAAATGAGAAGCAAAAATTTTAAGACAAGAATAAATCTGTGGTCGGTAATTACACTTGTGACCCCCGTAAGTCTAACAGTCAACGAAATATAATCTTTAAAGTACTTAACGGGTGCAACACTCTGGTGTCTTTTAATCACTCCCACACTCTTCTCCCACGGCAAAGGTACCTAAGGAACATTACGTTCCGATGCACTAAAATCTTTATATTGACTAAAAAATTGTCTATATTTTAATATGTGCCATGTGTTGATCGAAAATGTTGTAATTTGATTCACATAAGAACAAAGGGTGTTATAGATCACCTTATTTGCACAGTCGAAGCACGTCGTGACGACTTTGCTTATGACATTCATGAGATGTTTGGTTTCTTGAATGACGTTGTCGACTTTGCTAAATGTAGCCGCGCGGCCTACCGTCGGCTCCTTCACCGTGAACTGGAGTTGTTGGACGTAGGTTGGTACTTTATCTAAATGTTCTAACAGCTCTTTTTTTATTGTCCCAGCAGGCACCTTTACGAGAAGAAAATTATTAGAATAAATAATGTTGATATTTTTGTTGCTTTGAATGAAAAAATTACCTGATAGGAAAACTGTCGAACGATTTTATACAATCTATTAGCTTCTTCCGCAAAGTATTCGGCTTGTGTGAAGAGGTCTTGTGTAGTGTTGAGGCGACCTTCACCTTTGGTGAACTGGTACATAGCGAAGGCCATGGAAGACATATTTTTTGCCCTAATATAAAAAAAACAACAACAATATTTCCTTAGAACAATACGTGCTACTGGTTATTTAATTAAAAAAAAAATATCTCAATTTTATTTTTGTAAGAGCAAATATTGTAGAAATAATTTTGTAAACCTCTTCACAATGTCGTTGTTTTCGTCGGCACCTTGCCATTTATCCGTCTCCGCGTCCATCTCGGAAGACATCATTTTCATTTCTAAGCCCGATTTGGCAATTTTCGCTTGTTCGTCGGAATCTAATCGTACCGCTTTTAAGGGTTTACTTGTCGTTCCATGTTTCTGTTTAAATATAAATAAGAAAAAACATTAATGAAGTTATGTTGAGCGAACTGAGGTAGGGCACAGCAGGAATTTCCTGCTCAAAATACGGAGCAGCCCGACTGGGGTAGTACCTCGACCTCGACCAGATCACAGCAAAATAATACTGTTTTCAAGCAGTATTGTGTTCCTGTTGGTGAATAAGGTGACCAGAGCTCCTGAGGGGATTGGGGATTGGGTCGGCAACGCGCCTGCGATGCTTCTGGTGTTGCAGGCGTCTATAAGCTACGGTAATCGCTTACCATCAGGTGAGCCGTACGCTTGTTTGCCGACCTAGTGACATAAAAAAAATATTTTGAGCGTTCGCGTACGAGCGCTATGCAGCAGCAGTCAGTACTCACGCCCGGGCGCGGCAGGCTGCAGTACTGCTGCTGGCGCGGCGCGGCGAGGCCCAGCAGGCCGCGCGCCAGGCGCGCCGCGTCCGCCAGCAGCCACGCCCACATGTCCACGAACACGTCGAGGTTCTCGCGCGCCGCCGCGCTGCCCGGGTGCGCCGCCAGCGTGCGCGCCGCCGTCACCACTTGCGGCCCGTATATCCGCAGGTTTATCTCGGCGAACTTCGCGCTCACTTGCAACGTTTCCGACATCGCTATGTGTCTTAACAGTTTGCAAACCTGCAGATGATCTCAATTTAAATTAAATACATTTTTGTCAGTATCACTTATTAAATATAACCTGCCTCAATTATGTGATCTAGTTGCTCGTGCAGCCGACTCGCTATACTGTGCAGTCTCTCTGATTCTCTCTCACCACAGGAACTAGCTGAAATTTATGAATAGGTGTGATACATTTCATATTTTTTTATTACATTATTACTATTTTTAATTAGGTTAGGAACACCAACTAAGGAAGTAGGTGATTTTTCAACCGACTTCCAAAAAAGGAGGAGGTTCTCAATTCGACTGTATTTTTTTTAATGTGTGTTACTTTAGAAGTTTTGACTGGATGGAGCGAAGTTTTGACTGGATGGAGCGATTTCGACAAATTTTCTTTTGATTGAAAGGTGGTATGTGTCATTTGGTCCCATTTAAATTTATTTGAGATCTAACAACTACTTTTCGAGTTATATCTAATAATGCGTTTTTACTTGACGCTTTTTTCGTCGACCTACGTTGTATTATACCGCATAACTTTCTACTAGATGTACCGATTTTGATATTTTTTTTTTGTTGGAAAGGGGATATCCCTAGTTTGGTACCATGATAAGGAAACTAGGATCTGATGATGGAATCCTAGAGAAATCGTGGGAAACTCTCGAAAATCCGCAATAACTTTTTGTTGGACGTACCGATTTTGATCATTTTTAATTTAATCAAAAGCTGATGTTTATCGTGTGGTTACATATAAATTTTATCGAGATCTGATAACTACTTTTTGAGTAATCTTTGATAACGCGTAGTTACTTGACTATTTTTTCGTCGATCTACGTTGTATTACTCGTCGATGTAATTGAAGTCGGTTTTTTTTTCGTTTGCGAGCAAACACAATTATTTTTATTTTTCGTTTGCGATCAAACACAATTATATGATTATATGGTTACCATTATTGTACCACTGGTGGTGTGGTACCTTGGTAAAAGCGTGTTGTTAGCATATAAGACCCACCTATGTGTGCAAGGTCGGAAGCAAGTTTCCTCGCCTCCTCAGCGAGTGACGACAAGTCTCGGGCTTGTTCTCTCGCTGCAGCCACCAGTGCGCGTTCTAGTTCGGATGCTGCACTAGTAGCTCCAGTACACGCACTTTCTAGAGCTGCTACACTACCACCTTGTTCTTCCTAATATATAGTATTTTTTTTTAATATTTACAAAACATATTTGTTTGCAGCAAAGTGATAAAGCAAGTACGAATGAAAAATATGAAATTATTTTAAAATATAAAATAAAATATCCTCACTAATGACACGGCGACTGCGACAAGTCTTTCCAGTTCATAAGCTATTCTTTCAGCGAGCGCAAGTATCCTTTGTCTGTGCTCGTGTGAGGTATAAGCAGAGTCCGTGAAATCGTGTGTTCGTTCGACGAGCGCTCTGAGTGTGGCGGCCAGCGCTCTCCTCCTCGCCGCGTCCGCGCCGCCGCGCGCCCTCGCCGCTCTCACTTGCGTGGACAGGCCGCGTAGCGCGCCCAACGCCGTACCCGCCTCCCACTGCGCAGCCTGGCGATCGGTTCAAACATTTCGGACACAAATTTGACACTGACGGTTTTTAAAAATTGTGACTCAGTTAAATGTTGTTAGTTAGTTATTTTATAAAACAGGTGCTTTGTATGATAATACAAAGTATTAAAAAAAATTATACCAGCCCACGAAAATTGATTTTTTTTTCTGTTTATCTGTGATTAATAAATATGAAAGTGAGATGTAAACTTAAATACATTAAAAATAAAATATTGCGTACTCTTATGCTGTAAATAAGTAACGTGGTTGTTAGCTGCACAAGAAGCTTGGTACATTGTCGTTACTCGACATGTGTTTCTTTCTTACGCAAAAACTAATTTTAAGCTATCTACTTTTTCCTAGGCGACTTTAGCGTGATCGTAGCGAAATTGTGATGTTATACATACAATATAAAACCTAGTTAATTTTTTTTGATGTATGTAATATAGAGGTTTAAAGCTTTACAGAGTAAGTGCTGTAATTAAAGTTATCCTTTCTCATGACAATTGTTTTACATTTATTTCGAAATTGGATTCGATTTTATTTTAGGTCATTTTGTGTAAGCATGAGAAAAAATATCTAAATTAAATTCTAATGCATAAGAAGTTGTTTTCAAAGGAAGCGCTATTGAATAACTAGTAAAATGCATATTATGTACGCTTTTAGAGGAAAAGGCACTCATCTACCTACATTTAATTTATGTACCTGCTCGTGACTATCCGAGAAAGGTTGCAACTACAAGAGAAATAAAAATCGTGTTTAAGTTCAGAAAGTTAGAACGGAGAAATGAGAAAAAAACAAAAGTTTAGGATTACAGGAGAGGTCGTTACAAAAGTTGAGAAATCTTTTATTAGTATACTTACGATTAAAAATCCCTTCTTTCCTTATACATTGTTTGTAGAGTCGATTACAAAACAAATTAAAATTTTACATAGAGCTATATAGAATAAGCAAAAAGAAACAAAGGTACACAAGATAGAATATTAATATTAATTAGAATATTGCATAATAGCTTAGTGGTTTGAACAAAAGATTTTTTATTGCTTACGTTATAATTTATGAAATAGTAAGTTATTAACATACTGAATAAATTAAACAATTATGAAACATTATAATTAGATTAGAACAGTTGGTTAGTCTGTGGTTTGCCCATTGTGATAGCTTAAAGATTTTAATCACTCCTCGTACTAAAATTCCCCGTCGGAAGCAGGAATAGATTTATCGTCATTGACAAAGTGTTTTCGTACTTTATGACATAATATAACGCTTTTAGGATAAAGGATGTTTATGGCCGGACGTAAAGTGCCGGCTAGTAAGTTAAACGGCGGACGAAGATGAATGTCAGCGATTGTATCAATTCAGTCGATCCCTTATTACTGATCTATTAAGTTCACTATGATTTTATTTCGTTTTAATATTACTATACCTTGTATTTTCAGTTTTCTGATTTATTTTAACAGTGTAATGTAGGCTAAAATACTTATCATAATAATTAAAATGTGACACTTAAAACTGGCTAGTTTGATTTAATTAGTTCAATATATTGTTGTTATTAACAAACAACCAAGAATTACTTCAGTCAAATAAAATAATTTATTATTATACTTCACTTATTGATAACTATTTTTATTTAGCAATAAGAATAATGTTTCTGTATTAATCCTATTAACTAATTTAAAACTAGTATTATTATAATTTAGCAACGTAACGTAAAACATGTATAAGAAAAAGAACAGTATAATTTATATATAAAATAAACTAATAATGTAAATGTAGTAAAAAAATTGAAGTAAATCAATTTTTATATTATTTGTGAATATTTTTATTACTATTATACTAACAGTAATAGTCGTACATGATGTGATAAGAGTTATGGTTTTTATAAATTTACTAAATCTTATAATGAGATGGAGAAATTGAAAAAAAAAATATAATAAAGATTTGCGTCATTAATGTGCTACGCTTATAGGTAAGTAGTTTATTTATATTTTAAGAAAATATTAAGAAACGTTTCTTTTTAATATGAAAATAACAATACTACAATTAATAATCTCATTGTTAATTGTAGTCTTTGAAAGATTTATGAAAATATTAGCAAAGCGTCTTCAGTTAACATATAATATTTAGTTTCACATGAACTAAGGTTAATAACATCCAACTCGGTTAAAGTTTATGAGTATGTATTTGGTTTGTATTTAATTTTTCGGAACATTTCGTAAAGTATAAATAGGTTCATGCTTTCCACGCTCGTATTACTACGTAATTAAGTTAGCGTGTACATAATCTTTGCATACTCATTAGAAGTAAGCCAATGAACTTTAATAGGGGGATCGAATTTTGTTAACAATTCTTATAGAATTGGACGTATTAATACTGAACGACTGCACGTTTTTAACAACGGTACAGTATATAAAGGATAGTGCCAGTACATTTAAATACATTTCATTCATACGTCTGATGTTTATTTGTCTAATGCATAGAAAAAAGTGTGATAATGTTACTTCGTCTTTTTGTTTGTTCCGATAAATGTTATTGATTTTAATAAAAATACAAAAAGTAAATAAGATATGATAAAAACAAATCACAGTGTCTTATACATCGTAATAATAATAAAAAATTCGTGAAACTTTCGACCAGGTCATATGTAATTTACATTTACATAAAGACGTTATTTAGGGGGGAAGGGGTCGTCCATTAATCACTTGATGCTTTAGCGATTTTTAACCTCCTTGGTCGGGTTTTAGACCAGTCCCACTCTATAACCAAAAATCACATGTATTTTTCTTTGTGAAAAGTATGTATATATTGAAATTTTAGAATAAAATCTTTAAATAAAAGTTTAATCCGATTAAATTTTTGAAAATTAAGCATCGTGATACAAATTTCTACTTTTTTTTGCAATCTAAAAATTAAAAAATTGTACAAATGATTTAATATTATATGCTGTTTACTTTGGTTTTCATTGAGTGTAGATATTATAATATATATTTATGACAAAAAATATGTATAAACGTACACTGTAGTACACTGATGTTTAGGTATTTTGAATTATTTACTTTCTTCAACTTAGCCTTGAAAATTATATTAAGGTATATTTCGATGTCTGTACCCTTGATAGTAAATTTTTGAATGGTCAATATTACAACCGAATGTAATGATCAATTCAATTTATTTGATCCGTAATAGAAAAGTTATAAATTTGTCTATAACTATTTACTATTTTACATTCAGTCATGTATTTGATAAAAAAGCTATATATAAATATAAAATAATTAATTACATTTTTAAACAAAATAAAACATTGCCTATTGTTCCTGACCTCATAAATTTGAGGTCAAAATGCGTAGTCCTTTGTTTCTGAGCTCCGTATACCATTTACATTTGCCATAAATATTATAATTATACTACCGGGCTCGGCGAACATTGTCCTGCCCCTAAAACAGCTACCAAATTTGATTGCTTACATACCGTTAGCAGCGTCACTTACTGGGTCCAATTGAGATAAAAACTACTCTATCTCCCAAGTTGGACCAAATTACTGATGCTTACAAAATTTGATAAAAATTGGTTCAGTAGTTTCGGAGTTACATAGCTATAGCAGCGCAACCTGCCGGGTCCAATTGAGATAAAAACTACCCTATCTCCCAAACCAACCAAACGAAGTTGGACCAAATTACAGGTGCTTACAAAGTTTGATAAAAATTGGTTCAGTAGTTACGGAGTTTATCTGGAACATACATCGCCACACGAAATATTTATATGTATATATAGATTATAGACCGAGAGCCCAAGAGGGCCAGACTCATCATTTCATAAAAGCTAAACATTTCTCAGTGCATGCTCCCAGTACCGATAAAAGCAATGGCCAAATATGAAGTTTAACTCATGGTTACTTTGCCAGATACCAGGTATCAAAGGCGTATAAAATTACTTCGAACTCGCACCCACGACTAACCTAAATGTCTGTCTAGGGCGGGATTTGAGTTATCGAAATTGACCGACTACTGAAAAAAAATCTTCTAATAGGTATCCAAGTGACACATGTGAAGATCAGTTTATGATGAATTAATAATAATATAATATATTTTAATATAAATATATATCAGTTTATATTAATTAATTAATTTTTTATCTATGACGTAAGTTTGGTTACAAAAGTTTGTGGCTCTCGTTATCGTGATATCTAATATTACTTCGAACAGAATATTAAAAAAATTACGATTTAGGAAATGACGTAAGTTAGTTGCCACTTTTTATGCCTTAGATACCTGGTATCTGCCAAAGTAACCACGAGTTAAACTTCGTGTTTGGTCTTGGCTACCTGTGTTCGGAGCATGCACTGAGAAACTATCAGCTTATAAAATAATGAAGGTCTAGCCCTCACGGGCTCTTAGGTTAGTGCTGCTGTATGTATTTATCTTAAGTCTACTTACGAGTAGTATACGTTTAATTAGTAATGTTCCGTAAATTGTGGATGTAAATATAAATTTATTACATTGGCAAGCAGCCAATACCAATATTATAATTTCAAACCAATATTTCAAATTAATGCATTTTCAGTGCACCATACACTTCGTTTACGACGAGTGATTATAGGTCATTACCTACGATTGGAAATCATGTACGTAACAACATTTATTGAAACAAATTTTATATCAGATTTAATTGAAACAAGGTTTTTGTGTTAATCAGTAAACAAAATTGTATTATGTTTGATAGTGGTAGTCTTTAGGTGTGTTAGTAACAATGTGACGTGAAGTCAGACCTCGTGGGAGTGCTCCTCGTGGCCCGGCAGCCCGTCCCGCACCACATAATGTATGAGGTCCATGGCGCGCCGCATCTGACAGAAGACCGTGTCCCGGTTTTCCCGCGCGGATGCACTGCCCGGATGCCGCAAACAGGTCTGCGTTGTACATATTATATTTTAGTGACTGTATTAAACTGATTGATTTTATTTACTGAATTTTTTCCTCATTGAAAATAAAATAATTACGAAAAATTATGTGGTGTCATGGGACACCAGGTAGGAACGAAGTTCCTTCGGATAGTATAAGAAGCAACACAATTTGAAAAAAAAATGTTGAATTTTATATGTACTTTCTAGTTCTTGATTTTTTTTTAATTTTGTTGATTGGTTTTTAATTAAGTACGTAAAAGTATTTAGGAAATTTAGTATTTTACAAAATAACAAATACCGTAAAATATAATAAATGAAACAAAATAATAATAATAATAATTCAAACTATTAAGTAAAATAAAAAAAACACGTCTTTATTTATTTTTGTCGACAGTATAAAATTACATAAATAATTTAAAAAAAGTTTAATAGTAATATTTTAGTTTTACAAACGTGATATTATACAATTGTGTGACTGATATTACGTCACTTCCGTTATATATTTTTCTTACGGTTTTAGTATCACATTTTTTTCAGTTCGGTCGCCCAGACAAATGTCAAGCCTTCCGTAAGGAACTTCGTTCCAAAACTCCGTTCCAATAATTACGAAAAACAAAGAAAATACGAATTACACAGAAATTATAATTACAAGCAGAGACAGGATTCAGTTCAAATATTATGATTACGTTATACTATGAAAATAACATTAACTTTCATAAAAAATAACTGTGATTTCATAGTATGTTAATAATTTACATATTCAAAACATTAAGAAAGCAAGTTGTGTATTGTTATTTGAAATAATAGTAAAATCGTATAAAATCTTAGCTACGGGCATCGGCTGTCGTTCTATGATAGAATAACATGAATTACGTAAACTGTGGCTGCGACAGAGGCAAGTTGTAGATATAGTACATTATTTTGGTTCCGCGATGAGAATTATTATTATTTTATGAGTTAACAAACGAGTACTGACTATGTTTATCGCACATTTCCGATAATGATAGATTGAGATGGGTCATTGTTAGGGGTGGGGCCAACGCCTTCCAAAGAAAACATGTATGTAACGCTATGCCTATTAAACTATTTACACTGAGTGCCATGTATTAAAAATGTACCTAAAATAATATAGGCAAGATAAATTTGGATCGTGTTTTGAATCAAAATAAGACAGATACAAGATTAGCGATGAGAGTAGATCCATTAATAACGGTGTGTTTGTACATACGATTTGTATAGTTAAATAAAGGAATACTGTATTACTGGTACTGGTATTTTACATATAAATTCGTCTTTCGTTTGCATTTTTAAATGACTCATAAAATTATTAAAACAAAAGGTGTGGACAGGAGGAAACAGGAGGGTGACTCTGCATAGATTATATGAAATTGGTTCAACCTTGTTACATTTATGTAGATTATACATAATAAGACTATCCAGAATATTTACTGGTATAAATTCCAGTTTCAATTATAAAACGAAAAGAGTAATAGCGGCCTATAAACCGCGTCACAAACACAGTGCGGGTGCGGAATTGGCGCAAAACCTGCATAATAGATGGGCAGGGCAACCCGAGACGGGCTTAATTTACTGTTACACTCCGATACAAAATTTATGCTCAGACATTGGTGAAAATTTCGTTTCCATAGTATTGTCAAATGACTGTGCGACATAATCTATCTTTCAGTAATATTTAAAGTAAATATAAATAAGATCGTTTTAATGATAATTACACTGGCGTTCGAGGCAAAAAATGTAATGGTATAAAATGTCAAATATTTTACATTTTAACGGTGCTATCGCGTGGAAATAAATTGTTTTAAAGTTAAATAAATTATGTTTTAAATTTTTAATACCTACTTTTCTTTTGTACGACACGAGATGTATTTTTTATTTACCGCCAATACCTTGGATGAGGTAAGTAGCATTAAAGTTGACCGTTCAAGGACATTTCTCGCAGCTGCCACTTGTGCTCTTCTCCTCTCGTCTCTAAGGTCGGCCCTTCTTTCTGCTGTCAATCTTGCAAGCTCCACCATCCCTCCTCCGAACTCCGTGAAGGCACGTACGAACTCGGCAAAGTTCGATACTGACTCTAAACGATCTAACGATCGTGCCACCTGCCCGCATACAGAACAACAGTAGTTAAGTTAAGAACAAAGTTTATTGGCACGTTGTATAAAAGTAAATGTACTTTATACCGAAGCGTGAATAACTATGAAACTTGTAATCGATTAGTACTCATATAAATACTTCCACTTCATCGACTTAGATTTTGAATTTTTCCATGATGACATTTTCATATTTCTAAAGTGATCTGTATAGTAGTTACCAATTAATAATATTTAAAACAAATATACGGTAAATATAAACTAGGTTAAACGTTGGAGATAAAAATTGAGATATTTAATAGAGATACGAATCATAATAAAAAACACTAAGTTTTAGATTTCAATATAGTTAAACCATCTGTGAATACAAAAATTTACGATTCAGCCTGTAACATCCTGCTGCTGGAAATAAGCCTCTTTCGCAATGTAGGAGAAGGATTGGACATCCACCACGCTGCTCCACCGCGATATGTTCCCTATTATTAGTAACGATCGCTACCTGGTATCCAAACTGGTAAAAAATATTAGTATGTATAAAAATATCCAGTCCGAGTAGGAATCGAACCCGCAAACGTCGGTGTTGTAGGTGACTTCTCGCACCACTATACTAGAGTGGTTGTTACAAAAATCATACATCATACATATAATAATTCATTTTAGGACCTGTTCCGCCTGTTGCTTAAGTTTGTATCGCGCACAAGTTACACTAAAGCTTTACCAGCAAAAGGTAAAACAAGGACAAGCGGGTTTCAACTCACTAATCAAATACATAATATTTGGTTTCACTGACTTGAATATACTTGAATATATTTGACAGACACATCAGAGTTTGATGCTGTAGAAGGAAAAGATATCATAAAATTGTGTCCGTGTTGGATAGTGATTAGTGTATTAGTTGTACCTTATCTTTAGCGAGGAGTAGTTGCCGTACGACAACCATGTCGGCCAGTAACAGTACTCTGGTGACTGAGGCCAACAGCGCGCGCGCCGCCGACACCATGCCGGTGCCATCACCACCTGCACACACACGCTCTATCGCACGACCTGCCGAAAAATATATTATTGTAAAGCCATGAAGACATCTTTGGAAGTTGAAATTATTTTTATCTTTTTTTTATTTTTTATGTTTTTTAGTCAAATAAAGATGCTACGAAAAGGCTTTTATCATTTTAGCATTTATAAGTTGTAAGAAATTTTTAGCAGTTATATATTATAACAATTAAGAGATATATAACAATTAAGAGATATTACAAATTTAAATTCAGCTCACAGATGTACTTTATTCTTTTCTGCACAAATAATTTTAAAATAGGCTTTATATAAGAAGTTTGCAAGGGCCAACTAATCTCTAAAAGAGATCTCTACCGATATTGATGTATAAGGATCACTTAAATAGAATCTGTCTCTTCTGCTGTGATAAATTATTTTGAAGCTTAATTAATATACATTTGCCCGGAGGATTGGTTCGCCGAATTAATTAATGAAATAATACCCTTGTAATTTATTGTAACGTCTTGGCAACAAGGGTGGCGAAATACATTTTCGTTATTAAATTCCTCGAGCGAGTATCACGTGTGTTTGTAAATTAGGTTGCCCTTTGTAATTCTTGGGTTGACAATGGTTCAACGATGTCAGTGACAATAAATTTTGCGAATAAAGAGACAAAAGTTTTCAAAGTTCCCTCGATTCTATACCGTTTTCTTCAGTGATATAAAGGTGCTATTTAAAGTTTAGTAATTTATGCTTTATGCTTTCAGAAAATCTACCGAGCCAACTAAAGTTATGCTATAATTTAGTGGTAATGGGCATTTTTTATTTAGATTGTGAGAGATAATCTTGTATTACTAACTAAGTAGCATTTACAAAATTAAGTAGGAGATAAAGTAACGTAATATCTACACGAGTGTTAAAATTTAAATGTCTAACGCCCGGTTTCCGAAAGGCTGATCAATGCAGAAATTAACAAATCATCTGTCAAATCTCTTGTTAAGCATGAAATGAGTTGCTAAAAGCATGGTTAACTACTTAATTTAATCATACTGTCAGTTGACATAACTGTCAAATTTGACTCTGGAATCGTATGTTAACCGCCATTTTGGGTTTCTGAAACGCGAATTAAGCTATAAACATTGATCAAACGTCTGTCAAATACTCGGTCAACTAATCGGTGTATATCGGCGAATTAACTTAAGGAAAACAATTATTTTCTACATGAAACTACATTTTGGTTCTTTAAAGGTATGTAAAACATATTTATAACCAAGTTTTATATATGTAATGTATGTTTTATCTTATAATAGTCTACATTTTGGTCTTGATAAACTAAAATTTTTTGTTCTTTGTTGTAGCTTACACAGATGTCTATTATTATTACGAAGAAGATACTGGTCAAAGTTCAATAATAAATAAAAACACTTCAGTGTCAGTCATCTCTATTATTGACACATTTTAATTGTTAAGTTTTAAATTTGATTACTAACAATATATAAATAATAGGGAATTTAAAAGAAAAGGTCATAAAAATATATATCTAAATATACATTTATAGGAACTATTAAAAAAATAAATATCTTATAACATACATTTTTTATAAATATACAAAGAAATAATAGATATATAAATATATAAATACAAATATTACACCCAGACTCAGACGGGAATCGAACCTGCAACCCGCGGAACAGAAAACAGGGCCACTACAAACTGTGCCAACGGGCTAGTCAGTTATTGTTTTTAGGAACTATTTCCTTTTATTGTATCTTCCTTAGATGTTTATATGATGCTTTATTAGATGTTTGAGTATTATCATATGTATTAAATAACATCACAACTAACAGTTTCTGTAGATTTTGATACATCACAAATATATAAAATAATATTTAATTATGTTACATGACCACATGTTACAAACCGAATGTCAAATCAAACTAATCGAGGACTAGCTAATTTTGCTGTGAATGACGTTTCAGCAACTCCAATTGATTTGACATCCGTTTTAAATCTAACAGCCGATTAGTAGACCTATACTTTGACAAACGTTTCAGAAACCGGGCGTTAATCGATAGCTGGTGCGATGCGGATATTGCGCCCGTGTGGGTGTGAAGGACTGAAACGTTTGTTTGTGGTAAGATATTACACAATCAAAGCTATATGTGCGTTCAGTCAATTGTTTTCAGTGATTGCTTACGCATGATTTGTTTTAAGTCATTAATTATGAAGCAGAGCGCTAAAAAATATTTACTTTACGATAAATCCGATGATGTGTGTCAAATTCAACAGATTCAGTAATCGAATTAGTTAAATATGTATATTTAATAACAATATACTTAGAAGCTGAAATAATGAAATAATAACTAAATAGGTGTGGGTAAGTAAATATAAAATTCGACAGGATTTTTATCTCATTCATTGATACACTTTTAGTGCCTTTAAAATCTTTCAAGTAAAATTCGTTCGCTTATCGCGGCACGGGTAAAATCATTTCTAGTTGATTGGAGCAGCACTCGCGCTTAAACGAAATTAATAAAGGAGCCCAAAATGTGGCTTCATGAGATTCACATCGGAGTTCGTGTTCTAAAATAAAATGAGATTGTTGACATTTACGTTATTGATTCGTGCTCTAAGCCCAATTTAGATTCGACTATTAACTATACGAGTTCTCACGCGTAAGTAGGCGAATTCCACAAAACGCAATTCAAAGCAGTTTTACTTCGTCTTATTTTTTTAAATACTTTTTCGTAAAAAAATAATATTTAGGTATTTAAGATCTAAAGCATATTTTAAAGTGAAATAGTATTTGTCGGACTTGACATAGACTATAATTAAACAGCTATACTGGATTACTTTCAGGATTGTCGACTTTCAAAGCGACGCGTCATGATTAAACGTCGCTTGACACTTTTACTACGATTGAGTCTCACTCCCCGAGGAGATGTTTTGTTTAATCTCTGCTTAGCAATACTGAATACGCTTACAGTTAACATTTTAATCTAATCTGATTTGAACTTTGTAAAATCATTAATTAAATCAATGTAAGATAAGTACATGCTACTTTATAAATGATAATATTATGTTTTATTCTGTGTTAAATTGGTTTGAATTTCGTAACCCAATCTTTGTTATGTCTGTCAATTTTATGTGAAAGTTATATAGTTTTTTATTTTTAATTTTTATCAATATTGTCGGTATACTTAAGAGGATTTTTTTTTGTAACAATTAAACCGCTCACGTAAATTCTTTGAGGTGCTGTCACCTGATTGGAAAAATAGCTTAAACTGTCACTCGAAATTTTTACTCTGATTGAGCATTGTTGTAATATTTTGTTCTTTCTTACATTTAAGAATAAAAAAATAAAAAAATCTTTACTCCAATAATAGAAATACTATAATTATAATGTTCATATGTGAGGTCACATAAAGCATGTACCGACATCAGTGTGACACTTGATTTTTTTTGCGTGCGTCAGTTTTTCTTTGTTATTATTTCTAAGTTAATTTTTTGATCTATTATATTATGATGAATAGGATTAACATAACATATAAGAGTTAATACTGGACCGGCGTCTAAATAGTTTTCTAATTATCGCATTGTACTTGATCATTTATTTGGATGATAGAATGGGTATATTTATATATAGTAAGCTATTCTTAAACGATAGGAACCGGCATTACAAGAATAAAATATTTTATCATTAAAAAGAATCAAGTAAAGAACTTTTTTTTCAAGATCGAAATTGAGCTTCGCCGTTCGATATTTAAAATTGATGACTATTATACTCACACGAAGACAAGGCTGAATAGCAAAGCGACCTCTTTGGTCATTGGGCTGAAGGCATCATGTCTATTGCTAGTATGATGGTTAGATGTACGCGAACTTTTTGAAAGAAAGAAGTGTTTTTTTTGAATTACTTACCGCCCTAGGGCTTTTCTAGCTACATTATTACCCTAAAGCGCTAATGAGTCACCTACAAGCCCCATTTGGAGGTAATAAGAACCTACTTACCGAACATGACAGATGTAAAAGTATATAATAAGTTAAAAAAAAACAATGTTCGTGATTATCATAAGTTAATTTTTGTAATAATACGTTTTTAGTCAGAAAAAAAATGGCAAAGCTTTAGATTAAGAATCATCGAATTTCGAGATTTTGGGGGGAAGGGGGAGAGGGAGGATGGGGGGGGCGCTTCCCCTGGTACCACTGCCACCCTTCGGAACCCGATGGTTTAGGAGTACGTAAAACCGATCTCGACTGCAAGATCAACAAACGATACACCTTACGTTACTCATGCTCCGTTACGTAGCTTTTACACGTTATTTTCACATTTCACACGTTATTTTAACGTTTTTACAAGGTTTTTTAACAAATGATACAACCGATGTTTAACAACCGAGAGATAGATGCTTAAAAAAATGGCGCGCCACTTATCGTTTCGCTCAAAAGCAATGTAAGCATAAATACATTATTTTATACTAAATAAATGTAAAAGGTAAAGATCTAAGACCATACAGCCTTATTTTATGTTATGTTTTTTACTTAAGTATATTTAATTTTTACTTCATCATTACAGCCTATACAGTCCACTGCTGGACATAGGCCTCCACAAGCTTACGCCAAAAATAGCTAATAAAATAAAATAATAATTTTTACTTATTTACATGACATTACTTACTTACATTACATACTTATTTATATTACATTTTTTAATATGAAAAATATTAAATTTTTATAAAAATATTAAATTTTTATAAAAATATTTAATATTATATTATTAATATTAAGAATTTATGACAGTAAATAAGTAAAAATAAAAATATATTGAAGTGAAAAACATGCCATGAATTAAATAAAAAAAAAAATGCCTAACCATCTTAGCTCAAAACTAGCTTAGAGATTTTTTGATTTTATTAGATTTTAATTAAATTTATTAGATTTAAAGCTCAAAATTAGATTAGATCCTTATGAAGAGTTATTAAATCAATCAAATATGTATACCACTCATAAGAATAAGCTATTAGAAAAACTTCCATTAAAAACAATATTGAACAATTATCAAAGCCAAAGATAAATGTATAAAACCTTTTTACTCCGATAGTTACGTATACAGAAATCCAAATCAAATTATTACTTCTATTTTTCATGTTAAACGACTGATGCACGCTGCACTTTTGTCTGGCGATTCGAACGCTAAAATAATGTATGTTTTCACATCTATTGAAAGTAATAATGTATTTTTTGTATTTTAATAATGTCTATTTATCTTTTCTATTTTTGTTCATAATGATTGAAAAACTTTAACAATAAATCACTTAAAGAGCATATGATTCTTAAATGTTACATCTATTTTTCGTATAAGACTATAAATTGACTTATTGAACGTGTAAACGTGTTAGTGATATATTATTATTTGATCATCGCAAAGGACACGTTTGATCGTCTGCGTTTAACGGAGGTGTTTTATCGTACCGCAGTATACGTCACTTACTGCTGCAGTGCGCTGCAGATAGCCATTATTGAATGGAAATTTGATGACATTACGTATCCTATACTCCCTATATTCTCTTTTGATATTTCTCTAAATATTTTGTTTCAAAGTTATTTTGGCCACATCTATTTATTACTGAACTGAAACAGCCATTAAATGCCGAGTCAAAATATCTTCTCACATACGAGAAGTGTTGGAGTTTCATGTTGTTTATCAATTAAGTTTAATTGTAATTAAAATATAAAACAATAACAAAATTAGTTTAGTTGCTCTCTAGCTTTTGAATTGTTCGAATATTAAAAATCCTTTCATTATTATAATAAAGAAATGGACTTTTCAGATTAATAAAATGAAACATAACAATAACTATTTTAGTCGTAATAAATAAATAAAGAAGCCATTTTCGATTTTAAATAATTGAGAAACGGAGATTAAATGAGATATCGAGATTGTTTCTGAAACTCGTAAATTACGCCATTTGAATGTTCGGCTTGCAAACTTTATCCATTGTAACGTATTAAGGGTTCGTGACTAGAAACCTAATCACCGCCTTCTATTAAATTAAACCGTTCGT
This sequence comes from Melitaea cinxia, assembly GCF_905220565.1. NCBI lineage: Eukaryota > Metazoa > Arthropoda > Insecta > Lepidoptera > Nymphalidae > Melitaea > Melitaea cinxia. The sequence continues at coordinate 9,203,020 of NC_059394.1, read as the reverse complement.
TTATAACATACATAGACACAGCACGTTTAGTCTACCTTACCTTTGGTTAAGCACGTACAAGTATATAATCTCTGTACGGGGTTGAAAATGCCTTGAAACATCCCTCAGATGGGCTTTTTCGTATATAAAAAAGTTAAAGATTAACGCACCACACTACGCTATTGCTTTAACGATTGTACCTACATGTATCTGAATCACTGTCAAACACGGAGTTTTGGAACGAAGCTCCTTATGGGGCACCCTAGTCAGCAAGAAACGTCCGTAACGAAACAACTTTTTTCGGATTTTATCGCGGTTTATTATTAACTTTTGATTCCCGACGTTTCGGATACTTTACAGCAACCATGGTCACGGGAGGACTGACACATGGGACGGGAGGAGGAGGGAGGACATGGTTGCTGTAAAGTATCCGAAACGTCGGGAATCAAAAGTTAATAATAAACCGCGATAAAATCCGAAAAAAGTTGTTTCATTAAATGAGTAAAATTCGCGTAAACATTAGAAAACAATAAACGTCCGTAACGTTGAATTAAAGCGTAAGATTGTTATGTATAGTCATGTATATAATGGCTATACAGTGTCTAATATAGAGTCTAGTCATGTTTTTATTACTGTAGTTTGCTATTATTATTATACCATTCGATAATTATCGATTATATTATATTAATAAGTTGGTGTAATTGTAAGTAACAAAAATATAGAAGAAATAGTTTTATGAATTTCGGTGAAAGCAGTTGGGCAGTTACTCGAACTTTGAGCGAAGTTCAGAGACGTGATCATATTTGCGTAACCGTAATGGGCTTAAGTTTATTCATTTGATCCCCTATTTAGATTGAAATATTGTATCAGTGTAGTCAAAAACAAAAATAAGTAGGAATTATAATGCATGGTTTAAGTAAGAAAAAAAAAAAGAAAAATGCCTGTGTCGTAAATAATAATTATTTAGTAATTAATTTTATTAAAGCGATAGGGCAAGTAAGTTGCATATTAGGTTATAATATCGATTCTGATATAGCAGTTAAATGGAAGGATGAAATAAATATATATATTTACTTATTCAAATATGCCATTATAGGAAGCAAAAACATAAACGCTGATAAAACCAAATGCGTCATCTAGTACAATTTTGGTTGGGTGTGATATCGTTTTTATTAAAAAAAAGTGTTAATATTAGAACACATTTTATGTATTTTCATATCGTTATGAAACACTGTGCATATATTGGATTCATCATAAAATTAATTGTTAATATGTAAACTTTTCTTACCCGCGTCGAGTTGATTTCGATGTAATATTTCTTGAATATTTTTTAATTTAATGTTACTTCATTATTTTAACTTTTAAAGAAGATTGTAACAAAAATATTAGAACAACTACACACACTTTATTATCCATAAACGGTTTATGAATTGAGAATTGCTTCAGATTGGATTACTTATACAGTTTAAGTTCGAAGCATTAAAACACTATGAACCATTTATGACCATAATATTTACAATTAACAAAATAGTCTCATTAGATATACTTACTACACATGATCAAATCGCTATTTTTTATTGTGAGATAATCGACATAGTCTAATTAACTTATTTTTTTTAAGATTCAATTATTGTTGTGTAATTGTAAATAATTGCATGCGAATCTAGTGGAACAAGTGTTACGATTGTAAGATCAACTAGTTAGCTGTTTATAGTCGACAGAAAAAATCATAATCGTAATTTCACTCGTACAACATCAATATCTCGTGACTTTAATATATCGTCAGCGGATTTTTTACGTCTACTCAAATAGTAATGCGACCAGTAACTATCTGTGTCTAGATTAAAGTTTTCCTTGGTAACGAATTGACTATTTTCTAACATAAAGAGTATAATAAAGATAGGATTAGTTTACGTAATAAACAAATTATTATGTATCAAAAATTTAGATTTTCTTGAAATAATTATATTGTAATGAAAAATTAGCAACTTATGCTTATAATATTTCCGGTAATTGTAAATTTCTGCGAAAGAAAGATATCTTTATAACCGGTTGAAACTTTTCATTCTCATTAAACATTTACTTAATGTACCATGAAGCGACTTCTCTTCACACCTGTGTCCCTAAGTAAATTCCTAAGGCTGTATACAGACGTCAGTCAAAAAGGACGAGGTTCTCAATTCGACTGCAACTTGAAATAATTTTAATCAGTTTTCATTAAAGTTAGAGGAAGAAAAGCTAGCTGAGGTAAGGTTGCTGCAATTTTTATATGAAAACTAGCTGACCTGGCAAACTTCGTATCGCCTTATTTTTTTTCTTAAATATAATAATTATATTATAATCAAAACAAAATATACCCTATCTTTCAAGTTGGATCAAACTGCACACGGTGTGCAAATTTGATTAAAATCGGTTAAGTTGTTTAAGAGTCCATCGCGGACAAACATTGTGACACGAGATTTATATATATTAAGATAATCGTGTTTGCTAGCAAACGAAAAAAAAAAAACTACTTCAATTACATCGACAAATAATATAACGTAAGTAGACAAGATATAGTCGAGTAAATCTGCGTTATCAAAGATCACTCAAATAGTATTCATTTATCTTGATTAAATTTAAACGGCACTACAAGACATGCATCAGCTTTCTATTAAAACAAGAATTACCAAAATCAGTATGCACTGTGAAAAGTTATATGGTATAATGCAACATAGGTCGACGAAAAAATTGTCAAGCAGATACGCATGTAATTCAAAAAGTACTCGTTAGATCTCAATTAAATTTAAATGGGACCACATGCTGCTACGTACCACCTTTCGATTAAGACTGAAATCATTGAAATCGGTCCACTCAGTCAAAAGATCTGAGGTAACATAATGAAATAAAAAATACAATCGAATTGAGAACCTCTTCCTTTTTTGGAAGTCGGTGAAAAATAGTAAAACAGCGCTAGGATTTAACTGTTAAAACATTAAAATGACAGCTCTGAATTATGAATTCGATGTTGGCGGGGAATTTGTATCCTGTCACAGCACATTTGCCTTAGTTTTCATTGGATATATTTAAATAGATTTCGAAGCAGAATAATATTAAGGCTGTTTGTGCTTTTGTTTATTATACCTTATTTAAGTTTCTTTTTATTTGTAAACTAGATATTAAAAAAATATTAATCAAATTATTAAATTTCATTTTCCGTACCGAAATTAGTAAACAAAAATATATTTAAGGATGGTTTGCTTTTAAGGATTATAATTTCAATCATATGTATATGTATACATCTGTAAGATGTATTAGGAACCGGTGAAACATTAAGTTTTTTAAATATTATATTTTTTATATTATATTATTCTAATGTTAATGTCTATAATAATATTGCTTGTAAGTATTAATGTGTAGATATTTGCATGTAAGTTTATTATAATATAACTGCACCACCTACCCGATCTCTCAAATAAATAATACTCAATCCTATTTCGGGTTGTCTGGAAGAAATGGCTAACTAGCCATAAGACCGCCTCTTGTACTACACATTCTTGAGTTGTCTGTATTATTATTTTGTAATTGCATATTGTTGTGTACAATAGAGAGTAAATAAATAAATAAAAATAAATAAATAAATAAAGATTCAATTATAATCCGAAGGTTAAATTGATACTATATTTTTGTAGAGGGAATTTAAACACGAAGAATGTAGCTTCTCAATGGACGTGATTGAGTGAACTTTATTTTTATTAGAATCGCGTGTAGATTTACGTCGAATACATACATAGCTCATTACTCACTTTAGCGGAGCAATTTTTCTCTGGGAAATATAGAACTTTATTATCTCGAGTAGTAATTATTTATAAGGTTAATTTATATCAAAATACCATCAAAATACCGTGTTATATGTAAAACGATATGTCATATGATTATTTATATTTATTTTTATCGCAACAGGGTATCTATCAGTGGTATCAGTATTTATTACATTTTCCGGTGACGCGTATCTTTAACAACCTATTTCGCGCTACCCTCTTAATTTGGAGTGACATCGTAGAAATGGTTTAGGACAGTATATCATATGTTGATTACTATATTTAATTGTCAACACTTTTTAAGTAAATTGTCCTTTATTTAACTTATTTTAACAAAGAGTTTTGAAGTTTATGTCGTTACGAATATTAATTTTCAAGTTTAAAGTCTTCGAACGATTAATTAAAATGTACATAATTTTATTGGAAGTATTCGAGTTTAGGGTATACGGGCAACGAAAGCTTTTAGCAATTTTACAAAAGCAATTTTCAGCTTTTATTAAAGTAATCCCCTCTTTTAAAAATAGACCATACTTTGGCTTCATATATATGTGAAATTAGTCAGTGTCGAAAAGATTTCTTTAATTCGTATTTGAAAACAATTGGATATCTACGAATCGTACTTGGACGTCTGATAAAATATTTAGTTTAGATATGACGGATATAAAATAAACCTTTACATTGTATTATATAATATCATACTGTATTAGTTCACTAATAATAGTCCATCCATCCATCCATCCATCCTTTGGAAGTCCGCAGATGAACGTAGGCTTCCCCTAATTTATTACTACATCCACATCTCGTAAAAATAAAACATCTGTAATAGAAATTTTACTTTTGTTGTAATAAATCCTTAATCTCGCAGATAATCCTTGAAATCGGATACGCTTAGGCTGAATTTTTTAGACATTCGGGCGCCAGAACTTTGGCTGATGAAGTGAAAAAGGAGAATAATTTATTTGAAGTAAAAGACAGATCGACGCTCCTGGTTTATTTTTATTTTATTCTACGCAACATCATATTTTCGTGTTATTTTCTTCAGTAAATTACACCCATACTTAACAAACATTCTTAAAACTTTGTATATTTAACAAATTATATTGCTATTCACAAAGAAATTATTAAGAAACATATCACAAACAGAAAGTATTAAATTTTCTCATTAATAAGATTTGAGGATCAATTGGTAAAAAATAAAACTCGTAACGTGAATATTTTGCCAGATTGAAGCTACTGTGATAGTATCACATTAGTAACGTTAATATAATTTTTGACACCTTAAAAATACAAAGTGAAAATAACAGTTTTGAATTTTGTGAATGTGTTTTCAAGTTGGACAAGTTTGAAGGGCCATGCCCATTACATTCTTTTTAAGTGACATTAAACTGGAACCATTTAAAAATAGGTAATTCAAAAGAAAAATCCAATTTAGTCCTTTTAAAGGTTTGAGACCTTTGGGACGTAGAGTCAGCGAGTTTCCTTTAATTTCGTACCGTCCTTTGTTCCTTTCACTAAGTTTCAATGGTTCTTTTGATAAACAATATTCCGAAATATTCGTTTCTATTGTGAAGGAACAGAGTAAAAAGGGACAGTTTTACCATATAAATATACTGTTAACATTAAAATTTTTAAAATGAATTATTATGTTACAATTTATAATATGCAATAAAAACAAAAACAACACCGAAACATTATTACCGTTTAAGTAAACCTAAAAAAAACCAATATAAAAAGTAGGTGTTCTAACGATACGACGGACACCTAACACTAGAAAGTAGCCTATATCTATTATATATATCGTTTAAAATAGCACCATTGAGTACGAAGCGGGGCAGGCTAAAAATAGATGACCGTCAATAGCACAAGGCCGTCTGTAACCCTATTGTTAAAGCTTACTCTTATCCTGCTAAATAATTGTCACGATTTCGCAACACCGGTGTCGTGTTGGCTTATGAACCCTCGTGAATTCCATTTACGGAAACGGCATACCTGTTCGAAATTTCTTGATTCTGAATATATCGGTAAATTGAGGTTCTGTTGTCAAAGACTGTTCTATAATTAATAAACAAAAGAGGCGCGTGTGTGTCAAATACATGGTAGAGTGTTTAATGTTTTTTTATTGATTAAATGATTTTTTTATGCATAATTAAAAAATATATTTTTATTAATTCTGCACACCTTCTCTATTTAAATTATAAGTGTGCGAAATTTCACACTCCTCCGTCAACAAAGGGGAACAAAATTTTTGCTTTACGTATTAATATATAGATCACTCATATTATACACTTTTGTAATACACTCGTTGACGAGATCTACATTTTTGTTTTCCTTCATAAATACTATTGCTGTTTCTTTGGTTCTGGATATTTGATTGTTGATCTATTTATTGATGTAACGATAGAACAAAGCTATTTATGTAAGCGCTGTGTACTACTTTCTGACGAAGAAGTGACGAGTTCAGCATAAACTGTTTTCCGAGTATTTGAACCCAACGTGTAAGCATAATTTATAATTGAAATTTGATTTAATTGTTTTAATAAATAATTTAAAGCTATGTTTATATTTGATCAGGATATGCATAAGGAAAGTTCTATGAAATTTGAATGTATCATCATCATCATCATTATCATCATTAGGTAGGTACTTACATTAGTCTGTGGGCTTAGTAATTTTATTTAAAAAAAATGTTTTTTTTTGGCCGTCAATTTTTCGTTTGCTAAGTTTTAACGACTATAATTTAGTATTAACATGAAAAATATAATAATTTAAGCTAATGAAAGTTTTTAAAACGTTTAAAAGGTTAAATTATTTTGCTTTTCATACTCTACACATCGCTAAAACTGTGACAGTCCAATACATAATGCATATACATTGATTATATTTTTTATAAGCATCAGAGTAAATGTAAAAAAAAATACGCGTGGAACTCAGAAACTCCTCCTGTTTTTCATCGCTTAGAAATTCTCCGTGCAGAGAGCAGGAGAACGGAACAAAAGCCAAATAGATGACAGCATATCACTTGCAATGAATGCAACCGTTTGCCGCCGCACCAGTTCGATTGAAATTCACAGCCTGTAACTTTTTATGTAAAATATTTAAATCATGGTTTGTAAATTTATCAATTTCAAACTAATTTTTTAATTTTTAATAAAGCACTGCTTTGATTAAGAAAGGTTTTTGTTTGATTTCATTTTGATGACAAAATATTACTTACTACTACAGACTTATAAGTTGACGACTTTTTTAATAAGTAGTTAACGTAGAAATACTTTTGATATTTATAGTCATTGAAGAAGTAGTGAATGATAAAACAAACTTATTTATACTCAACACATCACGAACTGAAACATAACCAAATTGAGCCCGAAAATTTGTACCTTACGTGAAACTTATAGTATGAACACTGCTCTCGTAAATTTCAACAAGCTTAAATTTACCGAATGAGTTCGGGCGTTTGTGCTTTTTCATTTTATACGTGAAAGGAATGATAAGGAAAGTGAAAGTATTAAACTAAACTTAATGTATGATTCAGCTTCAGGTGGGATAAAATATACGAGGTATTTTTACATTTTTCATCTAAGATATTAAAAAAAAGAAAGCAACGTTTATAACCAATACAAACCTGAAACGTAGAAATTACACAGAAAAGGATTCCTTTAAGAGAAAACGAGAGCTTATTTTATATGTAAAATCATAGAATATATTCTATTTATATTGTTGAGACCAAAACGTTTTGAATTAAATCTTTAATTAAAAAAAGCTTCTTTAACAAATTATGTTTAAAAAATGGAAGACTAAAAATAAAGAAATTCGTTACGTAGGTAGTTGAACAACATATACATTTTTGAACTTATCTTTATATTCTTTACCAAAATATCTTCTTAATTTATGTAAGATTGTTTTTATGATAATAATATCTAGTAGCAGGGATAGTAGCTTACGACGAGTCTAATTCATAATTTTTGATTTTACAAAAAGCACAATCTTTCCATATCAAATCTTTCATACATGTATGTATAAGAATGAATCATTATGGCTTTTATACAGTATGTTTTGTAATATACATATAATCCGTTACGGTGGAATGTTGATGTAATATGCAGCTATTGTTTCACAGCACAATAGCAGAATATTATAAGAAATATTACACTCACGAATTGCTGCTTCACCACAAATATAATATGATTTAATATTCTCTTCGCGTACATACACCCCGTTTGTGAGAGACCGTGATATATATATTACATATTTGTATATATTTGTATTTTATACTCTTAACGTCATTTATCATACGACTAATACTAATCTCAAAAAGAATTTATTATTGCAATATTAAAAGTTATTTGCATTACGTGAAAAGTATTTTAGATTACATGTATATGAATTCATGTGGGAATATAATTTTACATAAGATAGCGAAAATATTGATAAATGAAAGGTCTGAACTGGCTCTGTACAATAAAAGGTAGAAACTGTAAAAAAAATCGTTTTATATAAGTACTTGGTTGATTATTAAAAGTGATGGATGGCTAAGCGACCACGTTCAGCTAATGATGCCCTCGTTTTGTTCTTCGTCAAGATTAATGTCAGTCTCAGCCCTTTTAAATTATTCTGCCTTTATTCCATGGTGCGACAGTTTCAATTTTACACTTTAATTTATAATATCTTATTCACAGTACATACAATTTAAAAGTAGTTGAGCTAATGGCTTGGAATATTAGCCTCAAATGTTTATAAAATAATAGAGTATGTACAAGTTAATATTTAAATAACTTAAACTTAAATAATTAAAGATAACAATAATTTTGATAAGAGAGCAGTAACAATACAGGCAAAGTGAAGAAAGAAAAACTTTAGGTTAAATGTCGCAAATTGTGTTTGTGTCTCCGTAAAATTTCGATCCATTTAATCACAGCGTTCAGCTGGGACAGATTTCACGAGAGCATCTCAAACTTTGTCGAAAAACTTATACGTCGCAGTGCGACATCGAAGAAGCAAGAATAAATAGTAGATCATATGTAGAAAAATCAAAGAAACGGCGAAGGAAACACCTGCACTCAAATTCAGAGCCAAATTTATTTTTAGGTGCCGCTTCAGGAACCGTAAAAAATGCCGCGCCATTACCCAAATATGTGTGTGTATTATTTGTATATATATATATACCTGTAAAAAAGTTGATTTATCACTTACAAAACTACTGACAACTGTAATTTTTGTATTATTTGCTTCGATACATTAGAGTGGCGACGAGTATTTAGTTTACCTACTCCTGTTAAAAATATCTGTTGGAAAAGTAACGGAATTTGCTGTGAAGAAGGTATTTTAATTAACTTACGTATATGTATTTTAAGGTAAATAATGTCAAAAATGGACTGAAATAACCTAATATAATAGCGGTTATGAAAGACGAGGCGTATGAATTATCAAAAAATTTAGCAAGCGCGGAGCAGCGGTCTGTGGAGATCGGTTGAACTCGTAGCTCGGCAGTTTCACGTATATATGTAGTGTTACATACCAAAATAAGATTACCCATTTAAAATTTAAATATTTCGATCATATTTTGATTTTTTATAATGGTGCGAAAATTAAACCTAATTAAAATATTTGTGTAATAAAATCTATTCTTAAATTTGAAAACGTTAGTAAGAATTTGGAATTTGTTATAACAAAGGTGCCACAACATCGCCACAGAGAGTAGACAGTGGTTGACCGAGTTAAATTTAGATATTTCGAGCTTCAGTAATTGTAATAGTTTGAATTTAATCAGAATGTATCAATTAATAAGGAAATATCTAATTTGATAAACAGACATAGGCAAATATTTGGCGGCCGGCTTGGTCGGTTCAGTAAGCGGGCGCGCGGCACGCGGCCTTCCACCGCGCGCGATCGTTGCTACGCGATGCGCGAGGGCGTGGACCCCAAGCTGGACGCAATGCCGCAGAACGGCATCATCGAGCCCGTCGACTGCTCCGACTGAGCGATGGTGCCGGTAAACTAGTTCGATGCTTCCTTGAGAATTTGCATAAGGCAACGGTTAACTCGAATTTCCTGATTGATCGCCATCCTTTATCTAGTATAGAAGATGTCTGTAGTTAGACGAAGCGGGTCGGCTTATTGTTCAAAAATTGATTTTTCTCAGGCGTATAATTAAATAGAGCTCAATGAAATGAAGTAAAAAACGTCAATGATTACTATTAGGTGATTTTTATTATTTACATCGATTTTTTTTCGATGAAATTTGGACAATATTGTATTTTTTGCCTACCTACGACGTAAAAAATAAACAGGGAGGATAATCTAACAGCTTTAAACAAGCAATAATTGTATTTATAATCTAAATCTCGGAAAAGGCTCCAATGATTTTCATGAAATTTAGTATGCAGGGCAGGCATTTCGGGGGTGATAAATCATCTAGGATTCATTTTTAGAAAATGTCGTTTTATCCATATATTTCAGGTAATGAAAAGCTGCTACAATATCTTTAGAATATGAAGGTAAATTTTGCCATTAACTACAAGGTTATAGTAGCTCAAGTGGGAAAATGAGAAAACCCCGGTTCGAGTCCAGGTAGCTCCAGTCCCATTTTTTCCCTTTTTTTTCAAATCCATTCTTTTGTGAGAAAAACTATTATTGGGACCCCTACTAGATCGTTCAATAAGTCCCGAGACTAACCTGGAAATGGCGCATATATTAAAAACTCTTTTGATTTTTAAAAAGTACTGGCTATCAATACAAGAATATGTGTCAAATTTTTAAAAATGGAACAATAAAATTATTGATTTTGAAACATTTAAGTGACGCTACGGTTGTAATTTCGATACAATGGAAAAAAAACGAGTTTCGCGTGTTGATAAAACATTGTTTTTTAATGGGAAAAAATACCGTTGAAGCACAGCAATGGCTTATAAAATGTTATGCAGGATTAGCTCCCTCTAAAGCAACCATTTGTCGGTGGTATGCCGACTTCAAACGCGGTCGCATGGACACCAATGATGGGGAACGCTCAGGTCGTCCAAATGAAGCAGTGACTCAACAAAATATTAACCAAGTCCTCAAAATCGTATTGGAAGATCGGAAGGTAAAAGTGCGAGAGATAGCCGAGATAGTGAAGATTTCAGCTGGTAGTGTTTTCACTATTTTACATAAAAATTTGGCCATGAAAAAGCTTTTTTCTAAGTGGGTGCCGCGTTTGCTTATAACTAATCAAAAGGAACAACGTATCAATGATTCAGAGCGATGTTTGGCGCTGATGAATCATAATAAAAAAGACTTTTTACGTCGGTATGTAACAATGGATGAAACCTGGATATACCATTTCACTCCGGAATCCAATCGGCAGGCAGCGGAGTGGAGAGCGGCTGGTGAAAGCCGCCCGAAGCGTCCAAAGACTCAGAAATCGGCCGGTAAGGTTATGGCGTCTATATTTTGGGATGCGCATGGAATACTTTTCATCGACTACCTTGAAAAGGGGCAAAATATAAATAGTGACTATTACATGTGCTTATTGGAGCGATTGAAGTACGAAATTGCGGATAAACGGCCTCACATGAACAAAAAGAAAGTGGTGTTTCACCAGGACAACGCGCCTTGTCACAAGTCCGTGAGAACGATGGCCAAAATTAACGAATTGGGCTTCGAATTGCTTCCTCATCCCCCTTATTCGCCAGACTTGGCCCCCAGCGATTACTGGCTGTTTGCAGACCTCAAAAAAATGCTTCAGGGTAAGAAATTTGACTCAAATAGTGAAGTTATCGCAGCAACGGAGGCTTATTTTGAAGCCAAAGACAAATCGTTCTACACACATGGGATAGAAAAGTTAGAAAAGCGTTGGAGGGACTGTATCGCTCTTGGAGGAGACTATGTTGATGAATAAAAATTAATTTTATAAAAAAGACCTTTTTTTAGTACTTAGTCTCGGGACTTATTGAACCACGTGTTATATCAACAGATTTAATTGTATATTAAAAAAAAAAACAGCTTATATTTTTTTATTATTATGCTGGTAAGATCGAAAAATATTATTCATAATTCATCAGTATGTAATTCGCATTTTAACGTACAAAAAACATAATTTACAAAAAAAAAAATACCGAGCTAAGCTTTAGGTATTAGAGAATTATACAAACTGTTGTTTATGGGATTATACAGGACAATTAGGCAATATAAATAACTATATCATGAAATTTATAATATACAACACAATTTGCTCAGAAATGATATCCATAATATTAAATTATGGTACGAAAATTTCATGGTTCGTACAGGTAATCAATTATTTATTCGTTTTATCGGTCGCGGCTCAAATACGTAAGAAATTTTTTTTTGATGAAACCTGAATGTTTTAGAGGAAATGATGATATGTCTAATGCAGCCGATTAAAGTGTAACACTTGATAAGAGGAAAGAGCTTTGGTCAGAGTGAGATATTTATAGGTCGTAACTCAAAATTAAATACTCTATTTTATTTGTGCCTGTTTTTAAGTTCTTTGTTAAGATAGTATTTATATTAATTTTTAAATGTAAATATTAATGTCTTAATATAGTCGTTGTACGAGAATTTAAATATTGGATTTATTACGCAATGACTTTGGTAACAAAAAAAAAATAACAAAACAAGGACGCAATTGTTACGACAATATCGATAATGCGCGACTAGAGACGCGATAGATGAAATGATTAAAAATTCGAAATTAATTTGGTCTTTGATATAAAGACGTTTTCCGTGAACGTGGTTTCTCTAGGAAGAGGATGAAGGGAAAATGGGTTATTGCGAACAAAGTCGCTGTTATACTTTGTCTGTAAATTAAAAATAGTATTGTTAATACAATCACCCTCTTAAGGCGTCTTATGGAGCTACGATGAATTTTTAAGTACATTTACTATTGGATATTTGTATACCCTTTGAGCCCCTCTAACGCTGCACGTATTATTTATTTCCTTTTGAATTTACGTAGAAGCTAGTGGCTGTCATTCTAAATAATGTAGCAGTAGTATTCTTCAACTGTGTGAAAAAAGTCTAAATAAGTGAAATAGAAAATTACTTTAAACTTCATTTAAATATATTCTTGGAAATAATTTCGTATGGTTATTTATTATATAGTTTTTCTTCGGTCGTTGAAGTGTATACAAAAAATTTCATTAAAAAAAATGATTTTTCGAAACCATTTTTACTTCTACTTCTATAATAGAATTGATAATAATATTTTAAAGAAATTTTTAAATCAAAATTAATTAAATATATTTATAGTTTACAGTAAAAAATTCTCGATGATATACAATTTTTCTTTTAATACTAAATACATAAAATATTACGATTTTCTTGCTAAAGACAAGAATTTTGTGTGCTTTTTAAAATCGAAATGATACATTTTTCAAATAGGAACTGGTTTCATTTGTACCGGCATATTCGGCGAGAACTTGATGAGGCCCATGTCCAGCAGTGGACTGTAATAGGCTGAAGTGGTGTTGGCGGTGGATATGTATATGTATCATAGTAATTTAAGTGTGGGTATCTAATATGTTTGCGGCACCATATAGGTACTATTTAATTTATTGTAATTCATTTTAAATATATTTGCTTTAAAAAACTCAAGGCATGTTTCTATGTCTCGAGACACAAATGAACAAAGTTTTGTTAAAAATTTATTTTGAATTTATTAAGTATGTAAGTAAGCGGGGCATAAGTATAATCTTTAAATTATTTGATACCTAGAATATTCTACTTATGAGTCGAATATTCATTAGGCTTAACAGTCTTAAATTATGCTAATATTCTGCGGCATTTCTTGCTTCAGCACATAAAGCCACCTGTGAAAATCACAGACCACATTAACATATACATTGAAACCGTAACCCTCAATTTGTGACCTATTTACTTGAATGGATACGTTATAAAGTAATATTCAATATTTATGTATGTGTCTGCGTCGTAAATTTAAGTTCGTTGTGGTTATTGGTTGTAACACGATTTTCGAAGTGTCGAAAATTACACGAATATTTTATTGTTAATTCAATAATACCTTTGCGAATTGCGGTCGTTTCTAGCTCTTGCGTGTAGGTAAATGCATAGAAACTGGAATACTTAATTCATACCCTTGAGAGTAGCATTTAAAAAAAATTAAGTTCAATCAACAAAGTTTTAATAGTTTGTATGTTATATGTAGTATGATCGATGGCAAATTTATGCATTTAGAATACGTATATTTAGTACAATCGTGATAAGTTTTATTTGTAAGACGATAAGCAAATGTTACACAATTGTTTTAATAACTTTACTATAATGTACAATACAAAATTAAAAATAGTTATTTATAGATAATGTAGAATGTTGGTAAGAATGCTTGTCTAATTTTCCAATTGATTCGTAATGAACTAGACATGTATCCAGTTGAGGCTCAGAATTAAATTTTAATTACAACATTACACTCGCCGTATAATCGTACGTATTTAGTTTAGTTAGACCGTTTGAAAGACATCTTACGTAAATACTATCTGGAGAAAATATATAAAATTTTTGGGATTAATCTTTTTAAGTATTGTTTTATATTCGATTACTCATATAAATTTGTCGAGGTATTACGGGACGTCGTTACTATAACGAGTAACATTCACAAGTAATGAGGCCTCTCGGCGATACACCGAAGTTCCTAGTAACACTCGAGTAACCTACACGTATTTAATTCTCTGGTTTCATTACCTGTATGAAAAATTTGATCTTCTCTTATCAATAATATTGTAATGCTTTTTTGACGTATATTATGACATATATTTATTTTTATGACATATATTTTAATTTTTGATACATCTGACCACCTGTAACTGTTTGTAACAAACCGGTATTGCGTCTCGATCGCCTTCCCTGCGTACGCATTTACACAGAATTAAAAGATACTTTCGTTTGTAGAACTATCCACCTTATTTTTAATTACCTAAATGAACTGTATTCAAACTTAACACTCCGGACAAATCTCTGCGATTTTTGGAGTGAATACTATAATATATCCTATGGAATATTACTGCATTTATATAAATTAATTAATAAAATATTATAATTAATTAAAATCCTTTGAATAGTATGAATTTTCAAGGCTGATGGTACGTGTAAAGCTACAAAGATATGATTTTATACAAGTAATCAGAAAACGTCATGCTAAGCCGGCTCCTTGATCCTTACAACAGTCCCAGGCTTACCTTTCACAGATCAACGACAGGCAAGTTATAAGATCACGTTTAAAGGTATCCTAGTAAGGATATTTTAGAAAAGATTTATGTTTCTCTACATTTGTTAACAATTAACCCGATAAAAATAAACGCGATAATTTAGCTTCAAATATCCTATTTTATATACCAATCATTTTCTCATTATTATATATAGTTAAGGCAATATTATTTATTATAAATCAAAATATAAAATTTAAAATAGAGGCAGTATTTATTAGCTTAAAAAATGTAATTAAAATAAGAATATGTATTATCCTAAGGGGTGTCGCACAGATCAAACTGTAGGTGGTACAAAAACGTCAAGCTTTTCAGTTATTTATTATTAATGGAAGGACGTATATACTTTGTCACAAAAAAGACCAGAAATCGATCATATTTCTTATTTTAAATAAGCTTATTATAATTTCAAAATTTGTGAATATTAAAACTTATATTAAGCATTTTAAAAGCGTTCTAAGTTGCTCCCTGCTTAATATTCCATTAAAACGTTATTTAAATGAAGTAAATTTAATTGATATTTTTGAATAATTCACTTCAGTATTATTAGAATAAACTTTGAAGTGGAATAACGTGAAAAGTGAATTCGTAAATCGCACTCGTGTGTACGTTAGACTAGAAATATTTTTTTCTTTGTAGAATATATAACGTTTAAAATTGCCTTTACGTGGATCTTCTGCAGAACCCATTAGCAGCTCTAATTGCACCTTTTATTTTGTATTCAACGTAATTAGTTTCTCTTTAGAGTTATCATTTCAAATTAAAAAAGAAAAAGCCAATTTGAATAAAATAACAGCGCCTCGCATAATATTCGGCTTTTCTTTTCTTTCTGACGGTGAATTACTTCCTGACTTACGCCAAAGAGTTTTTGATATTTAAATACTGTATTAGAGTAATATACGAAAAGGTTTTTTTTTTTATAACAAAAAGTTCGTTATTTTTTAGAATAACAAACTGATAATTTCTTAATTTTTCTTTTAATGATTCCTATTTGTCGAGGGTAGACTAACGAAAAGACTAAATATCTATTAAAAACCTTTAATTTTGCGAAAGAGCAGATATAAATCATGCCGGATAAGAAAATCTTAAAAACAGTTATTTTTTATTTACCATCCTTCATTACACTTGTAGTAAGAATAATTTGGACAGCTTTTCTCAGGTCATCATTATCATTTGGTCATGTAATAATAAAGTGGAATTACATTGCTTACATGCTGTGTGGCTACGGCACTAAAGAATTTAGCCACCCTCTCTCTTCCCGTGGGTGTCGTAAGAGGCGACTAAGGGATAACAAGGTTCCACAACCACCTTGGAACTTAAGAAGCCGACCGATGGCGGGATAACCATCTAACTACTGGCTTTGAAATACACAGGCCGAAGACGGGCAGCAGCGTCTTCGGTGCGACAAAGCCAGTACTGCGGTCACCAACCCGCCTGCCCAGCGTGGTGACTATGGGCAAAACACATGAGTTCACGTTATTTTTGACGTAAACTTGTGGAGGCCTATGTCCAGCAGTGGATTGTATAGGCTGTAATGATGACATTAATATATTTTGGTCTTATCTAACCTCTCCGCAACCGTACTACTTCTGTTAATATCATACTGCTTGTTAACTATACGCCAATTTATCAACTGTTTGTACACTTCCCTCCCGCTTCTCTTTTTCTTCGCTATGTCCTATGCCCAAAGGTTGTCTGGAAGAAATCGCTCTTAGCGATAAGACCGCCTTTGTACATCTTTCTTTTCATGTATCACTTTTTTGTAATGTTTCTTTGTGGTGTACAATAAAGAGTATTTATTATTATTATTATTATTATAACCGTAACGTCAAGTGCTCTAACCGACGCCTCGTCAGTAATATTCGACCAACTTAGCAAATACAGGTAAAGAACTTCGAAAAGTAAAAATATTTTTTTTTATAGAAAAAAATTGAACGTAGCTTTATTAGTTGCGCGGTATTGAGTTCAAAAATTTGTTGCATTATATAAAAAAGTCCGCATACTGTAATGCGTAATTATAACCTTTCGCTGTGCGTGGCCCGACACGCCCTTGCGAGTTTTTATAAGTTTGGGACAAATTATTTATTGCTATAATTACCGATCTGTAAAAATATGCCTTATTTATTGTTATTAAAAATTTTAATTAGCAAATATTCAATTAATTTTACTTTTAATATTTATACTAGTATATTCTATGTGCCTATGCCTGTTACAAGCATTTCGTGGGGAGAACTAAAAACGTGAGTTATTTCGTCTTTGACTAGTAAAACGGCAGAGGTAAAACAAACACTTAAAGCACTTTATACAATTATTACTTTATTAAAAATCACTTATACAATCTGGCAGCGTTTCTACTTATTTGAATGCTAACACAAGAATAATCACATAAATCAACAATCGGCTCATTTATACCCTCTTTATTTGGCGGTGGAACGTAATGTCACTCACAACCGGAAGATCGTTATCGAACCGTATGGCTTTGGCTTTGGCTTGGCTTCGCTTGGCTATGGCGTGGCGTCATAAGGCTCGGCTAGGCAATATGGTGTGGCGTTACAGTCGGCCATCCTGAAACAATTGCTCCCGCAATGGGAAGACGTTGTCAATTAGCTTTCTAGAAGGTCAATAAGATCTTCAGTTTCTAGTTGGTCGTCAGAGCTGCTCGCGCTATCTGACACTAGGGCTACACTACGATAGGGTCGCAAAGAGTCAGCGGAAACTAACCCAGTAAAGTTTTTGTAGCCTCTTAACCCCTTTATGCTCCTAATTCTATACCTATCGTTACCTATAACTTTAGTTACAATATAAGGGCCTGAATATAAGTCATCTAGTTTAGTGTTAACCTTAGCAGCACTACTTGTAGGCGCCTGCCTCCATAGAACCAAGTCTCCCTTTTTGTAAATATGACTCCTTTTGCGGCGTTTGTCAAAGTTTCGCTTCATCTTAGCGGTGGCCTTATCAATACGTGCACTGGCCTTTTCGCGCTTAGACTGAATTGACTCTGATACCTGATCTGGAATCGTTACATCACACACTGGCCTACCATCACGTGCAAACATCAAATCGTAGGGCTTAAAACCAGTAGTATCATTTACGGTATTATTTATACCCCAAATAACGTCGGGGAGGCAGTTAGACCAGTTATTAGCTGCTTCACTAGGGTCAGTGGCGCGTAGAGCATTTAGTATAGTTCGATTAGTGCGTTCAACTTGTCCATTAGCACGCGGACACGCAATTGAATTTAATGTATGTTTGAACTGTTTGTCTATCGCGAACTTTTTAAAATACCTACTGGTAAAAGCTTTACCATGATCCGTCACTACTCTATCTGGATAACCAAATAATGAAAATGTTCTTTTGAGTACTCTTAATGTTTCTACCGAATTGACTGTCCTAGTAGGTTCTGCGATTACAAATTTCGAAAATGCGTCCGTTATAACCAACATGTATTCGTGACCTTTATTAGTTCTACAGAAAGGGCCTAAATGGTCGATATGGACCATTCTAAAGGGTTCATTTGGCTTGGGAATCGGGTGTAACATACCTTCCTTTTTACCGTATTCCCCCTTACCATAAGCACAGTGCAAACAAGATGTTACATACTTTCGAATAAACCGTGTCATTTTAGGAAACCAAAATTCATTTTTAATTAGATCTGTACAACGTTTTAATCCTACGTGGCCTATTTCATCGTGGTGCATTTGAACGATCTTCCACCTTGCCGCCCCAGGAACTACGAGGCGATTGCCGTTGAGCGTTTTTCTATACAATCTGTTATCTAATATTACATAATTATTCACTATATCGGGCCCAGCAGACTTAGAGTTTAGTTGATCGATTATGCTTTTCAATTTATCATCCTGATACTGAATCGTATAGAACCAATCCGAGATTTCGAGGCGATTAATATTTACTGCATCAATAGGATTTCTACTTAACGCATCCACATGCTTCATTCGTTCCCCGGGTCTATATTCTACACTAATATCGTACTCTTGTATTAGCAACCACCACCTAGCGATACGGGGAATAATATCTCGTTTAGTAAGAGTGGCACGGACGGCAGTACAGTCAGTGATTATTTTTACGTGTTTACCTATAACGTACACTCTGAATTTACGCAAAGATTCCACGACCGCTAACGTCTCTAACTCATAGCTATGGTACATAGTTTCCTCTCTAGAAGTTACTCGGCTAAAATACATGACCGGACGTAGGGTTCCGTCAAGCTGCAGCTGGAATAATATACCCGCTATGCCTAACTTACACGCATCGGTATGTATTTCTGTATTTAAAGTAGAATCATATAAAGCTAAAACTGGTTTAGAGCACAAACATTTCTTTAATTCATTAAAACTATCAATTTGTTTATCACCCCATACCCACGGTACATTTTTCTTTGTTAGTTCTGTCAAAGGGCGGGCGATAATCGCGAACTTATTAATAAATTTTCGAAAATAGCTACAAAGTCCTATGAATTGACGTATTTCATGTACATTCTTAGGTATAGGAAAATGTGAAACCGCAATCAACTTTGGCTCTGCAGGTTTAATCCCATCTTGAGAAATTTCATGTCCTAAATAAGTTACTTTATCTTGTAAAAAAGAGCACTTTTTCATATTTAATTTTAAATTTTCCGATTGAAATTTTTGTAATACCGCTTCTAACATTCTTAAACCCGAAATAAAATCTATTGAGGGTAGAAGTAAATCATCTAAAAAGGCGAGAATCTCATGACGTGAACTGTCACTCTGTGTACAACGAATCGAATTAACAATTTTGCTAACCACGCGCATAAAAACAGATGGTGCATTTGCTAAGCCAAATGGAACACGTAAATATTCGTACTGACCCTGAGGTGTAATAAAAGCAGTTTTGTGAGTGTCCTCTGGTGCGATTAATAACTGATGATAACTTTGGGCCATATCAAGACTAGTAAAATATTTCTTACCGGCTAATTTAGAAATATGATCGTCAATGTTAGGCAATGGATATCTGTCTTTAATAGTGATAGCGTTAAGAGCACGATAATCAATACATAATCTACTATCACCATTCTTTTTCTTGACTAAGATAACCGGAGAGGCATAATTTGACTCGGACTCTTTTATAATACCAGCATCTAATAATTCATGGACTTTGGAATTAACTATTTGTTGCTCAGTATGCGATAACCTATAAGGTTGACGATATATTGGTTGCTGCGTAGTAAGTTTTATTTTCATTTGTATTATGTTTGTACAACCAAGATCTTTCGTATTATTTGCAAAGGTATGTTTATACTGTAGCAATAAATTTATTAAACTATTACGCTCGTTTTCATTTAAACTTCCCATACTAATTTCGCAAATAGGTACACCGCCTATGTGAATACTAGATATTTGGTTCACCGTAAAGATGGAGGCAGACGAATTTACATTATTTATATTGTAAGTAGAAGTCATTAAGCATTTTCTATTATTTGGTGAAGTAGCAGGCAAGTTGGATAAAAATGGCTTGGCTTGACTCACCTGGCTAGGCTGACTGGCTAATTCGTCATAGCTCTCGGCTCGAGCTAAAATCTCGCCGGCTTCCCAGTCAACATTGACGGTCCCAGTGTTGACAACCTTAATGTAGCCCTCGCTACCTCGGAGCAAGGTCGCTGGTAACATGTAGGACACGCCCTGCAGTTCATAGTGCCGTGGCGTTGTACAAACATCGTTCCCGGACGTATTACCCAGCACTCTAACTTTGATGATTGAGGCACCGGGTGGTAGAGATTCCTTGCTTGAAGTCACCACTTTAAACTTGTTAACTTTTTCCACTACATCAAATCCAGTTAAAGGACCAGAATCCACTCTTAGCGTAGCCGTCCCATTTGTCACCACAAGTGATATGTGATCAGCGTTTATAATTGGTTGTCCAATTAATAAATGAATGTCTTGCATATCCATTTCTGTAACATGTGCAGTACATTGTACTACAGTGTTATCGATTTCTAAATCAAATTGTACTTCCCCGCGGCTTGTAAGTAAACCACCAGAAAAACCTTTTAGAATAGTGTTGGTAGGTGAAACTTTCAGTGACAAAAGAGAAACAATTTGAGAATTTATAACATTCACTTGACTACCCGTATCTATATATGACTTTAGAAAAATTCCGTTGACCTTCACAACTTTCTTATAAATTTCGTTATAATTTTGCACTATTCTGATTTCCTTGGTATTGCTATCCGATTCAAGGTTCGGTTTGGCTTGTGAAGTTAATATACTTGAACAGCGGGAGGCAATATGACCTTGCCGACCGCACTTAAAACAAACTCGTTGATCAGGTAGCGTACAATTTCGTAAAATGTGACCTGTCTTCTTGCAACGCGGACAAGGATCGATTTCAGGATTAACTTTTTTATCAGCGGTGAACATTTGCTTAGTATCCTTGATTGGTGCGCGTACTTCGAATACTGGTGAACGATAATCATCGAGGGAACAGAGAAATGCCTCATAAAGTTCATCCGGACGCTGGCATTGGAAAGCACGTGCATTCGGTTGTAGTGAAGTCGGTAATCCTCTGATTATACACGAGACACTGGCAGCATCAGATAGATTGCAGCGAAAACACATGGCGATTTTATCTTGATAGTATTTCGTCATTGTCTCGTTCGGTAATTTTTTTCTATGCATCATTTCGTCTAATAAAGCACTATAATCGCGATGTTTGGGAAAAGCTCGTACCAACAAATGTTTCCACTCATTCCAAGTATAGTTATATTCATCGAGTCTGTTGTACCACTTTCGAGCTTGCCCGCGAAGTTTGTCTTGTAAGTGAAAGGCTTTTACTTTATCATCCCAGCCATGTATGTCACCCAACTGATCAATCTTCTTTAACCATGCTGATACTGTGCAATCTTCTCCATCGGGGTCAAATTCTGGTATGAGGGACGCGGCGCGATGATCTTTAAAATTACCAAGTGGTACGCTTTCTTCATTAAGTTCGCGTATAGCCCTTTCAACTTTGTTCTCTAGCAAGGACTTTAATAATTTTCTTGCGGGTGGTGACGGACATTCTTCATCTTCGCTGGTATATTGTTCTTGCTCACTCCATCCAGGCGGACGGACTCTGTTGCCGGCTTCATTAGGCCGATTACGTTTCATTATCCCGCTTCTGAGTAAAACGGCAGAGGTAAAACAAACACTTAAAGCACTTTATACAATTATTACTTTATTAAAAATCACTTACACAATCTGGCAGCGTTTCTACTTATTTGAATGCTAACACAAGAATAATCACATAAATCAACAATCGGCTCATTTATACCCTCTTTATTTGGCGGTGGAACGTAATGTCACTCACAACCGGAAGATCGTTATCGAACCGTATGGCTTTGGCTTTGGCTTGGCTTCGCTTGGCTATGGCGTGGCGTCATAAGGCTCGGCTAGGCAATATGGTGTGGCGTTACACTAGTCTAATTGCTTCTAAAACGTATTCTTAAAATTTAAGAGGATAATTTTTATAGCATTCTTATTTACACCCCCTAAAGACGGGACGTGTCAAAACAGTTGCTAATGCACTGTTGCAGTTAAAGTTGTTGTTGTTAAAGGGATAACGACGTGTATTTTGTAAATTAGGGTATAACAACTTAAAATTGTCATTTCACAAATAAATTAAGTTAACCAAGTAAATTTTAACTAGTGTTCTAAGTTCAGTAACAAACAATACCACATAACATGTATTTTGAAACATAAAATGAATATCTCGGTTAGGAATTTAAAGTCTAAGTTGAGCTATTTCAAGGCATTGTTTGTAACGGTGCCGCCGTAATGTCGTGGCACAATGCCAACGAGTCATCTTACCCACATTTCGTAGACTCCACGATACAAAGATATCCAAGGACCTGCTCACAGTATTTGCGCCAGACGGTATGTTAGATAATTCTAGATCACTTAATATCTCTAATCTTATCATCCAATGGTATTGATTTTACATCAAGTATGTTGTTGAAATATACAAGAACAGTTTTAGCGTACAATAGGCGTACCTTGTAGGTTAAAAATTGTCGACATATTTTATTATGATGCTATTTACGATGAGTCGTAGGTCGTAGCGTACGCCACAAAGCTCATGTAGCCACAAAAGTATAAATATCTAATACACTTTAATAGATATAGTAAAGCCAAATTTCCTCAATTACAAATGAACACGTGTTTTCTCTGACAATATTAGAATAGGGATAAAAGTATTTTATTTACATTTAAGATAAGTATTTCGTGTGGCTTCGTTCATGATTGCCATTCTTTTTATTAAGCTGTATTGTATAAAATTGTAACTGTAACAGCTCTATTATAAATTTAAATTTATGGTAATACAGTTTTATAAAAAATGTAATCACATGTAAATGCTGCACACTTAACAGCCCCCAGTACGATTTTCTCCTATGTCGGGGAAACACGATAATTAGTAATATTATTTCTATAATAATCAAAGCTTCAGACATGTGTCCGTATTATATCAACGATAAATAACTTTTATATTGCTATGAAGACGTTTTTAATATTAGATACTAAATACAAAACTCACTAGGTTGCTTACATTTAAACAACAAAATAAGTGTTTGTTGCCCATAAGTTTCTAGCGTAAGTCAGTTCTAGATCACAGTATAATCTTGCTATTAGATTAACTACGGCTTCAGCTGTAATATAAAGGGACGACGAGCTTAATCTGTCCATAGAGTGATTTTATCGGTGGTTAATGATAATGAATTTCTCGCGCGAAGCGAACAAAAGTTTCGAGATTTAATTTCACTTCTCTTATTAATTATTATTTCTTTCAATATTACATCTCTAAACACGAGAGATACGGATATAACGTTCTTTAAAAACTATTAGCAGTCTATTTTAAGGGTTGGTATTGTTACTGTACATAATGTGGTAAATTTTTAGTAATTATAAGCACGACTGAATGCGATAGTAACGAAATAACCACAGAGCTATTTTAAGCACATTTGAAGCATGTATGGCATACCACGCTATGTTGCGACATATATCAAATGTTTCTATGACCCAAATATATGTACAGTTAGCACTTGTGATATTAGCCTACAAATTCACATCCGTTCTTCCTCTTTCTCTATTAAGAAGAAAGATTTGAGCTTTGGCTTTGGATTTTTCCCCGAGAAGGCAGTTTTTATCATTATGTTATAAAAAACTTAGTAAACTAGTTATTTTTGTTTGAAATTAAATTTGTAGTAGAAAATATTAACAGGCGCAACCTGCATGCTATATTTAATAAAGGAGCTCAAAGCGCTTATCGCGGTGGTAACAAAAAAAAGCTCAAAATCTAAAATCCGACCACGAAAACAATATGAAAAGTTTTGCACAAATTCGTATTTTTTTTAAGTTGACCCAGTATTTTGTTAAACCCTCTGGGTTTGTTTTAAAACATTTAAAAAAATGTATCGTAGCAAAATCGGAATAAACGTCGAAAAATATTTTTTTCCTATGCTTTAGTACATTGTATTATAATAACTGAATGACTTAACTTTGAGATTATAACTTTAATCTTGTCTCTAGTGTGTGGCCAGTATCGTGTCGTGAAATAAAAACCTTTCTGATAAAAGTGTAACAACAGTCGAACAACTTCCACACGCAACTGAAGTATACTTTCTTAAGAACGGTTACTCTAATAAATATGCATTATTAGACATAGCTCAAAAAGTGCTTGTCAAATCTCGATTGATTTTAAAAAACAGTCATCAAAAGCGGTATACCCAGTAAAAAGTTATGGATGGAGGTAAATGGAGGTATGTTGTAGAACATAATAATGAAAAAATAGTCGAGTAAATAGGTATTAATAGAGGTAACTCGCAAAATACTCGTCAGATTTCTATTAAATTTAAATGAGAACACGGGATAAGATTTCCCGACGTTCGATACAAAAAAAGAATCATCGTAATCGGTTTACCCAGTAAAATGTTCTGAGGTAACACACATAAAAAATATAGTCGAATTAATAACATTTTTTTGAAATCGGTTAAAATACTTTCATAGTACTCGTAAGAGACGTTACGCGGTAAAACGCCATTTTCTAATCTCGGGGCAAGTCACCGTGTCACTGTTTAGCGTTACTGTTTCAGACGATTTCACTCTATATACACACTACACTTGTGTACGTACCATTTGTGTTTGCCTTTTATTTTGTCTTAAGGAATAAACTTAAATGAAATGACGTTGTTCAAGCAAATCAGGGACGAGATGCTGTGGTCGTTATCGTTCAATAAAAACACTCTCATTTTATTAAAAAGTTTTTCAACATCTGTCGTTTTCACTCAAAATTGTGATATCGGAGTTTTGTATATAAAGTATTTTTTTATTATAGCTATTAGGTTTAATGTAAATGGAAAAAGAAAAGTCGGGAAAGCTTTTAAAGGAAAGTTATAATATCAATAAAGTTTATAAAATGTCTGTATTAGACATTTGCGATTCGAAATCTTATACTATTAAACGAGCAATTCTTCTATAAATATATGTATATATAAAGAATCTGAATCTCGGAAACGTCTCTAACGATTTTCATGAAATTTAGTATGCAGGGAATTTCGGGGGAGATAAATAAATCTAGCTTGGATTCATTTTTAGAAAATGTCGTTTTATCTCTGTTTTTAGGCAATAAAAAATGACTACAATATCGTTAGAATACGAAGGTAAATTTCGCACTTGTCGATAAAGTTGTAATCGGTCGGTCGCGATCGACCGGAAAGACCACGGTTCAAGCCCTCAAATTTGCAGATCGATTATTATTTTTTCTTTTTTTTTCCTAATTGCATTCGTTATTTTTTATTTAAATAACCAGTTCATATTTTTTATTATTATGTTGGTAAAATCGAAAAATATTATTCATATTTTCTATCTTTATTATTTTTTTAATTATTTTTTCTTTTTGATTTTTTATATTTGTTTATATTTTTCATTATTGTCAGTAAAAAAATATTATTCATATTTTATAAATACGTAATTCGTATTTAAATATGATTTTCAAAAAAACACGATTTACTAAAAAGACCGAGCTAAGCTCGGTCACCCAGGTACTTTAACACCCATCCATACAGATTGAAAAGTTACGCAACTTAAATCAACGTTACGTAAAATTCTGGACGTGAGTCAGTTATTTAAATATTTTTTTAGAAGCTAACATATTAATTTTTTTTTTATGATTGTTGAAGAGAACCTGTTGGTGAAGATGGTAGACTACTTTCCATTCTAGGATTGCGGTTGTGAAGCCCTATAAATAATATAATATCAATATTTAAATATTAATTTATATAAATTACATACAAAGTATTTATATCTATCGTCAGTCACTAAAAAATAGGATACTAAGTTACTTTAGGAATAGAGGATTCTGTTTGCGGCTAAAACATATTTATAAACAAATATTTATTTTTTAATGGGCTTATGTATTAGACTAACCCGTTGGGGCAATTTGTAGTGACCCCGCTTTCTGCTTCGGGGGTTGTGGGCTCGATTCCCATCTCGAGTCTGGGTGTAATATATATATATATATTTATTTATATATATGTATTATTTATATGTATCTTTATCGTAAAAAAATGCTACACCAGTCGGCTGTTACTTATAACACAAGCATTAAGTTGCTTACCTTAGGAACAGAAGACCTTGTGTGTATGTTGTAGATATTTATTTATTTATTATTATTTATGTGAGTTACAAAACCACGATCCCACAAATGTGCTGACGTACCAAACTAATGGAATGTTCCCAGGCGATCACCTCACGAGTTTCCCATATTGGCCGACTTCTCCGTGTTAGCCTTTCAATGCCCCATTGTTAACTTTATTAGTTGTTGAATTATTTTGATCGCTCTTTATTCCCACTTCGAGTAAATTAGTCGTTAGTTTTAAGAATAATTATTTTATTAATATAGTGTTAATAAATAATTATAAATTATTCGATTTTTTTCGACTTCCGATTTTTCCTGACTGCTGCAAACGTAATTTTTGCCAACATATGAAAATAAACAATCAAAATATGATATTTTTAGAAAAAAAAAAACAACTTATTGAAAAATGTAAGGTAATCTTCACTTCTTTTATGTTATTATTGTGTAACGCGAGAATCATACAAATTAATTAAAAAATGCTATGAAATGCATGAATGCATGATATGTATTTAATTTGCGTTCAGTAGTAATTTAGTAACAAAGTTGAAGCCTGAAGTACTGTCACTATTCCACTGACCTAGTCGCCTTGTATCTTAATGTAAAGTAGGCTGAAAGGTTGAAGACGTCAGGCATTTTCAAGTTTAAGAAACCGAATGGTATAATTGTAAAAATGTAGAATTATTCACAGTTTAATTAATATTAGATTGTAAAACATTCATACTAATTAATTGGTTATTTTAAGATGATTTATTTCCTTATATTAAAAAAATATTCGCGCTTCCTGCTGACCTAGAATTTTTTGTTACTACTTGGAGATTATTATGCACAAAAATTTATATCTATAATTTTACGGTATCATTTCTAAAAAGATAAAATTAAATAAATTGTGTACAGTAGGCACAGTTGGTAATTTTTTTGATTCCTTGAATTTTTAAATTTCACAGCTGTAGAAACGTAACGTATAAACGTAAACTCGATTGTTTAAAGTTTTCATAACTTTTATCTGTAATCCCTTCTCCACATTTCGACTGACCCAAGAAAACTAGACATATAAACAAAGTAGAGCAACTGCTAAGTAGGAAACTTATCCAGTTAAAGTTTACTCCATATTCCGATCTTCCACTTCACTGAAATAAAGAAAAGAAGATCTTGGCTTAGGATACTCGTACGTGTTGACATTTAAAGTTACGACGTCGTCTAACGTTTACTGTTTGTAATATACCAAATGGGAGCAACGTTCAAAATTACTATTTCGCTTACGTTGAGAAGTAATAACATAGTGCAAAACAATTTTAGTGGCTAAAACTTGGTAGACACAATGCCGCTTATGCTCCTTATCGTCAGCTTCTTGTTCGTGGCCCAAATACTGGCCTTAATATCGTGTAATGTTCTGACATTTAGCAAAGTAATAGGTCTCTTAGTTTCTACTGCGGTCTGCGCGGTCATAATTCTTTCACTCTAATCTACTCAAATTTTTGCAGGAAACTTCGTGAATAATGGAAAGATTTTCACAACATTTTTTTATTCCATTCCATTCTCATTTTCAATTCAATAATCATAATCTTAACACTTCTTACTTTAACAATAATTGGATGTACTTTAAATATACCATCAACATAATTAAAACCAAAGTGAATGTTCAGAAAATAGTTCAGAATCTCTGATTGTTTTAAGGTTGTTTGTTAGTTGTAAGGTTGTTACAATTAAATTAAAATATTAACTCTCAATTCAAAAAATAGCATTATCATTATCTGGTGCCTAAATAAAGATTTAACTATGTTACCTAGAGTACACAATATAAATAAATTAATAAACTCACAATCAACTCAATATGGCAGTAGTCTTTGATATTATGAGTAATGTATGACGTTATTATCAACTCTTCGCACTGGCTATTAATCAACTCTGTTCGGGTGTCGATTCAAGATGACTGCGAGGATTAATTGCTCAATCGATGACTTCAATTATACAAACATTTTTATCATAACACTATATTTAAACTAAAATTACTTAATGTGAGGCTTTATTTCGTAATTTGTAAATAATTAGTTCTTAAGGTGTGTTTTTTAAATCTGTAACTTCAAAATTTGTTTCGCATTATAAAATGCATATAAAGATCTACTAATAATAATTACAATAAAATATCGAGTTTTGTAAGAGAGACGCGGCGCTGGGTTCGACGTCTCGCGGGAAATTATTGACTTTTCTATTCTAGTAAAATACAATACTGCTTGAAAGCGACTCGATCTCTTTGTTACCATTTAAAATAATTTTACTCTTGTGTAACTTGATGATATATTATTGGGACGGTTTAAAGTGGTAGCATATCTGAAATTTTATTATGTTGACTTTTAGTTTGTGTGACTCATTTGTTTGTAGTAACATTTTTTAAAGCCCTATATTGTCACAGAAATATAAGATATCAGCCGAACTCTTTTTCATTGTACTGCGAACAATATAATATAATCTGTTTAAGTAAATTAATTAATTTATCCGCCAAACCGCAGTGAAGCAGCGTGTTGGATTAAACTCCAATTCTTCTACTAGAATCTAGTAAAATCTAGAAATCTAGTAACTAGATAAAGAAAGAGGACTATGCCCAGCAGTGGAATGTTACAGACTGAATCGTTATCGTAAGAATCTAATTTTAAATAATTGTGTTTGCTCGCAAACGAAAAAAAAACCGACTCCAATTACATCGACAAGTAATACAACGTAGATCGACGAAAAAATAGTCAAGCAACTACGCGTTATCAAAGATTACTCAAAAAGTAGTTATCAGATCTCGATAAAATTTGTATGTAACCACATGATTAACATCAGCTTTCGATTAAATTAAAAATTATCAAAATCGGTACATCCAGTAAAAAGTTATTGCGGATTTTCGAGAGTTTCCCTCGATTTGTCTAGGATCCCATCATCAGATCCTGGTTTTCTTATCATGGTACCAAACTAAGGATATCCCCTTTCCAACAAAAAAAGAATTATTAAAATCGGTACATCCAGTAGAAAGTTATGTGGTATAATACAACATAGGTCGACGAAAAAAGCGTCAAGTAAAAACGCATTATTAGATATAACTCGAAAAGTATTTGTTAGATCTCAAATAAATTTAAATGGGACCAATTGGCACACAATACCTTTCGATTAAAATAAAATTTGTCGAAATCGGTCTACCCAGTCAAAAGTTCTGATGTAACATACATAAAAAAAAAATACAGTCGAATTGAGAACCTCCTCCTTTTTTGGAAGTCGGTTAAGAAAGAGGACTATGCCCAGCAGTGGAATGTTACAGACTGAATCGTTATCGTAAGAATATTATTTTAAAAAATTACATAATTTTTATTTTAAAATTTGAATTTTTTCAAGAAAATCCTTTTAAATTAAGCAAAAACTCAATTTGTTTACTTCGATGTATATTCGTAATTTTATTTTAATCAACGGTAAATAACCTAAAAACGTAAAACGTTTCTAAAGTAAATACACTGACGGCGTGTTGCGAAATATTCTCACGGGAATTTAGCTAGATGGATGTGGAATATATCTACTATACAGATTAATTAAAATTTATATTAATTTGTATATATTACGTTTAGGGGCGTTTACATCGATTTTTGTATAATACATACTAAAAGCTCAGGCATCTACAATGATGGACACCACCGCTGTTATTTAAATCGTAATATCTGTTATTTCTACGGAGATTTCTAGCCTCAAAGCAGAATTTAAATCTTTTATATTGCGAAGCTCAGATTAAGCTGTTTTATAGCATGTCGGTTAAATTGGAATAATTGAGGTCAAAATTTGAATCCATGGAAGTCGTAAACAATAATAGGGAACAGTGGGCAAGCACATCTAATATTGAATTTTATGGAATGCCTAAAAGAAAAAATGAAAATCAGTATTCTATTCTACCGAATCACTTCAGGCTATCGCAGTCTACTGTTGGACATAGGCCCCCACAAGTTTGCGCCAAACATTATGGTGCGAACTCATGTGTTTTCCCCATAGTCACCACGCTGGGAGGCGGGTTGGTGACCGCAGGGCTGGCTTTGTCGCACCGAAGACGCTGCTGTCCATCTCCGGCCTGTGTATTTCAAAGCCAGTAGTTGGATAGTTATCCCGCCATCGGTCGGCTTTTTAAGTTCCAAGGTTCCATTGTGTTATTTTAGTTGTTTTTAGTTAAGCAAAAACCACTTATAAGCTATAAACACCCTTCGTATGTTTAATTATTAACTTAGTTGATTACTTTATCGAATCTTACTAGAAGAATCTAGTAAAATATAAAAACGTTAAATTGGTAGAAGTAACAGTCGGTAATAGATGAGAGTAATTAGAAAATCTTTTCGTTTAGAACGCCCAGAGTGCCCGAATAATGGCATCGAGTCACGACACCGCATCAATTTGAACAAATAGCACAGTAGGATTCTATTGTATCGTTCGCTTTGTTACATAAAACAATAATTGTTATAGTCCATGCTCAATCATTTTTTTTGAAGTAAAACTTTTTTACGCTTGATTTGCGCAGTAAGCTGGTGAATGCGTGACAAGAGCGTTACGAAAAGTGTGATCAGGGAAGAAAAAGAACAGAGAGATGCGAGCACACATTTTCTTTCTCTCTTTCTCTCATAGCCAGTTACGTTTAGTATATCTAAGACACAGTGCAGGCCTACTGCTAAAGAAGTTTGACTTCAGTCGTGTGGTCTAAAGCACACACGTTCGATGATTAATTTATAATTCAAAGCTGGTGCTTGCGATGTGATCATTTAAATTTAATTGAGATGTACTTTTTGAGTTATCTCTAAATAATGCGTTTGTGTTTGACTATTTTTTCGTCTTTTCGTTTTTACGTAAGTACTGCCTGCCGGTCGATGTAATTAAAGTAGTTTTTAGGGTTCCGATCACTTTGTTGTCCGTCTATCTGTCAAGGTCCTTTTTCTCAGGAACGCATGGAGGTATTAAGCTGAAATTCATATCAAATACTCAAGATTACTCCCTTAGAACTTTCAAAAAGTCATACTTCTAAACCAACGCAATCAAAAGATAGAGTTGTTTATGCTGCTATTTCGATACTCGCAAGGTAATCAAAACCTACAGGGTACTTCCTGTGAACTCAGTATCTTGAAATTTGGTACAAAGCAACGTTTTATAGCTCAAATAATGGAAAAATTGCAAAACGCATAAATTTTTAGTTACATCATAAAATAAAAATATTTTTAATAATTTTTGTACGGAACTTTCAGTGCGCGAGTCTGACTCGCACTTGGCCGGTTTTTTTTATCATTTGCAAGCAAACACAATCAACACAAGTTATTTACATTTGCTTTATGCATTTTATAAAATTATTATCAACGCTAGCTGATGCTAATAATGAATTCGTTATTTGAATACATTTGAACGTTGGAGACTATTTCCATAATATAAAATGTAAATTAAGTTTTATCTAACAAGTAAATTTTAATAATATCTATTTTACTATGCAAACAGGAGTCTATTTATACATATAGTACTTTAATAAAGATTACTTTGTAAATGATTTTTTAAAGTTCAATAATTATAATTTTTCGAAATATTTTTAATCTTGGAAAGTAGAAGCTCAGGGGATACGGAGTTAAAAATTTCCGCCTCAATATACTCCGTCCGCGTGAACGAAATCGAGGTCACATGTATTTTAAATTTTCGATTCTTGTTAAAATATTTATTGCTTTGTATGGAATAAATATTTAAAACAATTTCTTTAACTCTGTTTCATTACCTCAATTAGACTATCTAATATATAAAATTCTCGTGTCGCGGTGTTTGTAGTTAAAATCCTCCGAAACGGCTTGATCGATTCTCATGAAATTTTGTGTGCATATTGGGTAGGTCTGAGAATCGAACAACATCTATTTTTCATCCCCCCAAATGTTAAGGGTAGTCCACCCCTAATGTTTTTTAATTTTTAGATAAATTATTTATTTTTTATTTTATTATGATTTGGCATTCTAAAATACATGTAGCCCTAAATTTTCACCTTTCTACCACCAACTCCTATTTTTAAATAGCGTTTAGCGGCAAGACAACGTTTGCCGAGTCAGCTAGTACTTTTATAATAGTAATACTCGGTAGTATTAGTAATATTTTAACTTTGTAACTTGTAGGGGTGATACAAAGGTTAATGACAATATACAATGCCGACCTTAAGTTTAGTTTCCTGAAAATTTTCAAATGGGCCAGCAAATCGCGGGCACTTCCGATGAATTTCCCGTTACCAGCTCTCTATTTCCGGTAAATGATGAAGCGTAGCTATCCGTGAGAAATCATTTTAATTTACCGGTATAGATGTAGTAGTAACACGTGATTTCACAATATCCAAAATAAATGGAAAAAAGTCAAAACGGTTGAAATTGTGTTTTTCTTTGATATTTCATGTCCATTAATACAGATAATATAAAAATGTAAACTTTGTTTGAATTCGCTCATATCTCAATCTATAGGCCCGATTTTAAAATTACTTGCTTTGCCATTTATTCCACCTATAGCTCCTAAGTCATGCTAGAGCTCATAAAGGCGTAAGCCATGAACGCGAATAAAAATGATGCGTTTGGTCTATTTTCTGGAAAGTGGTTAAAGAAAAATGTTATACCTCATTTGTACCCGTAAATATAAGGCGGGCACAATTATTAGACACGTTTAAGAGTTACTTAAAGAAACACTATTTAAACTCATGAGTCACGTTATAAGTTTCATCACTACAGCCTATACAGTCCACTGCTGGACATAGGCCTCCACAAGTTCACGCCAAAAAATAGCGCGAACTCATGTGTTTTGCCCATAGTCACCACGCTGGGCAGGCGGGTTGGTGACGGCAGGGCTGGCTTTGTCGCACCGAAGACGCTGCTGACGGTCTTCGGCCTGTGTATAAGTTTATATATATATACTATAAGTTTATAAATTAATTTACTGCAAATGTATATTATTGACAATGACTTTAGTCGGTCTTTCCTCTCGTCTGTCGTATGTATATTTGTATTTTTATATTTTTTATATATTTGTTTATATAGATTTGAGTATATATATATGTAATATGTATATGTATATTTACGTGTATGATTATATGTATATGTTATGTATGTACACCTCCATGCCGTCTAATTCTTTTGTCATGTCCTTTTCATGCTAGAGTCTGGAAGAGATCGCTCTTTTAGCGATAAGACCGCCTTTTGTACATGTCTATATTCTCTTTTTCGGTGTAACTTTTTTTCTCTGATAGTGTACAATAAAGACTATTTGTATTGTATTGTATTTGTTACCAGAACATGATTAGATAATTTCCTTCGTGTTTTGTCGTATTCGCTCACATCAAAATATTTTAAAACATGTTCAAACATAATAATATGATAAAACTTTCATATTAACTTTCAGCCGAAACGTGACGTGACATAAATGTGATAACACACAACCTGTAATCATTCTCTTCTTTTGACAGTTTACTTAGCATATTATTAAGTAAAATATTGATGATTTATCTGATATATAAAATTCTCGTGTCGCGGTGTTTGTAGTTAAACTCCTCCGAAACGGCTTGATCGATTCTCATGAAATTTTGTGTGCATATTAGGTAGGTCTGAGTATCGAACAACATCTATTTTTCATTCCCCTAAATGTTAATGGTAGTCCACCCCTAAATCTTTTTAAATATATTTTGATCATTGATTTTATTTTTATTTAATTATGATTTAGCATCAAAAAATAGATAGAACCCTAAATTTTCATAATATATATGGTACAACAACGTTTGCTGGGTCAGCTAGTATGTATATATATATATATATATATATATATATATATATATATATATATATATATTTCGTGTCACGACGAGATAGGGTAGTTTTTTTCTCAATTGCACCCGGTAGGTGACGCTGCTATCGATATGTAACTCAAGCTAAATAGTCAAGTAAATACGCGTTATCAAAGATTACTCAAAAAGTTGTTATTAGAACTTGATGAAATTTAAATATGACCATATGATAAACATCAGCTTTCGATTAAATTAAAAATCATCAAAATCGGTACACCCAGTAAAAAGTTATGGGGTATAATACAACTTAGGTCAACTAGGTATATATATATATATTTCGTGTCACGACGAGATAGGGTAGTTTTTATCTCAATTGCACCCGGTAGGTGACGCCGCTATCGATATGTAACTCGAAACTATTAAACCAATTTTCATCAAATTTTGCAAACATCTGTAATTTAGTCTAATTTGGGAGATAGAATAGTTTTTATCTCAATTGGACCCGGTAGGTGGCGCTGTTATCAGTATGTAACTTCGAAACTACTGAACCAATTTTTATCAAATTTTGTAAGCATATGTAATTTGGTTTAATTTGCGAGATAGGGTTGTTTTATCTCAATTGAACCCGGTAGGTAGCGCTGCTATCGGTATGTAAGCAATCAAGTTTGGTAGCTGTTATATATAATTATACATTCTCGTTTGCTTATGAAGTGGCATTGTTTACCCATTTGCGGCAATCAATTCAAAGGTCAAGCGAAAGATGAAGTTGTTGATCAAATGCAATTGAAACAGAATTATTACGACAGTACTGTATTAAATGGGAATCGGGTATCTTATAAATAAGGTTTAATTCCTTTTTATTCCTATTGTTAAATATACATCGTTCCTTTACTATTATCTGATATAACAGCTAGTTTATCGCTGGTATAGAATAAAAATGAATAAGCAAAAAATTTGAGTCATAACCTACTAACATAACATGATAACGATACTCGATAATAGTAGATGAAAACTATTTCAGTCTAAATAGACTGATATTTGTTTTGATCCACTATGAATCATTTCATCTGCTATTGTTTTGTTGTGGGAATTCCTATAGCATTCAATATCTCACTTTATATTATAATATAAGAACTATAGTACTAGTTAGACTAAATTTGATCAAGACAAAATCGTTGAACGAAATCTTTTAATTATCTAGAGATATACTAATCCAAACTGATTTCTCATATCGATAAAATATACATAAAGAAAAATAATAGTTCGGGGAAAAAGTCTTTCCATATTTTCTAGTAAAAAGTTGAAATAACATGTTTTTGGTTGTATTGTTCGTACCCGACTGGTTTTGATATCATGAAAAGGTAATATTTTAAAAATGAAATTAAAAAGTGAAAAACAGTTCCCGCCATTTTTCGTTTCTTTTTCTGGTCGAATCCAAGGAAGAAATTCAGTACATATTAAACATTTGCCTTCTTTCAGACTGACGATGACGATTTGAAGCCAATCAAGTCTTTTATTTTTTTACTCTTCTGTTCTTTAGTTATTATATTATTTTCGAATCCATTTTCATATCAATCGTTTCTTGCTACTGGCTCTGTCTTAACACAGATTAATAGTCATGTCACTTAAATTTCTCACTGATAGAAATTTTAATAAAAATATATACAGAAAAAAAAATCCGAATAATACGATTTTTCAAGGAAGTTCTACTTTGTAAGTCTTGAATAAAAATCCACCTCATAAAAATAAAAATAAACTTTCAACCTTCGGAACAGGATAGGTTTCGAAGAGATAACGGTATTATAGACCACATACATACCTTGAAATAGACTATGCGAGTTTTGTAGCTTTAAGACCCTTATGTTTTATTGCAATTTGACAGTCCTGTTGAACAAACAGAAATACTTCTAAAAGAAAGAACACGAACAGAAACACTTTTGTCGAAACAGAAATGGAAATAGCTAATAGAAAAAAAATGTATGTTACTTTTAATTTTCAAATACCAAAAAAAGGCAAGAGAGAAAATAGAACTAAGGTCTGTTTTGAAAAAAAAATTCAAGTAAAAGAAGTGTCCTCAGTGAGATATTGAAGCGGCTATGTTGGGAGTTTTTCTCAAGACTTGTCTCCTTAATTACAATAGATGTAGAACAATCATAATTATAGATGTAGGTTAAACTCATTAGGTACTTGGGATGTCTTTTAGCACAACATTACAAGTTTATTTGGTTGTATTTCCTTTGTTTTGTGATGAGTAGTAGTTTGATCGATATTTTAGTATACATTTTAACTAAGTTACTTACGTTTAAGGTTACATATTTTCAGATGTAATCTCAAACTCGACATAAAAGGCTTAAATAAAATTAAAGCTGATAATGATGTCTGTCATAATAATTTCTGTCGATATAACGATGATGTCTGTCATAACAGTACTGGTACTTGAACGTTAATTAGGGCTACGAGTATAATGAGACAGACGCTTTGTTTAATAGTGGCACGTTGAGTATTTTTATTAGAAAATTCTTTACGGATTTATTTTACACAATGTAGTAATTAAAGTTTGAAGTTTTAAGCTACAGTCTTAATAGGTATGTTTCTGTAATAAAAACACTCTAAATGAATGACATACGAATAATGTACCATATAATCTTAAGATAGTAAATTAATATAAAATAAACAAACCTAATTTTATTTTGTATGTTTGTAAATTTCACCTTCCTGAAGCCAAAGTAAATAACGACCTTGGCCTATGGTTTTTATATACATTTATAAAGAGTACATTTTCGAATATCACCTATTTTGAAACGTTATACTTACTAGAAGAAGCCTTTGTAAGGCATAATCCATGGCTTTAGGTTTACTGTGTCCTGCTTTTCTCAATTGTTTCCTAGATATATTTTCCGGTTGACTACAATAAGTTTATTATTTATATAAATATAAACATCATTACAAGTAACTGAGATTAGTTTACTTCAAAAAGTGTCTCATTAACATATTAAAACAGCCATTCAATTTTTATATATGTTAAACAGAATCAGAGAATAATTGTATTTGGTTCTAAAAAAAAGATTTCAATGACATCGACAAGTAATACAACGTAGGTAGACGAAAAAATAGTCAAGTAAATACGCGTTATCAAAGATTACTCAAAAAGTTGTTATTAGATCTCGATGAAATTTAAATATGACCACATGATAAACATCAGCTTTCGATTAAATTAAAAATCATCAAAATCGGTACACCCAGTAAAAAGTTATGGTATAAAACAACGTAGGTCGACGAAAAAATATTTAAGTAAAAACGCATTATTAGATATAACTCAAAAAGTAGTTGGTAGATCTCAAGTAAATTTGCATGAGACCAAATAACACATCACCTATTGTTAAAAAAAAATGTCGAAATCGGTCCAACCCAGTTAAAAGTTCTGAAGTAACATACATAAAAAAATACAGTCAAATTGAGAACCTCCGCCTTTTTTGGAAGTCGGTTAAAAACAGAGTATGAGTATAGGTAAATCTTTTTCTCAATTTTTCTTTCATTATAGGTCCAAGCAGATTTCATTTTGAAACAGTTATAATAAACGGTAGCTTAATAAGTTTTTCTTAATAAGTTTATCAATATCGAATGAACAGATATATATAAACAATTTTGAATGGATCAATATAATCCTGAACCGAATAATAAGCTTTAGTAATTATGTTCTTTGTTATATAAACTTTAAATTTATTCGTAGACAGTTTTAATATCGTTTGTGGGATTTTATTATACATGCGAATACCATAAACCAGAAAGGAGATGTTTACTTTGCCCAGTCGGACTTGGACTTACATTTTTATTATTCCATCTAGTGTTTATACGGCGATTATTACTATTTATGTCGAAACAATTGATATTCTTGTAAATGTACATAATATTATTACAAATATATTGTGCTGAAATTTTTAGCTTCATCCTGTAATATTTCACTGCTATAGGCCTCTTTCCCCGTGTAGGAGAAAGATCAGGAAGGAGGAGATCCATTACGCTGCTGCAATGCAGGTTGGCAGATATATTACCTATTATAAGTAACGATCGACTTTTTTACCGTGTGAAGTCAATAGTGTCTTTAAGAAAGATAAAATAAAACCTACAACATTGCTTTTAATAAATGTCCCTTAAATTTGCATGAAAATAGATACGTATTTTATGGCGACTAATGAAACAATGTAAAGATTGAACGTTGCAAAATTTGATTATCACGGATAAGGATACCTAATTCCGTCGTGAGAATATACTTGACGTTACAGCAGCAGCTTCATATCCGCTTTGATGTTACTTACGTTTATACTAATACTAGCAGTGCCCGCGGCTTCGCCCGTATTGAAATTAGTGTATCACAAAGTTTTCGCGGCAAACTTCCAGTGAAACTCTCATCAAAATCGGCTTAGCCGTTCCGTAAACCTTCCTCTTGCCAATGGTGGAGCCCTTTCTCGAATGGTGAAACCGCGTGAAAATCCGTTAGTAGATTTTGAGCGAATCGATCACATACACATTTGGGGACTTTGTTTTATAATACACTAACTGTTGCCCGCGACTACGTCCGCGTGGTTATGAAGATATGCATTACTATTAAAATGTTTAACGCAAATTATTTTTTTTTATTTCAGTCACTTGAAACGCTTATCAAACTGAGTAACTTTTTAAAAGGCACAATTTAGTATAATTTAATAGTTATTTTTATAAAACCTCTATACACCACATTTTTAGTTTTATTTTCAGGCTGTTTAAGTTTCATACAAACTATCAACCCCAATTAAACCTCCTTAGCGGTTGAATATCGTAAAATCCGTTCTTAGCGGACGTCTGCTGACTATACCTCCCTGCCAAATTTTATCTTTGTCCAACCTGGATGGACAGACCATCCAGCGGCTTTTCAGTTCTCGTGATGAGTGAGATGATGACCTTTCTCTTTTATATATATATAGATTACGATGCATTTTTTGGACACCTCCTCACCATCTATAGAGCATATATTGTACATTTCAAGTCTCTTACTTCAAAAACATAAGACTTTCATACAAACTTCCGACCCCCGTTTTTTGGATCGAGGGTCGATTTTCGTAAAATTAGTTCGTAGCTGTTTACACCCTATAAGAAACCTACCTGCCAAATTTTAAGTTTGTAGGTGTTATAGTTCCCGAGATTTCGTGATGAGTGAGTCAATCTACCATCCCCCGTTTTAACCCCAAAAGGGAGTTGCTTTCTAAAGATACATTATTTGGTCACCTTTTTACCATCTATAGAGCATAAATTTTAAATTTCAAGTCTCTTACTTCAAAAACATAGGACTTTCATACAAACTTCCAACCCCCGTTTTACCCCCTTAGGGGTCGAGTTTCGTAAAATCCGTTCTTAACAGATGTCTACACTTTATAAGGAAATTATCTATCAAATTTCAAGTTTGTAGCTGTTATAGTTCCGGAGATTTCGTGATGAGCGAGTCAACCTATCATCCCCCGTTTTAACCCCATAAGGGAGTTGATTTCTAAAGATACATTATTTAGACTCCTTCTCATCATCTATAGAGCACACGTTTTAAATTTTAAGTCTCTTCAAAAACATGGGACTTTCATACAAACTTCCAACCCGCGTTTTATCCCCTTAGGGGTCGAATTTCATAAAATCCGTTCTTAGCGGATGTCTACGACTTATAATGAGCCTAGTTGCCAAATTTCAAGTTTTTAGGTGTCATAGTTTCGGAGGTTTCGCGATGGGTGAGTCAACCTACTATCTCCCGTTTTAGCCCCAAAAAGGAGTTGATTTCTAAAGATACATTATTTGGACACCTTTTCATCATCTATAGAGCATACATTTTAAATTTCAAGTCTCTTACTTCAAAAACATAGGACTTTCATACAAACTTGCAACCCCCGTTTTACCCCCTTAGGGGTCGAGTTTCGTAAAATCCGTTCTTAGCGGATGCCTACGTCTTATAAGGAGCCTACCTGCCAAATTTCAAGTTTGTAGGTGTTATAGTTTCGGAGATTTCGTGATGAGTGAGTGACCTTTCGCTTTTATATATATTATAGATTATAGATTATAGATTACAAAGAAAATAAATATAAATATATAAAATGACTTTTACGTTAAACGCTAACACCGTGTATATTTTGAAATATTTTTTAGAGATTTCGAAACTAATTTTTAATTACTTTTTTCCGTTCTCAACGTTTCTGTGCTTTTTTTGATTATATGATTCTATGAGCCTCAAGAAGAGCCAAATTTATTATCAAATATTTTATACTTTTTAGTTAAATTCAAAAATTTTGTAGCTTAATCTTTATTTTTATTCAAATGTTCCTTTCACGTTTCTGTTTCATCGTCAAATTTTCTTGAGTACGACGTAAGGAACTAGTCAAAACAAATCGAATAAGCTTAAACTTGAAGATTACTAGAGTTGTACATGTATTGTGTACACAATTTCCAGACATAATCACATTTTATACTATGTTTACGTGAAAAACTGAAGGAAAATCAAGCGAAGTACATTTTTGTCACATACCTATTTGTAGGTATACATGCTTATAGTACGTTTGTTTTGATACTATTTTAAATAACCTATGAGTATTAAAAGTAACTTAATTTACAATTACAACACTATATATTTTTTTGGGGATAGGCCACAAAGTCAAATCACATGACGACTCATAGGAGTGAAACGTAACATCAACAAAACAATCAATCTCAATTATTGGAACGAAGTTCCTTGTCGCGCAGTATATGCACTGAGTGGGATGGGAGCGATATCGAAAAAAGCGTAACAAGATTGTTTCTCGTCACTTCTTGCTATAGTATGTTTTTTTTTTGTTTTTTATTTATCCCATGTACAGCTATGTGCTTTTTATATATACCTTTTACACTTCACATTAAAAAAAATACATTAATTAATATTTTATATTTTATTAAAAATTCTTCAATTTAACGCTGTTACCTGGATATTTTACAATATATAAATATTATGAATGTACAGCAAACGTCTACCAAAAAGCGAACGCAACTGCGTTCCGAACCCTCACGCTTTTTAAATTATTTAAAAGTTTAAATCCACAGTTTTAATTTATTTAATATATTATTTAGGTTGCGTAAAATAGAAAGGAGATTGGATTATTAGGTATGGTCGTGAAACCAATCCTAATTAAATTTTTGTTAAATTTAAAAAAGAAGCAAATTAATTTAACAAGATTTGGTTCGACCATTGCAAGGTAAGTTTAGTATGGTTAGAAGAATATAATAACGACGAAAATTTAACTCTGTGTAACCTGTCAAGGTTAGTTTACGGCTTTAGGTTTAGTTGAAATTCGTGCCACCGACAATTTAGCGGCTTTTACTAAGTAGGGTGAACTTGATAAATAACTGTTCGTGTTGAAGTTGGCTTGTGATTAATTTCATGTTGCTAATATTCGTTACAAACATGCATGTCGTTGGCAACCTCACTAAAGTTATCCGGTGGCATTGAAATAAAAATGTTATGGGAATAGTTAAGACATCCAGAGCCAAATGTGATAATAAATTTCCATGCAATATTGTCTGTGGATATTTTTGGTTTTAACGAGGCACCAATGAAAATGTCTGTATTTTTCAAACTGTTGCAGATTTAGCATTTCTGTTATATTCTATACATATTTGTTCTTTTAGCTACATATACTTTACGAATATCAAAATAAAAAATGTATGTATGTATTTTATGTCAACAATATTATATCCGGCTATCATGTAATTAGCTAATAAAACTCATACTTGGTTGCAAATGTAGTTTAAAATATTATAATGATTATTAATAGTTAAATAACATAGATACAAGTTAATTTTCGTTTTTATTATTAAACACGCGGGCATGGCGCCATCCCCACCCTTTGTAAATAAAATGGAGATGTCGCCATTGCCTCGCCAGTTCGTTTCGGACGTTCGAGCAGTGAAGACTTAAAAAGTGTAAGTGATTACTATTTACTGTTAATATATTATTATTTTATTGCTATGCATAATGTTTTTCTATGTAATGGAATATAATTGTGTTTTTCTTGATAGAATTGTATACGATCTGACTAGTTATTTATTTATAAACAAAGGCAATTCATAAACTAACAGATTTAACTTAAATATTATTGCATTCTATTTACAAATAATACATAAATAAATAGATTATAATCACTATAAAGTCTTTTATTTTCACAATTCAGAAGTGGGATAGGTAACTCATTTAATTTTTTTGGCTGTATACTTATTTTTTTTTTTTCTTTTCTCTTTTTTTCATCTCTTAATGAGGGATTATGGAGAAAATACTTGAGAAGTCCCCGCTGTGTGGGAAGAGTTCCGAAAAAAATAGAAGTGACCGTCGCAGCCCGACCCCAGAGTCTCAGAGGTCAAGATGTAGTAGGGTATGCAGCCCAGCCAGAAGCTTGCAATCTCGTAGCCGTTCGCGCAGCTCCCTGAGGCACCGCGTGAATCGGCGGGTGCGAAGTCCGTCCCAGCATCAACGTGCCAGACAGCAGCTGCGCTTCCGATCACGGCGCGAATCTCGCAGTCATCGGTTGCGTAATCCTGTACGTCATGGCGGGAGCAGTCGCCGCACGTCACACAGCAGCGAGCGCTGCAGTGGTGGCCGGCACTATGGTCACCACAGCCGGCTTCGCAGCGTGCAAGGTGCCCGCAGCCGGCTTCGCAGCGTGCAAGGTGGCCGCAG
This sequence comes from Melitaea cinxia, assembly GCF_905220565.1. Classification (NCBI taxonomy): domain Eukaryota; kingdom Metazoa; phylum Arthropoda; class Insecta; order Lepidoptera; family Nymphalidae; genus Melitaea; species Melitaea cinxia. Next base: position 9,159,877 of record NC_059394.1, on the reverse strand, counting down.
CCGGCTTCGCAGCGTGCAAGGTGGCCGCAGCCGGCTTCGCAGCGTGCAAGTTGGCCGCAGCCGGCTTCGCAGCGTGCAAGGTGGCCGCAGCCGGCTTCGCAGCGTGCAAGGTGGCCGCAGCCGCCTTCGCAGCGTGCAAGGTGGCCGCAGCCGGCTTCGCAGCGTGCAAGGTGGCCGCAGCCGGCTTCGCACCGTGCAAGGTGGCCGCAGCCGGCTTCGCACCGTGCAAGGTGGCCGCAGCCGGCTTCGCACCGTGCAAGGTGGCCGCAGCCGGCTTCGCACCATGCAAGGTCGCCGCAGCCGGCTTCGCAGCTTGCAACGTAGTCCGGAGATGCGGCGACCCACAATAGCAACGCCTGAGCCCCGAGCATCGACTACGCAAGGACCACCAAGTAACACCACTAATCCAAACATTGGCAGTGGCGATTCATTACTAAACAATAATTTACCTGATATTCTAGATGCGCTATTGCAAACATTGAAATCTTTGATCCCGGATAGTGACAAAATAGGCTCGTTTAAAGATAGTGTCCCCGAATTTGACCCTGCAAGGAAAGAACAAACGATGTCTATGTGGATACGTAAACTAAATGAGAAACTAATTTAATCACTTTGCAATTACAATACTACGAGGTGTCGCGAAGCGTTGATATGAAGGATTGCCATCGGTGTTCTTTTCTTGGAGTGAGTCACAGACAAAATTGCTATCAGATCGACAGCATTTCCTCCTGAGGATTTTATTTTTGTGTTATCCACACATTAGGAAATTCTAAAAAAAATTTTTAATATCATATCGGTTCGCTTAATCTGAATATAAAATCATCATATCAAAAATTTCGATTTAACGGTACATCGTTCCATAGCTTAATTGGCTAGAGCACCGACACGGTCAGTCGGAGATGCAGGTTCGATCCCCGCTGGAAAGGTCGATTTTTGATATGATATTTAAAAAAAAAAAAATGTTTAGAACTACGGACAGATGTTAGCAGATATGTTGGCTAGGCGCGCCCGTTTCAACGATTCTCTTGAAGAATATTACTATGAGAAGGTTACCTTTATTACCACTGTAATATAACGGGCAAACGAGCAGTAGAATGCGTTCTGCATGGCATAGATGACATGCAGAGACTAGACTAGGAGCCGAGACTCAGTATGAGGACCTTCATAAATTACTTAGTTATCTGAATAATGCTAGAAAAGTTAAGCCAATACCAGACCGTAGAGTAACGCCATTTTTAACCGACTTCAAAAAACCGACCGGTCTGTTTGCCGACCTAGTTGTATAAGAATAATTGTATTTGCTCGCAAACTTTAACCGACTTCAAAAAAAAGAGGAGGTTACTCAATTCGACCGTATATATACTTTTTTTATGTATGTTCAGGGATAACTCCGTCGTTTATGAACCGATTTTGATAATTCTTATTTCGTTGGAAAAGAGATATTCCTAGTTTGGTACTATGATAAGGAAACCAGGATCTGATGATGGGATCCCAGAGAAATCGAGGGAAACTCTCTAAAAGTCGCATAACTTTTTACTGTGTGTATCGATTTTGATGATTTTTAATTTAATCGAAAGCCGATGTTTATCATGTGGCCACATTTAAATGTCATCGTCCTTATAATATAATAATAACTTTTGGAGTAATCTTTGATAATGCGTATTTATTCGACAATTTTTTTGGTTTTTCTTCGTTTGCCTGCAAACACAATTATAATTTATATACGCCAATGTCCCGATCCCTTAAAGAAATGTAATAGGTGTCACAGGATAGGTCATGAAATGGCGCAATGTTATACGAAAATCCGGTCCCTTCTACTGCACTAAAGACTGAAAATGAAAAGGTTATTAATAGGGCTACGAATAACAGTATATGTTGAGATAAATATTTCAAGAAAAGCGCGTGTTAATGGTATAGAGATGGATTCCTTCGTTGACCTTGGTAGTTAATGCTCGATGATCAAAAAAAAATCGTAGTTACCCATACTAGGAACTATTCACATAACTATAGATGATTTGCCTGTAATAAAAGGATTTGGAGATCCCGTAGTTCATTCTGTGGGTAAAATTAATGGCGAAGTAGAAATTGATGGGGTGAAAGCTTATTGTACCTGATTATGTTATGGAAGTGTCTTCCATGATAGGACAGGCTTTTACATAACAGCATCATGTAATAATTCAGAAAACTGGTGAACATTTTGATATTTTATATAATAGTTTTGATGACATAATGAAAACTGCAAAAAAAAAAAAACAAGAAGTCTTAATCGTAAACGTTCCAAATTAACTAGCTTAGGCATTTTGGGGGTATATACAGAGCACAAATACAAAGGGGCACTTTACGTTGTTGAGGGCTTGCGTTGCAAGTGGACGCTTAATATATTTTAGCTATTTCCATAGTGCTATGTCTTACGGCCTGTTACTGTGGGGTAATGCTGCAGATATTGAGACTATATTTATCTTGCAAAAAAGGGCTATTCGCGGCATTTACGATCTTGGAGCTCGAGTCTCCCTACGGGATGTTTTCCAAAAGGTGGACATATTAACGATCGCGTCGCAGTATATTTATAACAATATTATGTATATCCACCAAAATATTCATTGTTTTGAAATAAATAGTAATAATCGCATTGTAAACACGAGACGGAATAACAAAATTGTAACTCCAAGTTTTCGACTGAGCAAAGTAAACGTTTCCTTTCTGGGTCATGGTATTCGCATGTATAATAAAATACCACAAACGATTTTGGAATTGTCTCAATATAAATTTAAAGTTTTTATTAAAAAAATAATAATAGATAAAGCTTATTACTCGGTGCAGGATTACATAGTTGATAAAGATGTGTAGACTTAGTGACGCTGTATTTCATGCAAAATGTTTCTAATTTTGTTCTAAAACACAGTTTATATATTATTTTCAAAAGAGTAACTGCGGATTTTCTTGCCGATTCTTCTCTGCAGAATCTACATTCCAAATCGGTGGTAGCTTCACTTTTACAGAAATAATAATTAATTTCTAAAGTTTTAATTTGTAAAATGACGATTCGAAAGTGCTCTTGGAGCCTATTTGAATAAAGCTAATTTTGATTTTGATTTTGATCCAACGGGGATCCGATAAATTGAAATCCGTAACACTACGTAACACCGAACATCAGTAGATAAACATACTGTTAGACAATTTTTTAGAGGCTAAAGAGTTTTTTTTTTTTTCGTAGCTTTGTAAAAGGGATCTCGATTATTTATTTGACTTTGAAATAGAGTAAAGAGTAGGTTCATCAATGGCGCATGTGGACGCTTTGAGCCGCAACCCATCTACCAATAATAATAATAATCGATCTGAACGAACTATTAATGCAGTAACTGAAAATGATTGGCTTTCAACAGTACAAAATTCTGATTTGGAGATACAACGAATTATTGAGACGATGTGGTAGAGATAAAAAGTAACTACAAACTCAAAAATAGTAAGCTTTTCAAAATCACAGCTGAAGCTGATAGATGGGCTGTGCCTAAAGGTGTCCGTTGGCAAATCATTAAACAAAACCACGATGATCTAGGCCATTTCGTGGTAAACAAGACGTTAGAACGCATAAAGTTTTGTCACTAAATATGAAGGCTCTTGTCTAGAATGTGCTTATAATAAGACATCCGGTGGTAAGAGACCCGTTTTTTTTTACACCCTACCCACAAAGTAGATACTCTGTTTGATACCATCTATATGAATCATGTTGGGCCATTTGTGTGTAGTAGCAAAAAAAAAAAAAAACAACATTCTAGTATTGATTGACCCGTTTACGAAATATTTTTCATTAAAACCTGTAAAGAGTACCAAATCCAAAATAACAGTAAATATTTAAATGAATTCATTAGTATCTTTGGCGTACCTAAATGTATAATTTCTGACCGTGATTTATCATGTACAAGTAATCTTTTCGAGAGTCTCAACAACCTCACAATGATACATTAATAAGTGATAGAGAATTTAATAATGACTCGGATAGTGAATGACATGTACTGATTGTTTATGTTTCAGAGCCAATTGGGTTTCTAATAATTAACGACCAATGGGGTCTTTATGTGATTTAGGACCAATTGGGTTTTCAATTCTTTTGACATTTAGGGCCAATTGGGTCCATGTGTAATAATAATACGACCAATTGGGTCTTTATAAAGTTTACGACCAATTGGGTCTTTATAAACTTAACGACCAATTGGGTCCATATGTAATACGACCAATTGGGTCTTTATAAGGTTTACGACCAATTGGGTCGTTTTGAAAGAGTTTCATTTTATATAACAATATCGTTTTAATCGTTGTAAACAAAATTGTCTTCGTTTTAGATACAGAATGATTGCTGTCAAGTACGAGGACGTACACTAATAGGATGACCGACTGTCAACAATATTATATCCGGCTATCATGTAATTAGCTAATAAAACTCATACTTGGTTGCAAATGTAGTTTAAAATATTATAATGATTATTAATAGTTAAATAACATAGATACAAGTTAATTTTCGTTTGTATTATTAAACACGCGGGCATGGCGCCATCCCCACCCTTTGTAAATAAAATGGAGATGTCGCCATTGCCTCGCCAGTTCGTTTCGGACGTTCGAGCAGTGAAGACTTAAAAAGTGTAAGTGATTACTATTTACTGTTAATATATTATTATTTTATTGCTATGCATAATGTTTTTCTATGTAATGGAATATAATTGTGTTTTTCTTGATAGAATTGTATACGATCTGACTAGTTATTTATTTATAAACAAAGGCAATTCATAAACTAACAGATTTAACTTAAATATTATTGCATTCTATTTACAAATAATACATAAATAAATAGATTATAATCACTATAAAGTCTTTTATTTTCACATTTATGTGTATGTATTTAAGCTTCCAATTCAAACATAGATTAATGTTTCAATTATAAAAATAAAATAATCGATAAGAATAAATGAGAAGCCTTTGATTATTTTCATTATCTTAATATACATCCCTGACTCTATCCGAGGGCAGTATAAGTATCTCGTCCATAGAACCTATATCCATATTGTCCCATGTTATAGAGTCTTTGTCATTTCTCGTCTCTCAAACGATCATCATATTAAATTTTATTACTATCGGCATGGCTGTGAAAGACAAATAGGTTGAGGTACCATTAGCATCGACAATTCAGGCTGCATGATCCCACTGTTGGACGAACAGGGTAAAGCGAAAACTTCGCATTATTTGATTATAGTACACGAAGAGTTATCCGTTTACTATATGTTATAAATATAATTCATAAAAATTTGCAGAATTTATTAATCTTTAAGTTAAAATAACATCGTATATGTGTCAAAAAGGTTATGCGGTAATATGAAAAGGATCCTAATATATTTTTAGCGGAGGGTCGGGATTAAGGCCTTATTTGCGAGTAGAGCTTTCGATCATAATCCACAGGACTCGGTTCAAGCTCGCACTCGAGGAGCACATTATCATGGCATTATGTTTATGCATGTCGGAGATCACTGTTTCATTATAAAGAACATACACACACACACATACTTACGCATTCAATAGTTGCGTGCGGCTTCGCTCGCGTAGAAATGGATAATATATAAAAGAGGGGCTAAAATAGTGCGTTATTACTATGCGTATTACAACAATTTTGGACTTCTTTGTATACCACATTTATCTTTTTGTGTGCTAAACCTACCAGATTGTTCGCAAAGCTTCTTCTCGATCACGCTTCACAGAACAGTCTTTTTAGGTTTTATCAAGTCATTTTTAGGTAATATCAGTAATACCAACGAATTTTTACCATACAGAATTTTTGCAAACGCTTGAATACTGATTTTTATAATATGCAATAAAAAGCCTAAACATAAAGTTTCATGCTTCTAAAATTTATTTCCTTTCGATATGATAGGAAAACATTTATAAATAAGATATTTTGTGGCTTAAAAATTAAATTAGGACTGGATTCATTATTTATTTATAAATTTTAACCAATACTTACTTCAGGGGATCTAAAAACAAAAGTTGTATAATTACAAAAGCAGTCGAGACAATAGTTTATTCAAATATAAGACGCACAGTCATACGAAATGTCAACGATTTTGGTGTAAGTTATTTTCCTCAATTTCAAAATAAATATTTATGTTTTTATGTAAGAAAAACTTTCAAGCTTCTAATTCCATCTATGGCGGACTTTAACAAAATTTCATCTTCTATTTCACATATTTAAGTTTAGAATTTCAACAAAAGCTAAAACTAGTATTTATTATTTTTTAAGTAGTAGTCCAAAAATTAAATTTCATGTTTCTGTTAAAAAAAATAGTACTTGTCATCCACACTTATAATCCTTACTACCCCTTTGAGGTATAATATATCAAAAAGGAAGTTTATTAACTATAAACTTGGAGTACTTGTAGGACAAAAGCTAAAGTACTATCCTACAAACTTGCGAGACATCTTAGAGTTCTTAGACTATCTTAATCCGATCCTGTCGCAAAATTCGTTTTTATCCGACATTGATGTATAAAAAATAAAACACATTTATGTCAAATTTCAATTTTTGGAGAACAAAAAATTAAGGACATTTATAAAATCCCTCGGGAGCCCTTAGACGTCCTTAATGTCCTCCTTCTGTCCCAATTTTTTTTCTTAGTAGACATCTACGAACTACTATTAATTATCTTTTGTTAACCCTTAAATTTTTAATTTTTTGCGCTACAAAATTTAAATTTGACAAAAAGGTGCGCTAAGAATAGATTTTAAACCATTATACCTCAAAATATAATTCAAAAAGTTTTCATCAGATCTCAATTAAATTTAAAAGCACCAGATTTCTATTAAAAAAAGAATCATTGAAATTGGTGTACCCAGTCAACCTCCTAACCTCATTATACTCCATTTTGGAAGTCGGTTGATAAATTAATAGAAATTCACCTGCAAAATATCATCAACAACATAAGCACAGAATTCTAAAATATTTTTCTTTTGGAAAATAATACAGATAAAATTACGGTTTAGGTGAAAATAATGGCGGAAAAACTTGAAACTGGTGGCTTGATATTTTTTCCTGTCCATTGTTATAAATATAAATAACGTAAAATAAAATCCGTGTGGTTTCCGCAGAACTCAATGGCATGCGGAATACCTCGGGAATGCACAATCACAATGTGACGTCGCCAACCATAATTAAAATTCAACGAACTCGCAGAAATGCAACAGTGTTTATATACATAAAAGTTAATTACTCTAGATATATAACTAAAGCTATTATGATTTATATAAATGCTTAAATTAGATCACAACTTAGTGGCAAATATGGTGCTCGTTCGATGCTAATATTTTTAACAGAATAGTTTATTCGTTTATATAAGTTATGAATTGACATGCGTGTAACTCTAGTGATGATTATAATTGTATAATGTTTATATGCTGAATGTGTATTTATAAAAACCTTTTTATATAAGGCGATATCAATTTACTTTAATTGAAATTTGGAGGTAAAACAATATAAAGAAATATAAAGAACTACGCAAAACCCCTATTAAAATCCTATATTATAATATATAAATAAGATATAAGATATAAATAAGATATATATAAATAAGAAATAAATAATTATATAATAGCGGTGTTTAAAAAAAAAATCACAGCGGTTTATAATTGGAAATAATTTACAAGAAAAAAACTAAAAATACTTATTCTAGGAAGACGAAGTGCGAGAACTAGGTAGTTTATAATATTTCAAAAATGATCATAAATTTACGCATCGACAAAATTCGCAAAATTCGTAAAAACAAAGAATAGCATCAATGTAACTTTTACCGATCACAATTTCCCCAGCACAATGGAAGCATTTTGAATTGTCCCCGACATTTAAGCTTCTCTACTTCTGAATTACATCTACAGCCAGGCGGTCCTAAAATATTCCCATAAAACTTAATGGACGCAAAAGTAATAAAACGTTGGTGAACATTTAAAATTTACGTCATTAGTAAGAGAGTTTATGTAATCGTAAATTTTGTTCGAGAATCCCGTTTTATAAATCTCTTAAATATGTTTATATTTTAAAGTTAGTAATAATAACTTAAATAAAAGGCTTATTGATATCGCTGTTCGTTACGCTGTGTGTACAATAAGTACTGCAGCTCGCGTACAACGAACAGATGAGCACCCACTTGACCGTCGCGTCTGGCAAAGTAAACGCTGAAATAGCACGATATGTTATAGACGTTATACGATAGGGTTTTTTATTACATAAAATAAAAATTTCCTCCAACAAAAAAATGTAACCAGTATTAAAATTTTTGCTTGCACGGGAAAGTAAATTATTAGAATGCCTACTGTTATTAATCACTATCTTAATATAGGTCTAGTAGGGTAGTTATGGCTCCACCCGCTCTTGAGAACTGACGGTCAAGGATAATGTATTACGGTTTCAAGTAGTTTTTCACAGGCTAGTTATATAATCTTTTATTTCCATCGCCATATATATATATATTCTTTATTGCATTTTAAAATCATAATTATATATATTTTTACAAAGGCTGTTGGCAAGGGCGAACTTACCTCTATAAGAGATCTTTCTCTAAATATAGTAAGTAGTAAGCGCATACTAAAAGCAATAAATTGCGAATGTATAATAAAAGTTCTATATGAAGAAAACCGGTGCATGCACATCACAGGTCAAGCAAGCGATGAATGAAAAAGGCCTGGTAAACGTAATATCATAAGCATTAAGCGGAATCCGTCGCTTACGTACTTATACCAAAAATGGGAAAAAATGCACTTACTCGCTAAATGTTTCTTAGAAATTATTAAACACACACTGACTGTTAAAACTATTAAAATATTTTTATGTGCATGATGCACAATAAAAATAGGAATAGTAAAATCTTTTGCAGTTAAAATGCTATTGCAGTTAAACTGTTAGAGAATATGATTTACGTAATTGAAATGAAATTTTTGATTAATACATATATAGTTTTATAGAACTATCACATGCAAGATGAACACAGTTAATTTACGTACAAACTAGCGACCCGCCCCGGCTTCTTGCAGTCGCTAAAACTATCAGTGTTCCTCAACTATATTATGCATGTATTATTCATACAAACCTTCCTCTGGAATCATTCTATTTACCAAAGAAAACCGCATCAAAATCCGTTGCGTAGTTTTAAATATCTATAGCATACAGTCAGCGGGACGCGACTTTGTTTTATACTATGTAAAGATAATGTTTAGAAATTCAAGATATGATTAAATGAATAGTCGAACTTGCTGTGGTGTACAACTTATGTCATAAAATAAATTAATATGAATACATAAAGCATAATTATATCTTTAAAACGAAATTTTCGAATAGAGGGCTAATCAAAAGTTTTAGAATAATTTTTGACAGAATGTGTAAACCAAACCGGTCGATAAGAAGAAACGTCAAAAATAAATAGTCTGGCCATAAACACTGTTACAATTAAAAATAAACAAAATACTAATTTGAATTTCGAATCTGTCATTTTTATGTGATTGTTCATTGTGCTTTCTAATTTTCGCGCCTTGTTTAAGTAAAATATTTTGTGATATCAAAATGGAGTTGGGTGATAAAGAGAACCTAACCGCTGTGATTGCATTACACAAAGTAGGTATGGGCCAATACAATTTTTAAAACTCTCCATACGCTTGGTATTAGTCAAATGTTTGTGTACCGGGCTATTGATAGGTACAATAAAACCTCCTCTGTTTGTGACAGAAAAATATCTAGCCGTTCACGTAGTGTTCGTACGAAAAAGGCAATCAAAGCAGTAAGGGAAAGAATTCGAAGAAAACCTGCCCGAAAGCAAAATATTTTATCTTGAGAGATGAAAATAGCACCTAGAATCATGTCGCGTATTTTAAAAGATGACTTAAAACTTGCAGTCTATAAGAGATGCACTGGTCATTACTTAACTGATAATTTATAAAAGAATAGAGTGGTAAAATCAAAACAACTACTTAAGCGGTACGCAAAAGGAGGTCATAGAAAAATTTTGTTTACGGATGAGAAATTTTTTACATTTGAGCTATATTTTAACAAAAAAAAAAGGATCGTATTAATGCTCAAAGCTCCAGGGAAGTTTCCCAATTAGTCAACAGAGTATAACCAAACCAGAGTAATAACCAAGTAATAGTACTTGCAATAGAAAAAAAAAAATGTTTTCTTTGTAACAATATTTAGGCAAGTATTAGAAGATGAATAACGATGAGAACCAAATTATCATAAAGTTAAATCACATTTATGAGCGAAAGCGAAAGCACTCATATAAAAAGTATAATTGTTGCAAAATAATGTATTCAATAATGTACACCAAAATTCATGCGATAGTATTTGCACAGCAAGTAGACTTTTAGGTTAAGCTGATGCTTATCCACACAATATTGAGGCAACCAAAAATGCTCTAAAATGGGCTTTTGTGTTGCCATGGTGAATGTAACTTCGGATTTGAATTCGACAGAAAAAACACGTGAGATCTATTGAAATGAAACACCTGAGATACAAATCAATCAGTTGAAATTGAATGACTGTTTGTATAGTGTTTATTTCTATAATTGAATGTTTATTTAAATACAGATTACGTTTATTAAAAATTATTACTGCATTATTTTTTTCAGAATACTGAAAAGGGTTTATTTTATGTTCATTACTTGTTACTTAGAGATTATTAAAGTTTTAAGTTGGTTTTCCATATAGGATTATGAACAGTGGTTGTTGTCATTGGATGGCTAAGGTTCTGAGATATTGTCTCTTATTATGAATCTAGTAATAATGCGTAGGGTGCGTAGGTGAGCGGTGGGTGAAATGGAATGGACGGATCATTGAGAAGAATGTATTAAAAGTACCTCTCTTTATGACCAAATAAGAAATGAAGAGGATAAGGAGAACCAGAGTTTCCGACACAGCTCACAAAACTGAAGATGAATGGTCGGTGCAGATAATTCGAAGTACTGATTATCGAATATAATGGCGGTCCTAACCATTAATAATGGCGCAAGATGGAAAGCTTTTTGATATATTATAATACTTAGATACAAAGGGCCATGTGCACCAATAAATAACAATTACAAGTATTGAGTTTCAGTAGTTTTGAAAATGGGTAATTCTTTTTTTCATATTTCTACATATTCATAATTCTTATGAAAATATTCTATTGGTACAGTAATTAAATTTTTTATACGTTGTATGAAATTTTTTCTGCACGTTTTGTTTATAATTTTGTTATTGTATGTATCATCAAAATTTATTTATCTATTATCATTTAAAGTCAAAAGTTTCACCGCAGTCAAAACGTCGTAGCTTACCTCAAATATAAATTATTATTGGATAAGACAAAAATTAGTTCGCTTTGATGCTTGATTTGTAAATAAGTAAAATATGTAGTGTTATAGCCTTAAGCACGTTTATTTCAGAGAACCACGACATGTTGGTTGTATTGTTGGAAACAGGCACGTCCTGGTTTGAAACTGAACGCAGAGCTAAAACATTTCTCACGAGAACAAGTAAACAGAATGCCTGTTATAATACTTATATGTGACCTTGTTTTAACTACATGCACTTAGTGATTCACTAGCTAGCCAGCTTAGCAGCTAGCGCTTTTAATTAAACAAATACTTCAAGTGTAATAACACTACATTATGATTATATCTTCGGAGGGGACTTGTCACTGCCGAGCGTCATCATCGCAATGCTCGGCGACGACGAGTCCTGGAAAGCGATGGTCTCCTTCTGCGAGACAGTAATGTCCTAGAAGGAGAATGACAAGCAGATGAGAGAGGGGGCCGCCGACGAGGCCTCCGTCCGCAGGCGACGAACGGGGGTGCGTAGGAGACGCTACTTAATGTGCTTCCAGTAACATCCCTGTACCCGTGTCGGGCCGGGATGGGAACCCGGTCCTGCTAGACACGGCGTCGTCGGGATTGTTTAGAGGTGAGCCGGACAGTCCCCATGCAGGAGAAGTCTGGTCTTTTCGCCGAGGCCAGCCTGTCGCTGGAGAGATCCTGTTGCCTGCAGATCCGGGACCCTCCGGGGCTCCCGCAGGGGTTTTGATCGGTATTGCACCCCCAAGTGCTGAATCCGACATACGGTCTAGGAATGCCCAGGCATCCTGGATATCACCCGTAAATGGGTTCCCCTGCGATAACAAAAAAAAAAGCTTTTCCTTGCAAGATATCGTTCATCGTGTTATGTAATGCTACAGTACAAAAACTCAGTAAACTTTAATAGTAATGTATATATTGTATGAGCCAGGATAGTTAATATTTGAGTTTTAAATAATGTGGTATTTTTTAAAAATCTCAATGCTGCTACAAATGATAGTCATAACCATCTATATCTACATTTATCTATATTTGCAAAGATTTAAGAGTAGTTACTAAACTATCGAGATAAATTAGTTTAAAGCGTACAAGAACTACCAACTAAAACTAACTGATTACATTAGAGTCCACACTACACAGACAGAACTCGCTTCGGATAAACGAATTTATCAATGTCTAGACTGATTTATAATGTTTTTTTAAAAGAGTTATGTTGTTTGAAAAGTATTAATTACTTTAAAAATACTCGGTACATAAAAACAAAGAAAATATTTTAGAGAAGTAATAATTAAACTATACGTTTTTTAAATGCGATTTATACTCAAAGCTGCGTTTATACTAAAGTATTATTTATTTATTTATATATGATTTGTTAAGTTATATAAAATGGGTACTTGAAAGTCGTAGAAACGTGATAGACTTTTGTTTTGTACATAAACTATTTTCATTTATTTATCAGGATATTTATCTTTTTTCATTTCTAGTAAGATTAAATATTAATGTTTTTCGACGGCCGAGCAATAAATTACGTACTTGGCATGGTAACGGGGCATACTTGACTTTTATCCATAAGATTGATTTCGTGAAGAGCACTTTTATGCTATCTTTTTTCTAAGATTTCTCACAATAAATGATTGTTTTATTATTCTGAAACGTCTAAGCCAAAATAAAAGAACTTTCATAATGAAAGATTTTTCGTGAGAAATCTGATTCATAGTTTTGAAAATTTGTTGATACTTGTTGTTTAATAGCTTAACTCTAGTTAAGTATGTGTTTTAAAATTGTTTTTAATGAAAAATTGACTAAGCAGGTTCGACTAGACGCGGCGACAAGTCGCCCAGTTCGCGAACTTTTAAGAGGAAAGACTACCTGAGAGACTTTTGAAAAATAGGTATTTGAATAAAATTCCTCCGCGCCCTAAGCCAAGAAAGAGATAACTGCTGCTCAGACCGTTTGAGGTTGATAGCTATTGACCAAAATACCATTTAGTAGTCGACTATTTACTCCCCAAGACATGCCAATTTTTAATTTTTTACATAAACAAAAAAAAACCTGCAGCTGAATAAAGCTTCGACTACGAAGCTGAAATATCAGGACAACGATTTTAAAGGCGTACAATTCAATTGAACGGCAGTGTTCCTTAAATAAACGAACCAGTGAGATGTGAGATGCTTTTACGTGACTCGTGTGGTTACGAAAACAGTAAAAGTCAAACTGCTGTAAGTTACTGCTTTGGAGGTGTTTTGACGGAAGTTTGAATTTACACCTCGACCGGGTTTAGAGCTACGTTGAATATTACACAAGATTTAGATTACACGTACCGTCCTGTTGACTATATCTTGTAATAAAAAGTATTTTATCATATTTATATATTTTCCTATAATTAATAATACGTATAATTTGTTTACTTGGTAATTATATATAACTTTGGAATACTGTTAAAACCTTGTATTGGTGTGCGAAAGTGTAAATAAATAAATAAATACCTTAAAATTTATTACATTATATAAATTCGTAAACTATTACGAGTAATGATGCAATGAAGTAGTTGTGGTAATCTTGAGCGAAAAACTGTCAACACTGTTGCAAACAAATTACACGGAAACTTTTTACACAGTTGTAAATAATTGTTAAAATTTATTTTTAAGTTTCTTATATAAAAGTTTATAATTATTATACCTATATTTTATTACATTTTACGTTGAACTATTTATATTCAAAAGGATAAAAAAAGTTGATAGAAAATTCATCATAACTGACAATAAGTAAATGCTAATTATATTGTAGTGGTAAAATATTGTATTACTAGGTAGAAAAATGGTTGATTAATATTTTCACAATAACGTGCTGTTGACAAGTGCATTATTCTAATAATATTGGACGTATATTGTTTTCTAATGTTTACGCGAATTTTAGTCATTAAATTGAACACATGGTCAATGGCAACCATGGTTACGGGAGGACTGAGGTGTTAGACGTCCTAACGTTACAAAGTTATTCGAAACTATCTACATCAAAATTTTAATTAGTCCTTTTTAAAATAAATATAAAAAACATGGTAAATATCCCGTTTTAAATAATTTAAGTAATGCTTTTGTAAAGGTACGACCCTGCGCTTCATTTCTTTTCGTAGCGGAATGAAGTCCACGCAGTGTTTTTTGATTTTAAATAAGGTAGCAGCCTCCTGGACTCAAAGATCAAGGGGTAATAGGCCCGAGAGGGCCAGGGTAGATGTCAGAGTTACAGTTCTGTACGCTTTGTATAGCTTTATAGCGAAACCTCTCTGAAGCGAGCCCAACTATTTTGATAATATCGTGGTTTGGAATATTGTTTTAATTTAATTAAGTTTAAAAACACTGTCTCTGGGTGAGTCACAATATTCATAAATTAAAATTAATTTATAACTTCTTTTACCATGGATTAATTATGCTATATTATTTTGTTCGCTCATAAAGATAACGCTTTTTATAAAATCACCTATACCATGAATTTCCTCTAATTAAATTTAAGTAACGAGTTCATAGAAGTACAGACACATATATTTAATAATCCACTAGCAGTTGTCCGCGGCTTCGCTAGTGTAGAAATTGATAATATTTACAAAGAGGGGTTAAAGTAGTGTATAATCATTATATTACAACAATGTAGGATCTGTTTGTATTCAACATTTATGATTCAATTTTCGTGTGCTAGATCTAGCAGACTGCTAGCAGTGCATCATTTGATCGATATTCACGGAAGTTGTTTTACTGGATATCTGATAGGTGGCGTTGCGACAAAGTATACAATGTCTCATAAATAAGCGTCATCAAAAATCACTCAAAAAGTAATTCTTATATTTGATAGATGGCGTCGTGACAAAGTATTGAATATGACCACAGGCACGTACCGGCAACGTCATGTGAATACGCGTAATGACGCCTTAATGAAAAGATTACTCAAAAAGTACTCATTATATCTTTATCATATTTAAATGGGAGCACATGATAAGTATTAGCTTTTAATATATATAGTAAATATCAAAATCGGTGCACCAAGTAAAAAGTTATAAGTTTTAATAAAACGTAGAGAACGAACAGTCCAACGTGACGAATAAACAGTCAAGTAAATACGTATTATTAGATATAACCCAAAAAATACTTGTCGAATCTCGATCATATTTAAATGATACCATACAACAAGCACCAGATTTTGGTTAAAATAAAATCATTGAAACCGGTACACTCTGTAAAAAGTTATGCGGTATAATACAACGTAAGTCGACGAAAAAATAGTCAAGTAAATATACGCACTTTTAGATATCACTCAAAAATTGCTCGTTAGATTACAATTAAATTTAAATAAGACCACAATTAGATACACACCACCTTCCGATTAAAACAAAAATCATCGAAATGGGTCCACCCAGTAAAAGTTTTGAGGTAATGTACATTAAAAAAATACATTCCAATTGAGAACCTCCTACTTATTTGGAAGTCGGTAAATAATAATTATAATATGAAAAAGCAGTCAAAAAACAATAGTTCACGCAAAAATAAAATGAAAATTTATACAAAATGTCTGTGATTTTGATGAAAGTTATTTCCCCCCAATTTTAAAAGTACTACAATAGAATATTTATTTATGTTTTTGTGATCAAAAGAGGAAAGGAAAAGGGAAAGTTTTAAGTTTCTAACTCCAAAACGCCACTGACGACCTTCCATACAAATTTCATCCTCTATTTCACCATTTAAGGCTAGAATTTCTACAAAACCTGACACATTTGTTTACTTAATTTTTATCAGTAGCCCAAACTAAGAAAATTATGCTTCCAGCTACAAAAATGATGAACATGGAACTGGAAAACCATTTAAATATTTAACCTCTATTTCACCCCTCTATAGGTATAGTAGTATGATATTTATCCAATTTAAATCAGCAGTTAAAAATTAAATTTCATGCCTCTAATTTAAAAAATGACGAACTTGTCATACAAATTATCAACCCTTATTTCATCCCTAGGTATAATTTTTCAAAATCTGTTCTTAGTGGACATCTATTGACCATAAACTTGTGATCTTTGTAGGACAAAAAATTAAGGCTTTTGCGTACAAACTTGCTTGAGCCCTTTGAGCACCTTAATACGATCCTGTCAGAAAATCCGTTACTTTTACTAACTATAAACTACCTCTGAGTAAAATTAAAAGCTTAGTAAAGTTTGTAGCATAAAAAATAAGAACTTCTATCAAATAAAAATTAATGTTTTTTTAGAACAATGAATAAATAACGTTATTAAAGAAAAACAACTTATATTTATTTCTAATATCATAATAAGTATCCATTTGCATATTTTTTAGCGTGAGAAAGGAAATCTTTTTGGAAAATTGCGATACCTATTCGTATTACACAATTTGAGAAGCGATGGAAATATTTCCGAGATGGAATTCCATTCGATTCATTCGATCATCGATGCTTTTAATACTATATTCGCAGTATTATACCGCTATGTACATATATACACATGTATCTACATATTATACCTCTACGTGTGTATGTTATTACAAGTGTTTTTCGCAATCTACATATTTACGTACACATATATTTTTAGAGTACAATATGAAGGTAGTTTTTATATTTAATTTAAAGAAGGATGAAAAGAACTTACAGATTGATTTCAAAAACAATTGTGTATGCTTGCGAACGAAAAAACCGACTTCAATTACATAGACAAATAATACAACGTAGGTAGACAAAAAATAGTTAAGTTAATATGCATTAGAGATAATTCAAAAAGTACTCGCTAGATCAAATTTAAATAGGACCACAAAACAAGCACCAGCTTTTGATAAAAAAAAAGAATAATCAAAATCGGTATACCTGATAAAAAGTTATGAGATATCACTCATAAAAAATAAAGTTGAATTTTGAACCTACTCCTTTTTGAAGTTGTTAAATAAAATTTCAACCTGAGACACGTACAAATGTTAAGGTTCGGATGTTTTACTATATTTATAAAAGAAAGCTCAATTAAATGATTTAATACGATTGTTTTTCAAAACAAAGTAGCTAGCAAATAGGGGTGTGGAATCAAACTGAGCCATTAGCCTACATCCTATGTTAGCGGCAGGCAAGAAGGTCGACATTGACACCTGTAATTTATTAGATTTGCTTGAAAGACGGATAATCTCTTTACTTATGCCTGACTAAACACACCTAGCCTACTTTGTTTGACGTAACGAAAGGTAACTTTAGAGATTTCTTTATTTTTATTGAAACATTTTTTTAAACATCGAAAGCTTTTCAAAAGGGTATTTTAAATATGTAATTACAATATATATGTAAAGTCTAAGTTTATAAACGTTTTGCCTGTTTTAAGTAAACTCAAGTTAATACATTTTTGTAATTCCACGTGTATTTTGACAAAAGTAGTCAAAATGTATAAAAATGATAAACTTTTTTTTGTGTACAACAGTTTTGGCAATTGGTCCATCTTATGATAAGCGATTACCCTTATAGACGCCTGCAATACCAGAAGCATCGCAAGCGCGCTGTCGAACCTAATCTCAATCCCCCCAGTTGTTCTGGTAACTTTACTCACCACAGGTACAACACAGTTTGAAAGCAGCATTATTTAGCTGTGATCTTCTGTAAGGTCGAGGTAGCTCCCCTGTCAGCAGGATTTTACTTGCTGTACCTTACCTCAGTTATGCAACCTCGTTTATAAGTCTTATTATACATATATTTCTTAACACTTAATTTTTCTGCCTATTCCATAATTTTGACTCAAGAAAACGAATTCATCATTTACTAAATGTTCTTTCAATAACCATTCCTCAAAAAACGATAAACCGTGTTTAATAAAAATATTTTATTAAATAATGAGAATTATATGAACTTTACTCGCTTGCAAAAGATATAATTGAATATAAATATAAATAACGACTGCATGCATGCATTCAGCCTGTAACATTCAACGGGTGGGCATAGACCTCTTTCTCCATGTAGGAGAAGTATTTGAGCTTAACCCACCACGCTGCTCCACGGTGGGTTGGCGGATATGTTTCCTACTCTGAGTATCGATCGCTATCAGGTATTTATGATAACAACTGGGACCGACGGCTTTACGCGATCTCCGTGGCACGGTGAGGAGACCCAACAGAATAGACATCTAAACCGGAAAGAAATATTTCTACAAATATCCACCCCGAGCGGGAATTAAATCCGCAAACCGTCGGTGTTTTAATTAATTATTAATATTATTCATTGGGGGTAACATTTTTAGTATACAATATGAACGTGAACAGTTACAGAGATTTACAAAAAAGATGACGTTGCTCCCTGAGCGTACCATGTTACGTCATTACTTTTATAGAGAAATAACGGAAAATTAAACTTTTGCTAACGACGTTTTTTCAGACGATTTAAAAATATATTTTCTGGCGTAGTCTTTTAAGAGGCGATTTTAGAAGTTTACATTGTACAGAGCAATAGGTAACATTAAGCCAGGGTAAAACCTCTAAAATATTGATATGGTCTAGTACAAAATAAAATCGGTAATACTTTTTTTGTATTATTTCTGTATATCTTTCAAAATTTTGACTAGGATCGATAATTATTTTTAACTAATTGTCTCGAGATCATCTCGACTCATAATTTTATGAGTTACAGCTGTTTTATATTGCCTGTTAATGACTACAAGATTACGATCCAATTTCTAACTTATCGCAGAAACACTTATAGGAAATGTCTTAGATTGAATAAATATTTGATTGATCAATTGGTTTTGCCTGTAACACCCCACTGCTGGGCATAGGTATATTTTTCTATATTTAAATATAATTAACGTAAAATGTATTTACGTTTCAGCCTGTAATATCCCACTACTGGGCATAGGCCTCTTTCCCCATGTAGGAGAAGGATCAGAGCTTTATCCACCACGCTGCTCAAATGCGGGTTGGCGGATATATTCCCTACTATGAGTAACGATTGCTATCAAGTGTGCATGATAACAATCAGGACCGATGGCTTAACGTGCTCTCCGAGGCACGGTGGGGAGACCCACAAGGACTGTATAACACCCAGGCCACGGCAAACACTTGTATCGCCAATACAAATGTTTGTCATGTGCGGGGATCGAACCCGCAACCGCCAGCGCAACAGGTACGATCCATAGCTGTAACAGTTGCCCCAACGCGGCGTCCTATACTATACTAATACTATGTATTTATATACATAGTATTCTTATTAGCCATTTGTATATATATATATATATATATATATATACATAGTGTTACAATTCCATAGTTTTATTAAAAAAAGATTCTAATCTTAATATTGGACGAGTTTAATTTAAATCTAGATCTAGGTTACTAATTAACTTATAAATTAAAATAACTAGGTCTTTTCGTGGTTTCAGTATGTTTCATTAGTTGACGTTTTATAGGTCTAAAAATGCCATTATTTTTCGTTTTTAATACACATTCTCAAAAAGGAATATATTTTTTCGAATAGAACAGTTTTGTTGTAGCGCTACATATATCTGTAGGCTCTGTATTATGAGTCTAACGGATTCAGACAAGCAATCTGGCCTTCACATTATTAATAGATTTCATTTTGTTATCAATATAAAAATCAAGTTAGTAAAACTTTGAAAATCCGTTTGTGATTTATAATTTAAAGTAAATTTATAATTTATAATTTAAAGTTTAGTATTTATTTTTTACTTTTCGTATACTTCTGTTCAAGGATAAACTTAGTGTATTCATGCCGGTCTGTGTGCCTCCAATTAAAGTGTACGGTGACGAATTACAGTGGGTAACCAGTATTAGGAATCTCGGGTACATTTTAACGGATAATCTGTCCGATGACGCGAATCTGGAACGGGAGCGTAGGGTACTGGCGGTCCGAGGGAATATGATAGCCTGTTGATTTGGTCGACGCTCTATTCCAGTAAAAAATACTTAAGGCATATTGTCAATCTTTTTATGCGAGCAGCCTATGGGTGGGTCATACCCCACGGGCCGCCAGAGTCCTGAGAGTTCATTGTAACAACATATTTGGATGCTGCTGCGGTTGCCTCCATTTAGCTTGGCATCGCTTATGTTTGCTAAAGCTCATAGGGATTGCTATCAAGCTATATTTCGAGAAAAAAAGTAGCCTGTTTATTAAGAAGATTGAGAGACAGCAGCAATGGCGGCCTCAAGATTATTGCTTCACGCACAGACTGACCGATCCAACACTATGATTGCTTATTGCTAATTGTTGTGCTTAGACATTATCACATAACATGTGTAGCTTTATACTCCATAATTATTTACGTCCTACGAGTAGGATTTTACAAACACAACAGGATTCGCGTTCAGTTTATGTTAATAAGAGAACGTGTCCATACTACATAATTCAAAATCCTCTCACATTGTCGAAATCCTCTAAAAATATCTTACGCTTTATCGAGCTATAGTCAAATATGGCGCGTAGGATTTGGAGCTTAGCTCATAGATGGCAACACTGACGCACATATGCCGGAACGTCAGCTGATTAAAAACTGACAGGTTACAGTGTAGTGAAGTTGCCAAGCAAGTCAACGAAATTTCGTACCTGTAGCATAAATAAAATTAAATCACGTCTGAGGAAAATCGTGTTGCTACCGCGCCCGTGATAATGTGCCCGAGTGGATTGATGCTGGAAACATGTTCGTTGACGATGATTGAGATGAAAAACGAATGTGAATAAAAGAAAGGAAAACTTCTGTTTTTGTATATTTAAGTTCCTGCTACAATATATTTTTACAGACGATTTTTCTTCTTCATAGTATTTTTTTCATTTGTAATAGATGTGTGCACGCATTCTGGGCCTCACGCTGTCAGTGAAGTATTAATAAACATAAACGAAGGTAGACGAAAAAATATTCGAGTAAATTATACGTATGTATAAACGCTTTATTAGTGATAATTCAAAAAGTACTCGTCAGATCGAGCTCTATGGGACCACATGACGAGTACCTGCTTTCGATTTAAAAAAAAATCAAAATCGGTTTATCAGTATAAAAAGTCGTTATTATTATAATACAACGTACGTAGATGTCTGAATATATACGTGTATAAATATGTCTTATATATCATTTATCTTTCTTTTTATTTCAAAAAAATAAAACAAAGATGTATTGTTATATATTTAATATATTTATAACAGTAAAAAGTTGTCAGTCTCGGTCCATCCTAGTAATTCTAGACAGTTTTAGAACTGCTGGTCTGAAGTTAAATTATTGTAAAAAAAACGCACGCCGATGGTAAAACAAATATTTTATGTACTACAAATGCCATGGGCAACTAAGAGTTTTAAATGAAGTTTATGTTTGTTAAAAATCTGAGTAGACTGCTCGGGCAGTTAGAGGCTCACGAGAGGGAGCAGCCGCGGTATACAAATATAGCAGTTTTCTTCAAGTGCCTCAAGGGCGTCTTTTTAAATCTCTCCATTTCCCTTTTTCACCTTACTAAACCGGGTCAGGTGGATTTATTATAATCGCGAGGAAGGTTTTAGAGTTTAATTTGTATCTTTCTAAATATTGAGTTAAAAATAATGATAATTTTAGTACTAGGTATATATTTATAAGAATTATAGTTAAAATGATTTAACGTATAAATCAGATGATATATGAAGCATCTAAGAGTCTTTTCGCAGGAAAACTTGCTTTTTGTAGTGTGGTTGTGTATTATAAATGTAAGTTGGTTTGATAAAATTATCCATTTTCGGAAATAATCTAAAAAATAAAATATCTTTATAAATAAATAAAAATGGAGTGTCTGTTGGTAATATTAAAATAACCGCTTTTTACTAAATGCATATGGATATGTACATATACCGAAATAATATTTTTTACAATTTTTATCTGTCTGTCGGTCTGTCTGTTTGTTCCGACTAATCTCTGAAACGGCTGGACCGATTTTGATGGGACTTTCCCTGGCAGATAGCTTGTGTAAAGGAGTAACTAAGGCTACTTTTATTTTAGAAATTTATTTATTTTATAACTTTGCAAACTGAACAATAACTTTCTGTTAAATTCTACACGGACGAAGTCGCGGGCAGATCTAGTCAAAAATAATTTGATAGAGGTTTAATATGAGGATAGTAAATGAAAGTTCTAAAATTGTTTTTCCTACTGTGATGAAAATTCATGAAAACTATTTCATGGCTTTAAGCCATTAGGGCAGTATAAAGCGAATGGACAATTTTTATAGGTACGCAATTTATATTTATAATAAAATTGAGTCATGTCAGATTCTGTGCACAAAATATATTTGAAAAAATGTTTGGCGGATATTATTATATAATTGACACTGATGCCAAAAATGTTATTTCGTCATGTTCCTCCACCCATTTGCTTGTCAGTCTGTAATTTTGCCGCGTCTCATGTCGCTAAACTACTGAATGAAACTTTGAATAACTTGCGTTAATACTCTGACAGTAGACACTTCTTATCTCAAAATTTATTACAGGTTTTAGGCAACAGTATTAAAATCAAAATCTTGCACAGCACAGCTTGTACTTTCGTATTTGCCGTCGTCGATATGTGGTTTCAGTTGATATTATTATTATATATTTGCAGATTTGTTATGTTTATTTTGAGATATGTTGTTAAATACTCTATTATTTGACAATCATTTTAAATATTTACTCAACTTTACTCAAAAGGGTTTTCATTTGTCAGAGAGAAGCTTTTGTAATGTGTTATCATCATTGATACCAATAATTTCAAACTACGATATACATTGACGCCGCGTTGGCGCAACGGTCACAGCCATGGATTTTCCCTGTTGCGTTGGAGGTTGCGGGTTCGATCCCCGCACATGACAAACATTTGTATTGGCCATACAGATGTTTGCCGTAGTCTGGGTGTTTGTGCAGTCCTTGTGGGTCTCCCCACCGTGCCTCGGAGAGCACGTTTAGCCGTCGGTCCCGGTTGTTATCATGTACACCTGATAGCGATCGTTACTCGTAGTAGGGAATATATCCGCCAACCCGCATTGGAGCAGCGTGGTCGATTAAGCTCTGATCCTTCTCCTACATGGGGAAAGAGGCATATGCCCACTAGTGGGATATTACAGGCTGAAGCGTACGATATAATATTTAACTCAAATTAGACCTGAATTCAATGACTATTTCACATTAAGAGGTGATATTTAGTTATGTTTGTATATCTTGCAACTACTGCGCCAGGGTTAGAGTGTCAGCATTTTAAAGTCTCATACGGACTATAAGCTCCGCTTAGTAATTAAAAATGTAACCTACCTTTACCTAATTGCATGGTTCCGCTCGTATCAACTTAGCCTACTTACGGAACGATTGAATAAAATTGCTTACTTTTAGATTCTGATGTTAATTACAGAATATTATAAGGACAAGTTTTAGTTAAAGAAAGTTTTTTATAGAAGACGCCAAGAGGATGGCTGAATGTTGACAATAGACTCTACTCTACAGTAATCTATTATATATTTCAACGCAAATGCGATAGTCACATAAAGGGCATGAAGTAGTTAAAAATATTTAGATAACAATGAAATTCAGAATTTGTTCATATGTAAGTTCTGATTTAATTTCGTCATCACTTCGCACCTTGTGGTTCTTTAGAACTGTACTAAAAGAGATGGGGACTTTTGCACCAAAATGTAACAAGTAGAGATATGGTTTAAAAAAAATTGGTCATACTTTTTTATTTTAAAATAAAAAATATCTGCACAATTCTAAATCTGGAAGCGGAGAAAAATTAAAAAGATAGTTTTCGTCAATTGTTTGGGTATCGATTCAACTATAATCGATTACAGAATTCAAAAAGAAAATGTTTGATAATTAACTAACTAGTTAATTAACTCTAAGTATTTAGATGTAGAATTGAAATTGTAAACAATAAACTGCCTTTAAATAAAGTTACATTAATATCTAATAAACCAAAATGATTATCGATTTCGTATTGATTTAAAATAAGTCATATTTTTAATGTCAGCTTTGACAGTTGACTGACATTGATATTAGCCGTTTATTTTCCTCACCGGCCACCGCGCTATCCCTCCCGTGTCCCGTCACTCGTTTCGTGTTTACTGTCTTCCGATGCGTTCTGAGTCCATTTTGATATTTATTTATGGTTTCAAGTGATTGATATTTGTAATCAGTTTTCGAATATTCTTCACTAAATATAATAAACATTAGTGGCTAGTCTCTAGATTACCAGGGGGTAGCCTGCTAATCCCTCCCCCACCCCCCAAAACCCCATAAATCGACGGCCCGTAATCTAGAGATTTACCCGGGTTTTTTTTATAGACATTGTGACATAACCTCACTCTTCTACTTCGCTCACTTTTCCACTCTTTCACTTTTATAACTCCGCTCTCAAATAGCCAAAATATATAGAATAATCACCGAGAGATAAATAAGCCTAAATACATTCATTGATACCATTTTCATTTCCTTACATTTTAGCTCAAGAATGTATAGAATCGTTTCCATCTCCTTTGTACACTATATATATATATATATATATATATATATATATATATATATATATACATATATATATAGTGTACTATATATATATAGTGTACACTATATATATATATATATATGTATATATATACATATATATATATATATAGTGTGTATAGTGTGTAGTGTGTAGTGTGTAAAGGAGATGGAAACGATTAACTATATTATAAAATACGAACGATAACGATTTAACTATATATATATATATCATAATATATTAATGTGATAAATGTTACCGCAAATTTTCGGAAAAATATAAGGTCGATTCATAACTGTGTCGTCGGTTGGGTATCAGTTCCATTGGTAAAAATCAATAACACCTACGTATGCACTTCAATTTCTTTTTATATGTTAAATTATTTAAGGCTGTAGTAACAATAAATATTCATGATTTTTTCAACAATCACTTTGATAACCTTTGGCCTATAGATCAAGTACATTTATAGTTTAGTAATACAACATAGTTATTTCTTTTATACTAGTGGTCCCCAAGTGTACAAAATTCGACCAGTAAATATTCAGTAAAGACTAACAATATTAATATACAATCTATTCTCAATTTGATCGCTGATTTTAACAATAAACAAAAGAGTGCGTTCAAGTTATGCGTGCGTGTGTGTGTGTGCGTGCGTGCGTGCGTGCGTGCGTGCGTGCGTGCGTGCGTGTGTGTGTGTGTGTGTGTGTCTAATAGATGGTAGTATGTGTAATTTTTTTTTATTGATTTAATGTGTTTTTATGCATCACTTTAAAAATATAATAGCATTCTACACTTCTTCTCTCTATAAAATATAAGTGTGCGAAATTTCATACTCCTCCGTCCTCGCAATTTTCGTAAAAAGGGGTACAAAGTTTTTGCTTCACGTATTAATAGCTAGATAGAATAGATAGATTAAATGTGTTCTTTTGCAAACTTTTATATAAGGACTATATAAGCTAAATATATGCAATTTGTAAAATCGATGCTTGCATATTTGACTGTTAATAACGTAAATCGATTAAATAATTATGTTTTGTTATATTATGTAGTCTAGTTTATTACCTGCTGCTCGAGCTTCTTTGCACGCGAGCACCATGCTGTGACGTACGTCCGGGTTATCGTCCGCGATGGTCTCTCCAACGGCCACGAACCGCTCAACGGCGCAGCACACAGCGGCGCCTACGCGCTGCACCGCTGCGCCGCCCGCCGCGGCCTCTCCCCGAGTCGCCACCAGGCTGCTAATCTAACAAAAAAAGGGAATTATTATATTATTATTTCATTATATGAACATCAGACATACTTTAGAATTTAGAATTTCAGTTTGACGCGTACAATATTTTACTCTATAGATAGACATAGACACGAACAATTTTTTAAAGGAAGAATAATATCACAATTGCATTAATAAATTATATAACCCTCCCCCCTTAACTTAGTAGAATGAAAAATATTCCAGATTCTCAGACCTACCCGATATGCACACAAAATTTCATAATATTTTATTAACCCTCATAACCCTGCCCCCCCCCCCCTCCTCATATAACTTAAGGATATGAAAAATAGAAGTTGTTCAATTCTCAGACCTACCCGATATGCACGCAAAATTTCATGAGAATCGGTCAAGCCGTTTCGGAGGAGTTTAACCACAAACACCGCGACACGAGGATTTTATATATTTATATATTAGATAGTAGGGGTCTTCGGAGCCCCGCAGACCAAAACCAGACGATGCGCTCCGGGTATCGCTCTGGTCATCAGAGTGTACCTGTAAGCGTAGGTGTGTTGGCACGGAGGTGCGGAGGTGTGTGTGGCGCTGAGACGGTGCGGTGACGTGGGGGTCGGTTCTTCCTTCCCTCACGCGGAGGACGGGGTGGGTGGGTTCGCTCATCCGCCGCCTAAGGCGTGCGAAAGCGCGCACTCGCGCCGAGGCCGCGGCCAGCCGATGCGGGGGCCGTGGCCACCCTGGCCTTTGTCGACTCCGGTAGGCACTGTCCGCCCCAGGCTAGGTCTGGGGCGACGGGGCGGCACGACGAGGTGGCATCTTTGGGGCGCGGTGCCATAGGGCCCGGGGGGGGGGGGGGGTTACCGACCGCCAGCGGGCGATGAGTCGGGGGATTCGTCGTCCGCATTGCACAGTTCCGAGTCGGGGAAGGCGCGCTTCGTGTTCCGCCTTCGCGCGCCTTAGCGCGCCTTCCGAGGTGCTTTGCACCGCGGTGGGCCCGCAAGGGCAAGCGCCGGTGGGGTTTGCGGAAGCATGCTACAGCGTCTCCGCGAACCCACCACATAGGCACCTAGGCGGACACACGTGGCGGTTTTTATTCAGTAGGAGTCTGAATCCCCTCCTAGTAGTGATAGTTTTTTTTTAAGATTATGGTCCTATAATATATTTCTGAAACAGTCCTAATAATAAATTCCATATTTAAAGCTTTTAAATACGACAATTGACGACGATTGAATTTTTGACAATTTCACGTTTTAACCACCTAAAGTTATTTATTATTTAAATTATTATAATTGAAAAAAAAAATTAAATTTAAAATGTTATATTTATTATGTTAAATTTTAAAAGTTTTAAATAATTTATGATTTTAGTATTATATTAATATGAATGTACTAGCTAATATACACATTTTCGTAAATAAAAAAATAACAAAATTCTAAACAAGGTTTTACCCGTTATTGTATCGCTTAACATAACCTGCTTTTGTGCATATTTTTAGTAGAATTGATTAAATAGTTTTCATGATTTGTTAGTGAATAAGTCAGTGACCTTTCGCTTTCATGTGTAAAGTAATACTATTGCATGAAGAACTTTTTGTAGTGTATTATTAAGATTTAGTAAGGTATTTCATTTTTATTTTACGATGTCGAACGAAAGGTTTAATTGTAGGATTAATTGTGGTGTTTATACCGTATGCAAATCGAAATCCATAAAAATATCTCGAGAATTTTATTTGTCACGCAACAATTCCCATATTTTTATTCAAATTATTTTTGATTATTTCTGTTTATTTTTGTTTCACATTAGAAACTCATTTTTACATTTTTATTGCAATTGTAATGAACAGGGAAATACATCCTGATAGAAATCATTCCGTAAACCTCCTTAAATAGGGAATCCAATCCCGCAAACGCGGGATCCCGCTAATGCGGGATCCCGCACCTTTTTTGCGGGATCAAAAATGCGGGATTACTCATGCGGGATCCCGCACGTTCGCGGGATTGAAAAAAAGTAAGATAAATAGGCTCAGACGATGATCGGAACTATTATCGGATGGAACGGAACGTAATCAATGTCAGTTCCAGTACTCTATGACTGGGGATTCCCCTACGGCGCACGGGGATTTACCTTTGCGCGCGGTCAAGTGTCAAAGAATGTTATTGCGTAATTTGCGTCTTACTTGTGATGTGAAAAGGTTACGTAACGTACGACAGGACTATTATTTTTTATTATCAAGTTATCAAAGTGCCAAGAGCACGTTACGAGTGAAAAAATACAATTTATTATTAAAAATGAGTGTCAATTTAGTTTATAAAGAGTATAAAAGCTCGAGTGAAGTATGGAAACATTTTTTAAGAGCGGAAAATGGATCAACCGCTAAATGTAAGTTATGTCCTGCTATTATAAAAATCTCTGCTCGCTCTACTAAAGGCCTTCACACCCACTTGCGAACAAAGCATAACATGAATTTGAACTTGGTTGATAGCGTCAGCGTCAGCAGTAGCGTTGAAAATCCAGCACCGGGAATGGAAACGAGCAGCGCAAGCTAAATTGGCTCGTTTAGTTCAACTACTTCACGTTTAGACGAATGTCCTTCAACTTCGGCAGTGTCAGTCCCACCGAAAAGAAAGAAATTAACAGATTATTTCCCACTCGAAAAAAAAGTTTCTATGGAAGAAAGAGTGTGCAGAATGGTAGCAAAAGATGGAATCCCATTCTCAAAATTCATCACGTCAATTGATTTGCGCGAATTATTTGAATCGGAAGGCCACAAATTGCCTTCTTCTGCCAGCACGATACAAACTATGGTGATAGCCTACGGAGCATCCATTCGAAAGAAAACTATCGGCGAACTTGAAACACTGAAAAAATTGCAAAAGCGTTTCACACTAACTTTTGATGAGTGGACATCTTTAAGAAATCGCCGCTATTTGAATTTAAATCTTCACTTATTTACCGGTGGAGCTGCGACTGCGAACATTTGGAACCTGGGGCTAGTAAGAATTGAAGGACGTTTTCCTGCAGAAGCCTGTGTAACTGCGCTTGAAAAAAAACTCCAGGATTTTAAAATTGACCTAAATCTAGATGTGATCGCAGCGACAACCGATGGTGCAGCCGTCATGAAGAAAGTTGGCAGATTATTATCAGCGCACCACCAATTATGCTTCGCACATGGATTGCAACTCGCTGTACTTGAAGTTCTGTACAATAAGAGACAAGAACAACAAGAAGAAGAAATGCAAGCTGAAGTACTCGGAAACAGACCAGATAATGAGAGTGATAATGAAAGTGAAGATGATAACGACGAGCAAGGTAATTTTTCGGTAGAGGAAGAAATCCAAGCAGAAGAGTTGCTACCACAATACAGAGAACTTATTCAAAAAGTGAGAAAAATTGTCAAGGTTTTTAGTTCAAAATCTCCTGTAAAAAATGATCTGCTGCAACAATACATCAAAGCAGAATTTGGCAAAGAATTGCAGCTTATTTTAGATTGCCGAACGCGCTGGAGCAGTCTCGCATCAATGTTGTCGAGGTTCAACGAAGTCAAACATTGCA
Source organism: Melitaea cinxia (assembly GCF_905220565.1). Lineage (NCBI taxonomy): Eukaryota > Metazoa > Arthropoda > Insecta > Lepidoptera > Nymphalidae > Melitaea > Melitaea cinxia. Next base: position 9,130,256 of record NC_059394.1, on the reverse strand, counting down.
TATCTAAAGCACTTATTGACCTTAAACTGACATCATCTTCATTTTCATTCACAGACGAAGAATATATGACTTTGACTCATATTGAACAAGCTTTAGAGCCAGTGAAGCTCGCTGTAAACGTCTTATGCCGCGAGGATGCAACATTAATTACCGCAGAAACCACATTGCGTTTCATGATTAATAAACTGAATCTACAAAACAGCAGGTTAAGCCAGGAACTTGTTGTGTCACTGTCTCGCCGGATAAAAGAACGCCGCACATCAATAACTGCTGTGTTGCTTTACTTGGAAAATCCAAAAAAATATCTAGAAAAAGATTCAAGGTCTGCAAGTGTAGAGGACAATCCATTCTTTTATCCAAGTAAAGCTACGCTAAGAACTGAAATGAAGTGTTTAATTGAGAGACTGATGTCAGACGTGCAACCTGAAACTGAAAACCAGCAAGATGATGACAGTGAAGAAGACATGCCTTTATCGAATCTGCCTTCACATACACTAGAAGAAGAATTAGAGCGCAGTCTCCGTACTGAATGGGTGGCAGAGTCTAGAGCTGCTGTGCGTGTACCCACTCGAGATAATTCAACTGATTTGATATTGAAACGTGAGATGACACTTTTTGAATGTGGAGGGAATAAGGGGAAGTATTTGGAAGCTGTTTATACTTATGTAAAGTCAATTCCGCCTACAAGTGTGGAAGCCGAGCGTGCTTTTTCCGCCGCTGGCTATTTATGCAACAAGATAAGATCAAATCTAAAAGATGAAACGTTAGATACTTTATCATTTCTTCGAAAGTATTTTCAAAAAAAATAAGCTGATTTTAAATGCCTCTAAAACCAATGAATATGTTCTATTTCAAATAAAAATCTAAATATGAAACGTGAAATATTGTGAATATTGTATTGTCTTAAACATCATTATATTTAATTTATAATATAAGTGATAACTTTGCTTCATGTTGATAAGAATAATTAAAAATATTTGTGTGTATTTTCTTTCTTTAAATTACATGAAACAAAAATAATAATCCCACCAAAAACATTTTCATGTAAAATGTTGCCAAGACGAGATCATATGGCTCGCACTGTCAAAAAGTTATCAGATCTCATGTAGAGCCAAGCTTCTAACTCTACACGCCCTAACTCTGCAAACCCTAACTTTACAAACTCTACACCTTAGTCAAAATATGTGGCTTGGCCGTTTCGCTACCGTCGCGTGGGCGTAAGGTGAAAAATTTATTCACTGTTTATTACTTTTCTGTTATACAATAGTTCTATTAAAGAAAAAATAAAAAGAAGAAGAATAATTGATATACATATAATAAAAAATAAAAAGAAAATATACATATATATAAATGAGACAGGAAAGTCGTCATCTACAACATCGGCAGCCGGTAGTAACGAAACGGCCAAGCCACATATTTTGACTAAGGTGTAGAGTTTGTAAAGTTAGGGTTTGCAGAGTTAGGGCGTGTAGAGTTAGAAGCTTGGCTCTACATGAGATCTGATAACTTTTTGACAGTGCGAGCCATATGATCTCGTCTTGGCAACATTTTACATGAAAATGTTTTTGGTGGGATTTCACTTCTTTTTGTAAGTTGCTTATGACAATATTATAGCTGCATTTTAGCTCCGACACATTTTATACCATAAATATCACCCAATCTTCACAATATTCGGTTTAAGCACGCTGTTTTTGATTTTATGTTGAACTGATATGCAAACAGTGACCTCCGCCAAAACTTAAATAGCAAAATTACAAAATGTAAATTTTCGACATAAACTAATAACCGATTTTTATTTTTTATATATTTTATTATTATTATTAATAACAAGGAGTCCCTATATCAATTTTCAGACCTCTAACATCAAAATTTGCGGAAGTCTCATACAAACTTCCATCTCCTAGTTTAAGGGGTTGGGGGGTAAAAGTTCCAAGTTTTAGAATTTTATTGTTGTTTGTGTACTAACACTAGCTTACATACCAAATTTCAGCTTTCTGAGTCTTCAGGAAGTACTCTATGAATTTTGATGATCATCAGTGAGTGACGAAATCGGGGTTTTTTAGGTATCAATAAAATCTAAAGTATAAGAGCTATGCAATTGAAACTTTATATGTTTAATAAGTCCGCTATTCACATCATATCCCCAGAATTTTGTTTATCTGGTATAATCCAAACCCAAGTTATGAGGGTTCAAAAAAACGACGAAGCGCTTCGAGAAAAGATAGGTAGTGCTTTTCGTTTTTTTTTTTTTTTTTTTTTTTTTGTCTCGTCTTGGCGGGGGCACTACCGTGCCCCCAGATAATTAAAATCAATCCCGCAAATCCCGCGGGATCCGCGGGATTGATGATCTTAATCCCGCAGGCTTGCGGGATCGCGATTTTGATGCGGGATTGGATTCTCTAAATGTGTGTGTACCGCCACACTGTCTTGGTTAAAGATAAATAAAAATTTGACCACGTCACAACAAACAAACATTTTCGATTATATTGACCTGATTGTGAACGATTATAAATTCATTTGCTGATGATCAAGCTGATGCTATATTATCATCCCGGCCAGTTGTTTTGTTTGACCGAAAAACTGATATTAGAAATTGCTTTCTTTGTGTTTGATATAGATTTTTTTTTATTTCAGCTATCAGTTTATACTATAAAAATTTTATATCTTCAATCGTTACTAAAATATTTTTATTCAGTCTTAAACTCGTAGTAGCTGACACTTGATGTTATTGTACTTTTTTTAAATATTAGTTCATTAATTGAATTTACATCTCTCATGTTCGGTAACTAGGTTCTTATTACCTCGAAATGGGGCTTGTAGGTGACTCATTAGCGCTCTAGGGTAATAATGTAGCTAGAAAAGCCCTAGGGCGGTAAGTAATTAAAAAAAACACTTCTTTCTTTTAAAAAAGTTCGCGTACATCTAACCATCATACTGGCAATAAACATCATGCATTCAGCCCAATGACCAAAGAGGTCGCTTTGCTATTCAGCTGTCTTCGTGTGAGTATAATAGTCATCAATTTTAAATATCGAACGGCGAAGCTAAATTTCGATCTTGAAAGAAAAATTAAAAAGTTCTTTACTTGATTCTTTTTATTGAAAAAAGGCGGGAATAGAAAACTTTTACTTTAAATATTGTTTGTTTTTGGGATTTTTTTATAATTACCCCAAAAACACCTGTCCTTAAAATTTGAAAATTGTTCTCATTTCACTATAAATTTCAACAAATAAAATGTTTTATTCTTGTAATGCCCGTTTTTTTTCTACTTACCTCACAATCGAGATGTAAAGCAGAATAGTTAGCTCGGGTGTAATCATCAATTGCACCCTCCAACTATAGGCGCCCTCGCTGCGCTTGTGCGCCTAAATATCTCGGGCTGCAATTGATGCCTTACAGCCCTTGGCTTACTAATCTACGATTAATTGATTTGCTTTAGTTTTATTTAGGAAAAATTGATTTAAAACCTTGAAGTTGGATATGACTTTAAAAAATACTACTTACCTACTACTTGTTACTTTCGGAAAAGGTCATTTTTACTTAATTCTTTTCTTTTGATTGATTACTTCGCTTTTAAATTAAATAAATTATGTTGTTCGTATAATTTCCTAGACAAATTAATTTTTTAACTTTGACATATAAAAATGAATCCTTCCCAATCCGAACGGGGTCACTAAATTGAATAATTCTTTTATTTTTATTGTGGCTATTATTGTTAAGGTAAGGTAAAAGCAATTAAAAAAATCGTTAAAAATTTGAGAGTACCGGGAGTATCGAAAGTTTGCCGGGCAGCTGAGCTGACCTGCTTACTTCATAATTTTAATACATTTATCGTAATTGTAAAGGATATCGCAATCGTACATATTGTCACTTAATGTCTAATCTAATGTTTCTCACTTTTATTATTTTATTAAACATTTCATCTACTAGTCTCTAAAAACAGAAAACTACATATTACATACATACTATATGTAAAAAAAAAAAACTAAACTAAAAACGTTATTATATTTTTCTAAATAATTAGTTCTTAAGTTATAGTTATTGTAAATATGTATAATATTGGAATGTTTCGATATAATTTATAATGAATTTTATAACGGGATTTTTATATTCAAATTAAAGGCACTATTATAATAAAAAAATTTTAACATCCAATCTTGTATTCCGATCCTATTCATTATTAAAATAAAATCTTATAATAAAAACACATTTGTAACCTCAAGTAGAATTAACGTTAATTAAAACTAGTGAAGAGATAATTCAACAGTACTTAAAAAATCTACTTCATTAAATTTTTTAATTACGGTTATGTATATATAATATGATTAAAAAGTGACACTGCGAGAGACAATATTAAAACAAATTCTTAGTTTATATTTCAAAGTTTGTACAAAAATATATATGTTTTTTAAATACACTATATTTTCTATAAATAAAATTATGTTTATTCTACATATTACGATTATATTTTTGTGGGCTAGTTAACAAAGTCATATGTTCGTGAGATACCTTTATCTTACGAAGATCTAATAATTTAGAGATAGCAATAGATATAGTAGCCGGTTCGTGTTTATGTGTAGTAGAAATCAATAAATTAATATCGAAAACGATAACTTATAGTGAAGTACAACCAATACATTGAAAAAATCTTTATATATATATTTCTTGTGTGCGTGTGTATGTCACTGAACTCCTCCTAGACGGCTGGACGGATTTTGATGAAATTTTTTGTGTGAGTTCAAGGAGATTCGAGGATGGTTTAGATTCACAATTTGGTCCAATGGAAAATGTTTATTTAACTAATTTTTCATTTATAAGCAGTTGTTAATTTTGGAATGTTTTACATTGGATCCGGTAGACTGCGCTACCATCGCAGCATCAAATATTAAATATTATTCTATTTTAATTTCAGTTTGTCCCGACAGTTGGTACTGCGATCAAATGGAGAAAAAGATTTGAAATTTTGTGTTATGGCAAAACAACGTTTGCGGGATCAGCTAGTTTATAAATAAAATGCATTTTTGGAACATTTATTATACAGACAAAAATACCCTATAAAGACTTAAAATTGTACAGTTATTTAGAAGTAAATTATTTGAACACTTTATTTATTTATTTATTTATAAAGTGTCGTTATCGAGTAATAGTGAGACTAAAGCAATCATGTCTGTGAAATATTCTATACCTTTTCGGATGGCGGCATTTTTATTGGTAAATCTATTTAATCTTTATAAACATCTTTTTACATTATTAATACAAATAATAAAACTGTAACGGGTCGCTGTCTGTATATTTAAGATATATGAGAAAAAATATTATTGGGACCTTAATAAACACAAATAGCACCCAAAACAATGATTGTCAGAATTTTTGTCTGTTTGTCTCTTTGTCTGTGCGTTTGTGCATGCTAATCTCAGAAACGGCTTATCTGATTTAGAAGTGGGTTTTACTATTATATTTTGGCAAGCTTAGCTTATTATTTGGTGTTTGTTTCATTTCAATCGGCTCATAAATTAAAAAAAAATATGCCAATTTAAGGAATCACGTTGAACATGTAAAGTCACTATTCTACGGGACGATGTCGCGAGCACAGCTAGTATAACATAAACTTAACATATTATTTTATTGTTTAAAAATATTTACTACTTTCAATTGATTATTTAAATTTCACCTGCTTTGTTTCAATAGTATAAAGTGAATTTAAAATTATTAATTTTAAATATAAATTCGGAATCTATCGATTTTAAATTCACTTTATAGGTACTTGTGCGTAACACGTACTAATACGTTATATTTGTGCGTAATACGTAAACATTATAATTTAATTATTGTTTACAAAAGATGCGACAGCCATGTGCTTCTTGTTTCTGTATATTTTTTAAGAAACTACTAATCGTGAACAAGTTAAATAAGTCAAACAAAGCAACCCTTTTCCGATCCTCGATAGTATTCGAAAGATGGTTTTAGTTTAGAGAAATATTACTGTAGCTTCTTTAGGGTCTTTGTTGATTTGCACTATCTATTATTTCTTTACTTATTTTAAAAGTTTGACAGTGCATGTTTTTGTAAAGATAGCCTTTTTATATTTGCCACACCCGTTATTTTATTTATATAGTACCATAATAATGAAAAAGTATTTTGTTCAACATAAAATCGAATGTAGAAAATTATTGTAATTAGTCTGGACGATGGACGTAAGTAACTTAAGTTGACTTCTTTTCATCACAATACAAAGAAGATTTTCTTTTAGGAGCTTCATTCAAGGTCGTTTTTACACGCGAGCTGGTTTCTTGGCTCTACTTGTTGCTTTGTAATTCAGTGTTTTTATTAAATGATCGAACCCATAACCTGTTTAAAAAATAATATTACGCGCGATATGCCCCGTCACAACTCACGTACCTGGGGCTCTCGGCACACATACTCTTCGTCATCGGAGAGAGCGTCCATGTCGTCGATGTGTGTGTAGAGGTAGAGCGCGCCCTCGGCGGCGCGCTAACGCGGGCGCGCGCACGTGCTCCGTGGCGCTGGCTTGTTCTTGCGGCACGGCGCCGCTCTGCCCGAGTCTGCCGCGGCACTGACGGACCGGGAGCATCGATCCGCTGCCTCGGCCACCCCGCACGCACCCGCCCTCTACGAATCCACGTGGCCGCCCGCCCTTATATTTTATTATAAATTGCCGAATGGATATAACGTAATGCTTTCTTTGTCTAGCCTACACTTCTAACTTTTTTCGAATAAGGAAGAGGTTACGTTCGTAATCAGTCGAGTGATACACAATGTTGCCTTTATGTCATAGATAACATTATGCGTTTATTCAAAATCACCGCTTTTATACGTAGCTGTACTGCGACGGCGCAAAATTATATGCAACAGATGTCGTTTAGGCGGGAAAATCTGACGTAAAGCTCCGCCGGCAACGTCGCGAGCTGACGATTGTACACTCCGAAAATAGAGTTACGATTTTAGATAGTACGTAAAAACTGAGAATATCGTCAGAATATTGATACTACGTCAGAGGGTTACTCCAGTACATCGTTATTATCATAGAACGTCACGGACGCAGTGCATTACGGTGACTTCGCACGAGTGAGGTTCAGTGGATGTAGAAATGCATGCGTAGCGTACCTGCTTGATGAGTGGGAGTAGCGTTTTCTCTATGGAGCGCGTTTTTATTTGAGAAAAATGGACGTCGCCATCGGGCAGGCCGGCGGCCGCCATGGCTGGCGCGGGCGCGACTGCGCCGGCGCGCGCGCTCCATTGGCCGCCCTCGTCACGTGGCGCTCACGACGCGCCTCTGCCCGCTCGCCGTAAACGTAGTGCTAAATGTTTACGCGGACTCTTGTATGATTATAAAACTACTGTTTTACGTGTTTCATTTTGTTTTGATTCGAGGGCAAATTATAAACGAATACAAATGTAGAACATATGTAATATTTTGTAAAATTCTTGCATTAGTCGTAGGCCAATATAATTATGTTTTATCCATTAAATAAATAAAACAAAAAAATAAATAAATATATAAACTTTATTTACTTCAGTATAATAAATCGTTAAATGTTAAACTTACAATAATCATTGGCACATTATCACACCATTTGTCAATGATTTATACTAACACGGAACATTACAAGTAAATGTTTTTCTTAAAATTATTTAATAAAAATACAGTAGGAAAATAATTTAAGGTTTTATCATTCGAACGTTTACTTAAGTATAAGTTACAAATATTGTAAGATAAATAATACAATTTAGAACTAAATATTTAAGTAAAATTTAACAAAAACTCTTTCAAATATAGCAAACAATATAAAGACACTTAAATAGCTGTAAATCATATAAACATAAACTAAAATAAAGTATATTTAGAATTAAGACTTTGGTAATTGTTTCTATGAATAAATTTATAATATTGCATGTAACATTTTAAACATATACTTTAGGTGGTAGATAGTATTACGTACATAAAGTTAAATTAAACATAACCGGATGTTATACTCGTAGTAAGTATAATGTGTTGTAATAAAATGATAAGTGCAAAAAAGTGAGAATACAAATTATATAAGAATTAAAAACATATTTATGAATTTTATAAAATATCGTAAATTTTAAAATTTCTGTTTGATAACTTTTATCGAAGAAAATTGTTGTATGCGATAGTTACATAACTAGTAATACTAATAATATAATTAATTATAATAGACCCCCATACTAATTTGTGGACGGCGTTTGTTATAGAGTGCTTCTCTAGAATTGGTACTATCTTGAGAGCTATCAGACAACCACGGGCTTTGTCCGGAAGAATTTCGGACTTTTCGCTTTCGTAGGCTTTCAGTTGGACCCAAGGTTGGTCTTAGTAATTTTTTGAACCTGAAAGGTCCATCGTTATAATCGTCATCCGAGCTGAACGCAGGAGTCGCGAGCATTTGTGGTGAGTTTCGCAAAATCTTTCGAAGGTCTGATTCAGGATCATACGCTGGGCTATAGACCGGTCGCGGTGGAGGATCAGCCTTTTGAGTTTGTTTCACCAATTCTATTATTTTATTACTGAAATAAAAAAGTTAAAAGTTTTATTAAAATATTTTTAAGTAAGGCATAGGTATCCAGCACGGATATTGAGCGCTCAGACACAGTGACACGGTGAGGGATGACAAATCTCGCAGGGATCGTAAACAAAAAATAGTTTTGTTCAGTGCAAAAACAAATAAAATGTGAAAATATTTAATATTCATTAAATATTTTAATCGATGTATATCCATAGTTGAAGCTAATTGAAAGCCAGCGTTCAATATCCGTGCCTATAGGTATGTTAAATAAATAAAATGCGTGCGTACAAAGTACACATGTTAGAAGTGAAACATCTTTGGCAAATTAATTTTTAAGTCTCTTTTATATTTATATAAATCTAAAGCTTTAGATTTCCGTTCCAACTTCCAGCGCCATCGACAAAAACGTTGCCGTTTCATCAAAACGTTGCCGTTTCATCAAAACGTTGCCGTTTCATCAAAACGTTGCCGTTTCATCCGTAAACAATTTACCCTCAAGCGCCAAGAAGTTTCACTTCAAAATGATAAATTAAATATGTTAAAATGTGACAAATATTTAGCACGACGCACAACAAGTACGATATACTTTCGATCAGATATAGCGATTCGAAACTACGGTGCAAATGTGACCATGTGAATAATGTTAATAATACAAAAGTTTCTTATGGATATGTTTTGTTACATTTTTAGGAAAAAATTAATAAGTTTTAATGGTTCATGAGAGTGATATGACGAAAAATTATCACTTTACCCTTGCACTTGTTGTAGTCCATTTCGTTAAGCATGCGATGTTTTAAAATACATATTATTCTTATGGCCAATACGTCATTAAATTATTTTCTATATCATACCTGACTAGACCACTACATTGCCTACTACACGGTAGGTTCTGACGGTTCTGACTGTTGTGTAAAGGTTTTTCATCATTGTAGTCTCTAATATTACCCGTTTGCTGTCTGGAATAATATAAAACAAGGTTGTTAATAAAAAAAATAGTTCAAAAGAATAATCCAGCTTCAAAAATCTCGAAACAGAAAACCGTGATTTTATAACTCTTTAACTCAAGGCGCAAAAAACTTTTTACCATACAACGCTCTACATTACCTATCGATATTTTTTTATACACATGTATTTTAAATAAAATAGATAATTCTTTTGGATTACGTATTTAGTTCAGCTTTTCATATAATGAAAATCATATTAGGAGCTATGATTTACCAAAGTAACAAGCTTTTTCTTGTGTTTGCAGGCAAACGAAGAAAAACCGACTTCAATTATATGGACAAGTAATACAACGTAGGTATACGAAAAAATAGTCGAGTAAATACGCATTATCAAAGATTACTCCAAAAGTTGTAATCAGATCTCGATGAAATTTAAATGTAACCATATGATAAACATCGGCTTTCGATTAAATTAAAAATCATTAAAATCGGTACACCCAGTAAAAAGTTTTGCGGATTTTCGACAGTTTCCTTCGATTTCTCTGGGATCCCATCATTAGATCCTGGTTTCCTTATGGTACTAAAATAGGGATATCTCCTTTCCAACAAAAAAAAAATCAAAATCGGTTCATAAACGACGGAGTTATCCCCGAACATACATAAAAAAATATATATATACGATCGAATTGAGTAGCCTCCTCCTTTTTTTGAAGTCGGTTAAAAATCTTACTTCAGTGTGTATTTTACGTGTGATCCTTCTAACATGGCTGAAGTGACTTTTTTACTTTTTGTGTGTATAAATATTGTGTATATAAATTGAAATAAATAAATTGATCGTGAAGGACAACAGCTATCGGGTTTGTTAGCACGTGCACTGCTATTCGACAAATATTTACTACATTTATTGTGACCTAAATAATGCACTTATAATTTGTAATTTAACTAAAACTTTGATGAATTGATTGAAATAAGACACGCAAAGATCTAACATTCCTAACTAGAATCACAAAATCTTCAGATTAGCGCAATCAACAACAAACTTCTTCAGAGTTGTAACATTAATGTAGGTGTACAAACCTGTCATTTCTTTTACATATATCCTTTATTTGAAATATTTGATCCCATGGCATTGTATCGCTTTCATAAAACTCCGGAGACGGACTTGAAAGTTCCAACGGTAAGCAGACATAAAATAAAATTAGTATTTCAGCTCAATAGTGAGCGAACTTTTTTTTCTTGTTATTAAGACTCTTTAAGTGACTGACTGTTGTAAAACCTTAGTAACTTAATATATGTATATAGCTTATATATTACCAAAGTGACAAATTTATGGCTCAACTAATTATAAACCTGTATTTTTACTTGCTGTGTCCGGGTACTGTAAAAATTGTAGATAAAAAATAGCCTATTTTTTATAATACCAGTCTTCGAATTCCTGTATGGTAAGTTTCGTTGCATACAGTCTAAAAGATTTAGCATCAAAGTAACAAACAAATTTTACCTAGAAAGTCTACTGGCGTCTTGTTCTACTTGTGATGGATGGCTTCTCATTATTGCAGGCACAACTCGAAAACCGGGAGGTGGTTGATACTCTTCTGGTGGTTTTTTTACATCTTTTAATCGAATTCCTGGTTTATTTCGACGGAGATTCTTATGAACTTCTTGATTCTTTTGATGTACCTGATGATTTAATATTCGGAAGATGTATATTTAGTAGTAATCGATTTTTGTAGATTTAACAACAAATTAACAGTTTTAGCGTTACACAGTCTTTCTAATGGTAAGTTTAAAATGTTTCATTACTACAATAAATATTTTGATGCTCTTTAAAAACTGGTATCTGTATTTTATGTACATACGTACAATTACATTTATGCTATATCATAGCGCTAACTCTATATGCATTTAAAACCTTATTACTTTTATCTTACCTGTTCAGCAAACAACTGCAGTTGTGCTGCACGTTCCTGCACCGAGAACTGCTGCATAATTTGGTGATGAGTTGGTGGAGAAGGTGGAGAATGCTGTGGTGGCGGTGGTGCTCGACCCTTTAGCTTACGCCTTGCTGTGTAACCACGGAAATCTGTAATATTCGCCATACTTATGCTGTTCTTTAGTAATTACGCGGTACCATTGGAGATACGAATTATGGGTTGCTAAATGTATGAGTTAAAGAAAAAAGCAGGCTATTGGTTCCCATAATGGCCGCATATAGTGCACTGCTTTCTACCAAGAAAACTGAGCTCGAAAGCTCAGTTATAATATAAATTAATTATAATATAAATAGTTCGGAAAGAACTATTTATATTATAATTCATCCTAGATATTTCCCCAATACAATTAAAACGAATTTTGTGATGGTTTATTTTCATAGAACAATTTTAAAAACATTTTTTTTGAAGGGTCGATTTTTGCATTAAAAAAATGTTTAGAATTCCCTAATGTGTGGGGTAACACAAAATAAATAGTACCAATTATAAAATGTCCATGTCCAGCAGTGGACTGTATAGGCTGTAATGATGAATTATAAAAAGTTTGCTAGAATTTTATATATTATTGCGAAGATATAAACAACATTTAAAAAAATGACAAATAATATTAAGGCTATCAAAAGAACTTACGACTCTGTAGAATTATTGCAGCTTTTGTAGAATTAACGTTTTCTTTATTGCTTGAACTGGTATCATTGCTATCACTGTCATCTGTACTCATTCTTCTTAATACTTTTGGTATCATAATATTATTCTTTACTGGAACACCTACAATTTTTTTTTATTTGAGATAATAATAAGAGTGAAGCCCAAATTAAAGTTTTTTTTTTATACAAACATTTATGACATTCGTGCTACCAAAAAAATTTATAAGTAAATTTGTATTTGTATGTTGTATTTGTATTGTATAAGTAAATTGTTTATTAATCAATTCCTCAAAGTTACTGCCAAAAAAGAGCATACTTTCAGAAAAAAACATACTGCTTTCAATAGTTATTCCCACAGAAGAATTACACTAGATATTATATGATTTCTCTTAATTAATACATATTATACAGACAAACAACTTAATACCTGCTCGTTGTTGTTTCCTCTGGTTTTCTTGTTCAATCTGTCCTTTCTTAAATTCTCTAGCTAACTGTTTTTGTCTTTCTTGAAGCCGTTTCCTTGTTAACCAGCCTCGCACATGTCTTTGCAGTGTGAGAACTGAGATCGCCATTTGTGTCTTCAATCGGAGGTAGTTACGTCTAGCCAGCCAGCCGCGTACGCATGCTTGTACCAAGATAACTTTTCTTATCTACAAAAAAAAGGAACACTATTTAATAAATATTATGTATGTATATTATACGGCTTATGAGTTTAGATGAAAATCATTTGCGTTTTATAATACATTTACAATTTATAGAAGAAAAAACATTGTGACACTTCGTTTTATAGGAGCAAATCAGTAATCAAAAATATCAATCAATCTATTAAGTACCGGATGTTATGGTGAACCACAAAAAATCATATAATAACAAACTTATGTGGCATTAGAAGTTCATTACCTTTAAACATATAATTATAGTTTCTTTTTACACTTATTTATCTTCACGAATGGAGAGATTTACTAGAAAGAGTAGTGATTACTTATATACAGTAATTTAATTATATATCTCTACTGTATGGTTACGGCAGTAAAGAATATAGCCACCGCCTCTCTCGCCGTGGGTGTCGTAAAAGGCGACTAAGGGATAACACAGATCCTCTACCACATTGGAATTTAAAAAGCCGAGCGATTGCGGGATAATTATCCAACTGCTAGCTTTGAAATACACAGGCCGAAGACGGGCAGCAGCGTCTACGGTGGGACAAAGCCAGCCCCTCGGTCACCAACCTGCCTGCTCAGCGTGGTGACTATGGCCAACACACATGAGTTTACGCTATTTTTGACGCGTACTTGTGGAGACTTATGTTCAGCAGTAGACTGCGATAGGCTGAAGTGATGATGATGATGTATATATTTAAAAATATATTTAAAAGTCTTACCTGTTCTTCATATATTCGTGAAAGAACTTCAACGTGATAGTATTTCAAAAATACTTTAGATTTACCGAGAGCCCAGCCATCCATTTTCAACCGCAATAAGAGAAGCCGACAGGAGTCACGGTTTGGCTTAATTTCTTCATCGTAACCGAATGCTAAGAAACCATACCTAACAATATTATAGAGTAATTAATAAGAGATAACAAAGCAGTTTTTTCATTATCAATTATTTATTTCAATATCAATTTTGTTACCTTTTCAAAAATTCACCAAACGCCAGACGATGCGAAAATCCATTTTGCCTGATCCTTATAGTTTCTAGAACTCCAGTGTATCGCAGCTGTTTTAAGATTTTTGCGGAATCAAAGTGCTTTGGTGACCGAGAGTCGTTTGGTTTTAGACATCTCACGAATTGTGGAGTCCCGCTAACCATCTTTTGTAGAAGTTCCATTAGAGAATATCTGAAGTATGTTGACACAGTTTGTTGTGCTCGTGATTGAGAAGCGAGCCCTCGACTGTTGTATCTGTCCTGTTAAATAAAATAATATTAGAAATAGTCTAATAATACTAAATAAAGTGTACAATAATCGCAAGTGTTACCCGAACGTCACCCGACGTTGCGCTTTCTAAGCTACTGACATCCATTTCTCCATTTATAGCAGAAAATAAATTGCCCGTTTTCGTTATTGGGCATTGGAAAAGAAATCTTATTACATCATATTGACTCTGCCTCATTAGTTGAACAACTTCTGGAGGTAAAAAGTTTCGATTTTTCTCTAAGAAACCATCAGCTTGGTAAACAACGCGACCAGCAAAGTGGTGAATTGCAAAGCAGACCGCGTCAGATTTAGGTCTCACATAATATTTGCTTTTAATATTTCGATGAAATTTTTCTGAAACGAATTAAAACATTTTAATTAAATTTCCTTTTATAACTTTTTATCTAATTATTTAGCTAGAATTATGTTAAAATTATTATTATTATTATGTAATATTTATGTTAAAATCATTTTCTTACCAATGAGTGTTCTATCCGTTGAACGTGGAAATCTGCTTTCTTCATCAAGTAATGCTAATAACCCCATTGGTCTTGATAATAGCATATCTAAAACTGGTCGATTATCCGAAAATTCTACAAGGTCAACCGGCACACCTTCAGCCATATACTCTTGTTGTTCCCAAGTAAATATGTGTTGATTGAAATAGTACTGAATCTGTTCATTGGCGATATTTATGCACAATTGTTCAAAAGAGTTTCTCGTGAAGTTTTCGAATCCAAAGATGTCTAGAATTCCTATGGATAATTGTTCGCTGAAACAATAACAAAAAAAAACCTTTTATGACTAATGTATTTAAATTAAAATAACAAATTTAAAATAAAAAAATTTCAAGAAATCATAATCTTACCTATGAGGTCTATTTTGGCAAAGAAGCGCGTTTATCCTTTCTACGATTCTGTCGAAAACTCTTGCATAAATTCCTCTGGCAGTTGCATCTCTTGCCACAGCTGCTTCTGCTGGCGAACTATATCTTGCTATCGTTTCACCTTTTGTAACCACACTACTGCTAGTTAAGCATTCTCGGAGGTCACTTGTCTCCACACCCAAAAGACAAGAAGCTGAGGGTAAACGATAAAAATTACTTACCGTATTATCATATTTTCCGTTATACTTTTTTATGAGTCATAAGATATAAAAGCTTAATTTAAAAAAAATATAACGTCGAGAACTCGGCATCACTAACAATTCACACAATCATTAAGTTTACTAAAGTTTCCTAGTTTAACGCTATTTTATAGTAGTCTCAATATAGTATACCAAATTGGACTGTATTTTATTTATTATCTAGGCTATTTTTAATCGACCAAAAATTACCTCGATGTAACGGTGCCGTGTCAATGATTGTAGCTCTGTTGTCTGTATTGTGTTCACCCGCAGTTTCTACAAATTCTATGTCTCCTAGATGTAATATAGCTGCCAACATTTTATAAATAATTTGTACCTCTTCTTCATGGAAACCAACGACCTAAGGTAATAATTTTCTTATGTATAATAGAATTTAAAAAATTTCTCTAGAGGCAATATACTCGTAGACACATAACTGCTACCTACGATATTACCTTAAACGCTTGATTAAGTTGTCGCCATCTATGTACGTTGTGTTCTCGATGAGTAATCGAAAGCGGTTGTAAATAACGGTGTCTAGATTTCAACTGTTCGTCGAGATAATATTTTCGCCACCGCCCTTCGCTTTCTAGTCCATCGTAAAGGTAGTAAAAAACGTGAAAATTACTTTCACCCCTATGAAAGAAAAATATTACGTAATAAATGTATGTATCTATTAAATTTTGTAATATACTTTGTAAAAGGCTTACTGCTTACAATGCTTGATGAACTACCCTAGATTGTTCTAACAGATAAACAGATATTCGAGCCCCTGATATTCTGCCGACTCTCATTATCGATAGGTCCAGATATTTTCCAAATCGAGAACTGTTGGCGTTGATTCCCGTACGTGCATTTCCAAAAGCTTCCATGATTGGATTAACTTGTAAAATTTTGTCTTCCAGGTTACTATACTGTGTCTACCAAAAATATATTCACATTAAAAAAAATCCTGATTTGATTCATTCATCAGACAGTGAAACATTACTCAGACAATGCTCATTATTATAATGGGGTATACATACTTTTGATAAATATACAAGTTGTTTCAAAAGAAGATTAGCAGATTCAGTTTTCCCAGCTCCACTTTCACCCGATATAACGATAGCTTGATTTTGTTTTTGGTGCATTAACGCTTGGTGAGCAGCATCTGCTACTGCATAGATATGAGGAGGATTGTCGGAGCGACAACGACCTTGGTATAACTGTTGAGTCTGTGTCATAAAACAATTTTATTTTATAAATAAATATAATGCTATAAATTAGTACAATAATTGTTTAATGTAATTAGTTAAAAAACTATATGAAATTTTTTTCTTGTATAAATCCTCGACAATTCACTGGGGCTCTGTTGTATAAATTATATTATTTACTCAATAATGAAGTTTAAAACCATGTATTGAAATTGAAATATAAAATAGCAAATTTAGTCTGCGTAAAGTGCCAAAGTATTCTATATATTTTTCGATCCAGGTCAATTACTAATTTCTTTGTGCAGTTTTGTTTTAACAAGTCTTAAAAAGTTATGTTGCTAACATAGAAGAAGTAAACTACACGTAATTACAGTACAGTACAGTAAAGTAAAATACACGTGATTTGATTTTTTAATATTTAAAAGCACAAAAGACTTTCTTTAATATTGTAGTCTACCTTTGTTGTGTAAATTCCAATGTCAGCGAAAGGGTTGACTGCGACTAGAATGTCTCCAATATAAGTGTAAATTTGATTTTGATTATATCTTTTTTGAAGTTGTTCAACAATGGCGTCTTCTGTTAAAGTTTCCAACGTAGCTAAATCATCTGTATACATTTTCTCTGGTTTTGCTTTTCTATGTGATTTTAATTTTCCTCGCTTTGTAGTAGCTTCTGGCGCGCGACTGCCTCGCCCTTCAGCTCTTTGACGTTTTATTTCAGCGCGAAGTTCTTTCCTTATCTGATATAAAAGCAGGAATCATAAGACACATATGAAATTCATTATATATAGGAAAATATAAGCGTTTATTTACTTTAAATAACTTACTTTTTCCTCAAAGTTATTAACAGCTAATAGTAATGGATGTTCCAAAAGTTCTCTCGCAAAAGGTCTTTGGTTCATGTCTTTGACTAAGCATTCCGATATAAAATCTGTAAGTTGTGTAGAAAAGAGTTCAGGATGTGACAAAGTTGGTGGTGGGTTACGAGGTATTTGAAATAGAGCTCGCATTGGATGTAAACCAGACAGTGGTGGTTCTCCTTCTGCTAACTCTATTGCTGTGATACCAACAGACCAAACGTCACATCTGCTATCATATGACTGGTCTAACTGCTGTTCACATGCTATCACCTAAAATGAAATAAAAAATTATTTTTAGTTCTAATTGGTTTTATAAAGTTTTTTTTTAATAATGGAAATCGTTTGGATGTTTGTGTATCAAACGAATACGAAAAAGAATATACATAAGAACAAGGTTTATGTAAAGAAAATAAAAAAATATATTTGTAAGCAATTCACATTCAAGCAATGTATTATCTCCTATACATTTAGGTGTTTATTTCTTTATCGTGACGCATAATTTTCTTTTCATGGAGTCTCAAAAAGTTTCATTTCAAAAACATTAACAATTAACATATTAAATAAAAAAAATAGCAGCACGAAGTTGCCGGGTCAGCTAGTATAAATATTAAAAAAAGTATTTTCAATTTCAGTCTACCTCTGGTGCCATCCAATAAGGAGTGCCTACAGATGTGTTTCGCCTTGCAACTGTTGCGGCAAGATGCGAAGATACTCCGAAGTCAACAAGTTTTACTTCAGCATCTTCTGTTAATAGAATATTATGGCCTTTCACATCTCGATGCATACATCGATGCGCATGTAGGTGGGTCAGAGCTCGGACTGTTCCACGAATAACGTAAGCTAATTGTGGTTCGGTCAAATTGTTACCTCGAGCTCGCATACCTGCGCCTAAATCTGTGACTGAACCTCCTGTGCATAGCTGTAATAATACAAAAAAATACATATATACTGTTTTTAATGTTTTTCTATAATGATCTATATTAGGTGATATCATACCTCCATAACAAACCAAATTTGGTCATCTTCAGATGATATTCCACGTTTTAGAAAAAGTCCGAAGAATTCGGGAATATTTGGATGACTTGATAAATCTCGGAATACGAGAAATTCTTCTTCTATTTCTTCTATATTCTCGGTGATATTTTCTAAAATCTGTAATTAAAAAATATTTATTTTTTATTTATCAAATTACAAATATCTAATAATAAGTAATTTGTATATTTTACATGGATTTAAAAAAATAGCTTAATCTTATTTTAATGTCATTATTATCGGCGTATAATGCTTATAATAATAAAATTTTTAAAGACGTGAAGGTAGTTATGGTAGTGTAAAATATAGTATTTTTAATGCAAAGTAGGCATTAAACTACTCAATCTCTCTGTTCGGTCCAAATAATATTTTTAAAAGTATGTAAAATATATGTAATAATTGTCTCACACATAAGTTAAACAAAAATGCATTAAAATAGTGTATTAAAAATACTAAAATATAAAAGTGTATGTCGCAATACATTTATACCTCGTACACTTCGCTGATTAAATCATATTGACGGTTAATTAACAGTCCGTCACTATAGTTCAGTACAGACACCTCTCTTTATGGGAGGCATTGTTAGCGTGTTGTATGTAATGGCTCGCGTAGATATTATCTCAAAAGCCTGTATTCATGTCAAGGTCGCCGTACCATTTGGATCATGATTAATGCAGCCTTTTATGTCAATAGTCACAGTTGTTGTAATTTTAAAAGTATATCTACCGTAAGTATAAATAAAATAGTTACAATATTTCAGGCTGGAGTGTTATAATAATAAAAAAATTGGTCGTGTGTAAAGTCGGTTTACGCACGATAGTTTTACGTGATAACGTCATAAAGAAACATTAATGAAAAATTGCATACTTTTATGAATTGAATTGAATTATTTATTATCACTGAATTATTTCGAACTGCTAGCTCTGACGTCACGCGATAAGACAGATAAATGTGTCACAAGCCAACGCTTGGGCTGATCGTGCCTCCCTATCGCTTGTTCCGCGCTCTCGCTTGCACACTTAGGCTCAGGCGGAACGTGACAGTTTTTCGTGCTAGCACTCTGCACTCTAGAAGTCGGTGTTCATCGATTTATAAGACATTATCACGTCAAAATGATGTGGAAAAACATCAGATAAAACATGTTTTTATACTCTTTTATTATCACGTTATCTATATCTATCACACTATTTTAAAAGTATTTTTGTTCTTGGAATGCAGAAACTACTAAACCTAATTAAGTCATTATCTACTTTAGAATGTTGTATTATCCAGAAATAAAATTAACAGGTTTTGAAAGATCACGCTACGATTCATATTAGGATATATAACTTTCAACGCAAATAATAATGTATGAAATGTCCAGTACAACACATTTTTGGATGTAATTAACGTTATCATTATGTAATAAATTACCTTGACAGCAACTCGTCTTCCTGACTTCTTATCCTTTGCACAGTAAACCTCACCATATGTGCCTTCGCCTATAAGCTCCTGTAGCGTGAACCTATCTTGCGGGTCCGCAGCCCGGTCGAGCTCCACATGTTGGGAGAGCCCCCGATACGGCATGTCGCTGCGCATGGTTCACATTGATCGCATCTGTAACACAAATATATAACGATCACTACATAAACAAAATTTGTTACCAGGAGATCATTTGCAAAACTAATCAAGTGCTCATTTTCACAATTCAACCTACGACATTATTTGAAAATATAATCGTTTACAATATGTTTATTCGTTTTTTTTAAAGGGAGAAACATTAGCGTTATATTATGCTAAACCAAAAACTGCACAGTGTTGGAAATATTCTAACGTCACACAATTATAATGATGGAAGTGAAGGTCAAATCTATAGTCAAATTTTAATTAATATATTTTCAACTAGAATCAACGTTAATATGCTCTCACAAAGTAACACTTAAACGTACGAATTAGTATTTTTTGTTGCTCGGAAAATTCCATCTATTTATTCATCAGTTTTATTCTAATGCAAATTTATTCTCAGGCTTGAGTGTTTTAGCTTACAAGTCCAAATTTCAATCGTCAAACCCGTTCAAGAGTTCTGTTTGATTAAGACGAACGAGTTGTAGCTTAATTTTAATGCTGATATATCTACTCTATATTTGTAAATGTAAATGTATCGTAGATTTTCCAAAATAAAACAGGTAGCGTGTTCCGTCAATAAAGTTATAATAGTAACCAAAATATATGAAATTCTTTCCGTGTTGAAGTCTACAAGTTTAGTAGTTTTATCGGCTATTTCTTGAGTTTAAATATAATGTCGTGAAGCTTAGAACTATAAAATTATTTGTAAGTAAACACCCTTTTTTGTTTTCGAAAACTCTGTTTTTCGGTGATTTCGGGTAATAAAAATAACGAAACTGTAAAAATTAGCATAAACTAAAATGTAAAAATTAAAATAAAAACAAATTGATTTCCTAATTCAGAACTGCAAAGTTAATACTATCGTGATTAACGTTTGCGTTAAACGTGACTGAAAGTAATGAAGTATATCGTAATAATAAGTAAAATATAAAGTAATATGTATTTTAAAAAAAATGTATTCATACACGTCTATTATGTAGGATTTAAAATAATTATCATGATATCACCATATATATGTTACCACTTTGGAGGAAAGTTATTCAAATTCTAATTTTTATTAAGTGTTAACGATGGTATGAAATATAAATAACGCATAACGTGTTTCCATTAGACACATGCAGTTAATCTAATTAACATGTGATTCCGTTCAACGTCCGGTACTTTTACGATATATGAATTCGTTAACAGTAAGAAGTCTATTAGTTTATGCATATATTAGGTATATGAAGATTGTTGCGTATAATTCATTCTTTATGCTTATGTTCTAGAATGTTATTAAAGTTATTGTAAAGATTTATCTGAAAATTTCTTTTTTTTCCACGTCAAACTACTGATTATTATACCGCGTATTGTGAATAAGTTGGTTTTAAATGGAAATTTTGAATTTGGTCAGATTTATTTTTGTAATAAATAACCTATGTATAATATATCCATTTACGTGTAAACAAAGTAGTGAACTCATGTTCATTTAAAATATTAAGTAACGTTTATCATGTAAAGAATGATGTTTTTTGAAATGTGAGAAAAATTGTATACTTCTATATAATTATTGTATAGTTTATGAAATGCTAGTCTTTTTTACATAATTGTAGGTGCTTCGTTTTTAAAATAAAAATTAAAAGTTATTTATATTTACAATGAAGCATTGGCTAGGACATTTTGTTCAAAAATTGGCATTGAATGGGAAATCAAGCGGATGAAACTGCAAAACGCAGCAAATAATTCATGTATATAGTAATAAAATACTCAAATTCATTGAATATTAAATTAAACAATATCAATAATTGAAAATGGTTACATTTTAAATGGAAGGAAAAGTTTGAAAGTCCGACTAGTATCGATGTAGATAATTACTAATGTAATGTAAATATGTAATTATATTTAATGTCTAATGTCTATGTACTAATACATGTAGATATTTGAAATTGGTAAATGTTGATTACGATGATGCATTATTGTATTACGTATACGATATACTACTTCAATTAACGATATATGCCACCAGTAAATGTTATTGAACGACTTACATATGTATATATACGTACGAAATTATTTAATAAAATTTAAAGACTGTTAACATCAGTGGACTTGCCAAAAAAGTTAGTTACTAAGTAGTTAACTACTTAGTTACTAAGATTAATCTTAGTGATAAGATTTTTTGTCCATAATACTTTGGTGAAATACCACACATTGGCAGCCAGTCGTATTGACAAGCAAGAGCTGCTCTTCAACATCTCCGAACTTACAAACATAATTTTGGAACACGGTAGATGAGGAGCAAGAAAAATGGATTTTTCCACAGTTAGCATATTCATAGTCTCATATTAACGCTTCGCTTATTTAACAAACTCACAAAAAATTAAATGTATTATTTATTATTTTAAATATAAAATAATGAAATAGAAGTTAATTGAACATGATTATCAAAATTTCATATAAAAATGTATATCTTTAGGGTAAGATTTTTTTTTATCTTGTTGGCACAATCCGAAACTTGCGGGAGCGGAACTAAGCCTATAATATAATATAAGTTGATTTAGTAATATTTTTCATCAGTTCATGTTATTTCAAACTTACAATAGATATGAATACTAGACAAATGACCTGAAATTAGAAACTGAACACTTGAAATTAGAAAAATATCAATCTATATTTGGTCGAAATTGAATCGATTATATTTTTATTTGTTAACCTTTATATTATGTTATTTAAAAAATTTGAAGTTTCGTATCTGCTAAAAAGCATTATAAGGGTCTAACATTATAGAGTTGCTTGGTTTATGTAGTTTTATGTTTGTAGATCAAATCATTCGTATCATGGAGATATTGTACCATACATTATATACTACAATAATTTAAGATCGCAATATTTGTACTAGCGTACTGAAAAGATATTCACGACTAAGTTATAAAGCTGGCTTATCTGAATTTGAAAGACTTAAAAATAGCGGTCAAGTGGATTGCAAACAAGCGCTCTTTCGAGATTAAGCAGTTTAGATACTAAATTTTATTTAATTTTGGTATATATTGTTGCACTAAAAACAGAAATACTAAACGACAGAGGGCAATAAAGAGTTTTGTAATATTATGTATTGACTTACATTGAAATTTATAGTTACTAGCAGAAATTACACATTTTTTATAGTTGTTGATAAAAACCAAATGGACAAATAGGCATAGGACATACATAGATACAGGATTAGACTTTTGGGATAAGAATTTTGCCATGTCACTGATTAAAGATGGATCTGTTATACTAAATAATAAAATCTAGATTTTTAATATGTTATTAATATTTTTAACTAAACTAAAAACATAATTATAATATAGTTTTAGAGCGTATCTAATATAGCTTCCGCATATACATACATGCAGTTAATTCAGCGCACACGACACAGATAGTCATCAAGATTTTAATTTATGTATATGCTAATGGTATGGTGTAATTTTTATTAAATTGTTAATTTTTATGACTTTTGTTTTAAAGGAATTCCAGTTTCTTTCAATTCTTTTAGCGAAAATATGTAAATTGTATTATTCAAATCGTTATGACTCGTTTAATTATAAAAATTATAAATCTTTTGATACTTTCTTATTATTCATCTCATCTCGTAAATTTAGATAGTGTTTTTATCGAAATAAGCTTGTATTCATGTATAAATAACAACGTAAAATGTTTTTAAGTAATAGTACTTACGACTATTTATTTATATATGTTGCAGTCAAAACTCTTAACCAGTCAAAAGCACTATTGACTAGCAAAATCAGTCAGAAGTACTTTTGACCGTTTGCTTTAGTCAATAATACTTTTGACTAAAATAGCAGTTAAAAGTACTTTTGCCCAATGGAGCTGGTTAAAAGTACTTTTGACTAAATGATTCCGTCAAAAGTGGTTTTATATTACGCATTATTAGTGGAAAACGTGCTGATATTAGAAGAAAAATGAGTGACTACGAAAAGAAAGAAGGCGTTTTTCAAAGAATTTTAGCGATGGAAGATATGAAAGATAGTCATTTCAATGTGATGACAAAAGAAAAATTTAAAAAGTTTGTAATGGATGTGGAAGAAGCAAAATTTAATGAAAAGGAAACACCATTACAGTACAGTAGACTACAACGCTTTAACACATTGAAGTTTGTGGTATAAAAAAAATTAATTACAAACACAGAACCTGTCAAATATTTTTGCCGGCTGAGGAAATCTACGACATTATTGATGCTGCTCATATTTCTATAGGGCATGGTGGTCGCGACAGACTTAAGAATGAAACGGCAAAAAAGTACGCTAATATTACAAAAGAAATGATTAATATATATTTATCAATGTGCGAAGTATGCCAAAGGAAGAAAAGCAAGAAAAGGATGGGTCAGGTTTAGAAACCGATCCTGCACACTGAAATGAACAGCCGCTGCCAAGTCGATCTGATTGACATGCAGTCGCAAGAAGATCGTGGGCATAAATTTATTATGGTTTATCAGGATCATTTGACTAAATTTATTCACATCTAACGAGTTAATAGTGCTTTTGACTGACGCTTTTTTGCAGTTAAAAATACTTTTGACGGACAGCGTCAGTCAAAAGTATTTTTAACCGCGAATTTGCAGTCAAAAGTACTAATAACCAATAATTTTCAGTCAAAACCACTTTTGACCAACTTGTCCAGTCAAAAGTACTTGTGACTGATTTCGCTAGTCAATAGTACTTTTGACTGGTTAAGAGTTCTGACTGCAACATATATATTTTAAAGTTTTTAATTTTACACATTACCAGACTTTTGTACACATAGCTAAAAAAAAAGTTATGTAAATGAAAGAATTATGCAGACTTTTGATTCAGTAATTGTTGAACAACGAAAATGACCCAAAGCAATTACTACCTCCAATACCTCATATACCTACATTTTAAGCGCTACTAAAGCAATGGTGATCGATCAGTAATATCCGATCAACTTGCTTGACTTACCGGATTCGGTTAAAATAACTAATAATAGTCAGGCGGTCATGTTTCGCTAATATTATAACATGTACTGTGTTAATAATACTGACCTGTGAGTGAAGTAAGCCTTACACATGAAATCGAGAACAAGTGAACGTAAGTATAACTTATATGAGAATATTATACGTATTGGTAAATGCTATGGTTACTCAGGTGACGTAAGTGCAGTTGTCACTTTTTATACAAAGTGTCAAATTGGTGTCAACTTTGTGGAACTGTATTTGTATGGTGTAACATGAATCGCAATATTTGAAATTTTGAATTCTGCAATTAATATGTATTTTACGTACGTGATTATGATACTATTTGTCATGTGTGATTTGACTAGCCCAGAAAAAATGGTTTTGTAATGTTATTCTATGGAATATAAGGTTGTTAGAAAGTAGACCAAGTAAAGTGTTTATTTGTATATTACGTGAGATAATTAAAAGCAACCAAATGGTAAGAGACCAAATTAATATTCCAAATTTTATTTTGTACGTTAATGAATTAATTATATTATATTGTTACCATTCGTATAACCATAAATTTAGAAATTAGAGTGAGACAGGCGATTACGAGATGATTTTTTGTTTCAATTAATATCAATATAAGTTGTTATTTACTACAAAAGAAGTGCATAAAGGCATTTTTAGATAAAAAATGACGCTATAAATAATTAAAATACAATATAATATAATTATGGCATTAAAATATTGGTAAATCTTTAGTTAAGTGGGCTCCAATTTATGGGGTCCTGGGGGAAGAGGGGGTGAAGGGAGGGGGGAGGGTGGGTTTTTTACCCCCCTCGTAGTGTGCTTTTCGCGTAAACCCCGTGGTTTCGAAGATATCGTGTTTGAAGTTTTGAGGTTAACTTTACGTGATTCAGAGATATTACAATACCTTAGAGCTCCGCGTCTGACTCCACCTTAACTCCGGTGCTGCGGGAAGTGCACTCATATGCTCTGTTCACCAACTTTCACACTTTATTTTCGAACAAATTTACGTAAAAACGATCTCGATTGCAAGATCAACAAACGATACGAACTGACGTTTAACGACTAACAAATAGACACCGTTGACCAAAATAAGGCGTCACTTAGCATTTCCTTTAAAACACAAAGCTTTAGATTAGGAAAAACCGAATTTCGGGACCGTGAAGGGAAGGGGGGGGGGCGCTACCCTTGGTACCACTGTCACACCTCAGAACCCCATGGTTATGGAGATATCCATGGTTAAAGTTTTGAGGTTAGAAGAAGAATTTCGAAAGTTAGAGGAACGCTTGGCTCCGGCGCTGCGGGAAGTGCAGCCCTTCCGCCCTTGCGTGCGAAAGCACGCTCACTCATGCTCCGTTCCGCAGCGGAGGCTGGTCGCCTTCGGCGACCAGCCTCAGCCGCTCCTCTACGCATTCGTTCGCGCGCTTTCGCACGGCGGGCGAGGGCTGCCCTCCCTCCGCGCCTCCGCGGCACAAAAAAAACACTCTAGGGGTAGGACAGACCAAGACCACGTGGACAGTGGGGTGCTCCGATTCGGTTTTGGGTATTTTTCGAATTTCTAAACCTATATTCTAGCACGCAATGTTACTAATTTTATTAGAATATTATGTCTGACGCGTTATTTTGTTTAAAAGTGTCGATTTGTCAGTCGTTAAGCGTCAGTTCGTATCGTTTGTTGATCTTGCAATCGAGATCGTTTTTACGTAAATTTGTTCGAAAATAAAGTGTGAAAGTTGGTGAATGGAGCATATGAGTGCACTTCCCGCTGCACCGGAGTTAAGGTGGAGTCAGACACGGAGCTCTAAGGTATTGTAATATCTCTGAATCACGTAAAGTTAACCCCAAAACTTCAAACACGAAATCTTCGAAACCACGGGGTTTACGTGAAATGCACACTACGGGGGGCTAAAAAACCCACCCTCCCCACCTCCCTTTACCCCCCCACCCCCATTTCACCCCATAAATCGGAGCCCACTTAACTAACGAATGACCAAAATATTTTCATGCGAAAAACTCACGACGGACGGCTTATTAGACGAAGGCGACACTTTCACTGATGTTTTTAACACGAACTGTAACAGCATTGATAAATTAGTCGAAGTGCCTTATAGCATGGCATGTCTCAAGATCTAGTTGATTTTCTAGTCCAAGCGTTATCCGATAGATTTGTAAAATAGATAAAAAAGATAAAAATAATATTATATAAAGTGCTTACTGTGAAATATTTTAATGTTTAATTAATATATCAATATTGTGTTTTTATATTATAATATAACAATGTTGTGTTTTTATATTATAATTTCTTATTTGTTAAAATTGAAATATTATTATATATTTGGTAAAAATGTGTAGGTATTTTAATCGTTACTTGCCTATCTTTGGAACAGACGACCGTGTGAGTTGGTGTTAAAGACACTTACTTATCTTAATTTTTATACCAGAAGTTTTCTAAATTAGCTTTCATAAAACGAAGATTAGCTAGTATCAGAATGTTTAAATAACCAAAAAAAACTTGTCGAATTCCGGTTTTATTATTACTATAAATTAATTACTATAAGTGCAACGTTTATAATTAAAAATAATTATTAATTTTATTTAACTTATCACTTGCGAAATTTTTCGATGTAATATTTCAATATATGTGTTTAATGGAATCATGATGAATTATGACAGTATAACAGATTTATTGACACGTAAGCGCACACAAATACTGCGTTAACAATATAATTACATACACAGCAATCACGGCATTAAGTGTTTAATGTTTTTATTAGTTTGTAATAGTAAATAAACTTCGGTTACCAACTTAGTCATAGCAGCAATGTTATTGTGGATATGTGATTGTTTTTCATATGTTTTTTTCATTAATTGACTGTACATAAAAAATATACATTAAAAAAAAGCCTAAGCCGCTGGCTGAGATTTGTGCACTACTAAAACAAAACCCAATTTCATGTGAGTTTCACCTATTACTTCTATCATCACACATTATAATTTAATGCATGTGATTCATTACAATCAACCGGATACTAAATAAATGTAACATTCTAGCAAAATCTAGAGCATATCCCACTTATAGTGACTGAAAGTAACTGTAGTATAGAATTTTCTTATTTATATCCCGGCTTGGTTAACAAAACATCAAATATGTCATGTGAGGTCCGTCAAAACAAACTTTCCAAGAAGAGTTAATTGTCCAACTTCCTTTTTATAAGTACCTCAACCTTAAATATGTGAAACATTACAATGAGCCAAATTAGCCTACGCTTTCGCATCAAGTGACACAGGCCTATCAGTAGTTATACTATCGCAATCAAGAATATTAATTAGTTCATTCAGTTTATTTCAGTTCAGCTTATCCAAAAGTATGGTTTATTTTATTTTGCTTTAAAAGTTAAAATCTACGTACTCAAATTAGTGAATCAACTTAGTGTTCAACTAATAACTGATGGATGTATATCTAAATAAAAACGTTGAACCTTTAAAATACTATAGTTGTATATGGGTATTGTTCCATATTATATTCTATAATTTTTAATACCATCCATATATCCATAACCTTTGCCTATCAATTTAAAGTACTAAATGTCAAAATTACGAATTACTTTCATACAGTAATTTTGAACTTTTAAAATCCTAGCCAATAAATAGATTTTAGCGTTGTAAGTTGGCTATTTGAAAATAAAATAATAGTAAATTCATTTTATTTAAAATTTATAGTCCCATCTTAAAATTGTATGTTAAAAGGTTATACAAAACATAAATGGTGTTTTATATAAATTGTGATTATTTTAACTATCTTTTATTCAACTTATTGAAATAATCTCATTTTTGTGTTATAAATAATAACAATATTTTGCATATCTTAATTCGGGATATATCGCATCATTTGGGTATATATAGACAATTGAATCATCAATATTGCGATTATGATAATATTTTGATTTTGACCTTTAAAATTCGTGATTGTTGATTTTTAAATATGAAAAGTCATGGCCTTTGGAACAATTGTATATGCAAATTATAATATAAAAGAGAACACATTTCACTCGGTCATATTATAAAAATGTGACGAAATAAATATTATTAAATGTTAAAGTTCTAAAGTTATAATGTATAAATTATTACTATTCATTTAAAAATATAATTTTAAATATGTAAGTAGGTATTTCATATCTTTTCATCTTGTGTCTCATTTTTTTTTAAATCTTGATGTTACTATTGTCAAAGTAGCATTAGTTCACGATGGAATCTATTTACAAAAATAATAAGGTTTAATTGATCTACAAATTAAAACAAAACACGTGTGCATACTGCGTCCGTAATGAGAGTGTACAATATATAGTTTTTTTTTTACAATTGAAAGAAAATAAGTGTACCTACTCGAATATATAATTATGCACTAGAAAATCGAAACAAAAATATCTATTTTATGTAACTGAGCTTTACTTTTTTTGTGGAAACTATATCCGTTTTTTTTGAGGAAGGTCACGGTCGACAGTAAACAAAAACTTAAAGAAGCGGAGCAATTATCGCAAACTTGAACTAAACTTAGATGTGTATAAATAATTTAGAAATCGAATCGGATGATAAAATAAAAGAAATAAGCAGATGGTCTGATGTGAAGGTAAGTTGATACCGACGACCATTGGACACCTGTAAAATAGGGGAAATTGCGGGCATTTTATTGGCCTTGAGTGATATACACTCTTACTTAAGCAGTTTACATAATGTAGGAAATCTATGTTAAAAAGAAATGTTTATTGAAGAACTTAAGTCCATAATATTATGTATAAAGTCTGTCATGCACAAAAATAATAGTTTAGTAAAACAATAATTATTGACTTTTCATTATTTTTTATAAAGGAAACTAAGGGGAAAGACTTAAGCAAGTGCGTGTATTAGTTTAGGTTGGCTGTTCCGTACTGTTTGCATATTATTTGTTTTTCTCTTGTGTTGATAAAAAGTCTTACAGAAATAAACAATGGTAGAATAAAAAAAACATTAGCGTTTTTATTACCTTTTATTTTTTATAAATAATTATCTAGTTAATATTTTCATGGCACAGATTAAAAGTTTCGCTTAATATCTTTGCATATTACATAATAAATGACAATTTTTTTCAAAAAACAAAATGTATTGTTATAAATTTTAATTAAAATTAACTACACAAATAACTCGGTCACACTTTTAAAGTAATAGCTCAGCCTTCGGTGAATTCAGGAACTGGTTTTGTTGACTCGAGCGTGAATATTATTGCATTCATTTCCTCTATATTAATGACAAATATGTATACGACTTTGCGATTCAATAATACAAAATTAGCAATATGATACACTACTCGCGGTGTCTTATTACGTGTTGGAAACCACGTTTTAACCGACAGCTTGACTCTATTGTTCTCTCACATAATAACAACACGAGATTCTCGATCTCATCTAGATCATTTTAATTACGAGTACACGTAATTAATATCAAGGAATTCGGAATGCCTTTCATAGATATCTATCACGGCTTAAGGGGTCAATGTATTTCACATGTACGTAATTTCATGATAATAATATAATAAGACTCCCACATTCAGTCACTCGTATCTATTGTGCTCACGATTGATATCGTTACGACTGACAATTCGATGAAATCGATTAAGGTTCGTGAAGTATTTTATAAGTTTTAAATAATGTATATTTTATTAGCACACGTATATGTTCAAATTTGAACATATAAAAAAAATGGTTCGGAGTTGCCAATTATTCAACGTCTATAATACAACTTCTTATTAAGATTTACAAATGATAAAATGTAACGAGTTTGTTATACGACAGTGGCAGTAAACGTTGGCTATAACTGTGTCATACTGTTTTTAAAGGAAACAAACATTGCTGTGTGGTTACGGCATCAAAGAATATAGCCACCCCCTCTCTTCCCGTGGGTGTCGTAAGAGGCGACTTAGGGATAACACAGTTCCACTACTACCTTGGAACTTAAAAAGCCGACCAATGGCGGGATAACCATACAACTGCTGGCTTTGAAATACACAGGCCGAAGACGGGCAGCAGCGTTTTCAGTGCGACAAAGCCAGCCCTGCGGTCACCAATCCGCCTGCCCAGCGTGGTGACTATGGGCAAAACACATGAGTTCACGCCATTTTTGGCGTGAACTTGTGGAGGCCTATGTCTAGTAGTGGACTGCGAAAGGCTGCTGTGATGATGTGATGAAACATTAAATAAGCGATTTATCTGATTTTAAAGGATTGCTTTACTTCTAAAAAATTACAACAACAGAGCAGCAAATGGGTTGATAAAAAAACTACCCACCAAACGGACTAAGAGTTTGGGACAACAAACCATAGGCGAGACCCAGTCAATTAGTAGGTACCTATTACTCCAGTCTTAACTATGATCATGTTTGTTTCAGTCTGAAAGTTTTTCTCGTGGATTGCCACAACACGATAAGTCGTCGAACTTGCTTTATTTTAACATCGAATAACAATCGATGTAGGAAATTCTGACTGTGTTATTAGAGATACGGCTTGCGGAAGACAGATGGCAATCGCTCTAAAGACGACGGATAATCTTCACTCACTCATTCATCGCTATGTGAAAAAACTAGCTACAGTTATTATAAAGGTTTACAGTTAAACAAGATTTTAAATATGACAAAAGGAAGCAATGGAAAGATATTTTTTTAAGTTTTTTGGGCTGATCGGTATTTTGAGACTGCTACTTTACAACTATTATTTTACTTATTTTTCACAGTTGTGTCACTTTTTTACCGCACTAATTTCTTTGCATTAACCTTTTGTATACTAATCATTACATTTGATTAAAAACTCATATAACAGACATAACTCATATAACACTTTGAACTGTGAACTTATTTTTGCAATACCTATCTGTTTTGGTACAGTAGGAAAATATTTATAGCTTGATTCTGTTTAGTTCCGTTCATTAGCAACTGAGATCACTTAGAATGACGTAATGCATGCTAAAATGCAACGCAACACAAGACGAAATAGAAAGGGCATTGAATGTCGTCAGGAAGGTATTCATGATATTTCAGTAAATTAATGTTTGTTACTAATATATTAAAGAAAAATTGATTCGTTTGTATCTACCCTACACCTACTGAAGCATTACAATTTACATTATTCGGAAGTAACAGGGTAAAAAACGTAACGATGCGACCGATAACAGCGGAACAGTTGCCATAAATGTCAAAGCTGGTGAAATCGCACAGGACGTTTTTGTGAATCTGGATAGTAGTGTAAATATTGGTAGCTTAATGGCTCCCTAAGCACACAATGAAAATGTTTGATCATACGATTGACACCAGTTAGTAACCGACCGATAAAAGCCAACTAACTAGACCGAAATATATTTCCAAAATAAGGAAAAAACACTGCCAAGTACAAATTTACAAATAATAATAATAATAATAAAATATGTAGGTATACGTGCGACATTTTACATAAAGACAATTTAAATTCCAAGGGAAAATGCAGGTAATGATTTTGTACATCTGAATTTTTTTTGGATCATTGTATTATTGCTAAATATACGGTGCCTTACTATCTTTTCATATGACGAAAATGTTAGAGGCGGTCCATTAGTTCGAGTTCATTTCTCAACCGATTATCACGGGATGTTTACGCGTATACAGTTAAATGTGTTAATATAATACTACCTCGGACAGTAAGCCTTGCTTGAGATACAATTTCTCACGCTTTAAGTTACATTCCAAAAACTTGTAATATTGTAGGTATGGATTGCAATAAATTTTCATCTAATCAAGATTAGTTTATTTTGATTTTATATTTTTAGAATTTACTTCTTTATCATTTAGAGAGCTTAACATGTTCTTTATTTTGTTTTATAAAAAAGATAGAAATGATTCTCCATGTAATTTGGTCTCCGTAGGCGTCAAATATATAACATACCGACACACGGACAGATAGACAGGCAGACTCAGTTCCGCATTTAGACCATTCGAATGGACACGTATGAATTGCCGGTTTAACAGTATACGATAAATTATACTACAAAAACATAAAATTAAGTACTTCCAATATAACTAAGCGTTAACATATAATTTTATATGTCTATGTATAGGCGTTTACTCGAATATGAGTTTTCTAAGATCTTATGCGTGTAACTGTTATATTAACTGTGAATGACGTCCCTACTTTCAATGATGTAAGTTTAAGTTTATATTAAGAGATTAATAAAAAACCAAACGCAACTGCGCTCACGATCTTCTTATTAATATTAATTAAAATACAAAAACAAGAGTTCTTTAAATATTTAATTAGTGCCTCCTCACTGATAAAGTAATGTTTGACTGCTATTTATTTTTAAAATTATATTTTAGTAACAATCTTCCTCAATAAGCGGGTTATCACAAAAAAAAGTTTTAAATTAGAATTTTGAGTATATAAATCATATCTCAGCTATATAAAAATAAAATTTGGGGTAATGTATTTACTTTCTTTTGTAGATATATAGGAGAACTCCATTATAGATAAAATTTATTTTATTTTAGAGATCAGTTAAAATGACCTCATTTATATGAAAGTAATAAAAATGTTTTTTTTTTTTTAATAGAGTTGTTGTGAATGATTTTTTATGGCTACATAAACATAAGATAAGATTGTCATAGTGGAACCATAAATGTCAACTAATTCTACTAATGTCTATTTGGACGAAAGTGAAACCATGTCGGATGTCTAGTCATATTACATGAACCACTTATTTATATTTAATTTTTTATAATTAAATAAATCTTATAGTTATTAAAAAAACACTAATTCGCAATTCATAATATAATGTTCGCGTAATATTTTTAATAATCATTTAATGTTCTTGGAAAAAAAGTCCAAGAACTGTGGAATCCCTTCAACTAAGTACAGCCGGAACACTCGATTGGGGTCAATGTACCGTTTAT
The DNA here is from genome assembly GCF_905220565.1 of Melitaea cinxia. Taxonomy (NCBI): domain Eukaryota; kingdom Metazoa; phylum Arthropoda; class Insecta; order Lepidoptera; family Nymphalidae; genus Melitaea; species Melitaea cinxia. The sequence goes on along the minus strand of NC_059394.1, from coordinate 9,096,488 downwards.
GTCTGAACAGGCTTAGCTTCTTTGCTACATAAACGAAAACTTACAAGAACAAAGATTTCCTGTTGCGTTCTGGACAAATTAACTATACGAGTATGTTAGTATTCTAATATTTGTAATTAAAAGCTGAAGGCGCCGTTGGTGTTGCCTCCCTAATATTTGCCTTAACTAATACTAATTGAAAGTTTTATTATTATTATTCAGGCTATAGGAAACATTTTAAGCCGTGTGTGCGTAAGTGTGTGTCTTTGTGTGTGTTTGAAAATACGCATTTTTAATTTGTGTCATAGTGACACGGCCGCGACGGCGTACGTACCGCTGCGTATTTCCTATTGTGGTAAGAAAAATATAACACATACATGAATTTTTTAATGATATAAACATACTTTTGTTGTATAAGCTACTCACATATACCGAGCTCCAAAATAACTTGGAATATATATATACACAACCCAAAGTGGGGCAGCGTGGTGGATTAAGCTACGATCCTTCTCCTACATAGAGAAAGAGGTCTTTGCCCAGCAGTGGCATGTTACAGGCTCAATCGATTCATTTATATCTATATATCAGACTTTTAACTAATATAAATGAAACATTAACCGTTAATATATTTCAATCTAACAAGAATCATAATTATATACATGTTAAATACTACCCCGGTAAACTGCATGTTTATGGTAATTTTTCTGACGATACATTTAATGAAAAACGGTAGATATATGCTGAACTTTGAAATGAATCATCAAAATAAATTTCGTATTTAATTTTTGTAGTGTTAAATAAAAGAAAAAATTAATATAATTAACTTTAAAAATTAAGATATTGAAGTTATTGAATACAGTGTTATACATATACAGTAATTATTATTAAAAATTCAAAATTCATTTAGTTTAGTAATTCTTAGCTCTCAATCCTTAGCAGTTCAAATTTGTTTTAATCTTTTTCACTTTTTGCTACGGATAAAGGTTCCATCCTAAATAATTACTTATGAAATTTTTTATGCATATTGATAAAGTACGTTACCGTTTTGAGCGATCCGTATGCGAAGGGTTCAACGAGATTCTATTACTAAGATTGCTTTGTCCATACAAATGCTTGTTTTTGACACATATTATGCTCATAGGCTGCAATTAGCAGAGACTACAAGATTGCACGACTGCCACTAAAACAACAATAAAAAAAAAAAAACAAAAACAGGCTTCTACGTCGCTCTTCGACATTAATTTATTGCGAAATCTAAACTGTATGAACGTACCCCACGTTTGTTGGATCCAGGCCTTTTTAACCGACTTCCAAAAAAGGAGGAGGTTCTCAATTCGACTGTATTTTTTTTTTATGTATGTTACATCAGAACTTTTGACTGGGTAAACCGATTTCGACAAATTTTGTTTTAATCGAAAGGTGGTGCCAATTGGTCCCATTTAAATTTATTTAAGATCTAACAACTACTTTTCGAGTTATATCAAATAATGCGTTTTTACTTGACGCTTTTTTCGTCGACCTACGTTGTATTATAGCGCATAACTTTCTACTGGATGTACCGATTTTGATAATTCTTTTTTTGTTGGAAAGGGGATATCCCTAGTTTGGTACCATGATAAGGAAACCAGGATCTGATGATGGGATCCTAGAGGAATCGAGGGAATCTCTCGAAAATCCGCAATAACTTTTTACTGGGTGAACCGATTTTGATAATTTTTAATTTAATCGAAAGCTGGTGTTTATCATGTGGTCACATATAAATTTTATCGAGATCTGATAACTACTTTTTGATTAATCTTTGGTAACGCGTAGTTACTTGACTATTTTTTCGTCGTTCTGCGTTGTATTACTTGTTGATGTAATTGGAGTCGGTTTTTTTTTCGTTTGCGAGCAAACACAATTATTAAAGAGTATTCTTGATACTTGTTTGCTAGGATTTATCATCGTTAGGATTAATAATCTTTGTGCTATATTATTGTGCTCAATATCTACAAGATAAGTATTATAAAAAAAAACTTTACAAAAATATTCTATATTTAAAAATAATATTTTGAATAGATTTAAAGTTATTATATAAAATATTAACTTTGTATTAAATCAGTCTCCAAGCGTAAAAAATCGATTATAAATGGGCAATGGTTCGAATGAAATACGAAAAATCGTAGTATTTATAGAATTCAAGTTGATTTCAAAATAACATCGTCGGCAAATCGTTACCGTAAAGTTGAGAAAGCATCACTTTCTTTTTCGCTGCATAGGGTAAATAATAGCTTTCAATAAAATTATCGATAACTATGGTCTTAGAGCAGAAATAATTGATTCGTTTTATTTTTAACTAATATCTTTCACAGTCACGTAACCACTTTTATTATTAAAGAAAATGTAAGTTACTAGATGTCCCTCGCTGTTTCACCTACGATAACATTTATGACAACTAAGTAATATCTTAATGTATTATATGTAGCTTATACTCGTAGGTACCACTACTGGATAATGTAGCGTTGAATAGGTAGAACAAACATTATAATCAGTAGTATCATAGTTTACCCATAACAAAAAAAAATTTTTTAGCTCTTTATAATCATAAATAATATATATCGTTATTAATAATATATATTGATTATTGTACGTATATATTAAGGTTGACTGGTAGATAAGGCTGTACGGCCTTAAGTCCGCCTTTTGCGCAACGTGTTATCTTGATGTGTTGTTTTGTTGTTTTTTTTTTGGAGTTGTGTAATAAAGTTTAAATAAATAAATAAATAAATATTCTACATTCAACATTTTTCTTCCTAATACATAGGTTATTCAAAAATATTCACTGAAAGTTAATTTGAGTACTCTAATTACTTCTTACATACTAATTTCTTATTTCATAAAATAATTAGGGTTGTTGCGAAATCAGTGAGTAATACGTAAGCATGAAACATAAGTAAACTTTTCGTGTGATTGTATAATATTTTTATAAGTTAGAAAAAATGTACATTGTTTTAAGTGTAAGTGTAGCCTAGATTCCACGACATCGCTATCACATTAGAAAAAAAAGAAAACAAATATTATTCGCTCAGTAATAAAAAGAAGAGTCGAAGAAAGATTAACCGTACTTTACATGTCAGTCTGGGCCCGTTTCACCAGTTATGGATAAAGGTTATCTTACAAATAAGTTACGATTAAACATTAACAGCACAAGATAGAATAGGCCATTAGGACTAGTTTCATCACAATAGTTAAAGTACAAGTTTTTGAAATAAATTTGCAAATAGAAATATCTCATAAACACAGTGGGATTCAATATGAAATGGAGTCAAATAACATTATCCACACGTGGTGAAACAGGTAAGAGTGAGTAGTGTTACTATTTACGGGTTACACCTGCCAATGAGAATGATTATTGAAACGCAACTGTATACTCGTAGTATTTAGACAGAGTATCTTTTATTCAGAATAAAACAAACATAATCGATTCTACTATAAAAACTAATGTGAAGGATGATTTAAATCGCCCCGCAAGCATCTACACAACGCCACCATTTTTTCTGGGACTCTTACCCCCCCCCCCCCCCCCTATGCCTGCCCCTTTACAACTTACCCCTTTATGCCTGCAGAGCCCACAAGGGGGCGTTATCGCCCACTTTGGGAAAGGCTTATTTACATATTCAAAGTTAAATACGTTGTCATTTCTTTAAAGGAATATCTCTTTAGAATATTACGTTGGGTTTGGTTTTTAACAATATTTGTTAGTGTACAGGAAACGTTTGTTTAAAAGAAGGTTTATTGGAAATAATATGAATGTTTTTTATAAACTTTTAATGAAAACTATATTCAAAAATAATCTTCAGCTTCATTATTTTTTCAGTCACTTTTTCATTACAAGTTTTAGATGAGATTTAATTAGAGAGAAAAGTATATATTTAGTATACCTATTAAAGACTTTTTACTTGTTTCTATTGTCAATTTTATGTGCGAAATCGGGATCGCTAGATTGTGACGTTTATTTACTTTTAACCGACTTCAAAAAAAGGACGAGGTTACTCAATTCGACCGTATATTTTTTTATGTATGTTCGGGGATAACTCTGTCGTTTATGAACCGATTTTGATAAAACTTTTTTTGTTGGAAAGGAGATATCTCTAATTTGGTACCATGATAAGAGACCAAACACCACAAGATGACCAGGATCTGATGGTGGGATCTCAGAGAAATTAAGGGAAACTCTCGAAAATCCGCATAACTTTTTACTGGGGTACCGATTTTAAAGATTTTTAATTTAATCGAAAGCCGATGTTTATCATGTGGTCACATTTAAAATTCATCGAGATCTGATTACAACTTTTGGAGTAATCTTTGATAATGCATATTTACTCGACTATTTTTTCGTCTACCTACGTTGTATTACTTGTCGATATAATTGAAGTCGGTTTTTCTTCGTTTGCCTGCAAACACAATTATTGTTACATAGAACACACTGGAGAATGTTGTAAGATTATCTGTCTCTTGATGATCTTTGGAAGTTTTGAAGGGTTTGGAAGGTTTGAATAACAGAGGTGAAGAGTTTATTTTTCTGTTTATTAAGTAATTAAGATTATTTATGCCGAACAAAATTTATACACGATTTTTTGTATTAAGTAAAAAAAATGTATAAATATTTAAGATTTAGATCACGATATCATGTTATTTCACATTCAGTTCTCTCAAAACTTCTTCATAAATCCACACTAAATAAAAAAAAATTGCTTTGATTTTTTTCATTTGTATCAGAGTATTTAAGAATTTTTCGTAATATTATATATAATTTTAAAAAACGAACAATAATAATTATTAATATAGACAATTTCAATGAGATCAATCGTGAAGGATGTAATTGATTTCACTCGTCAGAAAACGACAATAAATTTCAATATAAGTTATGCATTCATGACTACTACTTTTGCAAGCCATGTGTTACAAAATCATACATGCATAAGTGAAATTACCACTGACAGACACACTAATTACGAAACCTCCAAGTATACTAAAGGAAAAATCCACTGTTCACAACTTCATATATAATAGTAGAATATTGGAATTATTGGAAATTTGACTTGTAAGAGGATAAATTTAAGAAGAAATATTGTAAAAAAAAAATTAACACCTGTTTCAGCCATAATCTAAATTTGTCTTCTCAGTCAGTCAGTCAAACAGTTCAGCTTATTGCATTCCACTGGTGGACATAGGCCTCCCCAAGTTCGCGTCGGCAATCTTACGTAGATCGTCGGTCCAACGGGCCGGAGGATGTCCCACACTGCGTTTGCCAAGACGCTTTATCAAATTATCTTCTATGTGTAAAAATACCAATGTGTAGTGTAGTAGTAGTAGTGGAGTAGTATTTAGGTAGTGTTTTTAACGCAACAAGCGACTATTATTTCGTAACGATTCAATTACTTTTTACAATCTGATTGATTGGTTTTAGACAAACAATGGCATTTGAGATGACTCCAAGGTTGGATATCGCGGGTATCGAATAGCCTTACTTTCGTTCCACTAAGACGAATGCAAACTTAGGCTGTTTGTTGAATAATATTTAATGTTTGTTTATTTCAACGTCGACAATGAACGATAAAAATATATTTGCATACAAAATAATCCAGTAAAAGGTTAAGAGGTATGTCAAATTAGATGCATACGAAAAATACTAGACAAATACAGGTTTAAAAGAACGGTATAAATTTGAAAGTTAAAAGATAATCTTGATTGGGGTATTATTGAAAAATATCCAACTAATAATTAATTTAAAATAATGTTATATTCATTTAGTTGCTACCAAGACTAAATTTGAAGTTTGTATAAGGTATGAAAAAAAAAGATCATTTCCACATAGAATCTACTGTTTGAGTATATAAAACTTGCCGTTTGAGTTACTTAATTATTCTTAGTTAATCGTTTCAAGTATTAAAACAACTAATTACAACGTTGATTTTATCTTTGCTAGTTCTAATTGTTGATAAATGTGTGTTGTGTATATAAAATTTTGTTGTGTTATTCTGTTAATGACTCGATATGTTAAATTATTCTTCACATATTAATAAACTCGTTTTTAATACCTTACAATACTTATTCGACTACATAGTGTTTAAAATGTAATTTATTAAAATATTCTTTATTACTTAAAGGTATGAAATAAATTGTATTTCTTACTATTATTATCATGTAATTTTATCGGAAATAATGTCAGACTAGAATTAAAGTTGAATTATAATTCTAATCTATTTAATAACACAAAAGTTAATTATTGCTGTTGGTCAATACGAGATCGTATGAGACGTAGCATGTCGTTAACTTCTTGTACACATTAAAGCCCCGTTTTAATATTTAAAAAATGTGATTAAATCGGATCGTTAATTTCATATATGAACTTACCGTAAGTCAATGTATATATAGTACAGGTAGTTACGTAGGTACGTTAGTACAGGACAATTCTCCATATCATATATAATATATATACGAATATTCATTATTAAAATATGTTTTAGTAATTTTTAATATTTGTTGCTAAGGTCGTATTTTATATAATTTGACTTGATAAACCGATGTTTGTAGTTTTTTTTTTTACCATTGTTGTTGTGTATGTTCTAAAACAAATAAGCAAATAAAGTTTATTCGTACATAAGCACATGTTATATTATGATATATCTTATGAGTGACTGACTGATCTGACTTATGAGTCCAAGGACTTACTAACTACAGGTTTAATTAGGTCATACACATGGTTCGAAACAATACAGATTTAGATATGTAATAGGTCGGGGAAACAGAATTTACGTATTTTTTAGAAAAAGGTGCGATAAAATCTTTTAAAACAATGCGGTAATGTTTTGTGGCTAGCTGGCTGGTTTCGATACCATGAAATCGTGACATTTTAAAATGAAAATAAAAAGTTAAAAACAGTTTCCCGCCAATTTTTTATCAATTGGTTTTTCTGTCCGCCAAAATGGGTGAATAGAACGAAGAAATATTTTAAAGTTTTTTTTTTTTTTAGGATTGTCAAAACTACTTGTTGCGGTTTTTTAACGAGAAGTCCCAAAATTTCTACAGCAACGGAATCCTGTCACTACCTTCGAGACGGCGACACGTTATCGAATAACAAGTTGCATATACATAATTATATCATAATTCATGTAAATAAATTTCCTAAAATCTTACCTTGAATTTCTATGTAAAATATGAAGAAACTTTTTCCCCTACCTAATTTATTGATAAGCATTGAATATAATTAATAAAATTTAAATTGAAAATACTTATTTCGTAATTAATTTATAATCAAGTAGTTATCTTTATGGGTTTTTGGTTAGTTAATTAAATATTAAATTAATGTGAAATATGTTGATATCGTAATTTTTAATATAATTAATTAATTAGAAGAACCTAATGTTTGTATAGCTATACCAGAGCTGTCTCTCTCAGCTATGGTGCCGCGGGATGAACTGCCTCTTTGTTATGGTAGATGATTGTTGTGTATGATACTGTTAAGGCTCGGAGTTATGCTATAATAAATTAACAACAAAGCTAAGCGCGTGGTTGAATAGTGTGGATCAATGAAAGGGTCAGCCGTCACGGAACAAATATGTCGACCAGCGAAATGCACAAAGCTATCAAAAGATAACAAGTACAATATGTGTAATGATCCGTTGTAAATATACACAATTTTATAAACAATTGGACAAAAACGGATACTTCCTTTACGAACAATGAATGTCAATTTATGGCTGATACCGTAATACGGGTATTAAGCCATTGGACTGTAATTTCGTTTCAATGTCATGTGACTACAACTACAAAATATTATAATGTACCTACATATTTTATTTGTATAAATTATACATATTTAACAATTGAAAATCTTTATTAAAATATTATGAACTATAATTGTGTTTGCTCGCGAACGAAAAAAAACGGACTTCGACGAAAAAATTGTCAAGTAACTACGCGTTATCAAAGATTACTCAAAAAGCAGTTATCAGATCTCAAATAAAATTTATATGTGACTACATGACAAACATCAGCTTTCGATTACATTAAAAATTATTAAAATCGGTACAATCAGTAAAAAGTTATTGCGGATTTTCAAGAGTTTCCCTCGATTTCTCTGGGATCCCATCATCAGATCCTGGTTTCCTTATCATGGTACTAAACTAGGGATATCTTCTTTCCAACAAAAAAAAAAATTATCACAATCGGTACATCCAGTAGAAAGTTATGCGGTATAATACAACGTAGGTCGACGAAAAAAGCGTCAAGTAAAAACGCATTATTAGATATAACTCGAAAAGTAGTTGTTAGATCTCAAATAAATTTAAATGGGACCAATTGACACACACCACCTTTCGATTAAAAAAAAATTGTCGAAATCGGTCCACACGGTCAAAAGTTCTGATGTAACATACATTAAAAAATAATACAGTTGAATTGAGAACCTCCTCCTTTTTTGGAAGTCGGTTAAAAATAGATTTATACTAGTAACTAAAAAGATTACAGAATAAGTTAAATTTAAATAAATTTAATAATGTCAAACTTCTGATTATTAAAATTACTTATATTCTTTTTCGCCTTGTAAGGTCTATTACTCAATGTAATACTAATTTAATTCTAAGAATATATAAATAAAAAATATATCTGATAACCAGACATCAAGATCACGTGTGACACATCAACGATCGATTCGCAATGAAAACCTAACAGCTTAATAAGGCTATATGTTTTATAGGTTTTAGGTGTTAAAGCACTAAAACGGTTTCTAACTGCGTATGTTAAAAGGATTCTCAAGCGCTGTATTTATAAAATGAATCACACATCTGGCTTAATCCCTGGCCGTCACCTTGGAAACGTGACTCGAGTGAAACCTTGAGTGTGCTGTTGTTTTATTTACTTAAATAGGATTAAATTTCGCACACAGCGTCTAGGGTCACGTTTCAATAAATTTGGTTTTGTGTCACGTTTTGCAACAGAATCGGATTACCAAGTAGTGTTGGTTTTGATGACCGTTCACTTTTTCTCCCAACTAGATGACCGTCATATTTTGCTTGCATCAAATTTTGATATATATGATTATAATTTAAATATCAAGGGTAAACTATAAATTTTTATATAAAGATCAATTATTCTAAATAAGAAAATTCTTTAGACTTCATTCAGTAAATTGATTGAGACGCATAAATGCAAACACTAAAATATCACATTCAAAAGTTATATTATTAAGGCTGGGTTGTTTGTGTTTTTTTTTTTTTTTTGACGTGTGTCATCTATCATCGGTATTATATTTAGAAGACAAATTTTTACAAATGCTTGTAATAATATGAATGTATGCCATACTTTCGAATTGCGATACAAACGAAATATTACGTTAATAAAATCTCAACAATTATGATAACTGATTTGAATAAAAAATCATTGCTTAAATCATAAATTTTAACTACCCGTTAACTGTTACTCAACAGTTTGACACCGATAACTTTGTTTCAGTGTATTTCACAGAAAGTGATTCAATTTTTATGATTAACGTCAATTTTATAACATAAGCTCTAGATGGATACTAATGACTTGCCGACATTAAATTTGACTGTATAAAAAGTATCCACATTTTGGTCAAGCAAGCATTTTACGAAAAAATATAGACAACTTAGTTTTTTCTTTCATTTTATATGGCCTCGGCCTATACACATAATTAAATTGATAGGTATTAAGACACTTAAATGGTTAAATATAGTAATTATATGTAATGATAATAAATACACGTATACATTTGTGCTCGTCTCTTTAACGCATGTACTAGTTGGAGTTTAACAAACTGCCTCTATTCTAAGAGGAATCCAGTAACTCTTTACGTTACGTCAGCCATTTCTAATTAGTGATAACGAAATCGAGAACTAACAATTATTAATGCTTATTACACGATAGATTATGGTTTACAATAACCGTCAAGGCTATTGACGAATACCGTTCATGAATCACGACTTTGAATTGAAAGATTTTATTGTATTTCGTTGTTTAACCAAATTTTCCATTCAAAACTATTGGTTTTTGATTTGATATTAAAAAATTGTTTAGGATTTCCTAATGTGTGGGTAACACAAAAATAAATCGTACGAACTCAAAACTATTGATTAATTGATATCTAAATTCTAACAGCTGATCTTCTATTACGAGTATATGAATGACAATATATACATACTTTCGTGATGACTTTTTTTCTTTTTAGGGGGTTTTATTTATATTTATAGCATTAGGTAATTCTTAGCATATTTAAGAAATAGAAAGAGGATCCTTTTTGATCTATGACTTTTTGACTATACTGATTAATAATTTTGTTGCATGACAAAGAGTACCAATATAGACAAAAATGTATCTACGTCGTATTCATCAAATACTTTATATTTTATTCTTTGACAAATGTTAAGTCAGATTGAGTTTTAAGTAGCTAAATCATTCAGACAGTATTATTTGATTACTACACACGTGAGGTAAAAAATTAAAAATTAAAAATTTGAAGACGGGTGTTAAATCCAACGTTAATTACGCGATGTTAGGAGGCAAGTTTTATAAAAATTAATGATATTGCGAATACCAAAATGCAGTTGCATCAAACAACTTTCACTACCTTATCCCGTACTTTAGGGCAAACTTCTACTTGCTCTGGCGACGATAGTATTTAATACAACTAGTTAAATATGCTGTAAAACTTATCTTGTTTGTAATGCAAGCTGTTGTTGCTTTCAATAAATAATTATTAAATAAGTTTTGAAAGGTAACTGATATTGAAAATATCGTCACGTAACGTAAGTTGATATATTATATGATTTTATCATATGGATTTATAAATATATTTGAGGTGATTACTGAAATTATTATGTATTTGAGTACAGTATTATTGTGATTAATAGTCTGAATTAATACGTTACCACAAATCATAATTGAAAAGCTATGTTGTCGACTACAAGGTTTCTTGAAGAAACATAAACCTGTTCACCGCAGGTTGGCGTAATATTATACATAAATAATCTTGATGACATTAAAAATGTAAATAAATGTTATTTTAGTCTATAATACTTCAAGGGTCCAAGAAAATATAAATTTAGAAAATAGAAATTTAGGCACTCCTTGCAAATAACAAAGGAAAATTAATGTAACTTAATAACCTTGAGCCTCTAATCAATCGATGCTTGTAAGAGAAAAACATAATAAATATGCAATTTGTAACTTATTTGGATTTACTACTTTCAGTTCAGCTTATCGCAGTCTACTGCTGGACATGGGCCTCCACAAGTTATTCATGTCGAAGTAAAAAATTTATACGAAACTCTATTGTTTCAATTAGTAATGATTAAATTTTTATTATAGTAATGATTAAATTTTAGTGATGTGAATAGGAGTTAGAAATAAACTTGTATTAAAAGCGATGCAAATCATTTACTTAAATCACTTAACAATGAATGACGTCTCTATTGTTAAGTCCCGCTTCACACAAACGCGGGGAAAAAGCCTCAATGACAATTCTCATTATTCAACTCTATGTAGTCGACGTATATATACTTAGATATTGTTTTGTACACAACATTCAGTGCATGTACACCACTCAACCATACACTGTTTCAAAACCCATATACATTCATATCAGTACTTCGCTTTATCGCGGATCTGTTTATGCAAATTTGCAAAACGTGAAAAAATTATACGTTAAGAGTTTTTGTACATTTTCATTTAATCTTATTTTCTACTTCAATTACTTATAAATGAAGAGGTGGTTCCACTTTCGTTGACTTTTAAGACTACTCTTTCACTACATTGTTTCGTAGGTTACTTAGCCTTACTTAAGCCTCTGTTACTTCTTATTAACACAGTGTCCTGACGAAATCATCACTTTAGTATGAAGCAAGTAAAATTATCTTTTTTTTATTGGTTGGTGTTGACGGATTGAAACAGATCTAATAAAGTTTTAAAATTAATTATCTGTTGTTATCATTACCAACTATAAAACTGTATGAATAAAAATGTTGGTTTTAATTATAGATGCGTTATCTAATTGACAATATAACACTTCTAAGACACGTTTTACAGCGTATCGGGCGATTATTAGATGCGCTAGATAAAATGGTTGAAAAAATGTAATGCTACTCGCAGTGTGTCCTGTTATTTTTCACCAAATTCCAAAAAAAGGAAAAGGTTCTCAATTAGTTTTTTTTTTAAATATATCTTACCTCAGAACTTTTGACAAAATTATATAAGATATTGTGAATACGAAGATATATTTTTTTAATATTTTTTTTTTATTTATTATTTTATTTTTGTTTGTTTTGAGCATAGAAATAAATGTAAATAACATATACAAACAGACTGTCAAGGCAATAGAATCAAAAATTAATTATCAGTTATAACATTAAGTTATCAATATGATCTACAACTTTTATATCAGATCAAAAAAAAAAAAAAAAAATTAAAGCCAGAAAACTATAATAAGTTTTATTTCATTTTTGTTTCAAATTTTCAAATAAATAGCCTTAAACCTATGTAAAATAAATTGAACGCCGCATCTAAAAAAATATATTCATATGTGAAAGAACAGACATTAGCCTTAATAATCATGAAATACTTTTATATATTCGTGAGCACGGTTTTGTTGGCCGTTATAAGTATTACAAAAAAAAGCAAGTGTAAGGTAGACAAGGTAAGTGTCAATGGGTTCCGTGGAATAAATCAATATTTAATTCTACACATTAATACGAAGCCGAGACGTGGACACTGACGAAGGGACTGGTCCACAAATTTAAAGTCGCTCAACGGGTAATGGAACGGACTATGCTTGGGGTTTCTCTCAAAGATAGGATTAGAAGTGAGACTATTCGCGAGAGAACGAAAGTAACCGACGTAGCCCACAGAATTAGCAAGTTGAAGTGGCAGTGGGCTGGTCATCTGTGTCGCAGGACCGATGGCCGTTGGAGTAGACGGGTCCTGGAGTGGAGACCGCGTCTTGGCAAACGCAGCGTGGGACGTCCTCTGGCCCGTTGGACCGATGATCTACGTAAGATTGCTGGTGTAGGCTGGATGGATTTGCGGAAAACTGGGATGTCTGGCGCGAACTTGGGGAGGCCTATGTCCAGCAGTGGACTGCGTAGGCTGAAGTGAAGTGACCATGTAGACATACCATATGCATTTAGTAAAAAGCGATTATTTCATTATTAAAAACAGACACTCCAATTTTATTTATTTGTATAGATTTTGATAACTTATATGTTGTGGAGTGGTATTATTGTTTGTTGTGTCGTCGTACATTAATTCCATAACATGTCATTTTTGTATTAAATTTATGACAGTTACGGTAATAAATTGAAATAAGTAATGGTAACGAATTACTAATTTTTATATTTTAGGTATTAATGTAGAAGCATCTGATCTCGTATTTTTTTTATTAAATTTATGTGTGAAAATTAAAAAAAAAATACAGAAGCGAATATATAATTTTGAAACATACGAATCGGTCAGCTTGAAATATGTAGAAATGTAATGCGACTGAGATTACACGTGTTATTTAGTCATTGTTATTAAAATTGATTCAACGTCTTACTCGGTAAAACGTAACAGTTACTTTCGTAACTACAATATTATCAAAATGTGATATTAAAACACTTGAAAAAATTATAATTATAGCTCATTATATAGCAAAGGCTCAAAAACTAAAACATATTTTTACATAATGAATACGGAAAATATTACGCAAATTTTAATTGTTACTTAAATTATCATCAACAGAAATACAAATGAACGCATAACTGTGATGATGAATACATTTAAAACAATTTGTGACACCCATCTTTGTTCGCTGATTTAGATATATGTAAAAATTGAGTTGAGAGCCTTAGAAGATTAGTATTTTGAAGTATTATCGAGCTTGAATAGAGCCTATAGTAACGTGGTTATACGCGGCGTAAAAGATCGGTCAAAGAAGATGTATCATCAAAAACATGTCTCTCTTCAAATCCCACAACGTCAAATTCTGTCAACTGTATTTTTTGTAGTGAGATCCCAATATCGTTGTACATAATAAATTAAAAACAAAAAATGCAATAATTAATTACGCAATAATTATTACGTTAAAATAAATACTTTAGTAATTCAAACGAATAAATATAATAGGCAGAGTAATTACTTTTGAAGATGCTTTGCTAAATACATATGAAATCATTTTTTCATGTACTTATTATGCTATTAAATAATATAAGTATTACTTAAGCAAGTTTTAGTTAGACTATGTACATAAATGATGTTAAGTAATGATATAATAGTAACGTTACTTGAAATATAGTTATTTGGTGTCACTTATGACAGTAAAATTTGTATGGACATAAAAAAAATTTCTAGCCATAAAATTATGTATTTTATTAGAAGTAATTTGAATTTAGGAATTTCTAGTTTTTGAAACACGGTACTCTGAATGTATTCATCATCATGATCATCATTTCAGCCTATTAAAGTCCACTGCTGGACATAGGCCTCCACAAGTTCATGCCAAAAACTCATGGCGTATACTCATGTGTTTTGCCCGTAATCACCACGCTGGGCAGGCGGGGTGGTGACCGCAGGGCTGGCTTATAATTATTAATAAAATTTATTACGGTGCTGCAAGTAATAATTAATATAGGGTAGTATAATACAGGTGCACAAGGTTGGGCTTTCTCGTTTTCAATTTCGGCTGGTATAACAGACAAAAGTTATGTGAATATAGGTTTGTTTTTTAGTTTACTGATGCTAATTTTTCACCGTTGCATCTTACAACATAGAAAAAAAAACATTCTAAATTTCATAAAAAAATATGTCCGTTTCTTTCTTCTAGTTCCGTTTTTTTTTTTATTATTATTGAATTGCAAAGATGTGACAAAACTATTTTAGTATTTAGTATTCATATTTTTTCTTAATATTTTAATGTGTTCGGTCTATCATGCAAGTAGCAAACCGCTACACATGAGAGAGCAATTTTTTCTATAAAAATTACTAACTACGAGTAACAGCCATGTAATTGACAGGCAGTACCTACTTGCATTTTGTAATCTGCCGTAGATGAACGTCTTTCTTCTACGGACTTTGTTAAGAGCTGTACATACAAAACGAAGTTAGAGCGTACGCGACTGCGATTTTTTTTGTTTCTATTCGTTTCAAAGCGTAAAAAACGCTGCGTCCGTTTGTAAAGTTAACACCGTTCGTTTAAAACGCACGGCAACGCATTAGTGTGTTTGTTACACTACAAAAGTATCAATATAAATTATGTAGTTTTAGTTTTCCGTGTTTATTAAACGGAATTCTTCTAGTTATATAATATGTCTTTTCATTGTATATCCTAGACGTTTTTCTGAAAAACATTTCCACCTTCAATGATTGTCCATAAATTGCGGCTTCCTAAATATAGATGATTCTTTTAACTTTAAATCGACTGTGAGACAATTTATGCTCTGGTCTAAAAATACATTTCAAAAAAAAATTTTTTTACGTTTAAATAAAACCTCTTTCAAAATTTCGTGTTCAAGTTTCATAATTAAAAAAAAAAATATACTACCAAAAGTGGATAATGCAAAGCTAACCGATTAGCTCGGCTTAGAGAAATCTCCACTTTGGAATATTGAGGTCGGTATCGTGCAATTCTATAGGCACATCAGTATCGGTCGCTCGCTCTGATTGACAACTGCCGTGACGTATCGAAGTATTAGTGGACCATTTAACGCGACCGCAACGAATGCGCGAATAAAAATCAACCCTAACTTTTTACTTGATTACAACAAAAATATCTTGTTACGCTATTAATGTAAATATACCATGATTTATATACTTATTAGGTTCCGACCACAGATCACCTTCACGAAACCAGTAAGAACATTGTTTGTTTGTATTTAAAATCTAGTGGCGGCCTAGATTCGAAAAAAAAATTTTTTTTTGACGCTCCGCCACTTTTAGCTGTAATTTGATGTTATGTAGCCTAAAGCTGCCAAAAAATTATGCTATCCAACAACAAAATTATTTTTATCTACAGTTTTAAATATTAAGTGATGATTAATGATTAATATGTGATTTATTTAGAGTCTGTGTAAATTGTATCCTTATTGTTTTAAAATTTTTGATATATATATTTAGGAAATTAATTTTATCTGTCTGAATTGAGACGCTTGAAATAGAACTGAGGTATACTTTTTTGGTACAAAATTTAGCATAGCTCAATTCTACGGCTTCAATTACTTTTTTTATTTCTTACCAACGACCAAAGATCAACGATCCGTTTTGATATAATTTTTTTTTATAGAAGAGGACAGTTAACTCACCTGGTGGTAAGTGAAAACAACAGCCACAGACACCCGCTGCATCAGAGGATTAGCAGGCGCGTTGTCGGCCTTTCAAATAGGAATATGCTCTTTTTTTGAAGGTCCCTAGGTCGATCTACAACTTTTGTTGGAATTCTGAAATTGAATACTTTATGGACGAGTAAAAATAGCTGTTTTTTTTAATGAACCGGTGAAAGAGATAGTACAGATCGTTTTAAGAGTTTATTAAATGGGTCATAAATCGTAAAAGGTAAGTTCTATAAAAATTTACACGAAACAAAAGATACGAAATTTTATTCTAATGGTTTCAATGACTTTTGTCCTAAAGTGCATAGTTTCCGAGATATCAGTCAAAAACGTTTTTTTCAAGCTGGCGTTTTTTTGACTCGCTTGACCTCATAAAGAAAATAGATTGAAAATTTAGTGCGAGGTTAAACTCTATTTTTATTGGCCTATTACGCAAAAGAAAATTTGATGAAAATTAGTCATCAGATTAATCTTAAGTTCGCGCTAACATCACATAAAAAAAACAAATTCCAATATCTAAATTGAATCCTTATTTAAATAAAACAATCATTACAATTAAATGCATATATACATTTGAATATAAAAAACATCACTTTTTTTATAAGAATTAAAATATGGTGACATACAGAAAAAGTGTAATAGGAACAAATTTGAAAAAAAAATATACTTGTTCTACTAATATCTAGTACCCGGGTACTAACTAGTTACTAATAGACAGTCACTTTGTCGAAAGATTATCATCATACTAATCCTGAGTAGACACGAAGCAATATGTGCATAACAATCGTTCGAGAAAATTAATCGAAGTTTTTTTCGCGTTTTGTCGAGGTGTTGTAGCTGTCATGGTTCCTGGCGTTCAATCGTGCAACATAATGACAGAATGCGGTTCTGAGTTTCTGACATCGCGTCGCACATTGACAATTAGATCCGGAACACTCTTCAACACAACACACCGAATCCAACTTTTCCGCATTGTTAACTGTCGTTTGTTTACTAAAATAAAAACTTTTTAAACAAATACATTTTTATTGAGGATATAAATAATAAAATCTTTTTGTACGTAATATGTGTATGTATGTGTACGTAATATGTGTATATATACATTTAATTTTTAAACAAAGGGTTAAACATGTTCATTATTTATATTACGTGTTAAAAATACACACACATTCACCAGCTTACTCAGCAAGTCAGGCGTGCGTAAAGAAGTTTTAGTTCAAAAAGTTGTTAGATTGTACAACGGGACTTAAATGTGGGATGGGGACTGAATAATGTACCTATATTACTATTATTTTTAGTTTTTAAACAAAACCATTTATAATAAATTATAGTACCTAATGACGTTGGACTGTAAGTTGAACTTAGTAAAAATATTATTAACATATTCTAATAATAACTGTTATGCTTAGTAACTAATGATTGATGATGGATAAATCTTGAAACAATTAAAAACGTATCAGTTATTTGATATGGCCATATATGGAACTGTTTTTAAAGTAAATCAACGAACAATGGTGTGAATGAGTTAGAAAATTATTATGTGAAAATTTCAATACAATACTCGGTTTTATTCAATTCCAACCTTAGGTTAATGTGAACTAGTTTAAGAACAAAAAATCAGAATGATCATTGAAATGTAACGGCTCGTACGAGACTATTGGCACACGAGTGCGCCGACTCCGCCGCGTGCATGCGCTATAGCTGTAACCGATGCTGCGAGTGTGCTTCCGATTGCATTCTACATTTTCAAAGCTACTTTTTGCAATTGGAATCTAGTTAACCGAAACGGGATAGCTATAGTTTAACTTTTTTCGGAGTTTTTATGTAACAATATCGAATCAATATTAATAAATATTTTTATGTACCTATAAATAAATAAATAAACGCTTCACACTCAACGGCCTCCACTAGAATTATCTCCTGTGTCAGGGATCCGGAATCACACACAATACACAAGTGCAAACGCCCAGACCACGGCAAATATCTCTATGGTCAATAGAAAAGTATGCTATTGTGCGGGGATCGAACCCTCAACCGCCAGCGCAACTTTCGTAGTTTGCACTTGAACTAATCAAAGACTGTTTAGGTTTTAGTGATTTTAAAGATGTATTAACAGACATATACGATTTCAGCCATTAATGAAATCTAATCTTGAATGCACATTTAGAAATTATTACGAAACGTACAACGCAACCTAAACAAACGGTTTATTAAAACTTGTATTTTATAGTACCTATTAAAATTTATAATAGCATTTTAACCGACTTCAAAAAAGGAGGAGGTAACTAATCGACTGTTTTTTTTTAATTATGTTACCTGATAAATTTTTAGTGAGGGGACCGTTTTCGATGATTTTCTATTTAATCGAAGGGTGGTGCTTTCATGTTGCGCCATTTAAATCCGATCAAGATCTGACTAGTACTTTTTAAATTATTTCTAATAATGCTCTCTTACTTGACTTTTTTTTCGTCTACCTACGTTGTTATTACTGGTCCATGTAAATGAAGCCGTTTTTTTTTTCGTTTGCAAACAAACACAATTATACAAAGCTCATTCCATGCT
The DNA here is from genome assembly GCF_905220565.1 of Melitaea cinxia. Taxonomy (NCBI): domain Eukaryota; kingdom Metazoa; phylum Arthropoda; class Insecta; order Lepidoptera; family Nymphalidae; genus Melitaea; species Melitaea cinxia. The sequence goes on along the minus strand of NC_059394.1, from coordinate 9,077,589 downwards.
ATTTTTCAAACTATAAAACACTGCGTCTAGGAAATATAAAAAGCAAATTCATGATTTGAATATTATTATTTTATTTAAAACAGAATTAAACGAGCAACGTTTTGTATATTTATTTATTTCGTGTTAAAAGTAAAACAAACGCTCATATCTTTATAATGTTTTTTTTAATTTTAACTGATTATCCATAACCTTCAGTTCATTTACCATTTTGACGCCACACAAAAAGGTCTTATAAATTAACATTATTCCTTTTATTAGAATTGTTATTTCAAATAAAGTTATATTGTATAATATTTCAAACAACACTGTATATTGAATAAAGTTGCGGTCCCATTTGCGATGTTAATGTTCATAACTATCTTTTTGCTCCCATAAAAACGTACCATAAGTAATATATCCCATAGCATTTAGCTATACACAGGTTAATTACATAGTCTGACAATAAATACACTGTAATAATTAAAAATAAACAAAATATGACATTTGAATGTGGAATCTGTCATTTTTGATATGATTGTTTATTGTTTTTTCTCATTTTGGGGCCAATACCTTGTAAAATATTTTGTGTTATTAAAATGGAGTGATTTTTTCGGATTTTATCGGACAGTTCAGTCTTCCCGTGACCATGGTTGGTGTAAAATATCCGAAACTTCGGTCATCTAACAAATTAATAAACGCGACAAAATCCGAAACTTTGTTTCATTATAACGAGTGAAATTCGTGTAAACATTAGAAAACAATAGTATTTAAGTGTTTGTTAGGTAGTTAGAAGATTATTAGTGTTCATCACGATAAGGTAAATTTAAATGTCAACAAATTAGAGTACGTGAAACTGTAACATCGTGAAACTGCTCGGGTTGTCTAGTATTAGTTGATAATGTCTATAGTTATATTATATATATTTTACAGTAAGTTAAGTTTCATCTTTATTATATCAGACAAAGTCTACAAAATTTAGTTGCTCATCATACTTTGTAGTTAACATTGCTTCTCTAAAACAGCATAAGAAAGCTATAGAACGTGATCAGACGCGTATTTAGAGTAGGGTTGCCAGATGGCCGAGAAATCCGGGATTGTCCCGGAATTACGTGTCTTGTCTCGTGTCCAGGAATTATTGTTCCGGTTTGATTGTCCCGGATTTCGAATACTACTAGTTTTCTAGCGATTCACAAAAAAAAATATTACCAATTTTCGTATATTTTTCAACCGACCGAATTCGTAATCCTCGAATTGTCCCGGAAATGATATGCTTGAATCTGGCAACCCTAATTTAGAGTACAATAAAATACGGTGTGTTGGCGTATGCGATTTTTCATGTATGTTTTTGTTCCAATGTTAAATTATTAAAAATTAAATTTTTTAAATCATTTTACACCCTTATTATTATACTGGTAAAAGCTAAATTCACAAAAATACTATCTTGACACATTGTCTCAGTATATTTCAATAAACCACGGTTACTCGATATTAGCGAATATTAAATATTTGGGTTAAATTTGCAATCATTTCATATATTTGCTACAGAATTTTAAATAGTCTTAAATATGTGTATCAATCTGATCGTGAACTTTAACATTTAATGGATTGATCGATTACAAAAAGATTTTATTTAATCCAATATCTCGAGTAAATTCAATTGTACGAGCCAAGATTTCGAATAAATAAACTTTTTGACATTATAACGGTAATACATATAATTAAGATTAAGGGCCTGTTTCAAAGGTTATTTTGCAAATAAGCTACTGATGGACTTTACTAGTAGGAAGGGAAACAGGTGTTTACGGCATATTTACTTCAACTAATACGCTACATCCTTCGAATTCGCAAAAGAAGAAAAAGAAAACGAAAACATTTTTAAATTTTTGTCTGATGAATACTGTCATACGTCAGATAGCTTTATCAGAAACCGGTGCATTAGGCATTAATTGATTAAAACGAATTATTTGATTATAACGATGTATTTTACTGTTTTGATACTTGTATTTATAATTGCGCTTTATTCGATAAATCGCCGTTTATGGTTTTTGCTTCGTTCTTAACCGAATTCCAAAAAAGGAGGAGGTTCTCAATTCGACTGTATTTTTTTTCTTTTTCTTTTTTTATGTATGTTACATCAGAACTTTTGACTGGGTGGAGCGATTTCGACAAATTTTCTTTTAATCGAAAGGTGGTGTGTGCCAATTGGTCTCATTGAAATTTATTTGAGATCTAACAACAACTTTTCGAGCTATATCTAATAATGCGTTTTTACTTGACGCCTTTTTCGTCGACCTACGTTGTATTATACCACATAACTTTTTACTGGATGTACCGATTTTGATAATTCTTTTTTTGTTAGAAAGGGGATATTCCAAGTTGACAGTTTTTCCATGATAAGGAAACCAGGATCTGATGATGGGATCCCAGAGAAATTGATGGAAATTCTTGAAAATCCGCAATAACTTTTTACTGGGTGTACCGATTTTGATAATTCTTTTTTTGTTGGAAAGAAAATATCCTTAGTTTAGTACCATGATAAGGAAACCAGGATCTGATGATGGGGTCCCAGAGAAATCGAGGGAACTTCTTGAAAATCCGCAATAACTTTTTACTGGGTGTACCGATTTTAATAATTTTTAATTTAATCGAAAGCTGATATTTGTCATGTGGTCCCATATAAATTTTATTGAGATCTGATAACTACCTTTTGAGTAATCTTTAATAACGCGCAGTTACTTGGCTATTTTTTCGTCGATCTACGTTGTATTACTTGTCGGTGTAATTGAAGTCGGTTTTTTTTCGTTTGCGAGCAAACACAATTATTTTGAGTTGTAGTCTAATAAATTGTATTATTTTGTTAACTTTATTTAATAAACAGGTTTCGATTATTGTTTTAATATATTTCTAAAGTGTATATAGCTCAAGCTTTGTGTAAGTTTTAGAATGTTTAAAATAGTAATAAAATCTTGGTAATACGGTGGACAAAAAAATGTATAAGTATTTTTACAACAATATACAAAAATAATAAAAGAGATGAAATACTACGTACTTCATTTAAAAGTTGGTACCTATTCCAATGATTTATTAAGAAGAAAAAAAAATCATTCACTTTACGAAAATGACTCAGAATCGCCTCCGGATTAAAAATATTTTGCTAAAGTAATGCAATTAATATTACCTTTAATGTTTACTTTCTCGTAATATTAATGCAAAGTTGGTAAAAATGGCGGTATTTTTATTTTTATTTACTGTAAGCTTCACATAGTTAGGTTTAATTTCATTTATATGACTGCAATATACTCTTATTGTATCATAACCCGATAGTGTCTCATTCTTAGGAAAACATTTCTTCTCTTATAAAGCAGAAGACTTGAAGCTGTTTAGATTTCCTCACGGGTTTTCTTTATGAATAAAAAACAGTAATAAAGGCTTCAGAAATTGACAAATCGGTCCAGATCTGAACCCGCGATTCTCGGTTTCGATACAAAAGTTCCATCCACTGAGTTTACTCGATTTTTTTATACAGCAAAAAAATTTAAATAAATATTTAAATCAGAACCGTTGTTTTAAAATATATTCTTCGTCATCTAAAAATTTTGAAAGTGGGGTAACATTTTAAACTTTTTCTTCAAATTTCTTCTCTTCTAGTAACAATTTACATTACAACGATCTCATTAAAAACCATCGAATAGAAAAATGTGAATATCATACCAAAACGTTCAAAAAATATATAGATATAAAAAAAACTACAAATTAAAACATAAATAACAATACTTACCGATATAAGAAATACAAAAAACTCTATGTCCAACAGAAAACTCGGTAGTTATTATCACGTTTAATAAATACACCATTCACTGTTTACAAATTATTGCATTTACGAACTCGGCATTTTCGCAGAGAGCACAGAGCGAGCGTGCGACAGAGTCATCGCAGACATGTGAAATCAGCTGTGGCTGTGGCTAACGGAACGTCACACCTCCCTCCCCCTTCCCCTCTACAGCGGTCTGCCGCATAGCAGATAAGATAATTATATTTATTTACGGATAAACCTATAAAATTAAGCGTTCTTATGATGACAGGGTTCTAACATTGTATGTTGCTTTATGTATTTATTGGATTTTGTTTTTGTTTTTGCTCTTTGTTGCTGCAGTTTCTATTTTGGAGGGTTGTGGTCCCACTCTTACGAACACTTAATAGAATAAGAGGAAGATATCCAAGGAATTAAATACGACAAGGAAAAAGGAGAGGAAGACCCTCTTCTCGTTGGGATGAAGATATCAAAAACGTCGCTGGCTCAAGCAGGTGGAGAAGGAACACCCAATAGATTGAAGTGGATATTTTTGGACAAGGCCCTTATCCAAACTGGAGACCTCGAACTAAGATATTTAGTAATAATAATAAGCGAAATATATTTCAAACAATTAGTTAATAATAAGTAACGATGATAAAATGAAGCATGGTCAAATAAAGGCTTTTTTATTTATTTATTTATTATTTTATCAAACATATAAAAGGCCAATTTGCAATTCATATGAAATTGCTAATAAAAAATAAGTGGAACATCTAAAAAATATTATTTTAAAATATAATTTGAAATTGTGACATTTACTGAACTATAAGATAAGATGCAATCGTAAAGAAAATGATCATTCGTATCGATTTTTTATCTCTTTTTCATAAGAGCTATAACCACGTCAGTGCTTTATCGATATTGATGAGATTAAATAGATTTAATTATCTTTATTTTACCAACAATAAATAATATTCATATTGAAATTGTTGAAGTAATAAGATATACAACACGATAAAGGTTACATTTTACTATAATTACGCCACATGCTACTATCTACAACATTTTTTTTTCTCTTTGCGCATATTTGTGTATATTTTACGTACTATATAATTTAGTACCTTATATATTTTGCGTATACTGCGATATTCTTATTTATTTCCGTCATTTGTATCAAATCTCTGTAGAAATTAAATTATCTCCGCGTACAAGTTTTTCGATGAAAAAAAAAATATCAATAGGTACAATTTTCTTTTCGTATCGTTATATTATTGTAATATTATAAAAATAGGTAAAAAAACTTTTTAAGTTAAACGGTTTTATGTTAAACATACATTGCAATGTTTAAGATAAATGTACTAAAAACCAAAAAATAATAAAATAGATACAGTCGTGGGAATTATAAACATATGCATAGACTAGACTAAAATAAAACCGTGGGGCACGTCAATTGTCTACAATCGTTGATTAAAATGTTTGTTTTGTAATGTTACACTATAATTAGGCAGTTGTTCAACCGACAACGATGGACGTGTGATAAGTAGGGCTAGAATGTGGAAACAAGCTAGCAAGCTCGATTATAAGCGAGTTTTAGGGTTTCATAGTGGTGAGCGAGTAGTACTTTTATCATATGTTTTGTCGATTAAAGACAAACTACGAGCAGTGAAACGATTCCTCGCCAGCCAGCAGTGTGAATGTCCAACGATAAACTAGTTGAAACATTTCTTTTATTTACATGGAGTGTATAACTATTGGAATTTCCATGAGCAAGAAAATAGTAAGTAATTTCCTCACCGTCTGCGGGCCAACTGCCTATTTTAACGACGAATTAAACGATTCTTCTATCGCACATTAAGTCGATAATTTGTAGACAATTGACGTGCCCCACGGTTTTATTTTAGTCTAGTCTATGCATATGTTTATAATTCCCACAACTGTATCTATTTTATTATTTTTTGGTTTTTAGTACATTTATCTTAAACATTGCAATGTATGTTTAACATAAAACCGTTTAACTTAAAAAGTTTTTTTACCTATTTTTATTTTCTAGTTTTTAGTTTTTATTTCGCATTCTGTTTAATTCATTTAGTGCTTCATTATTGCAAGGCCCATCTTAAATATTGAGGTTGTATAGTGCACTGTATTCTTCTTGTCAAGCCCTTTTATTTGATACCCATATTGGTGGGATTGATAAAAAATTGTTATCAGACATTTGGTAGCGGCGGCCAGCTTAGATTTCAATTTTGCATAGTAAATTGTATTCTACCTGTTGAGACCTTTCATTTGATACAAATGTTGATGGGATTGATAAAACCTAAGTTATCCGCCATTTTGTAGAGGCCGCCATCTTGGATTTTAATTTTATATAGTACATTGATTATACTGGTTGAGCACTTTCATTTGATACCCATATTGATGGGATCGATAAAACCTACCTTATCCGCCATTTTGTAGTGGCCGCCATCTTGTATTTCAATTTTTTATAGTATATTGTATTCTGCTTGTTGAGCCCTTTCATTTGATACCCATATTGATGGAATCGATAAAACCTACGTTATCCGCCATTTTGTAGCGGCCGCCATCTTGGATTTCAATTTTTTATAGTATATTGTATTCTGCTTGTTGAGCCCTTTCATTTGATACCCATATTGATGGGATTAATAAAACATAAATTATCCGCCATTTTGTAGCGGCGGCCATCTTGAATTTATAATGATAATGAATAAACATAATTGTATTGTCACCAAAATCCAAAGTGTATACAAAATTTCAGATTAATCGGTTGACAAGAAAAGGGGGAAATTTGAATTACTAAATTTGACCCAAGAATAAATAAAGAAAAAATAAAAAAACAAACGGGGTGAGCTAAATAAAACCGTTTAAAAACACAATTAAACAAAAAATTAAAACTATTTTAGTTTCTCGCATACATATTTATTTTCTTAAAACATATACGACAAATGTAAACTATTTTTATATAATAAATTGTAAGTTTTTTGTGTAATTTGAATATCCAAATAAAAATCGATTGGTATAAAACAATAAAAAAATGTGCTTTATTTAGTAAGATTACTCTTCATAAAAACCGCTAATATATACACTAAATATACTAAGGGTCTGTTTCACCGGTTGTGTATTTGATGATTTCTATTTGACGGATGACGGTATCCAATAGATAAAAGTTTTATATATTATTTTATTTGCCATCAATTTTCACAATTTTATGATATATTTCTATTTGAAAATATGAATCAAAAGTTGTTGCTTATTTATTGAGGAGAAAGAGGTCCTAATGGGCTATTTATTCTACCTCCTGCTGTTAACTTCTCACGACTTATTTGCAGTATAAACTTTATCCACTTAACACAGGCATTAACACTATTTGACCGACAACGGTATCCAATGGAAAAAAAATGATATATATTCTTTTTCCACCATAGAATTCCACTATATTTGGGTCATATTTCTGTTTACAATGGTGAATCTGAAATGTGTAGTTTCTTAATTGAAACGTAACAGACCATAATGGCCTATTCTACCTCCTATATAACAATTTCATAATCGGCAAAACAGGCCCTAATACATTTTTCATTCATTTAGGTTTGATGCACTCAAAATATATTCACAACAACAAAGTCAAGTTTAAATAATCGTATCTTCTCATTAAGTCGGTATTGTTGTGTCAGTCTCGGCGGTTTTAAGCTCTTAACATTCATGCGATCAAGAAGCCGTAGTTCATGGTCTTTGACATATTTCTTAATAACTTTTTGAACGGATTCGTTTAGAAGGTCCCACTCTAGGTCATTGTTTCTTGAGAACTATATTGTAGATCAATGTTAAGTTTATTTTAAGAACTTTGATTTAATAAATGTGTGCTACACTTTTTTCATGAGTCATTTTATACGATTACAAAACATTTAAAATTATTCAAATCAATATATTTATCAAGTGTCGACGGATTATCGCGCAATGGGTTTTTGGTTTGCTATATATAATACCTTGTAATTTCATTATTTCGCTCAAGTTTGTTCTGTGACTTTCTTTGTCTAGATGTATACTTTGAGAATGCTAATTTAAAGTCATACTGTTCGTGATTGCTACCTTTCATTTTAAGAACAAAACCGGATCTATGACATTCCCTTAGCGGTATTATTTTATTATCATACAGTACTGTTTACGTTACATTACTTCTTGTGTATTAATAGCATACCTAAATGTTTCACTTGCAAGGTAGTTTTGTGTGTATATTAAGTCAAGTAGAAGTTAATAAATTAAAAAGATAAACACGAAATCTGTCATGTCAATAAAGTGACTATCTTCGCTCCTAGTTTGAATTTAGGCGTTTTAAAAAGGTTTATTTTGTCGTTGAGAACTTAAGATTTTCTATTATCATATCTCTATGAGAGAGAAATACGTAAATACAGGTTTTGTCATGGAAATAGAGAGTAAAGTGTTGAAATGAAAACTACGATGCATTCACAATATGTGGTTTATTAGTAAAAACTTTTAACAAAAAAACAAAAGTCGTGTATCATTTTTGCAGGAAATCAAAGAGGACATAATCTCATAGAGCAACTGTCACATTTACAACTGACAGATGACAGATGGTGAGGTGCCTAACATCTCAACACTCCTCCTCGAATTTAACATTTCTCAAATTTAAATTAGGTATAAAGCACATCACTAAACATACTTCTTACAAAACAATTTCAACTTAAAAATATTCATTTAACTAACATACATACACAACTTGAACTTAAACATTTTTCATAATTAACTTTAGTTTTACAAAACATTTTAACTTTAACATAGCTTATTAATATCAACAGTTATAGAATAACAGTTTACAGTAGTACTCCTCCTATCTTAATACTTTCTAACACATAAATTGGTCTCTAAATTTCAAAAACTTGTCTTTACATAAACTTTTAGTCATTAGGTCAGCTAAGTTATCATTAGAATTGACATATTCAATAGCAATGATGCCCTTTTCAACAATGTCTTTAAGAAAATGGGCTCTAATATCTATATGTTTAGTTCTTTTCGAATTTTCATAGCTTTTAGACATAGAAATTGCCCCTATATTATCCACAAGTAAAATGGCATCATTCTTGTACTTTAAGTGTTGACTGAGACCTTTAAGATTCACCAACTCTTGAGCTGTGGCAGCAGCAGCAATGTACTCTAATTCTGCTGTTGAAAGAGCAACACATGACTGTTTCTTTGAAAACCAAGTTATGGGATTCACTCCATGTAATATTATGCCACCGCTTACACTTTTTCTGTCATTTCTATCTCCGGCCCAATCTGCATCAGAGAATCCATACAAATTATTATCTGTAGTTCTTTTAAAAACTAGTCCTTTATCTTTAGTTTCTTTAAGGTAGCGCATAACTCTCTTACTAGCTTTCCATAGTTGTTCAGTTGGTTTGTCCAGGTATCTGCTTAGATAAGATACTGCAAATGTCAAATCCGGTCTTGATGTTACAGTTAAGTAGATTAAACTACCAATCAATTCACGATAGGGTACATCCAGTATTTCTTCATCATCATATATGTGTATATTAAATGTTCCGGTGGTCCTGCGGTGTATATGCATGAATTCATGTGTATATTATAATTTATCTCCATGGGTGTTTTCATTCCTTTACAATCACTCATATTAAACTTCTGTAATATTTTCTCTATCATGTTAGTTTGTTTCACGATTATAGTGTCTTCACTTCTTTGTATTTCCATACCTAAAAATCTTTCCATTTCTCCTAGATTTTTCGCATTGAACTTCTGTTTCAATTCTTTTATAATGTCATCTCCATTTCCAATTATTAGAATATCATCTACGTATATTAACATCCAACAGTCATTCTTGTAGTACATACAATAATCATATTCTGAACGTAGAAATCCATTGTTCTTTGCAAAATCGTCTATTGTCTCATTCCAGCATTTTGGAGATTCTGTCAATCCATAAAGTGCTCTTTTTAGTTTTAGTACTGTTTTAGAATTAGAATTCTTCACCTTTAATCCTTGTGGCACTTTAATCTAGACTTCTGATTTCAATTTTCCGTTCAAAAATGCGGTAGGTATATCTAGTTGATTGATCTTTAAATCTTCTTGTAGAGCTTTAGATATGAACATTCTAACGGTAGAGTGTCTTGCAACTGGAGCATAATTGCTATCAAAAATATCTCCTTTCTTCTGTTGAAAGCCCCTTACAACTAACCTGGCCTTCTTAGTTCCTTCTTCTTTTTGTTTAAAAATCCATTTTGTATCTATATATAAATATATAAATATTTTGTATTTGTATCTTTCTTTCCTGTAGGCAGCTCCTTTTCTTCCCATGTATCTAATTTTTCCAGTGCTTGTAATTCCTTTTGAATAGCTTGTTTTCACTCTGTATTATTCACTGCTTGTTCAAATGAGTTTGGTGTAGTCGCACTCAAACATATGACTATGTTTGATGCATATTCTTCTAAATGCGCTGGTCGTTTTACTGTTCTGCCTGATCTTGACTTCTTTTCTTGTCCAGTATTACTTTCTCTATTTAAGCTCTCTTCTTTTTCTTCTTCTTCTTGAATATCTTGACATTCTATAGTCTCAGGTGTTGTGCTTTTAATTTCCTTATCTCTGGTTTCTGTAGTTTTCTGTACCTTATAGTCTATTTCTTCTTGAATAAGCTGTTCTTTTTCACTTTCTATGCCTTCATTATATTGAAAATCGCTTTCATCGAATATGACATCTCTTGATACTATTATTGTATTATCTGCTGGATTCCATAATCTATAACCCACAGTATTGTAACCAACCATTCTTGTAGGTCTTGCCCTTTTGCTAACTTGTCCTGTTTCGGTATTACAGTTGTCCAAGCTTTCGATCCGAAGACTCGCAGTCTTGATAAATCATTATGTCCATTTTTCATGAAGCACGGTGTATTAAAATTGATAGCCCAGGATGGAGATCTGTTAAACTGGTATGCAGCACACTGAATGGCTTCACACCATAAGGACTTAGGTAAATTTGTCTCTGCAAGCAAAGTTCTAGTTTTATCACATAAAGTCCTGTTCATGCGCTCTGCAACTCCATTTTGTTGCGGCGTATAAGGAAGAGTATATTCTATATTTATCCCTTTATTGTTACAATAATTCTTCAGTCTATTTGCTGTATACTCTGCACCATTATCACATTTTATTCTTTTCACTTTATTTCCAGTTTCATTTTCCAATTTAATCATGTAGTTAATAAGTTTCTCTGTCGCTTCTGATTTATGCACCAACGGATATACCACACAGAAATGGGAGTAGTCATCAATTACAGTCATAAAATATTTCTCACCGTTTAAACCGCAGTTCTTGGTGGGTCCTGCAATGTCTGAATGCAGCAACTCTGCTACTCTCCTCGATCTTGGTCTTGGTGTCTGCTTAAATGGTGCTCTTGTAGCTTTTCCTTCTATGCATGGACTGCAAACTTTTCCAGAAACAGGTAAATTCATAATACCTAAACCTTTTTTATTTAAGTGACCTAAGCGTCTATGCCAAATGTTAGAAAGAACATCATCACTCTTGTTGTTACCGATATTACATGTTTCATTACATAGTTGAGTATTTAATTTATATAACATTCCCTCAGCATAACAAACAACATATGTATTTTTATCTCTTATTACAGCTTTTATTTTATTAAACTTTATATGAAATCCTGCTTTAGTTATTTTATTTACTGACAATAAATTATATGAAATATTCTTTACAATCAATGCCTCTATAGTTATTTTTATATGTTTATACATAAACTTTAACTTTCCCTTTTTATTACTCTCTATGTATTGACCATTAGCAACATATATTTTAACACATTCTTGCAATTTTTTAATATCAGTTACATATTGTTCATATTGATCACTTATAATATGTTGGGTACAACCAGAATCGACAATAAATGTAATATTAGAATTATCAGTTAATTCGAGCATGTATTCGCTCGCAAAAAATCCAACATCTGCCTTACTAGCTAGGGATGTTTCTTGGGCTTGACTACGTTGTCCTCGACCTCGTGCGGGGTGTCCTCGTGCAGCTCTGCGACCTCGGCCAGCAGCTCTTCCACGGCCCCTGCCTCGATGTGGCTCCCTTTCATTGGTTTTCTCTTTACACTCATAGCTTTTGTGTCCCGGATTACCACAGGTGTAACATGTGATGAATGCACTCGCTTGCTCGGTCGTATCCTTGTTTGTGATGATTTTTGTCTCGGCGTCTAACAATCGGGCTTTTACAAAATCAAATGTCAGTTTTTTCTCTGTAGCCATGGTCTCGATAGACGTTATTACAGCATCATATTCTTTGGGCAGTGATGAAAGCAGGTAACAAATCTTATCTTCATCATCAATTTTGACTTCAATCGCCTGGAGATCGTTAACAATTGACGAGAATTTTATTAAGTAGGTTTCTAATGGCTCATTGCACTTTAGAGTTATTAATTTTCGTTTTAAGTAGAACCTGTTATAGACACTTTTTCTCTCAAATGTATTTTCTAATAACGTAATCATCTCTCTCGCTGTTTTACCATCCTTTACTATTTCAATATAGCGGTCGGAAACGCACTGTGCAATTAAAGACTTCGCTCTCGAGTCGTCTTTGATAAATTCGGAGGATTTTTCTTTTCCTTTGTCTCCTTCAGTTAATACATATGCAACTTGTTTTTCTTCTAACATTAGTTTAAGACGAAACTTCCACGTGCTGAAGTTTGACTTTTCACCCAAGCACGGCAGCAACGACATTGACGAGACCGCAGCTCCCGACATGTTTGCGTTGTCTTGATTTTTGTGCATCGTAATGCATCCACGTGGATCGCAACCCAGTAATGACGAATCCTTTTCTTTTTAGCACTAACCACGCTCTGCTACCATGTTGAAATGAAAACTACGATGCATTCACAATATGTGGTTTATTAGTAAAAACTTTTAACAAAAAAACAAAAGTCGTGTATCATTTTTGCAGGAAATCAAAGAGGACATAATCTCATAGAGCAACTGTCACATTTACAACTGACAGATGACAGATGGTGAGGTGCCTAACATCTCAACATAAAGAAAACAGAAAAGCAGGCAAGTCACAGGATGTTGGATGGTAAGGGATTTTCGTCGTATATGAATGGCTGAATCGTGCCAAAAGAAACTAACAGAAGTTGAAAAGTATACAAAAAAATTGGGAGTGAGTGAGGTGTCCACCCCAGTCTTATTAACCATATCCTGAACGTTCCTAAACCATATGTAGTATATACCCACATCTAAAAAAAGTGTGTGTGTTATTTCCGAGACGATTATCGTGATAATTAAAAATTAAAGTGTTCTAAATGAAACAAATTACAATTAATAAAAACAACGAAACTCTATAATGAAAACGAAAATTGACGCTTCGTATTTCTTTCCGTACAGTTAATGCGTATATCGGTAAATAGTAATATCGGTAAATAGTAATATCGGTTAATAGTAAAATCGGTAAATAGTAATATCGGTAAATAGTATCTTAACCTTATAGAACAGCTAAAAGGGCTTTACAACGTCACTCCATACGTCACTCTGCGCAGCGTTGTTTTACATGATTCCACTCCCCGTATATTTTCATACCTCGGGCCTTAAATTAAACTCCAACTCTGGGCATTATAGTAAACTCCAATAATAAAAAGAAAAAGTTACTAACAACTCTTTATTAGTGTATTAGCCTTGAAGATGTTGTGGGTACTCATCATGATTACTTTTGAAGTACAATTAAAATAATTTGTCATTTCAAATCGATGCCGCATTAAATTGAATAATTGAATCAATTATTTACAGTTATTATTTATTACATGGTTATAAAACAAGTTTGTTTAAACATGAGTACTTTTTCTGGTAAATTTATTAATGAAAGTTTATATCTTATTTCTTTTATTTTTTTAATTTATATTACTGGCTGCATTCTTATAGATAGATGATGTTAAAAAAAAAACTGTATCGCTTTAGCTTGTAATATAGGGCTACTACTGCAAACTGATAATTATCTATTGTAGTCACAGAGCCTCCTATGATTCTTTGCTATTTTAATTACGCTTCAGCTTGTAATATCCCACTGCTGCGAATAGACGTCTTTCCACATGTAGGAGAAGGATCAGAGCTTAATCCACCACGCTGCTTCAATGCAGGTTGGCGGAGATATTCCTACTATGAGTAACGATCGCTATCAGGCGTACGTGATAACAACCGGAGCCGACAGCTTAAGATGCTTCTTAAGGTGGCTTAACGTGCTCTCCGAAGCACGGTGGGAAGACCCATAAGAACTGCACAAACACCCAGACTACGCCAAACATCTGTATGGCCAATACAAATGTTTGTCATGTGCGGACATCGAACCGCCAGCGCAACAGCCACAAACCAGTGCTGGGACCATTCCGCCAACGCGGCGTCTAAAAAACTGTATAAATTTATCAAAATAAATGTAATAAATCTTATTAGTATGTAAGAAGATCCAAACTAAAGACGAATTTCAGCCATCTGCTGATTAATGGATGATTTTTTTTAATATTTATTTTAATATACTTATTGAAAAAAATACGCGGAAAGGTTGACGGAAAATTCCTGGCCCGGCTATATTTAATTAAAAATCGAAAAGTTTATTTCTATTTAAAAATGCGAGCTTAAAGAATAAATTTAACACCTACCAACAGCACGAAGCCTGTAGAAAATGCAAACGTTGGGTTGTCTATTATTTTCCTGACATAACTACTGGGATGACAGGAATATACATGTGTTACATGTATTTTAATATATATTGACTATACTTTCACCCACATGGTAGGTACATAAACAAATCTTACATCAAAAGATCGCTGTTTCATTGCGAATATTATGACACAAGGTTGTATGCTAAATATCTGGTTTGAATAGCGGTTGGCCATTATAATATACCTGGCCAGCAATTTTTGAGCCAACCCTTTCGCGATTTAGCTTCGTTATTCGCGATTTAGTATGTACTAAATAAGGTGATTATTTAATTTTTATTCATTACGCAGATGGGTTAAGATCACGTCTAGTTCGCATCTTACACTACTATAATACTAGAGACAAGTGATATAAATAGGGAGCATTATAAAACGTGAATTGTTAAACTAGACAACTTTGTTTGAATCTATTCATAATTTTCTTAGGCAGTAAAAAAATTGTACAAATCAAGAAATTATGAGTACCTACCCATGTATTTTTCAAGTAATGAATATTTAAAAAAAAGTTAACTTGATAATATTCTATAAAATACTAGAAAGTAAAATTTAGTACTACAATAAGATTTACAAAGAAAAAAAACAAAAAAAAAATTGTAAAAAATCTGCCTGTTTCTTTTACCTATAGTCAGTCACAAATAGTAAAACCGATGATTAGACGCATATTATTATATACTTTAATAATTATGTACATGACATAATTGCAAGGAGTATATGTAGGTAAACGTGTACAATACTGGAGCTGCGCTCTACGGAATCATTACCCGACTAGAAAAGTGGTCAGGCTCAACCAGATCATGTATCTGGACCGGATCAGGATAGAATGAAGCATGCCAGATCCAGCAAGCTCTATCAGGACCAGGTCTGGTCCAGACAAGGATAGCCTGATGTAAAATATAATCAAGTATGGTAAGGCATACTGGATCAGGACCCGGTCCGGTCCAGATCAGGATAGCCTGATGTAAAATATAATCAAGTATGGTAAGGCATACTGGATCAGGACCCGGTCCGGTCCAGATTAGGATAGCCTGATGTAAAATATAATCAAGTATGGTAAGGCATACTGGATCAGGACCCGGTCCGGTCCAGATTAGGATAGCCTGATGTAAAATATAATCAAGTATGGTAAGGCATACTAGATCAGGACCCGGTCCGGTCCAGATTAGGATAGCCTGAAAGAAATTCCGCGAACTGAGCCTGAATCGCGCTATTAATGTTTTTAAGCGCACTTAGTATGTATACAGTTATCAGGACAGTCTAGCAGGAAGTCCATTTCTACACAGTGGAGCAGTCGTAAGTAATAGGAAATAGTTAAAGATAACGTTCCTGAATTTTATTAAAACAACATTTTAGGTTTTTAAGCTCTATTTGTAATCTCGCTAGAATGTAGTTTTCCTTCAATCTACATTATTCTACACTTACCGTTTTTCTGACTTTTCAATCGGTTCATATGTAGAAAGAACTCTTTGTTTATTGAAGCAAGGCGTACTTATGTTTATTAATTTTTACCCATAATAAAACTAGCTGTGTACAAAAACAAACAAAATAGTTATTGTTCAGTTCGCAAAAATAAAAAATAAAAATAAAAACTAAAATAAAAGTGTCATAAGTTACTCCTTATTACATTATTTATCTGCCAGTGAAAGTCCCGTCAAAATCGGTCCAGCGATTTCAGAGATTAGCCGGAACAAACAGACAAACAGTCAGACAAAAATTATAAAAAGATTTACTTGTCTAGATATACAAGTAAATTAAATAGCTTAATAGTAGACTAGCTATGTCCGCAACTTCGTCCGCGTGGAATTTAAGAAAATAATTATTGTCCAGTTCGCAGTTATAAAAAAAACTAAAATAAAAGTAGCCGAAGTTATTCCTTATTCATCTATTTGCCAGTGAAAGTCCCGTCAAAGTCGGTTCAGCCGTTTCCGAGATTAACCGGATCAAACAGACAGACAGAGAGACAAAAAATATAAAAAAAATGTTAATATCGTATATGTACCATGTATACAAACATATGACGCCTTGAAGCCGCGTTGGCGCAACGGTTACAGTCATGGATTGTACCCGTTGCGCTGGCGGTTGCGGGTTCGATCCCCGCAAATGACAAACATTTGAATTGGCCATACAGGTGTTTGCCGTGGTCTGGGTGTTTGTGCAGTCCTTGTGGATCTCCCCACCGTGCCTCGGAGAGCACGTTAAGCCGTCGGTCCCGGTTGTTATCGTGTACACCTGATAGCGATCGTTACTCATAGTAGGGAATATATCCGCCAACCTGCATTGGAGCAGCGTGGTGGATTAAGCTCTGATCCTTCTCCTACATGGGGAAAGAGGCCTATGCCCAGTAGTGGGATATTACAGGCTGAAGCGATACAAACATATGAATTTAGTTTAAAGCGGTTATTTTAATATTACAAACAGACACTCCAATTTTATTTATTTGTATGGATAGTAAAAGTTTTAAAGTAAAATTTATATTTTTTCATTTTAGCGCATTCAAATAAAAGCTTGTTTTTTTAAAGGTTTTTTTACTTTTAATTTATTTTAATATTACAAACAGACACTTCAATTTTATTTATTTGTATAGATTAATTATAGTCGAATTTCAATCACTGGGCGACCACTAGTATAAAGAGTAGTACATGGCGTCGAGCAAGAAAGTCAAGAAATATGTGTTATGACACAACCAGATACCATCATGAGCCAATTCTATAATACTTTTGAATATATTTTTTATACATTTCTCTTATAATGAGGAGAAATATAGTATCTGTATTCTATTGTTTTGTATTATAATAAGTATAAATTGTGGAAATCTAAATTAAAGCAAGACTGTTAAGAAGGGGTCAACAAACTTTCTCTTTATCTGCACATGATTGCATCTATATGCCAGTGTCTCATATAGTAATACACGTACGCTGCACAGCGTGCGCTTTGTCTCATGACGCATCGATCACCTATTAAGGACAGGCAAAATACATACAAGATGATACGTAATATATGTATATGCAATGCAGAAATTCCTTGCTTTGCGAAAGAGAATTGATTTCATGACATCTGTAAGAAGGTACCATTCAGAAATCTTTTGATGTAGAAGTTTTTTAAGCACGCTTGACTTGGATAATAAACTGGCGAATGGGTGACGAGAGTGTTAAGTGGTAGACGAAAAGTGTGATCAAGCGAGGTGAACGAAAGTTGAGAGGGAGATATAAGTTAGTGAATATAGAAAGACAAAGAGTTACGTTTCGTATATTACTGTAGGGGCAACTAAAGAGGTTTTACTTCAGTCGTGTGGTCTAAATCACACTAATTTTTTTTTTCATGGAAAACTTTTTATGTTCATCGTAAAATTTTATTTATTTTATCACTACTTTCTTTCTAAAATCCAACTGGTTTTATCTTAGTAGCAGTTGACCTGGCGAACTTCGTACTGACATTTTTTTTTAATTTTGCAATAAAAATTTAAGTTGGACGAAGATATATAACTATGGAAAATGTCATTAAAATGGATCCAGTAGTTTTGAAGATTGGCCCGGACAAACATCGTGACACGAGCTTCGACTATTACTGGGTGACCACTTAGACTATTACCACTATTATTTATCTACTTATATTGTATCGTTATATAAAAATTGTTTGTTTTATTGCTATTTATTTAAAAATACATAATTTATAGACGTTAACATGTTCATATTTGGAATAAGGTAACATTAATCTTTAAAGCCGTTAATCAAGAGTAATCGTGGATAATTGAATGTATAATGACGGGTACGATGGCTTGCGTGTTCGATGTTTTCTTTCGGAGTCAGTAGAGCACGAAGGTGTTCATCATTTCAAGTTCTCATTTTTTCTCTAATTTTTTATTTTAATCAAAAGTTGTATTTCTTTTTAACCGACTTCCAAACTGAAGGAGGTTCTCAATTGTATTTATGTTTTCATTTTAAATTACATCAGAACTTTTAACTGGGTAGACCGATTTTGATTTTTTTTAATCGAAAGGGAGGAAAGGAGGAGAAAAATATCATGTCGTCTTATTCAAATTTAATTTAGAGCCAAAAAGTACTACTCTCGTCTTTTAATACCTCGTCGTTAAATATTAGAAGTGTACAAACACTTGCAAATGTTAAAAAGACTGTTAGGAAGCATTTTCTTGAAACTCCACAATAAACAAGTAATTTATAAGCATATAAGTATTTATATATATATGTATGGGTGTATGTATGTACGTATGTATACTGTATGTATGCGTGTATGTATGTTTAATTATTTGAATATTTATCATAAATTTCTTTTTAACTTGTACACCAATGCTGACGCTAGACCATTTCGTTTGTCTTAAGTTTCCTTGGAAGAGATCGCTCTTTAGCGATAACGCCGCCTTTTGTACCTAATGATATATCGTTAAAATCTTTTGGTGTACAATAGTGTATTATTATTATTATTAATACTTTACGAGTTATATCTCATAATACCTATTGACTTGACTATTTTTTCGTTGATCTAAGTTGTATCATATACCGCATAACTTTTCACTAGGTTTACCGATTTTGATGATTATTCTTTTAATCGAAAGCGGATGCATGGTTACATTGAAATTTGATTGAGATTTGAATACTTTCTGAGTAATCTTTGATAACGCGTACTTACTTGACTAATTTTTCGTGTACCTACACAATTATTCGACACAACACAGTGCGAGTAATGGACAGAAAAAGAACACGATCTTAAATTTTCAGATTTTGAGTCTTAGTTATTTAATTATTTTGTTTTATTTACTTAACTAGTGTTATGTTGAATCATAATAATCGTAAAGGGTAAACGGAAGTATTTCCATAACGAATAAAATAAATTTACATGTTTTTAACAACACTTCCGAAAAATGAGGAGGTTCGCGATTCTATTGTATTTTTTTTAAAGTATGTTACTTCAGAACTTTTGACTGGGTGAACCGATTTCGATAAAAAAAAAATTAATCGAAAGGTGCTGCGTGTCATTTGGTCTCATTTGAATTTATTTGAGATCTTACAACTACTTTTCGAACTATATCTAATAATGCGTTTTTACTTGACTATTTTTTCGTCGACCTACGTTGTATTATACCGCATAACTGTTTACTGGGTGTACCGATTTTGATGATTTTTAATTAATTCGAAAATTGATGTTTATCGTGTGGTCACGTTTAAATTTCCTCGAGATCTAATTACAAGTTTTTGAGTAATCTTTGATATCGCGTATTTACTTGACTTGTCGATGTAATTGAAGTCGTTTTTTTTTCATTTGCGAGAAAACAATTATTTCTGCAGTTACACTTGCTTAAAGGTTAATGTTTACGAGTCAGTACGCTTTAATGGGTTTTAAGGACGTGGTGTATTAACGATAAGCTAAATATTAAAAAGAGGTTCACAAAAAATTATTAACAAGCTTATAAGCACCTAATTTCTTTATGTATATAGGCAAGTTAGTGAGATTAGGTATTTGGCTTATATATGTAAATAAATAACACATGACCTTATATATATTTTTTACTAAGCCACTTTCAATAAATATTAAGTCATTTATTTCGCTCTGAAAATGCATTGTTGCTTTAGGATACGAGATACATGCATATGGAAAGATAATATAAATATTTATAAGCGAAAGAAGTACCGGACAACAGCTTATACATAGTAATTGTTCAATATTAGCTCTTCCTAAATATGACGCCATTTACTGAAAAAGTATTAAACTTCTACTGAATGATATGCGTTAAATCCTTGCAATTTGAGTCGTGAAATAAGTGGAAGATGTCAGTTAATGTTACACAGATATGTACTTATTCAGTATTAATGAGGCAACAATGTAATGACCGTGCTGCAATGGAATTAAAGTTTGACTCCGATTTTACCTCCATGTAGTTGTTCACTGTGATACCAAGACGACAACCACGGAGAAATTTGAGAATTAGGTACCTAGAGTGTACATTTCTATTAGAGCAAGTGGTTTCCGGGTTATTATTTAGGTCATCACAGTCCCATGTACAAATGTGGTATCACAAAAGCTACTCGTTCGTTGCTGATTTAAAGAGAAGAATCCATATATTCTGCGATCTTTTCGCACGTAGAAGGTACGGATAGGAACAAGTTAGTAGAGGATTCCGCCTCTCACTCAGTGTGCAAAACCACCGCCACTTAGTTACCATTTTATGTCGTACAAAGCCCACTCGCGTGAACAATGGCGTTCTATCCATCAATCACCTACTTCTTAAGTGGAATTTTGTTCACTCTTGCGTCACTTTTGTTGTCACATAAGGAGTGAGAGCGCGGTGCTGCAGATTGTTTAACATTATGTCTATATTTAGTGGTACAACTGTTGTACTGAATAATTTGGCGTTGCACATTAAAATCAAACGATATTGTTATTTATCATGCGATCTCTTAGCAAGATATAATTGTATTTATATATTGTGTTAACACTTTAATACAATGTACGTAAAGTGGAAAATAAACAATGAATAATAAATATTTTCTTCCAACCAACCAAGAACTGGTCATTTGAACGTTACCTAGTTATTCCAAATTATGGTTATAGACGCAGATAGAGACAATAGCGTCATCTATACAAATAAATAAAACTAGAGCGTCTGTTTGTAATATTAAAATAACCGCTTTTTATTAAATCCAAATGGATGGATAAACGGTACATAAATAACATTTTTTACAATTTTTTAACCGACTTCCAAAAAAGGAGGAGGTTCTCAATTCGACTGTATTTTTTTTTTTTTTTTTTTTTTTTTTTTTTTTTTTTTTTTTTTTTTTATGTATGTTACATCAGAACTTTTGCCCGTGTGGACCGATTTCGACAAATTTTGTTTTAATCGAAAGGTTTTGTGTGCCAATTGGTCCCATTTAAATTTATTTGAGATCTAACAACTACTTTTCGAGTTATATCTAATAATGCGTTTTTACTTGACGCTTTTTTCGTCGACCTACGTTGTATTATACCGCATAACTTTCTACTGGATGTACCAATTTTGATAATTCTTTTTTTGTTGGAAAGAGGATATCCATAGTTTGGTACCATAATAACAAAACTAGGATCTGATGATGGGATCCCAGAGAAATCGAGGGAAACTCTCGAAAATCCGCAATAACTTTCTACTGGATGTACCGATTTTGATAATTCTTTTTTTGTTGGAAAGGGGATATCTGTAGTTTGATACCATGATAAGGAAACCAGGATCTGATGATGGTATCCCAGAGAAATCGAAGGAAACTCTTGAAAATCCGCTATAACTTTTTACTGGGTGTACCGATTTTAATAATTTTTAATTTAATCGAAAGCTGATGTTTGTCATGTGGTCACATATAAATTTTATTGAGATCTGATAACTACTTTTTGAGTAATCTTTGATAACGCGTAGTTACTTGACTATTTTGTCGTCGATCTACGTTGTATTACTCGTCGATGTAATTGAAGTCGGTTTTTTTTTCGTTTGCGAGCAAACACAATTATGTCTGTCTGTCTGTCTGATTGTTCCGGCTAATCTCTGAAACGGCTGGACCGATTTTGACGGGACTTGCACTGGCAGAGAAAAAAAAAAGAACTTAGGCTACTTTTATTATAGAAATTTATTTATGTTATAGCTCTGCCAACTCCAAAATAACTTTTTTGTTGAATACCACGCGGACGAAGTCGCGAGCACAGCTAGTTATAATTTAAAATACTACCACAATACAAACAGTAGGTACTCTGTCCGCGTGTGGTACTCCACACAATTAAAAAAATGGCAGTAATAACGGTAGCATATTATTGTTACAACTATTATTTTGAATAGTTATTTAATTAACACTATTGCAGCATTCTTTAAAAATACCACTACTAGCTGACCCAGAAACAGGTTGCTGTAGTTCAGTAATAATAATTTAATAAAATATATGTAAATTGTTTATTAAAACGCGCCATCTATAATCTAGAAATAGAAATACGGCGCCATCTACCGGATATCTGTACAACTTATATACCAAACCACCATCTATTGGGATTTTATAGAACTAACCGATACATAATAAAGTCGTATAATAAACATTCAATTTGCAATAACAAATATTAAGATCGATAATTGAGATAAAAACTACTCCCTATGATATCTCCCATGTTGGACTAAATTATAGATGCTCACAAAATTTGATAAAAATTGGTTCAGTAGTTCCGGAGTTTATTGCCCACATACATTGTGACATGAAATTTATATATATATATATATAGTTATTTTTGGTAGAAATATTTAAAATGATCTAAAAATAAATACATAAAGTGACTGATACGTGAGTATTATTTGTAAAACCTTTAACCGACAGCAATATCGAGAGAACGGTTTCTTTTTTACAATAGAATTTGAGACAAGCGTCGATGAACTAGTCAGTACTAAAACTAAGCGCTACTTAGTATTGGCAAGGGAGTATGGAAGTAGAAAATTTTCTCTCGGAAGCTAATTTTATTATGACTATAATTTGTCATGCTTACTTTTCTCGATAAGCAAAAGCTTAAAGTAAATTATAGTTTTAAAGCTGTAGTGTTTTCTCATTATAGTATAAATTACACGGAGTTGAAAATAGTCTTTATTTGAATTGTATATCAAATATTAAACTTATTTTTGATCATACAATAAAATTTATTAGGTAGGTATGCAGGTATGTAACTGAGGTAGGGCACAGCAGGAATTCCCTGCTCAAAATATGGAGCAGCCCGACTGGGGAAGTACTTCGACCTTACAGAAGATCACAGCTAAATAATACTGTTTTCAAACAGTATTGTGTTCCTGTTCGTGAGTAAGGTGACCAGAGCTCCTGGGGGGGTTTGGGGATTGAGTCGGCAACGCGCTTGCGATGCTTCTGGTGTTGCAGGCGTCTGTAAGCTGCGGTAATCGCTTACCATCAGGTGAGCCGTATGCTTGTTTGCCGACCTAGTGATATAAAAAAAAAAAACAATTAGTCATGTCGCGTAATAGGATATGCAAAAGTTTAATCTCAACCGTCTTTGGTATCAATGTATTCGTATCACGCAAATTTTATAGGGAAAAGAGGAAAGAGCGGGTTATGTTACTTTCTCTGTTGTTAATCTTAAAGAGTCAAGGTAGAAATGTTAAGTACGCCGTTGGAATGCTAATACGAGGCGGATGTTTGTAGATCAGTAGGTATTATAAAGTAACAAGCGACACGCCCCGGCTTCGCACGGTTGCAAAAACTGTCAGTGTTCCTCTATTATATTATGCATATATTATACATATAAACCTTCCTCTACAATCACTCTATCTGTTAAAAAGCCGCATCAAAATCCGTTGCGTAGTTTTAAAGATTTAAGCATACATAGGGACAGAGAAAGCGACTTTGTTTTATACTATGTAGTGATTTGCGTATTTTATATGAATACTAGCTGACTCGGCAAACGTTGTCTTGCCGCTAAACGCTATTTAAAAATAGGGTTTGGTGGTAGAAGGGTGAAAATTTAGGTTTGTATGTATTTTTCAACGCCAAATCATAATAAAATTAAAAATAAATAATTTATCTAAAAATTAAAAAAAATTAGGTGTGGACTACCCTTAACATTTAGGGAGATGAAAAATAGATGTTGTTCGATTCTCAGACCTACCCAATACAAAATTTCACGAGAATTTTATATATTAGATATTCAAAATATTTGCTTTAAAGTCAGTTGACTTTATTTGTCATTTTGTTTTTGTTTTTGTTTTTGGAGTTTACTCTTTAAGAGACGATATAATGACCGTTATATGGAAAAAAGAAAGAAAGAAAGGAAATGAAATCGTGCTAAACAAGTAACGCTGGTGCTGGTAACTGGTGCCCTTTGACCCTAAGAGTAACATTTTTTTTAAATTGATCATGTATGAAGATATAGGTATAATAGTATACTAGCATTTATTGTACCGATACGAATAACTAACTACGATTTATGTCTTTATTTTAGAGTTTCATTATTTAAATGAATCATAGTTTGATTCATTTCGTATAACATTCTAGTTTTTGAAATATCATATAAATATCACTGTAACCTTTCTTAAGGAATAAACTCAAGTCGCGTGTCGAAGTTTTACACACACTTTATTTAATAATTATACTTTGATTCATTTAACATAATATACTAATTTTAAATAACACGTTAATCGTTCTTAACCTCGTAAGGCTCAACCTAAATTTAGCTACCTGTAAATTACGGCCCAACGTACTATAATTGGTTTAGATTAGTCGAAACCCAAGATTATAGGGTGCGTTTCCACTGACGCGGAGCTAAGTGGAGCGGAGACGAGCGGACCATGAATTGACCAATCATAATGTTCAAAATATTCACTCCCCATCAGTGGAAATAGTGTAAACGGAGCAGAGTAGAGCAGAACGACCTTTAAAGAAAATATATGAACATGCTTCTCGAGCGGAGTCGAGAAAACGGAACGCATGAAGCGGAAGGGAGTATAGTAGTGAGTATATAAAACTTAGTAAAACTATTTGAATCTGTCTCCGAAAAATGCCCTTTTATATTCGTAGCTATAAAAAAACTCCAATAAATGGCTACATAATTATATTCTATTTAAATAAGTTATAAAAAACTGTGACGTGCTGCGGAGTTTGGCATGCGGTGTCGACTTGTCGGTAAATATCAAAGGCGTTGAACCATTGAATTTATTTGTACACTTTGGCTTACATAAAATAACTTTATTCTATCGTCAAAAACAATAAACAAGATTAATTCTAGTGACATATATTAAAACTAAAGAACAAGAAAAGCATTTAAAAACTAAACAACTTAAGGATATAGACCCAATACCGGTCTATTTTATCAACGTGAACGCATTATGTAGGATTCCAGACTGGGGATGTGTAAATAAATAGTGTCTATGTGCTTGCAAGTTAGGCATCTAAATCAGTGTCAAGTTTTTGCAAAGAAACTCCGCTTAGGTTAGGTATATGTAGATGCCCGTACGTTCCTGTTAAGTACATGTGAAAGTCATATAATAGCACTAACCTGCATCGAGACTCATAAAATGTCATGACACAAATTGTGAATTACATTTATGTTTTTTATACTTTCGTTGTGTACTACAATACGTACACTTGTATATAAAGGGCATTTGCAGGACTTCTTTGAATAAATGATGTTTTTGGCGTGATAAGGTCTAATAAATCGATGAATGCCGGCTGCATACACGAAAAAGGATGACACATTGTCCCATTGCGCTCATTGTCCCGTTACGCTCAAGCATCGCATTGTACGCTTGCGCCGCATCTATCTCTCTTCCACTCTGGCTTTATGCGTCCGAGGAGATGTTTTGTTATGACGTTGACACGTTAAAGTATCGACCGTAAATCAACTTTACAGACAACCATTTTTTTTTACGAAAATCACACTTTTCTTACAAAAAAATACACATTAGAATCTCCAAGTAAAAATATCCTTTAAAGGTAAAGAAACTTCACATTAGTAAATTTTTATACACACATTTTATACGAAAAAGTATTAACAACTATACTTATGGTATTTTCTGATGCGGTCTTGATGAGTTTTCAAAACTTTTTTACCACGCTTTTATTAGCTTGGGTTGTATGTATGTATGTATGTATATATGTATGTATGTATATATGTATGTATGTATATATGTATGTATGTAAGTATGTAATGGAATCTTTGAGCATAATTTTCACCAATTTCCAGAAGTTTGATTAATTTGAAACTTTGCACACGTATCAAGGACCGATGACAATGCAATAATTCAATAACAGTTTCCCAATATCCGTATTAGGATCACCACGATTAATAAATTCTTTCGTGGATCCTCTGTAATAAGTAAGAGAGATAAAGCTAGCGCGCGATCTGCGCATGCCTGCAGTTTCGGAATTACTCCTTCACTCGGGCACTAGGCACAGCACAACGGAGGCAGAAACTTTGTCAGGCGGGTTGCATTTTTACCTTGTTTATTCCTTACTAGCTGTTTCCCTCCCGCTTCGCGTGGTGTAAGTTCGTGGCTTCGCTCCGCGCAGAATAGTTGTTCTTTTATTATTTATATAAATAATGGAAGTAAATAACATGTCTAAAATAAAAGTAGCAAAATCGAATTAAAAAATAAAAAATAAATTACAGTTAAAAAAAAAAAACTAAAAAACCACGCTTTTGTAGCTAATCGAACTAAAAAGTAGAAAATAATTTTTAATTACAAAGAATTTATATTACAGTAGTAGAAGATCAAACAATCAACCAATTAATAACTTCAAAATAAAATTATAATAAAATTTAAGTTATTAAGAGAATAATTCCATTCGGAGTAAAAAGTGTGGGGTGCTTAATATACTCGTATTAAATGTAACAATTATTCTAGTTGCAACTGTCAAAATATAGTAAAATGCACCCCACGTTAATAATTATGTTTATATATATATAATATTGTTTTATAATAATTGTGTTTACTCGCAAACGAAAAAAAAACTTCAATTACATTGACAAGTAATACAACGAAGGTAGACGAAAAACTAGTAAATATGCATTATTAGAGATAACTTAAAAAGTACTCGTGAGATCTTGATTGAACGTCAATGAGACCAAAAGACAAGCACCAGCTATTTATTAACAAGTACAAAAAAAAAAATCTAACCACTACTTCGAAGATTTATAAAACATGACTAGGTTTCACATGAAATATTTGTTTTACCTTGTCTGCAGTTCATATTATACATACTAGCTGTGCCCGCGATCGCGTGGAGCTTAAAAAAATATTGTTCAGTTCGCAGAACTACAAAATAAATAAATTTCTAAAATAAAAGTAGCTAAAGTTACTCTTTATTACATCAGCTATCTGCCAGTGAAAGTCCCGTCAAAATCGGTCCAGCCATTTCAGAGATTAGCCGGAACAAACAGACAGACAGACTGACAAAAATTGTAAAAAATGTTATTTTGTACCGTGTATACATCCATATGCATTGAGTAAAAAGCGGTTATTTTAATATTACAAGCAGACACTCCAATTTTATTTAATTATATAGATATATTTTTGATTATGTCATGATAAATGTCAAAGTCTTTGACATTATGGGTTACTGCTTCGCACATATATTGTCATACATACATTTCATTATAGATCGTTTTATATTAATGCCATTTACGCAATCAACGTCCCAAAAACATAAATAGGCCATGTCGATTATTTATTTACCCCATTTCGGAAAATCACGAAAGACGTATTTGGTTATTTATGTTTGAGAGTACTCCTACGAAGTTTCGAATCAAAATGTCTATTTAACATTTTTTCGCCATACAAATTTTGAAACATCATTTTACCCCTTTAAGGGTTGAATTTCGAAATATTATTCCTTATTCCTTGCATACATCATAAATGGAAACTTTGCCAAATTTCAGCTTTTTAGGTACAAGGGCTGGGCGTTGATGAGGACTTGTCTTTTTATATATAAAGATTATTGTTTTATTTGACTCCAGAGATGGGATAGATCTGTTACTAAAGTGATCGTAGACGAGCTTCACAGTCCAATACCTGCTTGTAAGACAAAATGAAGGAGCGCCTTTTAAATAAATATAGCAAACGTAAAATCTGTGACGAAACAAAATATTGTAGCGAATTTTTTGTAGGCGTCGTCAACCATTTGTATTAAAGTATTTTATTTTATTTTATTCTTCATTTTATATAACTAGGTCATAGTAGGGAACATATCCACCAACTTGCAGTGGAGTAGCGTGGTGAATTAAGCTCCAATCCTTGTCCCAAGTGAGAGAGAGAACGAAAGAGGTCTGTGCCCAGCTGTGGGATGATACAGACTGAATGAGATCGGCAAAAAAAAAAAACGTACGACTTACATGATGGTCTTACCGTAGCTTATAGACGTCTGTAACACCAGAAGCATAGCAAGCGCGTTATCCGACCCTATCCCCTACTCCCCCTACGAGCTCTGGCCACTTTACTCACCAACAGGAATAGAACACTGCTTGAAAACAGTATTATTTAGCTATGATCTTCTGTAAGGTCGAGGTCGAGGAAAGCTCAAGTCCGATCGTGCATGGAATATGCAGTCACTTGTGGGATGGCTCAGCTAAATATCAACTCGCCACACTGGACTCAGTGGAACCCAGAGCCAAGCGGCTAATCGGTAACGCCAGATTGGTGGAGTCTCTTCACACTCTGGCTCACCGAAAAAAAGTTGCCAGTCTAACGGTCTTTTACAGATTATACTTTGGAGAGTGTGCCCTGCAGCTGCACGAGCTCATACCCATCTCCTTTCTTCCACCGGACTTCTTGACGTACTGCAGGCTATCATCCCTACCCGATTAATATACTCTTCATACGTACAAAGTGCTTCGAATCATCCTTTTTAATGCGCACGGCCAAGGAGTGGAATTCCCTGCCGGCGACTGTATTTCCGAGTTCATACAACCCGAACATGCTTAAAGCGCGAGTGAACAGGCTTCTTCTGGGCGAGCTCGCTCCATCTTCGACTTCGTTTCTGCTCTAAAGCTAGACTGGGGGGAGCCCATTATATAATAACAAAAGGTGTACTACCCCAGTCGGGCTACCTCATATTTTTATTAGGAAGTTTCCTGATGTGCTACCTCAGTTAAAAATGTTTTTTTAAATTTTGGGGTTTGTGAGGAACAGGGTGTAAAGCTCGTCATCCACCATTGAAAAGGGTCCCACTGCCCCACGGTTGTTGTTGGGTTCTTGTATATATTTTATTCAATTGCTCGGATAACTTAATATCGTGACCCCAAACAAACTCATTGGCCCATATTTTCTGCCTAACAATTTGAACGGGGAAAACTATGAATTTTTTTTAAGATATCATTTATTAGATATTTTAGAAGATGTTTCTTTAAGATACATACAAGAGATGATATTTATGCACGACGGCTGTCCCGCTCACTTTAGCCGATCAGTGAGAGAATGGTTAGATCTGAAATTTCCCGATCGCTGGATCGGCCGAGGGGGCCCTATACCATGCCCAGCGAGTCCAGACCTCACTCCTATGGATTATTACGTTTGGGGTCACACGAAGAATATAGTGTATGATGTGTCACCTGTTTCGAAGACTGAAATATTGAAAATTCACATTATTAATGCTGCTGAACAAATCAGGCAAACTTTACGAACAAGTGTCTTAAAAAGCACTTTAAGGAAAAGAAAGCGCCTTTGTATTCGTAATGAAGGGTTCCACATTGAAAATGAATTGAAATAACATCATGTAAGTCTTCTTCTTCGTCGTTTCCTCATTGCTGAGGATCGTAACCACATATGATCTTCCACTGAACCGGGTCATGTAAATAAAGATAGTTAAAAAATTATAAAATTGATTTTTTATTTATTTTTCTTTGCTTGCAATTTATTTAATTTTGAGACTTTAGTTTTGAGTTTGACTATGGTTATTGTAGCTCGTTGGATAGCTTCGGATGTGAAGATATTTTTAAAATAATACGCAGATACACGTTGATAGATTTTTTTTTCAGTACGTCATATGTTTGTAAAACAAAGACATTAATTATTTTCCTCTTTTTAACTTTGGTGAGTCAAGGGTTGAAAATTCAATAAGTTATCGTTATGTTTGTTGTTTTTTATTATTATTTAGAATATTGTTTATCATTCTATGAAGTTTTTACGAATATTCGTCAATTAATTTATTTTAAATGCTCTTTAAAGTGATAGATTCGGGGGTTTTTCACCAATAATCGAATCTAAATATGATATTTAAAAAAATGTTTAGAATTTCCTAATGTGTGGGTAACACAAAAATAAAATCGTACAAATCAATAATAATAAAATTAAAAAAAAAAAATCTAAAATAGGTGAACATGGATTTTTATTAAATATTTTTCTGTAATTACCCATACCTATACATTCCTGACAACCCCTTAAAGTGATCGTGACATATTACAAGTAATCCTGTATAACAACGATTCTATACATTGATGGTAATCTCTACACTGACGCAAAAATCATTTATCTGTGCTTGATCCTGTCCGTATCGTTGCCGTGTATAATACAACCGAATGAGTGTTAATTTGTAATGGATACATATATCAAAAAATGGCTACCAGAATGGCTTACTTCACTGATCAACTTGAAGACGACGTCCTAATTTACTACGATTTAATTGGTCAGGGAGCAATAGCCAAGCTAAGTGAAATTATAGACTAACTTAACTCTTAATACGAATCTTATACAAATAAATATAATTAGAGTGTCTGTTTGTAATATTAAAATAACCGCTTTTTACTAAATGCATATGGATACACGACACATATATCAAAATAACATTTTTTTACAATTTTTGTCTGTCTGTCTGTTTGTTGCGGCTAGACTCCAAAACAGCTGGACTGATTTTGACGGGACTTTCACTGACAGATAGCTGATATAGTAAAGAGTAACTTAGGCTACTTTTATTTTAGAAATTTATTTATTTTATAACTCTGTGAACTGAACAATAACTTTTTGTTAAAGTCCACGCGGACGAAGTTGCGCGCACAGCTAGTAAGCTATAAACTAAAATATAGCTGTAGGTATGGAGTTTACACTTTGTACTGAAAATAAAAGTACTGTACGCTAAAATGTGATTTTATAAATCGAAATCCTTTTTTAATCATACAATATCATATATTTTGTGATAAGACTGCTTTTGTATGGTCATTAAGCTACAATCAATCACATTATCTAGATGTTATCTTATAACGTCATCATCTGGGATTGGATTACAAATATTTTTTTGGGTGTTATTAATAACAATTTTGTTGGTAGGCAATAATTTCTTATCATAATAAAAAATATCGCCTGCCAGTCATCGTGAACATTTAATATTTATAAAAATATAAAGGCTTTTACGTAAGATTTTTACTTTAGCCAAAGCAATATTTTTGAAAGTGCCAATTGCTTTATTTGTAAGTTTAAATGTCGATGCAAATCTGATAAAATATACCGGAACAGTTGTGGTTACACTTATATCAGTGTATATTAGCTTTTCAAACATTAGCACATTAACCATTAAAATAAAAAACGATAAAAAAAACGATACGATTGGTTAACCAGGATAAACATTAACAATTAATTAATAAGGATTAACATTAATAAAAAGATTTGTTATATTTACAAGTAAAAAAAGTGGTATTATTTATTTTATTTCATGTTTTAAGGCTTTCTACCAGTATTAGGACTAGGGTTGCGATAACATCTTAAGAGCAAGTGCATATCATAAAACGTCATATGATGGTAGGAAAAGTACTCTGGGTTTTGATAATACGAGCATTTGTTAGCTCCTCGACCGAGGACCTGAAATAGAGTTGACATTACATTTTTACAGCACGTCCTAATTATGAGAGAAACAATGGTAAAATAAATGTATTCTTGTGAGAGACGTTCAGTAAAAAAAAAGAAAATTGACGGTACAGGTGTTATAAATCATTCTATAGTGTTAGCATGTTATGAATCTATAATAAAAAAGCGTATTAAAGAAAAAATTATACTTCTCCAGCAGTGCATCTGAAGATACCCGTTGGTATATTCGGTATGGTTTCAAAATGCGGTGTAGCACTATCACATGGTAAATTATGTCCATATTTTCTGCACTAAAAATTAACATAAAGATTATTATTTCTTAAACCCATCATACCAAGATACCTTAAAATAGGCAGGGAATATCTCATGAACGCTTTCATAAAGCAGGACTTTCTGAAGGAATATAGTGCGTCTTTCTAGAGATTAATTAATTCACTCAGCCTTTCACCTGCCATTGACAGGTCTTCCTTAATAAAGAAGAATGGTCATAGGGTAATTCTAGAGAAGTGATCTAATGCTATTTATAAGAAATACTAAATTTACTATAGGTATTTTTTGTACTGTAACTGTTCGCTAAAGCTTGTAAATATGTCTTCTATTGCTGGGTAAAGGCTTCTTCTCCTATGATGAACATTGTATTGGAACTTAATCTAGTACGCTACATAAGTGCGATTTATTAGTTGGGCACATTGTACTAGAAATTAATTTATTGATGTTGAGTGCTTAAAAGCTTAATAATAAAAACGACCATCTAGTTTAGAAGTGCGCAAACCCGCAGCACCGTGGTAGGTGAAGCTGAAATCCCTCTCCGACATGGAAAATGTGTTTCTTGAAGAACTTAAAAGTATTACAATTAGTTCAGTAATTTTGAAAATGCACGAGTAGGTAGGTACTTTTGATTTAAATTTTTATCGAATATTAAATTTTTATGATAATTATAAAAATAATTAAATAAAGGTTCTAAAAAAATATTTAATAATTAAAATAATGAAGTAGTAATAAAAATATACATTAAAGGAAAATAACTTGATAAAACTCTTTTAGAGCAACTAATTCAATAAAATTGATAGTCACATAAGTTTGGATGGTTCCTTACATCGTACATTGTTGGCGTAGATGGGTCACACTCGCATGGATATGACCGACACACATCGCATGTTTTAGGATTAATATTTTTTGAGTTTGAATTTAAACTGTCAGTTTTGCTTGCATCACTTCCGTGGCTTCCACTTTCATATCGATTGAAATATTTTACCGTATCTCGGTATTTAGGGAGAATTGAAAACCAGGATCGAAATAATATCATATTTTTGTATAAAAATGTATTAATCAGAAAATAAAATACATAAGCTAAATTAAAAATTGACAGAGTATGTCAAAATCTGATATGACAATTATCTTAAATAAATAATGTTCTACAGATCTCTCCTCATCTACAATACAGAATTCGAAAAATATCTTACAATTAGTATGGCAACAACTGAAATATTCGAGTTAAGTGGAGGGTTCTAAGTTAATTCGACCATATGTTTGTCTGCTTACTGCTTGAAAATTGTATTTTATCAAATAATTTCTGATGTACAAATAGGGCTGCCATAAATATATTTAAAAAAAGTAAAAAATAAATATTAAAATTGTTTTATATCAAAGTACCTGTGACCTGTTACACGTTTTACATTTTATAGATTTACAAATCTATGTCATATTATTAATTGAGGACCTTGCATCAGAAGTCTAAATTTCTACGCCTTTGGGAAATAAATAAAAATCACTTTAAAAATTCAAAAGTAACACTGTCTCAAATTTTTTATGCAATAATAAAATGTTAGAATCGTTACGCTTTTTAATTATTTTTTTAAGATACGTCAGTCAGTAAGTTTTATAATTACTATCTACGAATTTTCAAAGTTTGGATTTGCCCCCTTTTGCGTCAAAATATCGAAAATGTGCTACTTTTTTCGATGGTTAATAAAACATATATACCGTACTAGTAATTTACTATTTTAAATATCAATCAGTACAGAAATTTAATGAGTTTATATTTATAGAAAACCAAAATAAACAAGTCCTTAACAAAAATTATTACAAAAGGTTCAGCCTGGCCATCATCGCCTTCAATAGAAATGTCATCATTCGGCCCAACGGTTTTGCTTTTAAGAACCTTGTAAAAATACAATTTATCTGATGTAACCTTGTTCTTCACTAATTTCATCACATTCTCGTATTTTACCTTTTTCAATAGCAACATTTTGGTTATACACCAGTTCCTGAGGTAGATAGATAGGTTGACGACATAAATGTTCCTCATTATGGATAGTACTTCAATAACGGCATTCCATCCTTACTATATTCAAAAATGCGTAATTGAGATATTTTAAAACAATTCTTCTCTGTATTTGTCATGACTTTTTTGAAAAAACCTTCGTAAAGTTTACTGAAGTTTTACTTCTACTCTAGTGGAACTCACGTCGTGGAAAACTTATGAGGGTCAACTTTGGAAATTTATTCTTTTGTAACACGATTTAGTCTCTTTTGAGATACATTCCACGCTGAGCTGCATAAGGTGCAGTGACTTTAGGGTCACGTTATTCTTTAGCAATATTATCTATACGTTTTTTTGATACACCATGAATAGATGGCTAGCTTTTTCTGCAAACCTGGACATTTCTAGTCCCTAATTTAATATATTATTTGTGCAAACATTTCTTCCATGTACCAGTTTTCGTTCTCTCTTTTAATTTTTTCAGTTTTGATTAAACCGCCTTAAGATACTAAATTAATTTTCTCTCTTCCTACTCAACGTAAACTTCCAAAAAATATTCTATTCCATTCTAAACGGCATCTTCTACTAAATCATACATCCTCCATTTTCTGTAATAGACGTTTGGGAAGTATTGGAGATTGCAGTGCGGGTCTTTTATTATTGCACACAATTATGTTCAGATTGAACCGGACAGGGGTATTGCTATTGTTTTTAATAGTAGGGGTATTTGACACACATATTGGACACGTCCAAGTAATCAAGCTCGCAAAACAAGTTCAAGGCTAGACATTTGTAATGAAAAGTCTTTTTTGTTGCTATCGCATTGAATAAACTTCTTTTTTGACCCAGGGGAAATCCGTAACAGATACCCACGGCCCGGGGGAGCCGCAAGTTGTGCCCATTCACAATGACTAAAACCCCTGGGATGTTCCCCCTCTCGCCTGGGACGGGACCACGGGGACACTGAGCACTAATTGAAGAAACTCCTCACTTTGGTCAGTCAACTAACAACCTCATTGCATTATTATTCTAAATATTAGTCAATAATTAATATTGCACGGTAATAAATGCGTACATATGTATCCGAGTAAAACAGTAGCACAATCCTGCCGCAGTTGCACGCTAATAAATTGCTCCCAGTTTGAAGACCTGTCAAGCGACACGTTGCTTATGCGCTATGTTCAAACGGCTGATATAAAATTTTAAGGCTTTCGTATGGTATATCCAAACAAATATGTGTTACGATTTACAGTTTTTTGCTGAAATAAGCCCTGATTTGAACACTAAGGATCTTGACTTCGTCAGTCAGCCTCGTAGATTTAAATGCTTAAACCACACGAGTTCTGCTTGTTAACTTCACAAAAACTGATTTTATAATTTTTACCCGGAGCAATTGACCAACCTAACTAGTTAACAATCTATTCCTAATGAAATGTTTGCAAATAGTTATTTGTTTTGCATTATAATTAAATAAACCTTAATTTTCGTTAACATTTTTTTAAATATTATAACAATAAAAATACAGGCATACCTAGTAATTTTCCATGCAGTACTTGTTTAAGGTGTAATTATGTGGTTTATATAATTATGTATACAAATACTTTTATAATGCTGTAAAATGCTTTTTAGTGAAATAAAAATGTTATCAACGGCCTAAAAATAGTATTTGTCACGTTTTGTTTGTAGAAAGAAAAGTACTGTCTAGTTGCGCTTTATTCCTAAATGTTATTATAATAAAGTATATATTCCAGTAAACACTACAAAATTCATTGTTATTTGTATGTATTAAGGTTCGCTAGTTGTAGAAAAGCTTCAACTCAAGTTATAGCGAAAAGTAAAAGTCATACGTACTTGGTAATTATTTATTTATTATTTTGTTGCAAATTATGTCTTAACCCGAAAGATAATTAGCATAGTTTCATCACTAATACAGGTAATCCTGCAGCCGCTGTAGTTGTGCCCAAAGAGTTCTCTTCACGGGTACAGCAACCTGTATAAAATTTATTTTATAGAATTTAGTATTACTATGTTTTGGTCGTTCCCGCCTTGATACGACCTGCCTGGTATTTTGGAGCTGCCGTTGCCAGTTATTAAATATCGATCAGGCTTATTGATAGGTATTTCAAAACAATCTGCTTTACATGGTAAGTCCCATAAGCAAGGCGACGGCGGCTTCCAGTGAACACAGCCCGGTCTATTACATGGCTCTTTGGAAATATCTTTCTTTTGTTGTTGAGTATATGATTTTTGATAACCCTGAGTAGACAATTCTTTGTTTTGTATGCGCTTGATAATCGTTTTCATTGATTTTTCGTCAATAAAATAAAGTGGGCTTTTAGTCGAAAAGTCTTTACAGCAATTATTATTTATTTGGTTGGAATAAGATAAAGGAAACTTACAACATTCTTTAGGTTTATTTGATGATACATCAGACGTCAACCCTTTAAGTTCACAAACTATAAACCTTTTGCCGCTACTCTGATGAAATTCTGAAGAATTTCCTGAAGAATTTCCTGAAGTGCCCCCTTGAGCACGGAGATGGTCAGCAAGAGGTGCAGGATCAGCAAGTCCTCGTGCACGTGCCAGTTGGCTTGGTGCGCATAAAGGATCTGGTAAAACTAAACACGTGGGTTCTCCACCACAACCGGTCCTGCGACAGTCGTGTTGGAGACCATTCCTCTTTATACAATGACAGCTATAATACATAATTCCTCCACGGAGTTCGCGGCTCTTTGTCCTCTTAAGCTGATTTTCTTTTGATCCTTTTTTTTCTGCATCATCATCCTCGGCTTTTGGAACTCCTTCCGTAGTTCTACTTTTCTGCAAAGTTCGTTATAATTAGTTTCATAAAAATTTTCCATGCCCGCCGTGAAAAAAATGTATATTACCCCATAACTGGTTATTCAACGACACAACGTCACCATTGAGAAATAAGGTCAAAATCACTGAAGCGTGTCACGTAGGTCTTCCCAGGAGGTGGACGGCGTACACACGGCGGACAGGGTGGTGGACACGGCTTTGGACAGCAAGGGCCCGCCCGACATAAATATCGGATCGACCCCTGCTGAAAGAACTGACAGTCCTGCAGTCCGTTACGCTTAAATGCCGACCGAGGCAAACACTGCAACTAATAATAATAATCTACTTTTAAATACCTACTATTTTAAACTTATATTAAAACTTCATAAAAATATTTTAATGTGAAAACGTACCGGTGGACCACAGTCTTCATATTTGTAACAAACCATGGGACCACAAGGAGAACACCTAGAAATATTAGAATGATAAAAATACGACCGTCTATTAAAATCTTAACATGAGTAATAAGATCTGAACTTACATGATTAAACTTTAAGCTCGGTGGTGTTGCAAAGAGAGTATAAAAAGTATTTTACTTATTTTTATGACTTTAATAAACAAAATGTTTTATATTCACTTGGAAATTTTTAAATATTTTTAAAATTTACTTGATAATTTTCTGTTCTGTTTACTAAATAGGTCTATTCATGGCGATATACAATAATTTTCTGATTCTCTATTCTGATTTTAAATCGGTAAGTGAAATCATATAAATTCCATGCTATTATTTCTCTACAAAAATGCCTGTAATATTTCTCCAAAAAGTTTTTAGTTCCAAATAATATTTTTTATGATTTGTCCAATTTTTTCAATTCATTTCTTTATTTAGTTTGATCTAGATTTTTTACAAATACTGCTCAATGCCTCTGCGTGTGGATTTTCACAGTGCTTGATACAGGCTTCGATTGCTGGACCGCATAATGGTGTTGGAAAAACCTGACATAATGGCGAAGTCTGGCAACCACTTCTTCTGCAATCGTACTGCAATCCGTTTCTACGGAGACAATAGCAGTCTGTGTAAAGTATGCCGCCACGTAATTCACGGCTTTGGCAATTTCTTAAAGGGGCGCAAGGCTTACATCGAACCATTTTAATAATAAATAGTAGTATTTATTAAATTTAATATTACTAAATATGATGAAATTAAGTACTTGTTAATTTTTTGACGAAAAACTTTATTTAATTTTATCCACCTAAAATTTTCACATATTTTCAGTGAAACACTTTTATAAATGTAATAATCGTAAATCGAGAGGGTATCGATTGTTTATATTTAATTGTGTTTATTAAAAATATATTAATCTAGGAGGCCCCAAAACCTTATGTTATATATCACCAGTATTATTTTATTTGATATTTCTTTAGTTCCAACATTTAAATATAACAATATATCTAATAATTGTGTTCGCTCACAAACGAAAAAAACTGACTTAAATTACATCGACATGTTCTCCTTGCATTAAAACAATATTCATAAAAATCGGTAAACCCGGTGAATAGTTATGCAGTATTACAACATAGGTCGACGAAAAAATAGTTAAATAAATACGTATTATTTGATATAACTTGAAATGTACTCGCACCACCTTTCGATTAACAAAAAATCATCGAAATCGGTTTACCCAGTCAAAAGTTCTCAGGTAACATACATCAAAAAATACAGTTGAATTCCCCCTCCTTTTTTGGAAGTCGGTAAATGTCACATACATACACAGAATATTCTCAGCTTCATTAAAGTTGGTTGAGACTATTTATAAGTTTATTTCTAATGTAGTTTTTTTTTCTTATCTAACTATAGATTTAAGTAAAATGGAAGTTATGTTTCTCAGTCGTCGTCGAACAAACATAAAATAAATAAATAAATAAATAAGCCTTTTATTTCTCATTTCATTTAGCATACATTGTCGTTGACAAAGTATGTTATCATATAATTTATTTCATTATAATTTCATTTAAGCGAATTCACTAAAAAATAATCTCTATAAATTAAATTACAATCATATTTGCAATAAAATTTTTAAATTTTTTAAAATTAATTTTAAATAGTTACATTCAATATTGCATTCTTATAAAATATTGGAATAACGAGAAGTACTTACATTGATTGATAATTTCAAAATATGAATAGAAAACATTTAAAAAGTCGACATACATTCAAGTACATAATTATGTATTTTATATGATCTTTGATTTCTTTTATAATATGTAAGCTTTTACTTGTGTTAAATAAATAAATAAATCGAAGTACTCATCATAATACTAATACTATATAAGTACTAAAGTACTGCGTAGATAGGACTAAATAAAATATTGATGTATGTCGGGTAGTTTCGAATAACTTTGTAACGTTAGGACGTCTGACACCTCAGTCCTCCCGTGACCATGGTTGCTGTAAAGTATCCGAAACGTCGGGAATCAAAAGTTAATAATAAACCGCGATAAAATCCGAAAAAAGTTGTTTCATTAAATAAATCAAAGTAAATAAACTATTTCTTTTTTACACAATACACACACGGCCGTCTGTTCCTAAAGTAAGCAACTTAATGCTTGTGTTATAGGTAACAGCTGACTGGTATAGCTACATTTTTTTTTCGATAAACATACTTATAAATAATACGTATATATATATATTTATATTATAGTCAGACTCGGGATGGGAATCGAACCCACAACCCTCGAAACAGAAAGCAGGGTCACTACAAACTGTGCCAACGGGATAGTCTAACATATTATCGGTAACTAACAAAATTTAGGTACTAAATAGTACATGGGCCTCGCGGTTTTACCCGCGTTGATATGAGGGAAAAATTGCCTCCCTTCTTCTTAACGCATACCTAACCTTCCTTTTTAAATAGTTTGAATTTTTTAGTTGTCTATGCCAGTATAGCAAGCATTTATCCATGAAATGATATTATATAATTTATATGGAGTAATTGTGAGGTTCTTTTAAAAAGGGAGGCAAACGTAGGCAACATTAGCGTGTTAATTTTACGAAATATGTTGAGAAAGTTTTTTTAAATCAACATTTTTTGTCAATTTGGACGCCTTGTGTACTACCGTATTTACTTAATATAAAACAGGCAGACTAGTATCTACTACTGGCAGTTCGGAAACTAAATTGAAAAAACAAAAGAAATTGAAAGTCGAATTTTATTTCAAGAAAGTTCTTTTTACGAAACCTAGCAGAAGTGATTTATAAGAGAAGAATTATTCAGATGGTCAGTTCAATCAAATCGTTCGAGTAGTACGCACAGAAAAAGCTTAAAATAAAAAAAATTATGAAATCCTTTTAATAGTCTATTGAATACAACAAATATTGCATTTGCTTTTGAAGTTCTTTCTTATAGTTTTTTAGTGCTATCAAACCAAAAATAATGTAAGTTGGTCCATATTATCATAACTATCTCTCTGCAGTATCTTTCGTCTTCACTGTTTTATTGATTGTGCATTTAACATAACATTCCACGGTCTCTAATTCTTCATAACTAATCGATCATTTTTATGTTGTTACGAGTAATAGTAAACATTTTGTAACCTTTGATAGGTGATTATTTGCCTCATAAAGTGTATGTAACAGTGATACTTATGTTGTTATACGTTTATTGTACGTTTCGTTAAATAAAATAAAAAAACATTATCAAGCATTCGCTAATAATAAAGCAAGCTTAACTTATAAGTAATCCAAGCTTTCAGATCGGTCGTCATTAGATTGCCAAGTGAAATGCTTTAATTTAATTAATATTTACAGGTGCCCTGGACCCTGTGCTAGTTGCTGCGGACCACCCAGCTGTGGCCCTTGCTGTCCGAGCATCACTATATACACGTGCTGTACGAAGATTTGCTAGTGTTGTGGAAGTCTGCGGCAGTTATTTAATATTACCGGTCATGTGTATTACGTGGAAATAAAATATTAAATCAACTTATTGTTTTGATTATTCTTTAAATGAAATTGGTCCTTGACAGGTTCAAAATAGAAATGATTGTAGACATTTAAAAATTAAGGGGAAATGGTTAGAGTAAGCACGAATTATGAGTTTGACGTTATGCTGACCGATTACTGTTTAGGTCTTGAGCTTGTAGTGTGAATGAACGTAATCTACCTATAAGCTATGACAGATTACTATTTAGGTCACCAATCCTATACTAAGAGTCGTAAAAATGAAAAAAAAGTACTCCCAAGAATAAGTTAGTCTTCGTCAGTCACTTGTGTATTGGTGTGGTAAGTACTGATATGTGCTATCGCATGATTTTTGATTTTTCGGTCGTGATATTCTTATATTACTTATATTTAGACAGTAAGTTGTTATGTAGTTATATATTAAATTTTATCAGAAAGATAAATATTGGATTTTCAATCAAAATTTAATAAGTGTCAATGTATTTGAATATTAAGATAAATCTTTAGATACATAAATCAAGTTTGATGGTATAGGTAGCTTAAAGTTCAGTTTTTAATCTAAAAATATCTGGTATTAAACTGTAATTATTTATTTTTTAATAATTTTAAATTCATCTTCGTTCGAGAGTTACCTCGTCCAAAATCGAGTAAAAACCGCCGTACTTCTTGCTTACTTTCTGTACCCCTTTTATAGATAAATTATTACTATATTACCGATTTACCGATGATCAATTCTTAAATGAAAATAGCAGGCACCGACCGCAATTGAGCGGTCCTGCCAGGTGTATTATGATATAGGGTTAACTATCATTATCTATATATCTTAATATATATAAATCTCGTGTCACAATGTTTGTCCTCAATGGACTCCTAAACTACTTAACCGATTTTAGTCAAATTTGCACACCGTGTGCAGTTTGATCCAACTTAAAAGATAGGCTATATTTTATTTTGATATATTATGTTATTATTATATTTCAGAAAAAAATAAGGTGATACGAAGTTCGCCAGGTCAGCTAGTTAAACTATATATTAATACGTAAAGAAAAACTTTGTACCCCTTTTTAGGAGTATGAAATTTCGTACACTTATAGTGTATATAGAGGAGGCGTGCAGAATGCTAATTTTTTTTTAATTATGCAAAAAATATATCAAATCAATAAAAAAAATATTACACACACTACCATTTATTTGACACACACACGCATATTACACTCTTTTGAATGTCAAGGTCCGTAGTCAAATTGAAAATTTTAAATAAAAGAGGTCTATATTTTTTTTATTTATTTTTTGAAATTTTTAAATTTTTAATTATGGTCGAATCCACTGGGCGACCCCTAAGTTAATTTATCATTTGTAAATAGTAGTGTTTTACTATTTTGTTAAATATCTAGTATGATATATAGTGAGGGTAATGTGTATCTTGTTTCATAGAACCATTATTTTATTAAAAGATTTATTAGAATAATTTAATTTAATAAACAAGTGCTTTTAACAAAAGTCAAATTAAACATTTATCCATTTAAATTGCAGATTTTCTTTTATATGTTTTGTAGTAATCTACACAGTAGTGTATTTTTTATGCATTAGCCACAATCCAATCGATGAATCTAGGTACACGAGTATAAACAGCTGGATAATGTCGGAAGCCACATACACTACCCCAAGATGAAATACCAACGACATTGCCATTATGAAGTAGAGCACCACCGTAATCGCCTGGGCAAGGATCTTGACCACCTTGCTCAAAATTGCCCGCGCACATTTCATTTTCAGTGACAGAAATGGAAATTATGTTATAGCTATTCCAGCAAATTTCTTGATTCACTGTATGGATTTGGAC
Source organism: Melitaea cinxia (assembly GCF_905220565.1). Lineage (NCBI taxonomy): Eukaryota > Metazoa > Arthropoda > Insecta > Lepidoptera > Nymphalidae > Melitaea > Melitaea cinxia. The sequence goes on along the minus strand of NC_059394.1, from coordinate 9,034,903 downwards.
ATGTTTCAGCTGATTTGAGATGGGGCCATTGTACTGAAACAAAAATTTTAATCACTATAGTTGGACGTCAGTACCAGTATAACAATAAAATGTGTGTGTCAGCTCCGTCACGTGATTGGAGCCGTAATATTCAGAAATTAAAATGTTCTATTGAATGAATGCTGTGTGGCTACGGCATCAAAGAATATAGCCACCCCCTCCCTCCCTGTGAGTGTGGGATACAAATAAATAAAATTTGAGTGTCTGTATGTAATATTAAAATAATCGCTTTTCACTAAATGTATAAGGGTGTAGATACGGTACGTATACCGAAATAACATTTTTTTTTTAATTTTTGTCTGTTTGTTTGTTACGGCTATTCTCTGAAACGGCTGGGCCGATTTTGATGGGACTTTCACTGGCAGATAGCTGATATAGTAATTAATGAAAAAATAAAAAACTTGTGCGGTTCATATTGGTAATATAAATGCTTGTATGAGTATACTATTGTACCTGTATCTTATTCATAACAACTAACTCCAAAACCACTATACAATTTAAAAAATCTTTTCCTGTTTTTTTACATAATAAATACTATTGTATTACAAAACTACAACTTGGCTACCTAAAGTTACATGATTAATTTTAAAATATGTTTATGCTTACAGATGTAGCGCCCCACCCGTAAGTCCAAACGGGTTCATTGTCAGCTACTATATAGTTAGCGCTCGCAAATCTTCCAGGCTGTACATTGTCACCAAAGACTATTGGAGACGATAATCTGAATATACCAACGTTATTTTGGTAGAATATCTGGAAGTCTGGATGATATATCAGATTGGAGACAGTGTAAACAGAACCACCACTGTATACAAATGAGGATCCTATTCTTAGGCGCCAATTTGATGAGGAAGTACCACTGTAAAATTAAATTTGTGAATACGATTAATGGCTTATGAAACATATATTTTTGCTAAAGATTTAAGAAAATATCAAACTCAAAAATTATTAATGTAGCCATATTACTTTGTTCCGTATTTTAAGCGATTTACATGCCTAATCGCTAAAGAGAGTTCTTAATATTCTATTAGGACAATAATAAGTGACAATAAGTCATCCATCTCTGTATAAAAATATATTTATCATGCACACACGGTCGTTTATTCCTCAATATTCGACAAAGCACCACTGTTCGACCTTAAAAAAGTTTACTAAGAAATAAGTGTATTTTCACATTAATTAACGCACTCCACGAACAAATATTATAGACATAGATTATTTATCTATCTATAATTGCGGAAAAAGTTTCCAATATTCGGCTATTATGAATAAAACGGCGTAGTAATGTAAAATATGTTTTAACCTCGAGAGATCTTAACGAAAAACCAATTTTATTAGTGAAATCACTAATAAGGTCAGTAGGACAATATTTCCCATGACTATCATTTTAGTTCATTCAGCCCTGTAAAAATAGGTTGTTTTTTATTTAAATCGTCAAACTGCTTACAATGATTGATGAAAGAGGGAAATACATTGCATTAAGAGGGTAGGTGTGCTACAAACGCTACAATTTTAGTCTGTAGACTTCCGCTAAGAACACGAGAAGTTCGCTACGAAGCAAATATCGTAACGTATTCGAAATCTGTGACAGTCGCAGTTGATATCAAATCTATAACCTCAATAACCGTCCTCTACGCAAGTAAAACTATTTATATAATAAATAGTTCTACTTGCAAACTTTTTATGTAATAGTGACTTTGACGCATGATTTATACCATCCGCCATCTTCTACGTAGATTCTATCTATATTAATAGATATTAGAAAAAAATTATAATCACGTAATATTTGTTTTTCTTACTAAAAACACTGTGCAGCTGTTAGGACAGATCTGTTGTTAAGGATTACACCACCGCAGGCTAATGTAGGCGCTACACTTAGTCGTAAGGCTGCTACTGCAAACGGATAATTCTCTATTGTAGTCACAGAGCCTCCTATGATTCTTTGCTGAGGAGGTTTACCTGAAAATACAAACGAATCCATATTTTAATTACATTATATATATGTCGGAGATTAAAAAGAAGAAGGTATACTTTTCGACTTGAAGGTATATTTCTCTCTCTCATCGTCTCAGAGTACTTAGTCTACTGTGGGCATAAGTGGGTAATGTTGACACAAGTAAACACAATTTATGATATCATCAATTAATCATGAAACAGGATTCACGTAACAGAAAGATAACGCAGCACAGAAGGCGGGATAGTTATTAGTTAAGGGGGCGAAGACTAACTTCTTAGTATTCGATGGTTTCACGGTTCATCGTGCGGGTGCCGAATCCATCGTGTGGCAGAGGGAGTAACTCAGAGCAGTGCCTAGGACTTGCGACCTAGGTGTAGGTTTAAGGAGGCCCCCTTTGAGATGCGCATTAACGCTCACCTTCACTGCTCGAGTTATACGTCCCGCCTAGCCAAGTTAATCGTAATAGATAACAATTAATTCGTTTGCACAAATTAATTATTGAATGAGTCTAGGTTAAGCTACAGTCAGGATACAACAAGTGTATCGTGCCAAGCCAGAGCCAAGACTGCCTTAGCGGCGGTTGCACCGTTCGTTTAGTACACGTCAGAATAACTCGAGTAATATAATAAATGAGGGTAGGTGACTATCGAACGATGTGCTAGGTAGCGCGTCGATCACCCCACTACTCTAACAGCTAATAAATGACAACTGACATTATCTGAATACACCCAAGTCAAACACTTGATGTTCCGTATTCATACTCTGCATACTATACAGGGTTACAGGAAAAGTCGACCTAGATCCGTTAAGGGCGTGTAGTACACACCGTTTCTGAATGATTTCACTATGGAACCCCCCATCCTAAACTTAACCGTTTTCGACATATTCGAGTTTTAATTTTTTTTATGAAAATGCCCAATTTTCAAGCGAGACAACTTAAGATTTATGCAGGTGAGAGTGAGAAAAATAATGTGCAAAAACAAGATCTGAATGGTGAAACTTATGAAAATTTCTTAAGAGGTGACTTAGGTGACCTTCTAGATGATCTCCCATTACAATTACTGCGGGACATGTGCTTTCAACATGATGGCTGCCCTGCTCATTTCAGAAGAAGCGTTAGGGAATGGTTGGACACTAACTATCCTAACAAATGGATTGGACGAGGTGGGCCTTTACCCTGGCCAGCCAGATGTCTCGACCTGACCCCCATGGATTTTTATGTATGGGGGCACATGAAGAGCCTCGTTTACAGTGAGCCCAACCCCATATCGTCAGTGGAAGTTCTCAAAGAAAGGATAATTAATGCTGCTAACGACATAAGAAGAACATTAACCACTGGTGTAGTGAAAAGTGGACTACGTGAAAGAATGAGAAAATGTGTGCGAAATAGAGGTGGACACGTAGAACATGAACTTCAAAAACATTAGGTGAATAAATGTTATTTTGAACTGATTTATTGTTTCATTTAGCTTACTACAATCACCGACGATCTGTAATGATGATGATGCTGAACTTAAGTCAAATTAATTATATTAAATAAGCGCTATTTATTCTGACTGCCATGTAGCCTTAGAAACTAAGTTTCACCTTTGAGGTTAATAAATACCCTAGAGTGTTATGCCTCGTTGGATAGCTGATAAAATGTAGATATTTTTAAGCACATCTGCAGAGCAAGTGCCATAATAATTTTTTGAGATATCCAGAAAAGAAAAATATTTTTTTATAATTTGTACTTATTTTCTTAAGTTTCGATCGTCTACAACGACCTATTTAGTTAACTTACGTGCAATTTTAGTCATTGAAGTCATTAAACATCTCATTCTTCATGTAAAAAACTAAAAAAATAATCATAAGATTCGAAAAAATTCAAAATATTCAATTCAATAGCCGAAAAATTGGGCATTTTCATAAAAAAAATTAAAACTCGAATATGTCGAAAACGGTTAAGTTTAGGATGGGGGGTTCCATAGTGAAATCATTCAGAAATGGTGTGCACTACACGCCCTTAACGGATCTAGGTCGACTTTTCCTGTAACCCTGTATATATATATATATATATATATATATATATATATATATATATGTCTAACGTATGCTTTGGGCCACATTGTGATTTTGTTAATATACTCTTAAGACAAGCCTCATAATTAACATATGTTCATATGTTAACGTATGAACAAATATTTTAGATTATTTAACAATTCATATACTATAAGGATGGTTTGAGGACTCATCAAAATATGGTATACTTTGGGAACTGTCCCTAAAATATACATCTTACATTTTATCAGCAATCATGTACTATAAGTATGGTTTGAGGACTCATCAAAATTTATTTTATTATTTATTTATTTATTTAATTACAATTTGATTCTTTACAAATAAAATTAAAGCTTTTAAATATCACGGTGATCACAGCTGACAAACACATGCTTTTTTATTATTTAGAATTCAAACACAAATTATTTAAACTACTTACACATACATACTTAACTACGTATCGAAGTTTTTTATTGATTGATAATTCCTAGAAATCACAAAATGTATCACAAAGTAATATAAAACATATTCTATTAAAACACATATAAAATAAATCAAAATCAGATGGCCTTTTTATCTATCTAATTTACAACGAAAATCTAACTGAAACCACAGATTTGAAGACAAAATTATTCACCGTATAACAAATATACTTTTTTTCCGAACCTCGTCAATGTTGATGCGAGTCTGATACCAATGCTAGGAATAAAATACCTGTATTACAGGTCATCAGTCTCGCACAATCAAAATATCGCATACAATGCGACTGTCCCCACAATATACTGTAATATGTATATAGGTATATATGAGTATACTTTGGGAACTGTCTCTAAAATATACATCTTATATTTTATCAACATAATCATAATTATCATCATTATAATATAAGAATGGTATGTTACATCAGAACTTTTGACCGGGTGGACTGATTTTTTTTTTTAATAGAAAGGTGGTGTGTATCAATTGGTCCCATTTAAATTTATTTGAGATCCAACAACTACTTTTCGAGTTATATCTAATAATGCGTTTTTACTTGACGCTATTTTCGAAAATCCGCATAACTTTTTACTGGGTGTACCGATTTTGATAACTTTTAATTTAATCATAAGCTGATGTTTATTATGTGGTCACATTTAAATTTTATCGAGATATGATAACTACTTTTTTAGTAATCTTTGATAACGCGTAGTTACTTGACTATTTTTTTGTCGATCTACGTTGTATTACTTGTCGATGTAATTGAAGTTGGTTTTTTTTTTGTTTGCCTACAAACACAATTATTTCACGACACTTCATGTTTTAACTTATTTTTTTTTTAGGTTTGTTAATTTTGACCGAAATAAATTTTTCCAGTTTCATATTATATACTTAGATAATATTTTCCTAAATGTGTAAAACTATTTTGCTTCCGCTTGCCAATTACTGCGATAAATAAAACACGGATTAAATTTTTACATACTTATTTGTGGTGTTATATGTAATTGTATATCTACTTAGACATGAATAACAAAATAGTTGACTTTTGTCTAATAATGCTAAATTTACTATTAGGTATGCTATGTTTAAAAAAAAACAAGAGTAAAATGTGTAAGAATATAAACATACTTAAATTATATTATTTCTACTCTTCTCGCTTTTCTATTTGCGATATCTATACACGGTCACCAACCCGCCTGCCCAGCGTGGTCACTATGGGCAACACACAATGAGCTCGAGCCATTTTTGTCTCGAACTTGTGGAGGCCTATGTCCAGCAGTGGACTGCAATAGGCTGAAATCATGATGATGATGATGATGATGATACAAATAAAAATAAGTGTTGCTTAGCGTTTATTGCTTACGCATTATTTGCTTAGCTCGAGAATGGCTCGACCAATTCGGCTACTTTTTTTTTGTATTATATGTTCCATAAGGTCCACGGAAGGTTTAAATGGTAAAGAAACAAAATTAATTAATTTTTAGTATTAACTTTTGACAGAACGAAGTCTGTCCGGGGACCTAGTAGTTTCGTGTTTGTCTATATGGTCCAATATTTCTTCCTCTATGGATATTGTTGCTAAATTTGTTAATCTTTCCTGGCTTATTGTTGAGTGCAGATAATTTTTTATAAGTTTTAAACGACGTCAATAGGCGACAAGAAACCCGTACCACAAAAATATTAAATAAAATTATTTTAGAAAAATATTTCTAATATCTTACATATCTCAAAACAGAATATCCCATCAACATTCTAGTATAAAAACAAGTCTTTTAGAGCTACACGTACTTAGAAACGAAATAAAAACATGCATTCTTATTTCACGTAAATGATATCCAGAACGCCGAATTCGTCCTATACATATTTATTACGTAAGAATCTAAAGGAAAAATTAATACACGTTTTATTTGTTTTAATTTTTATTTTTATTTTACTTACAAAGGTGCTAATAATTTTTATTTTTGGTAGTATGTACCTACCTACCTAATAAACTTTGGTTTTGAATTATTCATCTTTACATACATAAGATTTGCATTCCAGAGGCCAAAAAAAGAAACAAATAAAGACTATTCACACACTTCAATAAAATAATAATTCAATTACTATTTAACTACAATATTAAAATCATCAATGCAATAACGAGTGTTGTTTACGCAAACAAGTGACGACTAGTCCACAAGCGGGGAGTTCCCCGGGGCCGCAGTACGGGTGGCGTGGGTTCGTTGCCATGGAAATGTAAATTATTATCGTAGGTTTAATTATATAAGTATCCGAGTGAACCTCGGCAATCGAGGGGTTGTCCGCGATTTTTCAAGGTATAATCTAAACTCACTATCACGTACTCTGCATTTGTGTATTGATAAGCCATACCTAATTACTAATGACAGGTCTCATTCGCACACGATATATTAGGATCGATCGCTAGGCGCGCGCGCGGGAAGATGGACGCGCTACGACATACGAACCTTACGGCGGCTCTCGCCCTAGTGACCTACTTTCGGTAGTGAAAAATAAATTATAAAATTTTGATGAAAATTAAAATTTATGTAGAAATACACTTAAATATTCTGATTTGGAATCATATTATCATCATCATCATTTCAGCCTATTACAGTCCACTGCTGGACATAGGCCTCCACAAGTTCACGCCAAAAATGTGTAAACTCATGTGTGTTGCCAATAGTCACCACGCTGAGCAGGCGGGTTGGTGATCAACCCGCCTGCCCAGTGTGCGTGTGAGTTCAAATATTTTTATTTTCAAAGCGTCGTCGCGTCGGTGGACTTCTAAGTGAGAAAAACAGGTGTAATCGCAGATTGCAACAAAAGAATTTATAAAGAAATGTGTACATAATAAGACCGTGCAAACTATTTTTTCCAAATGTCACTTTTACTTACTCTGAAGCTGAAACCGCGTTTGTAAAATATTTGTTATTTTTTTTTTTATGAAATCTTAAATTTTTACAATATTTTATATTAAAAGTCGATTTTACACTAATGTAATATATTAAAACATATTCATGGTTCAACAGTTTTGTATTTAAACAGTCATGATTTTCTTATGGTAGACAAATTAATTTTGTTTCAGGAAAAAGGTTATATGTATGCTATGTAATGTTTGTTAGGGGAACGCTGAATTTGTGACTTAGCGTGACAAAGAGGGAGCGAGGGGTCTCAAATTAATGATAAAAATTTGCCTGATATATTTTATGTTAAAATGAATAAAATAAAATAAATTAATATTAAGATATGGCATCCTAATATTTTATAAAACTAACAAGAAGATACCACCTACTCGTTGTTACTGATTTTGTCGAAATTTATATTTCTCTAGTGTCCTGTGCCGGCTTTGTACGGGTGACTACTTACCTAGTACAATTATAATTATTATCTCAGCAACAGCGGGGGGCGCGGAGCGAAGGTCACATCGAGCGGGTGACGTCCTCAGTATCTAACCCGTCATTGAATAATATTTTCGCGCGCATTTTTAAATGCATACCTACTACTAATAGATATTTATCGGTTTCTAAGTGCAATTATATATAATTATAATAGGCAATATTTCTAGTTTTTGAAGACTCCTACTCCCTATGATGATGAAAGCATGGTCATGAAAGTTAAAGGTTTTACGTTACAAGAATGTTTGATCTAGTGTCATTATCCGGGGAGAAAACAGTCGACTACGTTTGTATGGAGAAAGGACCGATAAATTAGATAAATTAGAAACTGTCCCCAAACCATAGGCTAGATATGAAAATGTTTTAAAACCAGACTCCAAAGTATACAAATGTGTAACCATACGTCCGCTCGAAAAACTGTCGGCAAAACATACGTTATGCCTATACTTATGCATATAAGTAACGTAGTGGCACCAATCGTCGACACTTTAAGGAGATAGTGGACTTCTTTATAAAATTAAAGATCATTTAGTCATCTTTAAACCAAAAGTAACGATTGAGTATGGTAAGGTATATTCTTGATATAAGAATAGGATGTAATATTTTTATTAACTATATTCGGATTAGAAAAAAATTCTAAAAATAGAAAAAGTGTATAAATCTCCAATCATCGACACCGAATCTCCAGTAATCGACACCCCAGTAATCGATAGTTACCAATTACCGACTCCCAGTTATCGACTATTACCTATAATGTGTATCTGCCAAATCGCGGCCTCCTTAGTGGGTCGTTAAAATAAAATTAACAGTTTAATAAGTATTCATTTATTGTCCATAGTATAATGTCCATATTTTTAACCGACTTCAAAAAAAGGAGGAGGTTACTCAATTCGACCGTATATTTATTTATTTTTTTATGTATGTTCGGGCGTAACTCCGTCGTTTATGAACCGATTTTGATAATTCTTTTTTTTTTGTTGGAAAGGAGATATCCCTAGTTTGGTGCCATGATAAGGAAAGCAGGATCTGATGATGGGATCCCAGAGAAATCGGGGGAAACTCTCGAAAATCCGCATATTTTTTACTGGGTGTACCGATTTTAATGATTTTTAATTTAATCGAAAGCCGATGTTTATCATGTGGTCACATTTAAATTTCATCGAGATCTGATTACAACTTTTTGAGTAATCTTTGATAATGCGTATTTACTTGACTAATTTTTCGTCTACCTACGTTGTATTACTTGTCGATATAATTGAAGTCGGCTTTTCTTCGTTTGCCTGCAAACACAATTATTCTTTCTGAAGTGTATTAATCATAAAAATACACAGATTACACACTTACAGACTTATGTAAATTATAATAAAAAGGGTCAATATAATTAACAAACAATTATTTATTTATTTTATACTTTATTGTACACCACAAATATATTACAAACAAAGCATAAAGATAGTTACAGACAGTAAAGTACAATGGGCGGACTTATGGCTAATTAGCCATTTCTTCCAGACAACCCATACATAGAAAGGAAACTTATTATCTAAATTGGGTAGGTGGTGTAGATGTATAATAAACTTACATACAAATGTCTACATTCAAATACTTATAATAAAATAAAGAATTTATTATTATCATCAGCACTATCATAAAAAATACATAAATAAATAAAAAGAAGAATAAAAATATAATATAAATATATATTCTATTATAAACTAATAAAGTGTGTAAGCAATGAACGTAAATTGAAGATAACAATTAAGTGAAATGATATAAACACAAATATACATATATTATAAACAAAATGAGAAGAGAAAAAAAGAAAGAAAAGAGATTGCACCATATATACACTAAATCGTCTCCGTCTTAAGATAATAATCCTTAACGTTTTTTTTAAAAGTCAACAGTGATTTGGCCTCCCTTATGGCTAAGGGCAGACTATTCCATAATTTAATAGCCTGAACAGTAAAAGACTGACTAAAGTACTTGGACTTATGTACGGGTAGCTTCAGCATAAGTCTTCGAGATGTTCTTAATTCTGAAGCTTCGCCGAGATATATAAATTTATCTTTTAAATAAGAAGGAGAATTTGGATTAAATAGCACACAGTACAACAGAGAAAGAATATGTAGGTTCCGGCGAAGGCGTATAGGAAGCCACTTGAGCTTGGAACGAAACTCCGAAACATGGTCAAATTTGCGTAGGCAAAATATGAACCGAATGGCAAGATTTTGAAGTCGCTCAAGCCTATTAAGTTGGTCCTCGGTCAAATTAGTGTAGCTCGCATCTGCATAATCTAGAATGGATAAGAGAAGAGAGTTTGCTAACATAATTTTTGTAGGGATTGGCAGAACGGATTTAAGGCGACGTAACGAACTCAGTGTCGCAAAAGTTTTCTTAGTAATTACCTTTAAATGATCCGACCATGACAGCGTCTTGTCTAAGTGAATGCCGAGATCTCTGACAGTGGAGCAGTAAGGCAAGCTAGTATCATTATAGGTAATAGGTGGTAAATTATTTATTTTCGCGATCATGCCAGGACTGCCTATAACAATGACTTCCGACTTGCCAGGGTTGATACTAAGCCCATATCGCTTGCTCCAATCAGAAATTTTTTTAAGGTCCATATTAATTAAGTTGATTGCACTCACAACATCCTCAGGCGTGGAATGGCGATAAATCTGAATGTCGTCTGCATACATGTGGTAGTGAGAAGAAATATAGTGAGTAATTGAATTAATAAAAATTGAAAAAAGCAAAGGAGATAAAACGCCGCCTTGAGGTACCCCAGATTGGACGTCGCACCATAAGGATAAAGCCTCATCAAGACATATGCGTTGACGACGCCCCCTGAGATAACTCAGAAACCAATCTATCACCGATGGAGATATGTTGAAGGATCGCAACACACTCAGTAGGATGTCATAATCAACACAATTGAATGCATTACTGAAATCAAGTAGAGTCAAAATTGTGAGTTGTTTATTGTCCATAGCTAATCGAATATCATCAGTAACTTTGACTAGAGCTGAAACCGTACTATGACCTTTGCGGAAGCCAGATTGGAGAGGACTGAGAAGCAAGTTTTTGTTGAGGAAAAGGTTTAACTGGTGAAAAACTAGCTTTTCGAGAATTTTTGAAAGGAAAGGGAGGATGGAGATTGGTCGGAAGTCACAAAGCTTGGAAGCATTAGCTTTTTTAGGAAGCGGGATAATTTGAGCCTCCTTCCACGCGTCAGGGAATTTACAACTGGTGATAGAATAATTTAGAATGTGAACTAGAACGGGAATAATAATATCTAGGATAGGAATGATCATATTACGGCTTATATAGTCGGTACCAACAGCATTCGAAGCCACGGACAATACGCTCCTTCTAACATCACATTCGGTAAAAGAAGAGAAGGTAAACGGTGAAAAATTAAAAGTTGGAAGCGAAGAAAGAAAATTTAGCGTACGTTGTTTTTCAATATTATCGAGTAAAGTAGAAGAGGAAAAATGTTTATTTAAAAGTTCAATGTCGATATTAATAGAAGTTTTACGAGATGCTTTACCAACTCCAAGTGTTTCGAGAAATTTCCAAGTCTTACCAGGGTCGCCGTTTTTGACTGATTTTTGGATCATCAAAAAGTTTCATCATCATCATTTCAGCCTATTGCAGTCTACTGCTGGGCATATGCCTCCACAAGTTCGCGCCAAAAATGGTATGCGACTGCAATCTTTTCGCCATTTTTTTACAGCTTCTAAGGTTTTTTCTAACTGGTTGGGAGTATAATTTTTTCTCGGAACCATCTGTAAGAACCAATCATCGACACATTATTTCCCAATAATCGACACTTGTCGATTACTGGTCTCTCGACTTTGTTTAGTTTACTTCAAATATCTACCAAATACGCAAAGTAAGAAGAACTATATTCGCTTGTCATATGAAAAATGTTTTCAAAAAATTATTATCGACCCGTGTCGATTATTGCTAAAAGTCAGTTTATGAAAACCAGTGATCGACACCAACATTATACTAATATCAAAATAACCATAAACTTTCGTTAGAACAAAAATCGATCGTATAGTTCTTATAATAACCCGTGAAAAACATAAAATCCAAATATGTTAGACTACATTAGTATAATTAATAAAAAAATGTACTCACTTCCTTAAGGATTTCACTAAAAAATGTTGTAATTTTCACCGGTACTCCAGGCGCAATCAGTTGTCACACCGTCATTTTAAAAAAAAAAGACGGATATCGCTCAAAAGTCACTGGGAGCCAATCAAAAGTGTGCTATCTATGGTACAGTTTTGCTATATTAAGAAATCGTTTTCCTACTCTTATTTTATTGAATCAAAATATAAAGTGTCGGTTATTGGGTCTTGTCGGTCATTGGTGCCACTACGGTATATGGAAATCGCGAATCTCAAACTGTAATAAATTTTCAATGTCCTTGAGCCGAAAACACGAATAGTTGCGAACATACGTCGTTTTAGCTTTGGAGATTTTTTTTACATTTTTAGAGTTAGCTTTCGCTCAGAAAACTATTGGCAACAAGAAAAAAATAATTTGGAAAATCTAAATATGGGCGACTCCTAACGCTAATTTTTTTATACGAAACTTTTTTGCGTTCCTTACTCACACAGTAGCAAGAAGAAGAACATAATACACCGTGAGTGTTTTTAATGCCAACGCGATTGTCGGACGTAATCATATTATTTCTATCTACTCTATCCCTATATGCTTTATCTATTAAATTCTTTTATTGAAAATACATATTGTTTATTTATAAAATATTAGTGGAGTTATGTCTAAGATAAAATCCGTGAACTCATTAAGGGTGGCAATAGAAACTCTATCTTGTTACGTATATTGTTGAGTGCGACTTATAGTATACTTTATATGTGAATAAAAATGTCTCCAAACTATACCTTCCAGGTAGAAGAGATAATTTGAGGACAGTCCGCAAATTATACTTCCCTATAAACTGTCCCCAAACCATACGCTTAATATAAAGATACTTTGAGGACAGTCCTCAAATTATACTTCCCTATAAACTGTCCCCAAACCATACGCTTAATATAAAGATACTTTGAAACCAGTCTCCAAAGTATACAAATGTCCCCACACCATACGTCCGCTCGAAAAACTGTCTGCAAACCATACGTTATGCATATATATATATATATATATATATATATATATATATATATATATATATATATATATATATATATATATATATATATATCTTATAACTACTTAAATATAATGACAAATACTCTGAATTAATTTGATATACTTTTTACGAAAATGCGAGGACGGAGGAGAGTAAAATTTTATACCCTTATAGTTTATATAAAGGAGTGCAGAATGCCATTTTTTTTTTTAATTATGGATAGAAATATAATAAATCAATAATAAAAAGCATTAAATATACACTACCATGTATTTGATATACACACATGCATATTATACTCTTTTTTTTATTATCAAAGTCTGTATTCAAATTGGAAATTAAAAAAAAGTTTTTTTTATTTTCATTATTTTTTGGTTTTCTTTAATTTAAATTTTTAATTATGGTCAAACTTCGACCTCTGGGTGACCACTAGTTTTATCAATTAGACATACAAAAGTTCAATATGTAATATTTAAAAAAATGTAAAACATGTAACTTGTCATAATTTATTAAATTTTATTTGTAGAAATAGAAATTATAATAGCTGAAATAGGTCTAACTCTAAAAATAATATTTAATAATAAATTTATTTTCTCACCCGAAACAGCTGATGTTAAGCACAATGCAACAAGAAAAATTAAGGAACGCATGTTTATTTCAATTGTTCGATTAACCGAAATTAATAAGACAATATGTATATTATCAATGTTGACTTATTTATAGTATTTTATTATCAGATAATCTTAAAGTAATCAGATATTTTTACCTAAATATTAATCAATCAAAAACGATATATTTTTTATCATTTTTTTCATGTTAATAATACGGAAAATTATTATAATATTATTTGAAAAAATCAATCATTTGAATTAATGCTATATATTCTTATTAACAACATGTCATATTATGGAAGTATTAAACAACTTTTGCTTTCAGCAGGGTTGTATTTCTATTGGTTAGTAAGGTGACCCAGAGCTCCTAGAATTTAGAATTTTTAAAATGATTTTTTTTTTTTGGATTGTGTGTAGGGGTCGGCAATGTGCTTACGATGCTTCTGGTGTTGCAGACGTCTATAAACTACGGTAATGTGCGCTTGTCTCACTTGCAAGAAAACATAATTATTGTCTGTAAATTTTTTTGTTTTTATTTTTTTTAATTATAATCTACTTTGTTTTAAATAAATTGTACAATTGTAGGTAAAATTTTCAGTGCAAAAGGGCCTTTTGTACTAAAACATCTGTTATAATACTGTTCTAGCGACATATATTATCAGAAAAAGAATATGAGTACTTAAAAAAAAACAATTTTTATATTTTGTTATGGTAGTCTTCTAAATTTTTTATTAATTTATTTATTGTGGTCCCTTTGTGCCAAGAGCAATTTATTCACACTTTAATAATTTAAAGTTTGAATAAATTGCTCTTGGCACGTTATATTGTAAAAAAATATGTATAAATCAAACTAAATATTTAAACCATCATTATTTTATTAATTCATTATGTATGCTCAAATATATGTTTATGGAAAAAACTTATTCAATATCGGTTTCTTACTTACCATACAGGCATGCATGGTCCGCAGTTAGAACCACATACGGGAACCCCTGGGTAACTGCACCTTTTAGATGAACAAATGCCAGGTTCTGTGCAGCAATAACAGGGACAAGGTTTACAACGATTTGGCCTACAGCAAGGAATTGCTATCGAATTGCACATTTTCTTTGGAGTTGGAACTGGATTTGAAGGCTGTAAGTGGAATATATAAAAAAATGGCTTTCTTCTGAATAATTTCAAATATCACTTATTGATAGATTATTAAAAGTTAAACAATAGTAAATACCTTGTCACATGGCGGGCAAGGAGGCAAGAAAGGTAGGACGGGTGGATGTACGCATGGCGAAGGACAGGGACGAACAGGCGCTGGGCAAAGAGAACATCCTCCGCCTGGACAAACCGAGCACGGACGCAAATCATTATGTGATCCTACACAAAGCTTAGTCGAGAATGGGTAGCAAGCTCCACAAGGCATGCCAGTACACACGCAAGGATCGTAACTGTAAAATGGAGCACTCATCTTATTAATTTTTTTTATTCACTTTTAAAATTTTAACTTATTAAAATACTGTGTAAATGATTTTGATTAAAAAATGACATGATAAAATTATTTTTGTAATTTGTTAAGAATAAAAACGTTTTAGGAAATAATAATTTAAAATAGGTTTTAATACTTTGATATAAATTCAGATCTCAGATTAATAAACAAAAGGTATAAATAACCTTTTGTTTATTAATCTGAGATAAATTTAATGTACCTTAATTTAATGTACATTAATTTGTTCTGAATTAAAACTGTTAAGTAATTAAGTGTATTTGCGACTTAATTTTTTTTATAGAGAGTAGTTTTTATCACAGTGGAATTATCTTTAGTAAAATCTTTTGTTTAAATAAGCATAGTTTTATTTATTTCAACTTATATTTTTAATTATTACGACCTGACACAATTTTTTATTTTCATTGACATCTATCAAAAAATATTCTTCTAAATTTTATATTTAAATTTGATCGCTAGACAGTGTTCTCTATGACACTCCCCCTCACGAAGATCTTGGGGGGTCTGAGTGACCCCTATCATCTTCAGTAGTTTCATTAACCTTGGCTGGGTTAAGGCCTTTGTTAAAAGATCTACTTCCATATTACCTGTGTCCTTATATTGGATCGTTATTAGTTACTTTTGGACACAGTCTCTTATAAAGTGTTCCCTTATTATTATTATTTTATTAAATTGTTGGCTAATTTCTGTGCAGCTAAATTATCATGATAAGTTGGTACAGCTTGTTTAGCCACTCCAATATCTTCCAACAGCTGTTTTAAGTGCAGCGCTTTCTTTTCAGCTTCCGTCATTGCCATATCTTCAGCCTCAGCAGTTGACGATGCCACAACTCGTTGTTTCTTTGTAGCATAACTTACTAGACCACCTCCATACTTAAAGATGTAACCCGTATATGAACGACGGTCAATGGTACATGCTACCCAATCAGCATCAGCCATTCCTATTAATGCACTTCCGGTTTTTTTATATCTGATGCCAATATTCTTCGTGCCTTTTAAATAACGCAAAACCCTTTTTGCAGCTTGCCAATGCGTTTTTCCAAAACAAGTATTATATTGGCTCAAATAACTTATTGTAAACATAATATCTGGTCGCATAGCTATAGCTAGATACATCAAAGAACCAATCAGAGCCTGGTATGGTATGTTCTCTATTTCTTCTTCTTTTTGTGCTCTTTCCAATTTTAAACCCTTTAAACCTATTTCCATCGGCGTTGAAACCGGCTTACATTCGCCCATGTTAATTGTTCTATTAAATTTTCAATATAATTTGTCTGTGATAATCTCATTTCTCCCCCTACATGGGTGAATTGTATGTCAAAGCAATGGTGTAGTGTACCCATATCTCTTAATTGAAAAGCTTTTTCTAATTTCATTTTTACCTCTTTTAACAGATTGTCTGAATTGTATGCCAGTATTAAATCATCCACATAAATCATTGCAAATAGCTTTTTACCTCCTTTATCTAAGATATATAAGCAAGGATCTGCTGCAGAGTTCTTAAATTCGATTTCCATCAATTTATTATGTAACTTCAAGAACCATTGTCGTCCTGCTTGTTTCAACCCATAAATAGCTTTATTTAGTTGACATATCCCATTATTTTTATATCTATTTATGTCTAATATCATTTCTTTTGCTTTTCTTATTAATTCTTTATCTTTTCCGTTTGTCATTATAATTTTTAAGTATTTATACAAATATTTCAATATCATTTTATTATCTATCAAATTTTTGCTTTCGTTTTTGTGTACAATTGTCCAATTATTGTTTTTAAGATGAGATTCAATTTCGTTTATTATTGCACCTTCCCATTCATCACTGTTCTCTGTGATTGCTCAGCATCCATCTCATAATCTTGATGCCATGCTGGTGGTTTTCTCTGTCTTTTTGTACTGTTAGTCATTGCTTCGACTTCATTATCTGTACACATATCGTTATCTATTTCGTCTATTTCTGTAGTTGCATTTAGGAATAATTCGCCATTGTTCAATTCATGTTTTGACTCATTTCCTTCATTTTTTATCAACTCATCATCGTTTTCTTTATTTGGTTTTTCTGGAAAAAATATAATTTCTATTTCCTTTTTATCTACTTCTTTTTGTTTTTAAACGGTTTTATTTAGCTCACCCCGTTTGTTTTATTTTTTATTATTCTTGGGTCAAATTTAGTAATTCAAATTTCACCCTCTTCCTGTCAACCGATTAATCTGAAATTTTGTATACACTTTGGATTTTGGTGACAATACAATTATGTTTATTCATTATCATTATAAATTCAAGATGGCGGCCGCTACAAAATGGCGGATAACGTAGGTTTTATCAATCCCATCAATATGGGTATCAAATGAAAGGGCTCAACAAGCAGAATACAATATACTATAAAAAATTGAAATACAAGATGGCGGCCGCTACAAAATGGCGGATAACGTAGGTTTTATCGATCCCATCAATATGGGTATCAAATGAAAGTGCTCAACCAGTATAATCAATGTACTATATAAAATTAAAATCCAAGATGGCGGCCTCTACAAAATGGCGGATAACTTAGGTTTTATCAATCCCATCAACATGGGTATCAAATGAAAGGTCTCAACAAGTAGAATACAATTTACTATGCAAAATTGAAATCTAAGCTGGCCGCCGCTACCAAATGTCTGATAACAATTTTTTATCAATCCCACCAATATGGGTATCAAATAAAAGGGCTTGACAAGAAGAATACAGTGCACTATACAACCTCAATATTTAAGATGGGCCTTGCAATAATGAAGCACTAAATGAATTAAACAGAATGCGAAATAAAAACTAAAAACTAGAAAATAAAACTAGGTAAAAAAACTTTTTAAGTTAAACGGTTTTATGTTAAACATACATTGCAATGTTTAAGATAAATGTACTAAAAACCAAAAAATAATAAAATAGATACAGTCGTGGGAATTATAAACATATGCATAGACTAGACTAAAATAAAACCGTGGGGCACGTCAATTGTCTACAAATTATCGACTTAATGTGCGATAGAAGAATCGTTTAATTCGTCGTTAAAATAGGCAGTTGGCCCGCAGACGGTGAGGAAATTACTTACTATTTTCTTGCTCATGGAAATTCCAATAGTTATACACTCCATGTAAATAAAAGAGATGTTTCAACTAGTTTATCGTTGGACATTCACACTGCTGGCTGGCGAGGAATCGTTTCACTGCTCGTAGTTTGTCTTTAATCGACAAAACATATGATAAAAGTACTACTCGCTCACCACTATGAAACCCTAAAACTCGCTTATAATCGAGCTTGCTAGCTTGTTTCCACATTCTAGCCCTACTTATCACACGTCCATCTTTGTCGGTTGAACAACTACCTAATTATAGTGTAACATTACAAAACAAACATTTTAATCAACGATTGTAGACAATTGACGTGCCCCACGGTTTTATTTTAGTCTAGTCTATGCATATGTTTATAATTCCCACGACTGTATCTATTTTATTATTTTTTGGTTTTTAGTACATTTATCTTAAACATTGCAATGTATGTTTAACATAAAACCGTTTAACTTAAAAAGTTTTTTTTACCTATTTTTATTGTTCTTCTTCCATCTCGTTCTCATAAAACATTTTATCTAGCACTTTAACGTCTCTACAGATTTATCACCTTGTCTGTTTTTGGGTTATATATCCGGTACGCCTTACAATTTTCGGAATATCCGATAAAAATTCCAGCTGTTGCACTGGCTGCAAATTTTCCATTTTTCTTTCCTTTATTTAGTACAAAAGCTTTAGCCCCAAATATGTGAAAATGTCTCACAGATAGAATTTTCTTCACCCATTTTTCAAATGGAGTCGCATTATCAATGCTGCTGCAAGGACTTCGGTTCGCTAAGTAGTTAGCTGTAATAATTGCTTCTGTCCAAAAATATTCTTTCATATTAGCGTCTATCAGCATACATCTAGCTTTATCAAGCAATGTTCTATTTTTTCTTTCTGCTAATCCATTTTGTTCCGGCGTATATGGTGCGGAAAGTCTCCTCTCGATACCTTTATATTTTAAGTAATCATCAAATTTTTTGTTTATATACTCTGTCCCATTGTCACTTTGCAAATAATTTAAAATAGGTTTTAATATTTTGATATAAATTTAATGTACCTTAATTTAATGTACATTAATTTGTTCTGAATTAAAACTGTTAAGTAATTAAGTGTATTTGCGACTTCATTTGCAATTCGTCTATGTGTTTGATTAAGTCTCTAAGAAAAAAATATTTATGCCTATATAAGATGAGCTGTGCGTTCAAAGGTTGCTGTACATTCCATTATATTATTTGTTATTAGCTTGGCATCTCAACTATATATATGTTTATTGAGTTTACCATTAAAAAAAATACAATATATGACTTAGTTTTCATATAGTTACCAATTGAGATACTAGCTCAAAAATAATAAAAAAAGTCCTTCATTATATATTGAGTAGAAATATTTATCATAAAAAACCGGGCAAGTGCCAGTCGGACTCGCGCATCGAGGGTTCCGTACAAAAATTATTAAAAATCACGCGCGACTGGAGTTTACTTCTTCAGATCGACAGTCTAAGTTGTAAATAAACGAATCAAATAACGCCACCTACCGTTATTTGTTATTGGTAATAAAAACGTAACGAGGTCATTCGTTCAGTAGATTTTACTAAAAATAAAATCTATACATATAATAAAATGGTAGGAAAGTCAAAACTGTACATTGAATATTTTTTTAAAATAATACTTGGGGTGTGATCTACAATCGATACCGAAACCAAAAATATAGTTTTTAGAATTTTTGTCTGTTTGTCTGTTTGTCTGTCTGTTTGTCTGTATGTATGTCCGGGATAAAATCAAAAAGTACTGCATGGATTAACTTCAAATTTGGCACGAATATTATTAAGAATGTGCAGTCCTAGTGGGTCTCCCCACCGTGCCTCGGAGAGCACGTTAAGCCGTCGGTCCCGGTTGTTATCATGTACACCTGATAGCGATCGTTACTCATAGTAGGTTTAAAGAATTTATTCTCAAAAAGAAAATTCACTTACATGAGAACAACATAATAAATGTATAATAAAAATATTCGCCTTATAAGTAGGTACTTAGTTAACGGATTATAGTATAAATAAGTCGTTTTATATTTGTTATTAATCACTATAAAAGTGGGTATTCTCTAAAATATACTTTGATAGTTGAGACTTAAATCCATTAACTGAGCCCTCATTTTTTATATAAGAAGGTAATTTGTTATAAAGTTGTGCTCCATCGAAAGTAATTTTTTTTTTTGCAAATTTGATTCTTACTTTTGGAAGAACTAGTAAGCTTGGTCTACGGGTGCTACGTTTACTGCTTTGTTTTATAAATATCAAATTAGAATGCATGGATTTACTAATAATTTTTCTTACAAAAATACAAGAATTATACACATAAAGTTGTCGTAGGTTCATAATATTCGTTTCTTTATAAAGTGTAGTTGTTGGTGTCAAAGGCGGATATCGAAAAAGTATTTTAATTATTTTATTTTGTTTTCTTTGAAGTTTTTGTAGTTTTGTTTTGCCAGTGTTACCCCATATTTCTATTAAATACAATAAATGCGATTTTACTAAAGAATTGTAGATGTTATATTTTATTTTCTCAGGTATACATTTAGTAGGGAATATATCCGCCAACCCGCATTGGAGCAGCGTGGTGGATTAAGCTCTGATCCTTCTCCTACGTGGGGAAAGAGGCCTATGCCCAGTAGTGGGATATTACAGGCTGAGGCGTATTATTAAGAAGTCGGGTCAACATATAGGCTACAAATTATCACGCTATCACCTACGGAGAACGAGCAGTGAAACTTTATTTCTTCAACGCATTCTGTAACAACGTGTAATCCAACGACGCATATTTGAATGTTATTGTTATTATGTTAATAACCATACTATAAGCTAGCTTCATATCATACTATAAATAAAGACATTACACATAACAAGACGATTACTATTTAGGTCACCAATCCTATACTAAGAGTCGTAAAAATGAAGGGTTTTTTTTTTATAAAAAAGTACTCCCAAGAATAAGTTAGTCTTCGTCAGTCACTTGTGTATTGGTGTGGTAGGTACTGATATGTACTATCGCATGATTTTTGATTTTTCGGTCGTGATATTCTTATCAAATGTTCGAAACAAGTAATTATTCATATTTAGACAGTAAGTTGTTTATGTAGTTATATATTTAATTTTGTCAGAAAGATAAAAATATTGGATTTATTTTTTGGTAATTTTAAATTCATATCCGTTCGAGAGTTACCTCGTCCAAAATCGAGTAAAAGCCGCCGTACTTCTGCTTACTTTCTGTACCCCTTTTGTAGTAGGTGTAGCTTTGTATATCTCAGAGATTATTACTATATTACCGATTTACCGATGACCAATTCTAAAATGAAAATAGCAGGCACCGACCGCAATTGAGCGGTCCTGCCAGGTGTATTATGATATTCCATCAAAAACATTTTTATGTAAAATGTTGCCAAGACGAGATCATGTGGCTCGCACTGTCAAAAACTTATCAGATCTCATGTAGAGCCAAGCTTCTAACTCTACAAGCCCTAACTTCACAAACTCTACACCTTAGTCAAAATATGTGACTTGGCCACAGATAGACAGATAGGGTTAATTATCATTATCTATATATTAATCTATATGTTAATACGCGAAGAAAAACTTTGTATCCCTTTTTAGGAGTATGAAATTTCGTACACTTATAGTTTATATAGAAAAGGCGTGCAGAATGCTAATATGTTTTTTAATTTTGCAAAATATATAAAAAAAAATATTACACACACTACCATTTATTTGACACACACACGCATATTACACTCTTTTGATTGTCAAGGTCTGTAGTCAAATTGAAAATTTTAAATAAAAGAGGTCTATATTTTTTTTATTTTTTTTTTTTGAAATTTTTAAATTTTTAACTATGGTCGAATCCACTGGGCGACAACTAATTTAATTTATCATTTGTAAATAGTAGTGTTTTACTATTTTGTTAAATATCTAGTATGATATATAGTGAGGGTAATGTGTATCTTGTTTCATAGAACCATTATTTTATTAAAAGATTTATTAGAATAATTGAATTTAATAAACAAGTGCTTTTAACAAAAGTCAAATTAAACATTTATCCATTTAATTCATGCAGATTTTCTCTTGTATGTTCTGTAGTAATCTACACAGTAGTGTATTTTTTATGCATTAGCCACAATCCAATCGATGAATCTAGGTACACGAGTATAAACAGCTGGATAACGTCGTGAGCCACATACATGACCCCAAGACGAAATACCAACGACATTGCCATTATGAAGTAATGCACCACCGAAATCGCCTTGGCAAGGATCTCGACCACCTTGCTCCAAATTGCCCGCGCACATTTCAGTTTCAGTGACACGCATGGAAAGTATGTTATAGTTACTCCTGCAAATTTCTTGATTCACTGTATAGATTTGGACATGTCTCAGTTGATTTGAGATGGGGCCATTATTCTAAAAAAAAAAAAAAATTAATCACTATAGTTGTACGTGAGTATACCAGTATACCAGCATAACAATAAAATGCGTGTGTCAGCTCCGTCACGTGACTGGAGCTTATTCGTTAAGAACAATATCCGTAATAATCAGAAATTTAAATGTTCTATTGAACGAATTAATCAATACAAATAAATAAATTTGGAGTGTCTGTTTGTAATATTAAAAGAACCGCTTTTCACTAAATATATAAGTATGTAGATACGGTACGTATACCGAAATAAATTTTTTTACAATTTTAAACGGAAACGGCTGGACCGATTTTGACGGGACATTCATTAGTAGTTAGCTGATATAGTAATTAATGAAAAAATAAAAAGCTTGTGCGGTTCATACTATGCGGGGTACTATAAATGCTTGTATGAGTATACTATTGTACCTGTATCTTACATTATATGAACAACTATCTCCAAAACCATCATACAATTAAAAAAATCTTTTCCTGTTTTTTTTTTTTTACATAACACAGTAGTTTTACTAAACTACAACTAGACTACCTAAAGTTACATGATTAATTTTAAAATATGTTTATGCTTACAGATGTAGCGCCCCACCCGTAAGTCCAAACGGGTTGATTGTCAGCTACTATATAGTTAGCGCTCGCAAATCTTCCAGGCTGTACATTGTTACCAAAAACTATTCGAGACGATAATCTGAATATACCAACGTTATTTTGGACGTATATCTGGAAACCTGGATGATATATCAGATTGGAGACAGTGTAAACAGAACCACCACTGTTTACAAATGAGGATCCTATTCTTAGGCGCCAATTTGATGAGGAAGTACCACTGTAAAATTAAATTTGTGAATACGATTAACGGCTTATGAAACATATATTTTTGCTAAAGATTTAAGAAAATATCAAACTCAAAAATTATTAATGTAGCCGTATTACTTTGTTCCGTATTTTAAGCGATTCACATGCCTAATCGCTAAAGAGAGTTCTTAATATTCTATTGGGACAATAATAAGTGACAATAGAGATATAAGTCATCCATCTCTGTATAAAAATACATTTATCATGCACACACGGTCGTTTATTCCCCAATATTCGACAAAGCACCACTGTTCGACCTTAAAAAAGTTTACTAAGAAATAAGTGTATTTTCACATTAATTAACGCACTCCACGAACAAATATTATAGACATAGATTATTTATCTATCTATAATTGCGGAAAAAGTTTCCAATATTCGGCTATTATGAATAAAACGGCGTAGTAATGTAAAATATGTTTCAACCTCGAGAGATCTCAACGAAAAACCAATTTTATTAGTGAAATCACTAATAAGGTCAGTAGGACAATATTTCCCATGACTATCATTTGTTTTAGTTCATTCAGCCCTGTAAAACTAGGTTGTTTTTTATTTAAATCGTCAAACTGCTTACAATGATTGATGAAAGAGGGAAATACATTGCATTAAGAGGGTAGGTGTGCTACAAACGCTACAATTTTAGTCTGTAGACTTCCGCTAAGAACACGAGAAGTTCGCTACGAAGCAAATTTCGTAACGTATTCGAAATCTGTGACAGTCGCAGTTGATATCAAATCTATAACCTCAATAACCGTCCTCCACGCAAGTAAAACTATTTATATAATAAATAGTTATGAAGATATGCATTACCATTCAGTTATTTAACGCAAATTATTTTTTTATTTCAGTCACTTGAAATGCTTATCAAACTGAGTAACTTTTTAAAAGGCACAATTTAGTATAATTTAATAGTTATTTTTATAAAACCTCTCTATTTTGGCTGATTGATACATTGTATTTTTTTTTATTTTTTTGGATTTTTCCGTGTATTTTCCGTTTTGTTTAGTTCCTGGGTTATTGAATTTCATTTCAAGATTCTGATTTCAGGTCTTTGTTATGTTCAGTTCCAGGAAAACTACTATTTCTTATTTAGAACCAATTCTAATAAATAGTAGAAACTTTTGCATTTTCTTGTGATTAGTCGCTAGGAAGGGCGCACTACTACACATGATTCGATTTCAAACATTGTCTTTTGACAATTGTATTCCGGCGGTTGGCAGCAAGGAGTGAGTCACCGTGGAGATAGCTTCATTGCATTTAACAATGAGCTGGGAGGTGATGTCAAGGTGCTCTCACTTAAGCACATTTTAATACACCGCAATATTATTGTTTTTTTTTCTTTTGCTGTATATATAGTATACGTTAGTGTTTGCATTTTTTTTAAGTGTTCCGGATAGTTTAGTTGGAATTTCTTTAGTTCAGGTCTGAAACGCTGAGGGCAGCGTGGTTCACCCGGTGAACCTTTTCGTAAGGGGGGGGGTATTGTAACGTAGTAAAATTGTGGTGCATAGCGACATCTAGTTATAGCCGCGGTATTACTATTGATCCTGGTATTGAGGTTTGTCTAGCGAAGCTTGCGGGCTCACTAGATGGCGTGCTTGGAGAGTTGCTATGTATTTGCACGGTTTTGTTTTTACATTGTTTCATATTTAAATATTTATTTAATTGCTTAGGATTTTTGTCTAAATTGTTTTTATAAATAATATTAAAAAAAAATAAAAATATATAGATTTATTTCGGTTTGCTGTATTGGATAAATTTTTAATTTTGAGTGGCAACACTGCCAGATTAAAAGGACTTTCGCTTCGACCATGATTGGGAACGGCGAGGGAAAGATTTCACGTTTTCGTGTTTTGTTGGCCAGGTTCGCCTGCATATTAAAAATTATGTCTCTGAAGTAGAGAATAATAATTTTATTTATCTCAACAATAATGGTGAGTTAATTTCGATATTTTGGTGGGACCTTTTTCCCTTTGTGTTTGTGATAACCTTTAGGTGTCATATTAACTCGTAATTTACTTTTGTTACAGCTTCCTTATTTTGTTCATTTTGAAATAGATATTTTTATCTGATTTCGGGGATGGTGGGAACGAGAGATTACATTTATGCAATCTACTCTGGTAAGATTTTAAACCATTCTTTTAAATTTTGCATCGGTTCGATTCCGCCATTTTGACAACGTGTTTTCTTTGTTTCAGGGTTTTTTTTTTTTTTTTGATTCTTTCATTTTTATATTTCCTTAGTATTTTATTGTTTTATTTTATTATATTACGTAACTAATTAATGGAGATATGACTTTAGAAGAAAATACACTTGCGTTACCATGATGTAGGAAAAATTTAAATATGAAAAATTTATAATTTGAAATTAAGATGGAACTTAAATGAGTTACAAACAGAACTCAAACTTAAAATTATATTTCGATTTCATTCTGTCATTTTCGTTAAACTTCAATCATCGAGGCCTGGATATTTGAATTTGGAATTTAAATAAAACACCAAAAGGTATCTTTTCAATATTTTGAAAGCTGAGTCTACCGTGGATCACCAGAGCAATGAAACATCTGTCCGTATTAAAGTAGAACCTTTGGGCTGGGGATCCTGCTCATCGAAACTTCCTGTTGAGACCTTAACACCCGGTGGATGTCCCGAGCAAATTGACAATTCAAGTAATTGGTATGAATTAAAGCAGAAGAGGTACAGACTTTCTCATTATTTAGTTGATCTATGCTTATTTACAAGGTTATTTGATTTCTGGTGGTATACTCGTTAAGCTCATTATACTCGTTAAGCAATTATACTCATCACGTATTTTTTTTTTAATGTAGTAAATATATTAAGAACCTTCTCTCTACGACTGAGCAACCTTAGTATTTGTTTAAATTGTAATTTCTGAAGTGATGGTTTTGGGGTTAGCTAGGTAGGCTTATTTATTATATTTTGTTACATGAGGGTAAGTGTAAAAAAATGGAAATTAAACTACCTTAATGTTGAATATCTAGTTGGTTTATTATTTAAATCTTTTTTTTTTCCTACCTGCTTAAAATTTGTATTTGGTCCTAGCCCTAAAGATATATCACTATTTTTTTTGTCAACGGCACATTGTATTCCGAAATAGCCGGGCAACTTTTTCCGTCAATGTGTCGGGTGGCACTATACACCACATTTTTAGTTTTATTTTCAGGCTGTATATGTTTCATACAAACTATCAACCCCATTAAACCCCCTTAGCGGTGGAATATCGTAAAATCCGTTCTTAGCGGACGTCTGCTAACTATAATCTACCTCCGTGCCAAATTTTATCTTTGTCCAACCTGGATGGATAGACCATCCAGCGGTTTTTGAGTTCTCGTGATGAGTGAGTTAGTGACCTTTCTCTTTTATATTTATAGATTACGATGCATTATTTGGACACCTCCTCACCATCTATAGAGCATATATTTTAAATTTAAAGTCTCTTACTTCAAAAACATAAGACTTTCATACAAACTTCCGACCTCCGTTTTATTCCTTTAGATTAACGAATGTCTACGCCCTATAAGGAACGTACCTGCCAAATTTCAAGTTTATAGCTGTTATAGTTTTGGAGGTTTCGTGATAAGTGAGTCAACCTACCATCTCCCGTTTTAACTCAAAAAGAGAGTTGATTTCTAAGATACATTATTTGGACACCTTCTCATCATCTATAAGGTATACATTTTAAATCTCAAGTCTCTTACTTCAAAAACATGGGACTTTCACACAAACTTTCAACCCCCGTTTTACCCCCTTAAGGGTCGAATTTCATAAAATCAGTTCTTAAAAAATGTCTACGCCTTGTAAGGAACCTACCTGCCAAATTTCAAGCTTGTAGGTGTTATAGTTTCGGAGATTTCGTGATGAGTGAGTCAACCTACCATCCCCCGTTTTAACCCCAAAAGGGGGTTGATTTCTAAAGATACAGTATTTGGACACCTTTTCACCATCTATAGAGCATACATTTTAAATTTCAAGTCTCTTACTTCAAAAACATAGAACTTTCATACAAACTTGCAACCCCCGTTTTACCCCTTTACTTGTCGAGTTTCGTAAAATCCGTTCTTAGCGGATGTTTACGTCCTATAAAGAGCCTACTTGTCAAATTTCAAGTTTATAGGTGGTATAGTTTCGGAGATTTCGTGATGAGTAAGTGACATTTCGCTTTTATATATATTATAGATTAAGATGCATTATTTGGACACCTCCTCACCATCTACAGAGTATACATTTTAAATTTCAAGTCTCTTACTTCAAAAACATAGGGCTTTCATACAAACTTCCAACCCCCGTTTTATCCCCTTAGGGGTCAAGTTCCGTAAAAGTCCGTTCTTAGTGGATGCCTACGCCTTGTAAGAAACCTACCTGACAAATTTTAAGTTTATAACCGTTATAGTTTCGGAGATTTCGTGATGAGTGAGTCAACCTACCATTCCCCCGTTTTAACCCCAAAAACGAGTTGATTTCTAAAGATACATTATTTGGATACCTTTTTACTATCTATACATACATTTTAAATTTCAAGTCTCTTACTTCAAAAACATAGGACTTTCCTACAAACTTCCAACCCCCGTTTTATCCCCTTAGGGGTTGAATTTCGTAAAATCCGTTCTTAGCGGATGTTTACACTCTATAAGAAGCCTTCCTGCCAAATTTCAAGTTTGTAGGTGTTATAGTTTCGGAGACTTCGTGATGAGTGAGTCGACCTACCATCCCCCGATTCAACCCCAAAAGGGAGTTGATTTCTAAAGACATATTATTTGAACACCTTCTCATCATCTATAGAGCATACATTTTAAATTTCAAGTCTCTTACTTCAAAATCATAGGACGTTTATACGAACTTGCAACCCCCATTTCACCCCCTTAGGGGTCGAGTTTCGTAAAATCCGTTCTTAGCGGATGCCTACGTCTTATAAGGAGCCTACCTGCCAAATTTCAAGTTTGTAGGTGTTATAGTTTCGGAGATTTCGTGATGAATGACCTTTCGCGTTTATATATATTATAGATATATATATCTTATAACTTATTCAAATACAATCACACAACGAATCCATATTTTAATTACATTACATTATATATATATATATATATATCTTATAACTTATTCAAATATTTTAATATACAATACTTAAATATAATGACAAATACTCTGAATTAATTTGATATACTTTTTACGAAAATGCGATGACGGAGGATTGTAAAATTTTATACCCTTATAGTTTATATAAAGGAGTGCAGAATGTCATTTTTTTTTAAATTATGGATAGAAATATAGTAAATCAATAATAAAAAGCATTAAATATACACTACCATGTATTTGACATACACACATGCATATATGCTCTTTTTAACCGACTTCCAAGAAAGGAGGAGGTTCTCAATTCGACTGTATTTTTTTTTTAGTGTATGTTACATCAGAACTTTTGACTGGGTGGAGCGATTTCGACAAATTTTCTTTTAATCGAAAGGTGGTGTGTGCCAATTGGTCCCATTTAAATTTATTTGAGATCTAACGACTACTTTTCAAGCTATATCTAATAATGCGTTTTTACTTGATGCTTTTTTCGTCGACCTACGTTGTATTATACCGCATAACTTTCTACTGGATGTACTGATTTTGATAATTGTTTTTTGTTGGAAAGGAGATATCCCTAGTTTGGTACCATGATAAGGAAACTAGGATCTGATATTGGGATCCCAGAGAAATCGAGGGAACTTCTTGAAAATCCGCAATAACTTTTTACTGGGTGTCCCGATTTTAATAATTTTTAATTTGATCGAAAGCTGATGTTTGTCATGTGGTCACATATAAATTTCATTGAGATCTGATAACTACTTTTTGAGTAATCTTTGATAACGCGCAGTTACTTGAGTATTTTTTCATCGATCTACGTTGTATTCAAATTGAAAATTAAAAAAATGTTTTTTTTATTTTTATTATTTTTTGGTTTTCTTTCATTTAAATTTTTAATTATGGTCAAACTACGACCTCTGGGCAACCACTAGTTTTATCAATTAGATTTTAAAAAATGTAAAACATGTAACTTGTCATAATTTATTAAATACTAGCTGACCTGGCAAACTTCGTATCACCTTATTTTTTTTTTAAATATAATAATTACATATATCAAAACAAAATATACCCTATCTTTCAAGTTGGATCAAACTGCACACGGTGTGCAAATTTGATTAAAATCGGTTAAGTAGTTTAAGAGTTCATCGCGGACAAACATTGTGACACGAGATTTATATATATTAAGATGTGTTATTTGTAACAATATAAATTATAATAGCTGAAATAGGTCTAACTCTAAAAAATAATATTTAATAATAAATTTATTTTCTCACCCAAAACAGCTGATGTTAAGCACAATGTAACAAGAAAAATTAAGGAACGCATGTTTATTTCATTAGTTCTATTAACCGAAATTAATAACACAATATGTATATTATCAATGTTGACTTATTTATAGTATTTTATTATCAGATAATCTTAAAGTAATCAGATATTTTTACCTAAATCAATAAAATAATCAATCAAAAACGATATATTTTTTATCATTTTTTTCATGTTAATAATACGGAAAATTATTATAATATTATTTGCAAAAATCAATCATTTGAATTAATGCTATATATTCTTATTAACAACATGTCATATTATGGAAGTATTAAACAACTTTTGCTTTCAGCAGGGTTGTATTTCTATTGGTTAGTAAGGTGACCCAGAGCTCCTAGAATTTAGAATTTTTAAAATTTGTTTTTTTTTGGATTGGCTGTAGGGGTCGGCAATGTGCTTACGATGCTTCTGGTGTTGCAGACGTCTATAAACTACGGTAATGTGCGCTTGTCTCACTTGCAAGAAAACATAATTATTGTCTGTTAATTTTTTGTTTTAATTTTTGTTTTATAATTATAATCTAGTTTGTTTTATATAAATTGTACAATTGTAGGTAAAATTTTCAGTGCAAAAGGGTCTTTTGTACTATTTTATTAACAGGGATAACTAAAACATCTGTTATAATACTGTTCTAGTGACACATATATTATCAGAAAAAGAATATGAGTACTTAAAAAAAAAACAATTTTTATATTTTGTTATGGTAGTCTTCTAAATTTTTTATTAATTTATTTATTGTGGTCCCTTTGTACGAAGAGCGATTTATTCACACTTTAAATTAACGTTATATTGTAAAAAAATATGTATAAATCAAACGAAATATTTAAACCATCATTATTTTATTAATCCATTATGTATGCTCAAATATATGTTTATGGAAAAAACGTATTCAATATCGGTTTCTTGCTTACCATACAGGCATGCATGGTCCGCAGTTAGAACCACATACGGGAACCCCTGGGTAACTGCACTTTTTAGATGAACAAATGCCAGGTTCTGTGCAGCAATAACAGGGACAAGGTTTACAACGATTTGGCCTACAGCAAGGAATTGCTATCGAATTGCACATTTTCTTTGGAGTTGGAACTGGATTTGAAGGCTGTAAGTGGAATATATAAAAAAATGGCTTTCTTCTGAATAATTTCAAATATCACTTATTGATAGATTATTAAAAGTTAAACAATAGTAAATACCTTGTCACATGGCGGGTAAGGAGGCAAGAAAGGTAGGACGGGTGGATGTACGCATGGCGAAGGACAGGGACGAACAGGCGCTGGACAAGGAGAACATCCTCCGCCTGGACAAACCGAGCACGGACGCAAATCATTATGTGATCCTACACAAAGCTTAGTCGAGAATGGGTAGCAAGCTCCACAAGGCATGCCAGTACACACGCAAGGATCGTAACTGTAAAATGGAGCACTCATCTTATTAAATTTTTTTATTCACTTTTAAAATTTAAACGTACTAAAATACTGTGTAAATGATTTTGATTAAAAAATGACATAATAAAATTATTTTTGTAATTTGTTAAGAATAAAAACGTTTTAGGAAATAATAATTTAAAATAGGTTTTAATACTTTGATATAAATTTAATGTACCTTAATTTAATGTACATTAATTTGTTCTGAATTAAAACTGTTAAGTAATTAAGTGTATTTGCGACTTCATTTGCAATTCGTCTATGTGTTTGATTAAGTCTCTAAGAAAAAAATATTTATGCCTATATAAGATGAGCTGTACGTTCAAAGGTTGCTGTACATTCCATTATATTATTTGTTATGCATAAAAAAATAGGCAACTTTTCTAGTTTTTAAAGACTCCTACTCTTTATGATAATAAGAATATGAAAAAATCAAGACATAGAGGCATGGTCGTGGCAGTTTAAGGTTTTATGTTACAAAAATATTTGATCTAGTGTCATTATCCAGGGAGGAAACAGTCGACTACGTTTGTGTGGGAAAGCCGGTATCCTTTTCTCTTAAACAGCAAACTCCAATAAGCTCCAAAAAAGCCAATTATTCGTACATACAAAAAGTTGACGTCCAACATACTATTTTGTAATCGATTCTTTTTCCTATAATTTCAAAAATGTGTATTTGTCTTCTTGTGATATGTATTATGTATAAAAGTGTATATTTTATAGCATATTAATTTTTTGTAATAAAAATATAGAAATTTAAGTGTAAGCGTTTTCGTACTTTTATTGTTTAAAAATAAAGCTCAGCTTCCTTTCTTAACTACGCACATATAAAAATACATTAGTATCAACTGTAACACACATATCAAACTTTTATCGATGTTTTCTTTTTTGCCAATATACCACAATATACTACTTTATATTACATAGGTACTATATACATATCTACCACTTATTGTAAATTACTAAAAATATTATGAAAAGGAAAAGACAAAAGTAATAAATAATGACTTAATAGTAGTTTATGCAACTGTCATATAATGAAGGGTATTAAAACACGAGTGTGAGTTTATGAAACGAGCGCAGCGAGTTTCATAATAGTAACGAGTGTTTTAATACCCGTGTTATATGCAGTTGCATACACTACTTTATCTTCACTAATGCAATTAATCAAACAACAAGAGTAAAAGCTGACAATAGTTTATTTATAATAATTGTTCAAAGGACAATGCCCATTTTCTATGAAGCCGTGCTCCGGTACGTGCTTTGACGTGTTCAAACAATTCATATATTTAAGTATCCTTTATTAATTGAAAATATATTTTTAATAATATTCTAAAATTGATTAAATCCGTAGTTTATACTTTAATTAAAAAGATATTTTATTTGTATTCCGCGTTTGTGCTGTCAAAACATATTAAATATAAATACCAAGTCGGAAACGCAACTATAGAAATAAACGCTTTTTTTTTAATTAAATTATAAACCCCAACACGACCAGAAAATTGACATATTAAAGTTTTCTTTATTAATTAAAACTAGATTTTTAATAATAGTCTAAAAGTGATCAAAGCCGTGTTTTATAGTTTAATTAAAAAAAGGATTTGTTTGTATGGTTGCTATGACGACTTGCTATTTATAATTAATCTATTTTGACATAAGAAACGCGGAATACAAATAAAATATTAAATTAAATTCACGCGTACGTGTATTGTCACAGTGATTTTGCCGCCATTAAAATCTAACCAATGAGAGCGCAGCTGCGCGCATGCGCGCGATGTTATAATGAGATTTTACGATATCGATGTGGATATTATACCATCATGTGAAATTGCTTAAATTGAGTGTTTTGTTGTCTGCGCTATAACAGTAATTATAAGTCAAGTATTGGAAACATAAGTAGAATGTTACAACATTAGTGTAGATAAAGTTCATTAAGACATCATATAAAAAAAAAATACTAAAATATTCTATTACACTTTTTTTTGGTTTTTCTTCCATATTTCTATGTTACATGTTTTGTTTCTGGTTGTACCATAAAGTATAAGTATATTTATATTTGTTTTTTTTTATGTCAAGAACTCGCGGTTGTTATGGCTAACTTTTTAGATTTCGCACTTATCATTTCTAATACTATTATAGTTGTTGTTAAAAATAATATAAAAAAATCAAACAAAATGTTATATTATTTTACAAAATTTAAAATTGGAAATCAATAAAAAAAATATACCGACCTTCTTCTTAGTTTAGATATCCTACAAATCCTTAAAATATATATTATATAGTTCGTATTAGAAAACAACAAGGTCAAATGATAAAATCTATATAATAAGTATGTCTTACATAAATCTCACCATAACAACACTGTTCTAATATATTGCTTTTCACAAAAATAGACACAACATACTAATAAATCTCACCATTTATCGAAAAATTGAGAAAAAAAAACTCCTCAAAAATCGTGTTGATAGGCTTGTATGCATTGATTTATAGTTTTTTATAGATCAATGCTTGTATGTCCCAAAATTAGTGATAGCATTGAACTAACTGACGAAGTATTATTACTGTCTTACGGGGCACCGAACGTGAGCGAAGTCGTTAGCCATTCTTAGAAAGAGTGTAAAAGTTACTATTATGACCATAATTATATTATTATTTTGACCGTAATATAAAACCATCAATGGTAAAACTTTTAGGAAACTGTATTTTTATATCTAACAAATTTACAATTATAGGTAAAAACCTCATAAATTTTTATTTTGTAGACCAATTTGGATGATTCTTTTTTTAAAATCAAAAGCGGTTTCTTTACATGTAGTTCCATTAAAATTTTATCGAAATCGGAAGATTAATTTTTGATTTAACCCTCGTAATGCAAATTTACTTGACTATTTATTCGTCTACCTTCATTGTACTACTTGTCGACGTAATTGAAGTTGGATTTTTCGTTTACGAGCAAAACAATTATTTTCTTTATGTTCACAGCATATTGCTCGCGCATATAATAATAACTACACCCATAGATAATCACATAACGATATACATAGACATGACATAAGTTATATTATTTTACAACTGGATGGTAAAATGAACGTTAGTGTAGATATTAACATTTATTTGATTCATGATAATTCTTTTCTCCTCTTTAGCAAACGTACCTACATAATGAAGCAAATTTACTCTTGAAATAAGACCTCTTTCAATAATACCTGACAGCAAAAAACCTAATTAAAGTAGAAAATATTGACATTGATAACATTTTTTAACTTTAAAAAAATCAACACAAAATTTAAAAGTGAATTTTGAAAAATATTTTGTAGTGCTCCGGTTAATACTTTAAGACATATACACATCGATGGTATAATTGACGATATAATTCGTGATGTGCTCTACAGATTTTAGGCCCACTTGTCCAACCATTCTTCCATGTGGTTCAGGCCCGTGCTTTTTTAACTGTTCTTCTCCACAACCTTGCTGTCAACCTTGTTGCCCTCCTCCAGTTCCTTGCACTCCTTGTCCTCCTTGTATCTGTAAGCCCGTGTTTAGACCATGTCCCGGACCAGTCATACCAGATTTGGTACCACCATTAGTTCCTTTGTTGCCGTCTTGTAAGCCTCGTAGAAAACCGTATTCTGAGCCTTGCCCACCACCGCCCTCCACACCCGTTTGTTGCCCACCGGTTTTACCTTGCTGTCCACCTCCAGAACCCTGTGATCCACCTCCGGTGAGTCAATGATCAATATGTAAATAAATGTAGTCATTTTGATTAAAATTGAGAATGTAATTAAAATAATGTGATTTATTATTTTTTCTAGCTGTGTCCGTGTCCAGAACCAACACCTTGCTACCAGCCAGTGCTGCCGCGTTGCAACCCCCAATGTCCACCGCCCATCCTTCCTAAGCAACAGCCGATTTGTCCACGAGCACCACCTTGTCTGTATCCTTGTTTGCCAATTTCTAGAAGTTGCTGCCCAGATTGCGAATTGGATCCTGTAACTCGAAGAAGACCTTTGATAGTACATGATAGTGTTTTTGCAAATAGACCATCAAGTTTGCCTGCAGAATGTTTCACAAGACGTAATCCCAACGTGCGATACTCCACTTGTAATTATGTTAAACAGGTCTGTTTGAGCTCATAAATAATAAAAATTACGTTAATACTAACGCTATATACATGTAAGTACAATAGTACAGACATACTCACTTAAATATAGGTACTTGGAAATAAAATCATATTATTCTACTATAATTTATTATAATGCAGTAAAATTTTAATGCTTGTAAATCTATATAGCTTAAACTTTATAAAAATTTATAGTTAAAAAAATGAACTTTGAAATAATAACCTTATTTTAAATTATCATATTTTAAACGTGCTATTTAAGGACATGATGATAGTTGTATAATATTATTTTATACAACTAGGTCGACAAACAAGCGTAGGGCTCACCTGATGGTTAGCGATAACCGTAGCTTATAGACGCTAGCAGCACTCGAAGCCATCGATCACCTTACTTACCAAAGGAACACAACATTGCTTGAAAGCAGTATTATTTAGCTATTATCTTCTGTAAGGTCGAGGAACTTCCCCAGTCGGGCTACATCATACTTTGAGCAGGATATTTCCTGCTGTTTTCTACCTCAGTCAAATAATAATATAATATAAAATTTACTATATATTTCATTTTTTTTAATCTAAAATATATAATGTTAAATCTTAATAATATATAATGTTAAATTTTGTTATTATATAGTGTTGTGTTTTTACGACTGTAGTAATAAGCAATATAATTAATTATTTTCAGGATCCTGAATCTGGTTGCTACTATCACGTCGACGTACCTCTACGATAATATTTGTATTAGCTATACTTGTACAACTTTAGTTTTATTTTCCAATATTTACGCATGTTCCATCTGTGAAGTGTTATTTATTATTGCTATCGTAAATAAAATAATACATTTTAAGAGAAATTTTATTATGATATGGTCCATAGTTTTGTTCCATTTATATACTTTCTAAATAAATATATTTATTCCTATCTGCAATAAGCAGTAAGTTCTACTCGTTTATAATATTTATATTTATTACTATATTATTTATATTATTTTCAAAAATTATAGCGTTTGTTTTAACCGACTTCAAAAAAGGAAGAGGTTATTCAATTCGACCGTACATATATATATTTTTATATATGTTCGGGGATACTTCGTCGCTTATAAACCGAATTTGATAATATTCTTTTTCTGTTAGAAAGGAAATATCCCAAGAGTGGTACCGTGATAAGAAAACCAGTATCTCATGATGGAATCTCAGAGAAATCGAGGGAAACCCATGAAAATCATAGTGCGTTTGTTAATTTTTTTCATCTACTTACATTGTATTACTTGTCAGTATCATTGAAGTCGATTTTGTTCGTTTGCGAGCAAACACAATTATTCATTTCAACATAAGACACTGATTCAGATTTCGTAAGATACCTCAATTAACAAATATGTATATATGTCTATATATATATATTTGTATTTTGTTTTGGTATTATTAATTATATTCAAAATTACTACAGATTATTTATCAATTACTATTATTATTTTTTATATTTAATTATTCATTTTGTAATGATATTATCGATAAAGATTTGTTTTATTCACATATAACTAGCTTATACACATTACGTAAAACAATTTTTGTCTAAATTTAATCTTGGTAAAGGAAAAAATCAGCAGAACGCGTGAGAAACAAAATTTTATTTTGGTTTTATTTTTTTTTAAAAGCACGTAATTATAAACATGACACGGTATATTACGAGGCTGACACAAGTAAAAAAAATATTCATGAAATACAGCCATTTACTGATTCTTAATTCATTTTTCTTTTGATTATTAATAATTTCTTCAAACACTTTTCTGGAATCACATAATTTGCGTGTAACAGCTGTATATATTAATACAGGGGCTTACTGGATAGCATCTTGGCGCCGGCGGTGTGTTATTTTGACACATCTGCATTCCAGGAGTGCAACTCGGTGCAGGTAAACAAACTGGAGGACAACAGGCAGGATTAATTCCACTTCCAGACATATTGTAATATTTTCTTCACTTTTAATTTAAATATGAAAAGAATGATTTGCAAATGGTTCTTCCTACGCAGATCGGGTCTATTTATAATCACGTGCAAGCCTACCAGATTTTAATATTTGGATTAACTTATGCTTATTTCAAAAAGTGTACAAATTATAACTTTTTTGTTTCAATTCCATTGGGTTACGATCAATGTCGTAGCGTGGGATTTAGTGAAAAATGTATTTATTTATTTATTTAATCAATTATTACTTCTTGCATAAATATAGTCAAACACTTTTACGTAGTAAAAAAAAAGGAAAAAAAACAGCAGTACAGAAATAAAATTAAACAAAAAGTAGTTACAATGACAGCATGCAAAGGCGGTCTTATTGCTTTAAACAATCTCTTCCAGACAACACCAGGTAAAAGGAAATTATTAGTAACAAAGTAAACAATAGTAACAAATCTAGTCATAGTTTAACTCGGAGTTATGGCCAAACAGATTTTATAGTCTTGAACATCATTTTAAATAAAAAAATAAAATAAAATTAAAATAAATTTTATTGGTAACAAACACTGCTTACATAAGATAACATTCAACAATATTCGATTCTAGTACTAATTTACAAAGCTATATACAAAAATATAAAAAAAAAGCAACTGAGGTAGGGCACAGCAGGAATTTCCTGCTCAAAATATGGAGCAGCCCGACTGGGGTAGTACCTCGACCTTACAGAAGATCACAGCAAAATAATACTGTTTTCAAGCAGTATTGTGTTCCTGTTGGTGAGTAAGGTGACCAGAGCTCCTGGGGGGATTGGGGATTGGGTCGGTAACGCGCTTGCGATGCTTCTGGTATTGCAGGCGTCTATAAGCTACGGTAATCGCTTACCATCAGGTGAGCCGTACGTTTGTTTGCCGACCTAGTGACATAAAAAAAAAAAAAATTGTGATGTTACTAATCGGACGCCCACTTCGTTGAAACATCGTTGCCCAACACTGATTTTCAGTGAGCACCGTGTATATAGTTTTGCATTTAATATTTCTGCATTCAGTGATTGTAAAATAATAAAATTTGTATCCGTTATAAAATTACGTTGTTTTATAAAATAAAACGTTGTTTAAAGTACATTTTCAAAAAAAAAAATACATTCACTTGTGTCAATATTTTTGCTAACTATTACAATTTCATTATTCAGGTCAAAGATATTTATTCTCTTTAGAATTAACAATTTACTTATATGAGTAACACATTAGAAAGAATACATTTTTAAAGAGCTATAAGTTTACAATAATTAAATTATTAAATTATTCATAGCATGATATTCTACCTACAATACTTCTGGCGAAAGTACCTGTAAATAGGCGTATTTGTTAGTCTGTTTGTTATTTTAATTATTTTAATGGTAATAGAATTCTTAAAATCTGATTATTTGTTTCTAAATTTATCGATTACGAAAAAATAAATTTACCTTTTTTATCTTAATTGAACCCGGTAAATGACGCTGCTATCGGTAAGTAAGCAATCAAATTTAGTAGCTGTTTTCCGGGCAAGACAACATCTGCCGGGTCCGCTAGTATATATATACGTATAATACGCCTATATATTAATACGTGAAGCAAAAAATTTGTACCCCTTTTTACGAAAATGGCGGACGGAACAGTATGAAATTTCGCACACTTATAGTGTATGTATTATGCTAATATTTTTTTAAAATTATGCATAAAAAATAAATGAAGTCAATAAAAAAAAACATTACACACACTACCATATATTCGACACACACGCATATATACTCTTTTCTTTATTAATATAGAAGTGTATTCTTTGACTCTGTTGTCAATAATGTTCAAATTTATAATATAAATTAATTATGGCTACCACTAGTAGATAAAAAAAAATATACATAGAAGATAGATATACCTGTTAAACAACAATGATGCAACATTATGAATTAAAATCCAATCGTTCACGTATATGTAGAAGAAACGCTTTTCGCCAACGAACATGTGTAGGCCGTTGTAGTCAGTATTAAAAATTGCTACTTTAAAAATTCTATTCACTTTTGTAATAAATATGTTTGATCTTAAATTTTGTAATGATGATGTAATGCTTGTATTAATATGTACGTTTTGAAAAATAAATAGAATACGAAAAATGATAAGAATAAGATGTAGGACGCTACGCGGACTCCTTTGTCGTTAATTGACTTGGCTGAAAAGAAGAAAAGACTAAGTACAATTTAAAAATGTTATATTTAATGTCATCATTTATTTTCGCTTCGAGTTTATTTGCAAAAAGTTTACCAATTACTTATAAAATTTACAAGTTATCTTAGTATCGAACGAAATTTTAATAATGTATAGTCCAGTATCTAATCTACCAAGTTACAAAAACCCACCAGAGTGTATTCCGTGTTATCCAATACAGGTGAAAAGAAAGCTTAAAAAATATTTAATAATTTTTTAGTCGTCTATAGCATACCTTTCATATTGTAAATTGCCATTCAAAATACAAAACTTAAAATGCTTTAATTTTAGTTTTTCATTCGCATAATGAGTCTATTCTTTAAAGTGTCTAAACCAATTACCTATACAAAGAGTTGTATGTATTTAAAAAATACAACCTGTATACATTGGCAATATATTTTAAAGTCATTATCCTGATTAAAATCGACTACTGGACACGACTAAGATTTATTAATTTCCAAAGTTTGCGGTCTGGAAAAACAACAAAAGTTTTAGCGACTGCCTAATCTATCTAACCCTAACCTATCTTACTTCAAAATGACGGTTCTTAATCTAAAGCCTAGTCAAATTTTCCAATGAGGCCCATAGATAACCACCTTGCTTACTATCATTGTAAGCATTATCTTTATCCAGCTTTCCCTAATTATTTTCTACTCTCTTCTATCAGCCACCACATCAGCAGTCACTGCATTCATGCTTACAATATCTTCTACCAATCTATCAGGCATTTCCTCAGTGGTCTCTGCTAATATATTGTGCGTCTTTACGGTTTAATTTAATAAAATTTAAAAAATCAGGGTTCGTGTTGTCTTCCTTGCGGAATGGATAATGTGTCGCTACGAAGGCCGCTGATAATCAGCGACAGAACCTTCGACTATCGCCCTACAAGTTGGCCTGGAATGGTACTTAATAATCAAAATAAAAAAGTTCGATATCAACTAATCAACTACGAACGACCGGTAAGTGAATAAATATGTTTAAGGATTAGTTTATATTTCATGGAATAATAACATATAATTATATAACTTAGTATTTACGCTTTTTTTAATTGCAGGTTCAATCTCACTATCTGTATTGAACGGAGTCTTATCTTATTAAGTTTTATCGGTCTGATTAAAGTATTTAAACACAATTTTTATCGTTTTTATGAATTATATAACATCGTTAATGAACAATATGATTACTTTGTCTTTTAATTTTGTTTTATTTTTTCCTTATTGTGAAAATCTTTCAACTTATAACAATTTGCATAGAAGTTAAAGTAATTCTTTATTTCCAGTAAGCAGTACATCACGAAATTTATAAAATATTTTTCACAACTTTATTAAATTTGAGTAACAGTATATTAAATCTTCAAAAACAAAAATCAAAATCAGTTCACAAATACTTACGTAAACTGTAAGCAACGTATGTAATCTACAAGATTACTCTTGCCATTTAAATAGTGTTAATCTAATTATACTCGTTACGTAGCTGTTGTTATGTTACTGAATATGGAAGGAGGTGTTTTTTTACAATGATTTTACAGCATATTTGTTTTGTAAATGTTAAACTTGTGTGTGTTGAATTTTTAAAAGCTTATATGAGAAAAATCAATAGTCAAGGCTAGAGTATGATAAAGGTCGACTTTGCAACACGTATTTTTTTTTCGGTATATTTTTGATGTATTGTTTACGAGGATAAACATGACACGAACAGAGAATAAAAATCCGGTAAGTACGTATGATATTTGCCGGATACATATGATGATAGCTTTCAAGCTAACGATAAGAATAAAAAACTGGTAACCAACCTTTATCGAGTTAACCTGATTTTCTTCATATTGGCTGCGAAAACCTCGATATTAGACCCCTCTCAAACGGTGTTTCCGATCTCAAACGGTGAGCGTTTATCGCATGCAGATACATTTAGCACAGGGCTAACTAATTTATTTAACTTTGCTCCTCATAAACGATATCGCGGACGGTCATGCCAAAAAAGTGCTGGCCGCTTCTCGAGACATGCCGCACTTAACGATATCATACGCCGGTCCCTTGCCACCGTCAACGTGCCAAGTCTATTTGAGCCGACTGGTATTGCAAGAGACGATGACAAGAGACCGGACGATATGAGTTTGATTCCACGGAATATGGGCTGGGTGGGACTTCAACCCGTTTAGACACGATGGCCCCCTTCCCATCTACATGGAACCAACAATAGAGCTGGTGCGGCTTGTGAAGTGGCTAAAAAAACTAAAGTATACAAATACAGGAGTCTAGGCTTCGAAAATGATTTTGTCCCATTCTGTGTTGAGACCTTTGGTCCGTGGAGTCCTAGCGCTATAAGGCTTTTTAAGGAAATAGCAAAAAGGTTATTCGACATCACAGGAGACCGAAGAGCTGGCAGCTACCTTGGACAAAGAATTAGTCTAGCTATTCAAAGGGGGAACGCTGCCAGTATCTTCGGAACCTTGCCTAAAGGGACTCCTTTTAATAATATATTTAGTTTTAGATTAGTTTTAGGTTCATTGTTATAAGTAATATTTAAGATTTTAGAAAATCAGTAAATTGTTGTAGTTTAGTTTTCTGTTATTTTCTTTATAATAGTTCAGGGTCATCATGCTGGCCACATAAGCTTAAATTATATATGTAATTATTATATGTCAAAATATTTTTTAAATCAAGAAAAGATACAATGTCATAACGACGTATGGTCTAAACTACAATAAAATAGTACAATAAGTCAAAATTTTTACAAGTGTAGTAATATTTCTAAATCAAGTATCAGAGGAGAAGCAAATATCATAATGTGTAACAGAATGGGGATAATCACTCAACTGCAGTCCATTATATCAACCATTCAGTAAGATTACAATTTTAAGCTGACCATAAAATGGGTCAAGATTAAATGACTAATTTATTTCTTTTTTTTTTAGATCAGATTGTAACAATCACTCTATTTCTTGCTGTCCACCCAGTTGTTCACCACCATATTGCAACAGAAGCGGATCATTGGTCACAGTTTACAGTCAAGTAGCACATATCCAGCCATAAATATCATAGGTGTTTTGTAATCCAACAAATTTTAACGCTAAATGCCTATAAGTAAGTTATAGGCATTGTAAAGCAATATAGTATTTGCACACTATAAACACAATTAAAATATTGCTTTACATGTACACGTTTTAATGAAACTTTTTAAGATTCCATTTTATGATAGTACTGTAACCTCATACCTGTTCCCTCTATTTTGAAGTTAATCGTAAAATCAAGGCTTATTTCATATATAAGTAATATTTTATTATGTTCTATTTTTTCTTAATGTTTTCTTTATTCAAACAGATGCCGTACTCGCCGTAGGCCAACCTCCACGACCTATAGCGGCATTTGATAAGGCAACGATTGCTATCGGCCACCACGGACCAACGTGTGTTAAAACCTTCTGAGATTATTTTCATGTTGTCCCTAATATAACCAATATTTTAAGTGTGTTGTTACTATTTATGAATTAAAAGTTTTATAAATAATGGTTCTATGTATACGATTGTAGCATTTCATAAGAGCTTTACATGGTCTTTGCTCTGCTTGAATTAGGAAAAAAAAACTAGTGTAAACTTATAAGACGAGCAAAGAGCTATATGTTAAGTTGATTAAAAATATATGAACAAACTCCTGTTAGTTTTGATGAGCAATTATAACAAAGAGGCAAATTAAATAAAATACATTTTAAAGCAATATATCAAATACAAGGCCAGTACTGTATAATATGTCCATTATTTTATGATCATATTTGTTTTATGCTTTATCTTAAATATTATTGAAAGGATTTCTGAAATTTTTTAGTATCACAAAAACCCACAGATGGAAGATTATAAGAAATTATTTAAGCATATAAATTTTAAATTTAATTTGAATTTAAAATTAATTTTAAGCATTAAATAATAAATGTAAGTAAATATATTATAAATATATTCTTTGTTATTATTTTAAGAAATGTCTGTCTATATCTAAAGAAACAACTTTGTGTCGTTCACACTACTTCTAAAATATAAAAGTTGCTAAAATTACCGAAGAAAAAAAATATTATCATTTACTAAAGGTTCTTTATGGGGCCATTGGTTTTAGCAATTATATTGCAGAAGTTCTAATTTAGAAACTGTTGCATGTTTCACCATGCGCCACTTAGAATCTTGATTAATAAACCATTGTATATAACTATTATATTTACATTA
The DNA here is from genome assembly GCF_905220565.1 of Melitaea cinxia. Classification (NCBI taxonomy): domain Eukaryota; kingdom Metazoa; phylum Arthropoda; class Insecta; order Lepidoptera; family Nymphalidae; genus Melitaea; species Melitaea cinxia. The sequence continues at coordinate 8,990,968 of NC_059394.1, read as the reverse complement.
TACATTGTTTTAAAGAAAACTTAAATGACTAGCTCGTTGGCGCAGTTTGTAGTGGCCATAGTGGCCCTGCTTTCTGCTTCCCGGATTACGGGTTCGATTCCCGCCTGAATCTGGGTGTAATGTTTTTATTTACACATTTATATATATAATATTTCTATGTATATTTATCAACAAAAACAGTATTTAGCTTTATCAGCCGGCTGTTACCTATAACACAAGCATTAAGTTGCTTACTTTAGGAACAAACGACCGTGTGTGTATGTTATAAGATATTTAAAAAAATATTTATATTATTTTAAAGAAGGAAGTCTTAGGTACAGCTACGTTATCATGAAATAATTGTCGTACATATGATTATTACATTGTAATATTTGGAATGACATAGTGCCTTGAATTTCAATACATCATGCTTACTCAGGTGCATCAAACCGATTCAAACCATTCAACTAGTTTGATAAATATTTCCAATGGGATTACTTGTTTTACTATCGTTCGCAATTCCCAATTTGATGGTTTTGTTTCGTTTTGTTTGATGATGGATTGTTTAAAATATTATTGGAGGTATAAGTAATTTTCGAATTGCCTTAACAGTTCTTGTATATCACAATAACTAATATTGCTTAGTTATTATTATAGTTTATTATTATAGTTCGTAGTAAGCGTTGAATGAAATATCTTGTTATAATATAAACTAGCGACCCGCCACGGCTTCGCACGGTTGCAAAAACTATCAGTGTTCCTCTACTATATTATGCATGTATTATACATATAAACCTTCCTCTGGAATCACTTTATTTACTAAAGAAAACCGCATCTAAATCCGTTGCGTAGTTTTAAAGATCTAAGCATACAGACAGCGGGAGGCGTCTTTGTTTTATACTATGTAGTTCACTTTTAGTTTTGTCAGTTTGACACATATTATTTCGCCAATGTCACGTGTGAATTGTACTATGTAATGATAAGCTATAATCACCATTAAACCAATCAATCAATCAATAAGCTACAATACCACAAGTCATCCCTCATTTGACAAGATTAAGAAAAAAAAAATTTAAAAATACCTTTCAGTCGGAATGATATTTGAGTTTTAAAAAGATTGTACTAGCTGGGTTTTTTTATTTATTGAACTGATCTATATATGCTATTTTATATTTATGGATTATATAAATCTTATTATATTGTGCATTCTGTTAATTTTATTAAATGTATGGACTACTTCAACTGTCTTGAATTTTACATACTTTGTTTACAGCCTAATCTTAACGTTGGCACCTAATATTTTGACAGGCAAAATAAATAAACGAATATTTTTTTACATATGTCAAAATTATAAAGTAAAAACAACTGTGAATTGCAATTAAAAATTAAAAAAATACTTTTTAATGAAAATAAAAATAGTAAAATTCCACAAAAACTACCAATAAAGCCTAGGTTGGGGTCAAACCCAGTAAAAACGTTATTACAGATGTATACATACATAAATTCAATAATGGTTTGTAACTGTCCCATATTTTATTTTCTAGGTAGCCTTAAACAGTCATGTCTGTGTTGCCACGTGGTTACGAATGTCCTCGACCAGCAGCAAGATACGGATGTGTCAAAGGGGAGTATAGCATTTATTATAAGAGACCGTGCTACGGACAACCTCGACCACAGCCGTTTCAAAGAGAAGCAGCGCCATACTGCGGAGGAGCTAGTAATGTACCTCGTGATAGGTAAATCGATATATATAAATAATCTATACCTAACTATAACGATAATAACTGTTCTATCATTAGAAAAAGTACTAAAATTTTTGGATAAATGTTTTTGCTATTTCGCTTCAGCCTGTAATATCCCACTGCTGGGCACAGGCCTCTTTCACCATGTAGGAGAAGGATCAGAGCTTAATCCACCACGCTGCTCCAATGCGGGTTGGTGGATACATTCCCTACTATGAGTAACGATCGTTATCAGGTGTACAGGATAACAACTTGGACTGACGGCTTAACGTGCTCTTCGAGGCACGGTGGGGAGGCCTACAAAGACTGCACAAACACCCAGACTACGGCAAACATCTGTATGCCCAGTACAAATGTTTGTCATGTGCGAGGATCGAACTCGTAACCGCCAGCGCAACAGCCACAAACCAGTGATGTGACCGTAGCGCCAACGCGTCGTCGTTTTTGCTATTTATATATTTGATACTCGTAGAAATAATCGGTAAACAAGTAGGGTAACAGAAGGGTCACCTACTATTATGTAATCGCTATAAGCACGTGCAGCAGTAAACACTTAAAAGAAGTTACAGAAGCATTAATGGTTAATAGGGGAGTTTTTTTTTTTTGTTTTTGATGGTATAAAGATGATAGGCGAGTAATAGAAAAAGTCGAAATCTTTTGCCCAAGCAATTCTCAATTATCTTTAGTGAATGTTTCTTAACAATTAAATTGACCTCATGCTTAATCCTTAATCCTTCTCATATACGGAGAAAGAGGCATATGACCAGCAGTATGGTGATACAGGCTAAATTTTTCATGCTTAAACTTGTTACATTGCTCTAAGTAATTCAATTCAACCAATTACATGTAGGCCTTGTTGCTACGATTATCCATGCAAGGCGGATTGTTTCAATCACGGGGCAGCAACAAGACCCAGCGGTAGATACGCGAGAACTGTCTGGTATCCAGGCGAGTGTTGTCCAGTCGTGCCTCCCTGTCAAGCATTCACCTGCCCCAATCCACCGTTCCATCCTTGCTGTGTAAATACTGTAAACAAGATTGTTTAAACCGTATTTTATTACTTACTATACCTACTATGTACCTATACGTGCCTAGTGAATTTTTTGAGCTTTTATGCAGATATCTAAAAATTGTTCTTAAAACTTTCGTGTCGAAGTTATTTGTATTAAGTAAAGTTTGCAATAAATATCGTCGGTTTAATACTTTTTTGTTTGATTATAACCACATTGAACAAGGTCCAAATAAATATGTATGTATATATATATATAGTGTATAATTAGAGAGGTCTTGTCCTGAGGGCAAATATAATAAAGAAAACTACCTACTTATGTTTTATTACACTCATTACTGCAATGACGCCTATCCCAAATTAATTTATTTAATCAACCTCCATTAAAGAGATATATCCTATACTACCCTACTATACCTACCTACAATTTATTTTTGCTGTCACTTGGTCATAATCTACTTAGTCTACCTAGTAATAATTTTTAGCTAGGCACTAATCAGACAACTCAGAGTCAGATAATTTTTTACCGTGATGACTCATATCTTTACGGCCAATACTGACTGTCAGTAATAGAGTGTCAGTTGTGTGTGCGATTATTTTTTAATTTAAATTTTGCACCCAAAAAATATTTATCGCAGTTGCAAGCGATTATTGTCATCCATTAAGATAAAAGACTGCACCACTGAAAATTTTTTGATAAAAACTTAATAATATTACATTTAATTAAATTGCTAATTGTCTCTTTCTCAAGGTGAATAGACACACATTATTATACAAAGGTTCAACATCACACGTACAAGTACAACTCGAATCCACGTTTTTATCAGTCGGATTAAAATAGTTTTATAGGTATTTATTTTAGTGTGTTACTTGACAATAATGAATAAACTAAATTTTTTTTTTGCTTAAAGCTGTTACATGCATAGTTTTAACTCCGTCTAACGCCAGATAATAAATAAATTGTGAACACAAAATTAAGTCACGAATTACAATCAAAAAATTTGTAACAAATTATAGCATTGTCTATTTCCGTACGACTCATATTTCAACAACTTCAAACCACATATTTCAGAACAACACTCATAAGATTAAATGATTTTATTAAATTTTTAAAAAAGTGTAGGAAAACCAGCAGCCTAAGTCTTATGTGTTATGTTATATGCGGACTGTGCTATGCCGGAACAGAAAATTTGGAAACTGTCTAAACGATAGAGAGTAGGTATGAGTTTCTTTCCTTATCTATTTATATAAATTAATATTGATTTTGTTACTAGATAAAATACAACTATTATAAATTTACTAATGTAAGTAAGACACTAATCATAATAAACATAAACGCTAAAACACTTCAGCCTGTAATATCTCACAGTTGGGCATAGGCTTCTTTCCCCATATGTTGGAGAAGGATCAGAGCTTAATCCACCACGTTGCTCCACTGCGGGTTGGCGGATATGTTCCCTACTATGAGAACGATCCTTATCATCGTGCTTTCCGAGGCACGGTGGGGAAACCCACAAACATTAACCACCAGACCGAAAATAAATATTTGTATAAACACAAATATCCACTCCGAGCCGGAATCGAACCCGCGACCGTCGGTGTTTAGGCGCCACCGACACGGTACCATTACACCAGAGCGGTCCTCAAACATATAATTTAATTTAAATTTATATATAATATAGTGTCTGTTTGAACAGTATTTTAGTCATGCTGGCAGCATTCCCGCCTACGTTGTTTCTTGTCGAACAGTTGTTTTAGCGCGCTTTTTGAGATCAGTTGGCTTTATCCGTTTTGGCTGCGATAGTCTTTGTGCAATCTGTTACGCATTTCGCGTATAATTCGAAATAAACATTACCGAACAAGCTACGAGGATATTCAAGTGAAATCACGAATAGTGCTTGTCGATGACGGCATAATGTTTATTTGCTTGATGCTTTTAACGTATTTTGTTTGTGGTAAGAAAGTTTTTTTTAATATACTTCAGTAAAATTGCAAAGCAAAATTTATTTAAAAATGAATCATTTTAATATGCAGTGCAGATAAAATTTGTTAACTTATGAAATATTTTTAACCAACTCCGAAAAAGGAGGAGATTCCCAATTCGGCTGTTTTTATATGTATGTTACCTTGGAACTTTTTACTGGGTAGACCGATTTCGATGATTCTTTTTTTAATAAAAAGGTGGAGCTTGTTATGTAGTCCCATTTAAATTTAATCGAGACCTGACTATTATTTTTCGAGTTATATTTAATAATTAGTATTTACTTGACATTTTTTTTCCGACGACCTACGTTGTATTATACATACCTTTTAACTTTTTGCAAATTGTACAAATTTTGAGGATTCTAGTTTTAATCGAAAGTTGATTCTTGCGTTGTGGTCCTATTAAAATTTAATCGAGATCTGATGTCTATTTTTTGAGTAATCTTTGATAACGCGTATTTACTTGTCAATTTTTTCTTCTACCTAATTTCTATTTCTTGTCGTTGTAATTTTAGTCGTTTTTTTTTTTGTTTGCAAGCAAACACAATTATCTTTCTTTAGATAAGATAATATATGTAGGTCGTCTGCTTTACTAAATTATTCTAATTAAAAATACACCTTTTACTTAAGATTTAAATTATGATTGACAAGTGCGTTCTTAGAACTAATTTAAATAGTGTTAAGGAATCATCTATGATACCAGACTCCCACATACACGGGTCTTTGGAAAAAATATCCGATGAACATATTTGTTATTGAGATTATGAATTTGAGATAATTACGTAAAGAATAAAAAAGGAGAAGTGAGCAGAGTTACTTCTAATAATTCACTTAAAGGCATAGTTAAAAAAATGTGATTATATAAATAATAGTAATAGTATAATCCGCCAACCTGCAATGGAGCAGCATGGTGGATTAAGCTGAATCTACTCCTAGATGGGGAAGGAGACCAATGGCCAGCGGCGAGATGTTCCAGGCATAGTGAAATAATAGTAGATTACTACTTGATTTTAACCTATTTGCTCTGTTTTAAAATAGTAATGGAACATGTAGCAAAAAAAAACCCATAGCTGCAAATAATTATCTTAATTAGTAACCTACATAAATATATATGTATATATAGGTATATATATCTCTCACGGTCAGTTTTGGACTCACCATCGAATTAGAGAAAAAAAGCTTTAGTTCGTAATTTGAAGCATGCAATGTTGAAAATAATACGCCTCAACGCTTGAAAATTAAAATGTAAATAAAAAAGGCATGGGCACTCAAGAGCCTATGGATGTTAAAATTAAAAAAAAAAAAAACCTCTTTGCTCATAAGTTTATTTACTTACCTTCTTATAATAAATTACTCGTACTTCTTGTCGTCTTGTAAATATTACAATGAATTAAGAAAATATTTAAAAAACTAGGTGCCCCAGCAAACGTTGTTTTGCCATATATATTATGAAAATTTAGGGTTGTATGTATTTTTTGATGCTAAATTATAATAAAATAAAATAAAATAAAATATCCCCCTTAACATTTAGGGGGTTGAAAAATAGATGTTGTTTGATTCTCAGACCTACCCAATATGCACACAAAATTTCATGAGAATCGGTCAACCCCTTTGAGAGGAGTTTAACTACAAACACCGCGACACGAAAATTTTATATATTAGATTATTCGGTAATTTTCTAAAAACTGGTATGTATCAAATTATTCTAAAACACTTTACAATATTACAAACTGTAATAAAAATCACTCGGCCTTAAATTATGAATAAGGTTAATAGGCTGGAGAATTTATACAGATGTAGCTGTGCCTGCGACTTCGTCCGTGTGGAATTTAACAAAAAAGTTATTTTTCAGTTCGCAGAGTTATAAATTAATAAATTTCTAAAATAAAAGTAGCTTAAGTTATTCCTTATATATAAAATCGGTCCAGCCCTTCAGATATTAGCCGGAACAAACAGACAGACAGACAGACAACAATTGTAAAAAATGTTATTTTGTTATTTGTATCGTGTATCGTGTATACATCCATATGTATTTAATAAAAAGCGGTTATTTTAATATTACAAACAGACACTGCAATTTTATTTATTTGTATACAAGACAGCTAGCTTAATATAAATTAAATATAAGTTACGACTGAATTATACTTTGTAAACTTCTATAAGCAAGTTTTTAATTAAAACACTCGTGCCGGTGCAATTCCAAACAAGATGATATCATTGCGCAATTGCGCATCACTAAAACTAGTTATGTATTTACTTAAGTTATCAAAATCAAAATCGGAAATGACTTTATCCAAATAGAAGGCCTATTATTATTATATAAAAGCACATTTTGCTTTGTCTTTTTGCAAATTAAAATTATATTGGTCTTAATTATTTAATTATATAATAGTTAAAAGTGAATCTAAAACCACCGATTCGGGAATGCAGATTCTGCAGAGATAAATTGGCAAGAAACCCCACAGTTACTGGTTTATTACACTCTTGTATAATGCACCATCAAGACGTTTTTATAATCGAAAGTATAATTGTGTTTGCTGGCAAACGAACAAAAAACCGACTTCAATTATATCATCGACAAGTAATACAACAAACATCGACGAAAAAGTAGTCAAGTTAAAACGTATTATTCGATATAACTCGAAAATAACTTGTTAGATCTTAATTAAATTTAAACTGCAAATTGACTTATGACAATCTTTTAAGCTGTAGTACAGGCTCGGCGCGTGCTAGGCTTTTGGCCGTGGGTACGCAAGAGGCCGGCTACTGGCTTCACGCGTACCCTTCAACAAATACAGGAACATTTCTTGAGCCTGACACGCTCCGAATCGCAACCTGTCTACGGCTTGGGGTTCCGGTCTGCGCTCCTCATAAATGTCCCTGTGGCAGTGATGTCGATAAGCTAGGACATCACGGTCTGTCATGCCTAAAAAGTGCAGGCCGCTTCTCGAGACATGCCGCACTTAACGATATCATACGCCGGTCCCTTGCCACCGTAAACGTGCCAAGTCTACTTGAGCCGACTGGTATTGCAAGAGACGATGGCAAGAGACCGGACGGTATGAGTTTGATTCCATGGAAGATGGGTCGGGTGCTGGTATGGGATGCAACCTGTTCAGACACGCTAGCCCCTTCCCATCTACATGGAACAAACAACAGAGCCGGTGCGGCTTGTGAAGCGGCTAAAAAAACAAAAGTAGACAAATACAGGGGTCTAGGCTCCGAATATGATTTTGTCCCATTCGGTGTCGAGACCCTTGGTCCGTGGGGTCCTAGTGCTATAACACTATTTAAGGAAATAGCAAAAAGGTTAGTCGACGTCACAGGAGACCGAAGAGCTGACAGCTACTTCGGACAAAGAATTAGTCTAGCTATTCAAAGGGGGAACGCTGCCAGTATCTTCGGAACCTTGCCTAAAGGGACTCCTTTTAATAATATTTTTTAGTTATTATATTATGTGTATATATATACTCAAGGTTTTTTTTTTTTTTTTTAGTTTAATGTAATTTATCTGTTAAATATAGCTTAACTATTTATTTTTATAATTTATAATATTATATTTACTTTTTTTTAACGATTCTAAATTAATTAATATCAAATTTAAAAACCTACAGTAATAAAATATCCTTTTAAAATTTTTTATTAAATTTAAATGTGACCAATTGACATGCACCACCTTTCGATTAAGAAAAAAATCTTTAAAATCGGTTCACCCAGTCAAAAGTTCTGAAATTGATACTTTTTTGTATGTCGGTTAAAAATAAGCGAAAACACGAAGTAGACACACATTCTATACACCTTTCGAATATAAAAGTCTAAAACTTACGTACATACCTATCTGTTTTTATTAAAAGCTTTTACTAACTTGCAATGTATGTATCTGTAAGTATGTATTATGTATGTTTGTAGTAACTCAGTTTTGAAGCATTTTTATACCTTCAACCGAAGAATTTTGTACCTATGCTTCAACCGAATGAGCTGAAATTTTGTACCTATTTTTATACCTATGCAATGTTTACTTTGGATGACAATGCATGTAAGCTGTAATTTCATTCCAAATTCACCATAGCGGAATACCCAAGATGGCGGACTAGTTATATTCTATCATCATCATCATCACTTCAGCCTATCGCAGTCCACTGCTGGATATAGGCCTTCACAAGTTCGCGCCAAAAATGACGTGAACTCATGTGTATTGCCCGTCGTGGCCACACTGGGCAGACGGGTCATAAAGATTGTATCTCATCACTACAATGTCAATACAATTTAGAAGCAATGATGGGTCTATATATTCATTGCTATTCTGAACACCAACAGTTCAAGATATTCAGTGTTGCAACTCTATTTCCATTAAAAAAGCATCTAGGTAAATTGCTACTTAAATTTCCGCCAATCAACCGAATAGACAATTGACAGTTCGAATCAGATAACTTCTCAATTGTTTCTTATGGACTTACATAGACAATATTTTACTTTGAAATACATTTACTGTGCTGTTTTAGTTTGTAGTTTAACAATGAAAGTCTATTTCTTTTTCTTTTGCCTGTAATGTACAATATGCTGTGTGGTTACGGCATCAAAGAATATAGCCTTCCCATCTCTTCCCGTGGGTGTCGTAAGAGGCGACTAAGGGATAACACAGTTTCACTACTACCTTGGAACTTAAAAAGCCGACCGATGGCGGGATAACCATTTAACTGCTGGCTTTGAAATACACAGGCCGAAGACGGGCAGCAGCGTCTTCGGTGCGACAAAGCCAGTCCTGCGGTCACCAACCCGCCTGCCCAGCGTGGTGACTATGAGCAAAACACATGAGTTCACGCCATTTTTGGCGTGAACGTGTGGAGCCCTATATCCAGTAGTGGACTGCGAAAGGCTGCTGTGATGATGTGATGATGTAATGTAATGTACAATTGAGTTTGCATTTAAACCGTGCCGGCTATTCTCTTTCATCATGTCAGTAAAATAACATTGCAAAGTGAAAATTTAGATTTCATTCAGAATATCCGGTTGTTTGCTGTAGTAAACGAAGTGTTATTATAATAAAAATAGAGTTTTTGTATTGCATACAAATACTTATTTCCCTGTATACAATATTAAATTTTTATTATAAATACACAAGAAAACTTTAGGTTTAAATTACATATACACAATATACAAGCACAAACGCCTAGATCACGACAAACGTCCATTTGCCAATACAAATCTGTCTGTCGTGAGCGGGGATCGAAGCCGCAACAAGCCAACGCGTCGTCGTATTAAGACGAAGACGAGTAAACTAAGACACTATTTCTCCTTCCCTTATGATAACTGATTTTGTGTAGGTCCACTTATAAAGAGTCCTTTAAAATCACAAAACCTGGTGATCGTAATACAGGATTTGGCGACTCGTCAAGAATAACGTTTATCCTTATTTCTTGCGACTGCAAACTTGCCCAATGCTTTGATAGTCTAAAATAGAATATTATAAAGAAAATTGAGATACTTGAGAAATATTTATAGTATTTTCTTCTCATTTTTATTTTATAAATGTTGTTTTACTCAATTGACATTTTGTTTTAGCCAACATTTTGGCTGACATTCAAGGCCAACAATCATTCGGATTTTTCATACTTTTGTAAAAATTTGCTAATGTTATCTGTCGGAAAAAATAACCAACTAGCTTAAAAAAATGACCACATATATAGATAGCATATGGACATTTAATTAATTTAATTGGACGAATACACTTTAGAACCATTAGCACAAGAACAAGCAAGTAAGTAGAATGGATAATGATTGTGTCGGATTAAACTTAAAGCTTATACGTTATTATATTTATAGTTTTCTATATTTAGCACGTTCACGGAAAAAATAAACAAGTATTTACTTATATTAGTATTTACTTGTCTATTATCACGATTTTTTAGAGATAACTCGAATAAATACTCGTCCGATTCAATTTCAATCATACATAAAAAATACAGTCGAATTTATAATCTCGTTTTTTTTGGGATTCGGCTGAGAAGAATCCGGGACAGTATAAAAAATTACTCAAAAAGAGTTCATGAAACGATTCAGCAACGATTGTACGATCCTAATAAGAAATGCGTTAGAAAATAATTATAAACAAGAAAGTGACGAAACTAATTACTTACGGAAACAAATTAGTAACATACACCAAAGAAAAAAACGACAGTTTACGCCTAAAATAAAACATTAAATAAGAAAAACAAATATGTCTCCCTAATGTCGTTCAAAGCCAACGTAAGCGGAATAACACTGTATTGTTTTACATATTAGTATGTGAACACACAAAATGATATAGTGCTACGATATTTTAGTACTTACTAAGTATGGTATAAACGGTGTAAAGAAATATAAATAAAATTTTATTTCAGTAGTGATTTTGAATAATTTAAATATATGAATTAACGTACTATGTTTTCCACAATACAATATTACCCTGGACAGGTCTCAGGAAAGCAATTTTAAAGCAGTGTCAAAAAACCTAATATTTTTACAGTTAATTTTTACCAATAAATACAAATAAAAAACCATTTCCGTTTTCAATACCATCAATTTATCTTTGTTGAAGTAAATACATACCTACATGAAAGTGACATAATATGTAAAATGTATTCGCTAGAATAATATACATAACATACGAAATTAAAATAAAAAGTATAAAGTGAAATTTATAAATTTAAAACTTTGTAGGAAGCACTGGAACGGCAAGCTCAGCGGATACTCATAAAGACAGGTTAGTAATGACGCACAACATATGGAAACATAAATTTTTTAAGAATTATTAACACGATTTTGAAACACATTTTGCTTTATATTTGAGCTTTTAGCCTTGTTTTACTATTATTTTACAGCTCATATGTGTATCGTAATTTATAAAGGTGTCTTTAAAAAATTATTCGTGAAATTCGTCACTGAATCATATTTTCCCATCATGATCACGTTTTTATTATTCATTGCATATACAGTGTTTTATTGGCATGCTTCGGGATACACATTTATAAATACAATCACAAATATTCTCGAAAATAGTCATTTGCGTCATTGCATGCCTATCGTAAAACACTTTATTCACCATACACAAAAGCATAACATTATAGTTACGAGCTTATAAATTTTGTAATATTTGTTTCGCTGCTTGTTATAGAATGTTTTTCTTCATTCTTATTCCTTTCCGATTCCTTTCATTAATTTTATTTTTTATTTAAATCTACGGTAGCAAGTATCATCTATTTATGAGTTAAACATTTATAGAAAAATGTTACTTTTTGGCAGAAATCAACTCCAACACCGTAAACATAATTCATATAATCATCGATTTCTGGACACTAAGGATATTGCCAAAAGCAATGTTTATGATGATTATAGCAGTGGGCTCACCGAGCTACAATCGCCGATGCACATTATATACCCATCAAAGACGACCACCGAGGATGAAGAAAATATTCCGCTCAAAATCCACGAACCAAGAGAAGACCCTAAACTCTTTTATCAATCTGATACATACCTTAAAGAAATTAATGGCCGACATGTTAATAAAGAAGTAGCCTCAATTTATCCTGGAAGGCAATACATCCGAGCTGATGAAAAATATCGAATACCGAAACACTTATTACGAAGTCAGAATGAAAATCATTTTTATATTTCACGTACGTTTAACAGTCATATATGTATATTTTATAATGAGTTAATAAAGATTCAACTACTTTTATTAAGAAATTTGCCGCCCAGTTTCCCGGAGTGGAAATGTGATATACGATAACTGTTTATCGTTAGTAAATATTTTGAAATTTCTTCCGAAGCTTGCAAATTTTTTAGTCCGAAACTTTAATTTATAATCTCATAATTGCTAACACAGACATCAGAGACTTACCGACGGCTGGAGGTTACGCTTACAAGTCATTGTATTCACTCATTCACTGAGCCATTTTCTGGCATAAATATAAAAACGTTCATTAACTGACAAAGTTGATCTATATAGGTATGAAAACGTATAATGAATGATTACAAAATGCACTTAAAACAGGAATCACACATTCACCATTCGTTTTTAGGTTTTCTGGCGGTGATACGAATGAGTTTAAATTAGAGCGTCTGTTGGATGATATATCTAAGCACAGAACATCAATAAATATTTTGGAGTTTACTCTTTAAGAATCGATTTTTATATAAGGCCCCCGGGGGCCTTATATGAAACAAAAAAAGGAATAAAGTCTACTCAACAAATTACTTCGTTACGTTTCTCGTAGTTACTCGTCTCGGGTTCCGATAGACGACAACATTTTCTAATAAGTTTCCGAGAGATGACGTTATTTGCTTCGTTTATTTACCATTTGATATGGTACTAATCTTTTTCTTAGACTAGTAAGATTTTTGTGCCTATTCGAGCCGATCTGAAGAAGTAAACTCCAGTCGTGCGTCGGAGCTGACACACACACTTTTTTTTACGTGTCTAAATAAAGACACGAATTTAAGACCTGTTTCAACTGTTATGGTAAAACGAGAGATTAGGACATATTGTCACCTGCTTATGAGTCCTATCAGTAAAGTAAGTGCAAAACAAATCTTGTCAACAACCGGTGAAACAGGGCCTGAAATTTATGTAACTGAAATAGACTATTCACTTAAGTCACGACTCATCTTATCTTAATATATATAAATCTCGTGTCACAATGTTTGTCCGCGATGAACTCTTAAACTACTTAACCGATTTTAATCAAATTTGCACACCGTGTGCAGTTTGATCCAACTTGAAAGATAGTGTATATTTTGTTTTGATATATGTAATTATTATATTTAAGAAAAAAAATAAGGCGATACGAAGTTTGCAAGGTCAGCTAGTTATTGTATATTTGATAACTATTTACCAGTTACCTATTTACATTTTCAGCCCGGAAAAGTTGTATACAATGTCCTCATGATAGAACATTAATAGCAAAAGTTGGGACTGATCGTGTTGTTTTACAAAATCCTATCCTTAAAACATGTTCAGGACGTAAAGCCTCTACAAATGTACGTTTTGTCCACATGTTCGGGCCTAAATTTGGAACATTGCTTGAGCACGGTACACATGTAATGCTCGGCAGACTCATGTATAGAAATGAAGTAAGCATAAATTACTCATTTATTTTCTAAAATAGGATTATTGCAATATTCCTAAAGTATAAATACATAATTGGATTTCAGACACTTCACATTTGCAAAATGCAAATACATGTAATTGTTCAGGATTGCCCAAAACCAGAATATTTGGTATCACGTTGTGAAGAAAAAATCAAATTATGCCACTTTAGTTGTCGTGATGAAAGATTGGAATTACAAGGAAAATCGTCATTGTATTGTGGAGAAAACATGAAATGGGAAGGGAATCTTCCTGTATGTCGAGGTAATAAAATGTATCATTATTTATCTAATTACACCGTAAAAAATAGAGATCATAAGTTACATTAAATTAAGAAACAGATAAAATAATGGTTAGCGATTATGGCTAAAATTTCTAAAAAAAAAACCTATTGTTAAAATTGTATTATTGTAGCTCATCCACTCATCCACCTCTTATGATACGATAATTATTGGAAATATTTTTAGTTCGTAATTGGTGCAAGGCTCTGGCTCCTCCTGACTATGGACAACTCAGCTGCAGAGGCGATACAGCGGGATCGAACTTAGGCCTAGCAGAAGGTTCGCGTTGTCGAATACGCTGTCCTTCAGGGTGGCGATGGTATCAAAAAGCCATAACCGTCTGTCGTCGAGGTGCTTGGACGAATAAATTAACTTGTATACCGAAAAAAGAAACTTAAATAATTTATTATCAATCTCTTTTTAACTTTTTTCAAAGAAAATAAAATTAAAAATCAAAAGAATACGTGTGTCATAAATTGTTTGCCAAGAACTCTCCCTTAAAAACTAAATAGTTTACATTAACAGTGATTTTAACTACTTAATAAATTATTCGTCACAAATTAATTGATTAATAGCTGCTAAAAAATTAGTAAGGTATTTTATAATAGTAATAAATGCGTTGGTAAAAAGCAAGCTATGCTAAAGATTTGTTTGTATATTGTTACCTAGTCCTCAAAATTCCTATAAAATATCTGCTTGCTTAAAAATAATCATATAAGATAATCTTTTAAACATTATTATTATGCAGACAAGAATAATATCATAATTGTATTTTAAACTAGCTGTGCCCAGTTGTTCAGTTCGCATAGTTATGAAATAAATACATTTCTGAAATAAAAGTAGCCGAAGTTACCCCTCAAAATTAGTCCAGCCGTTTCAGACATTAGCCGGAACAAACAGACAGACAAAAATTGTAAAAATATTGTGGTATATGTACCGTGTATACATCCACATGCATTTATTAAAAAGTGGTTATTTTAATATTACAAACAGACACTCCAATTTTATTTATTTGTAATGATGCAATTTAAATGTCACAACACACGAAAATTGAATTTTTATACTAATTTTATACATGGATACATTAAAAAATAAGCTACAAAACACTGTCAATAAACACATGCAATAATACATTTTTACATATAATAGCATTTTTATCACTCAAACAATCATTAATTTAAATTAATCAATTAAAACATGCACCATCAAGCATAATTTTTAAAATAATAACATTAAAAAATATACATTTATTTCCATCTATGATTAACAAAAAATAATAACTCAACGCGTTCTGTTCCACTGTAATAATTTCTCATCATTCGTAATTCTGTCATCGTTCATCTTAATATTCTCAGTAAGCTGTACAGAACTAAATTTAAAAAATAAGATGTTTAATATTGCTTTGTAAGTATTACACCGTAATATCTAATCTTTTTATGTCACAAACTCGAGACTGATATTTTTGAAATTTACTCCGAAAAGATGTAAGACGCGGTATGAAATGTTATGAGGACTGAAATCGTGTGAAACAACGGTGAGTAGTGACACTGGAGGAGTATCGTTTTACAGCTTAAACTGTTTATGTAAAATATAAATCACTACATAGTTTAAAACAAAGTCGCTTCCCACTGTCTGTATGCTTAGATCTTATAAATCACGCAACGGATTTTGATGCGATTTTCTTTAGGAAGCATGCATAAACCACGTGGTCATATTTTAGCTCTTCTTAGAGCCTTCCCTCTCCCTATGTAACCTAATGTAACTTTTCCTGATAGTTTTTGAGGTTCTATTGTGTATGTTATGTCGTAAATAAACACATTTTTTGCGCATATATTATATTTATTTTATATTGAATTTATTTTACATTTAGTATCAGATTTGCACCCGTGCAAAGCCGGGCGTGTTGCTAGTATAATAATATACCAGTAGAAAGATCTAGAGTTTGATTTGATATATTTAGCCTGTAACATCCCACTGCTGGGCATAGGCCTGTTTCTCCATGTAGGAGAAGGATTGGAGCTTTATCCAACACGCTGTGCGACTGCGGGTTGGCGGATATGTTCCCGTATGTTGTTTGTATGTGATGTACTATGAGTAACGATCGCTATCAGGTATTTATTATAACAACCGGGACCGATGGCTTAAGGTGCTCTCCAAGGCACGATGGGGAGACCGACAAGGACAGACATTCAAACCGGAAAGAAATGTTCGAATCAATCGAAGTTATAAGTGACTGTATCTCTACACGCACCTCTACACCAGAGCGATTGTTGATTAATTTAATAGAACATAATCATTTTTCAATAACAGGGTAATCGTTTTTAACAAGTAAACTCTACTAAATCGTGGGAGCCGACACACGCACATTTTAATACGACTGTGTTTAATATCGCGACCAAAATAATATTTTTATTTTCTACAGATTATACTTTCTTTCGTCAGATGTGCTATAGCCTGTTTTATTTAAGCTTCTTGGCTATAGCTCACATTTTTGATTTTTTTTAATGTTGGCAACACATCGTTTATTGCTTGAAAGTTGAAACACATGCTTAAGTTTAAATTTGGAAACAAATGTTGACAGTTGTAGCCGTTAGATGTTTTGAGTTCGGTACATCATTAAAATTTGTAATATTTTTAACTTTATGTTTTGTAATAGATATTGTGAAAAATATGAAATTGTGATTGAATTAGTTTATTAATAAGACTGGTGATCGTATTAAGTATTATTTAGAAATAACTATGGGGAGTAATTATAGTAAATCAAACGCTGGCACGGATGCAGTCGCGCAAAAAAACGACTTGGACAAGGACATCAGCACTAACCCCGATCCTCGATCTCCTACGCCTGAAATAGCCCGCACTCCGCTTCAGGTTTGTATATTATATGTATCCATAATGTTTTCGAACTTGTACACGCTATAAACCACGCATTTGTATTCAAAATGCATGGACAAAACGTTGGCGAAGTAATTTTTATAAAAAAATAACACATGCTGCAAATATCTGAACTGTTTATAAAGAAAAATAGATATATTAGCTATATATAGTTTAAAATTGATTTTAATTTAGATATTTAAATTCGTACTAGCTGTAAATTTGGAGATCCTAATATACAAAACGTATATTTGTTGCCTCCTAAGCATGAAATCGGAACCAAGTATTTAGAATCAATATTACTATTTTGAAAAAGAAATGTAATATTAGTGTCACAAATTTTCAAAGATTTTATATTTCAAAAGAATTTATAAAGAAACTTTCTCTAGATTTTAATAGGCATCATGTCTACCTGCAGTCATCTGCATATCATATTTTATGGCAATGATGAATGCATAGTAATATAAATGATTTATAAACATCCATTAATTCAAAGTTCCATTCATCCTTAGATCCTCAAAAGCATTCCTAATGTTATAAAAAATCTCAGACAATCAATAGAACTCATCCCTTAGTGCAGTTTGTAATGGCCGTGCTTTCTGCTCCGCAGGCTTTAAGTTCAATTTTCACCTGAGTCTGGGTGTAATATATGATACAGTATGTATATTTATTGAAAAAAAGTAGCTATATCAGTCAGCTATTACATATAACAAAAGCAATATCTTGCTTATGGGGCATTTCACACGAAGCAGACAAGTAAAAAATTTCAATGTTTCCGATTTTTTTGTTATTATAGCCAATTAGTATGATCGTTCAGGTGACAAAATAGGTGTGCTTATCTTCGATTGTAAACTAGCTAGTGCTGCTAGATGTTTGTAAATTGTCAGCGAGACAATCACATTATATCCCTTGCAATGAGATGTAGCAAGAAAACTAAATTCTGCATATTTACTAAAGTACTGTTTCAAATGGAAAAGATTGATGAATTTAAATCCGTTTTAAAAATGTTGTGGTAAAATGAAATTTATTACTAAAACTGAAATGAAAAACGAATGAACAAAATTGGTGCTAGTCAGATGTAGGCTGGACGGCGACAAACGGCTACTGCGCTCAGGCATTATTACTGGTCTAGCTCTTAAACGGCTTTTCAGCCCGTTCTAGAACTTTGCAAGTATCTTCTATACACTGTTAGATACTTTGAAATAAAAAAAAATTAAAGGGGTCTAAAAAATAATAATTTAAAAAATTGAATGCTTTTTTTCTAAAAAAAAATATTTTAAATTTCTAAAAATATTATATAAAGCTCATTTAATCAATTAAACACTTTTCTTTCTAGGTTATTTTAAATTAACTTTTAAATACCTAATATTGGCACTTACAGTAGGGTTCCTGCTGGTTACTTGACACTTTAATGACTAAAAACTCGTTAATTAAACAATATACCTACTGTAATGATATTACAAATATGGATTGAGAGCATATATATAGGTATAACATATTCGAAAATTACTAGAATCGGAAACATCGACATTTTTTAGTTGATTGATTGATTGGTTTAATGGCTTTCAGTTGTGCCAGAGAAGCACGGTTGATTCCGCCAATGTCACGTAGAGTGGAGAACACACGTAGGAGATTGATATTTTGTCTGCTTGTATTATTTAATTCATACGATTTATTTTTGTGTTACCCACACATTAGGAAATTCTAAACATTTTTTTGTTTTTAATATCATATCAAAAACTATAGACGGCGCCACGGTCGCTTAGAATATAAAATCATCATATCAAAAATTTCGATCTAGCGGGTACTTCGTTCCATAGCTTAGTTGGTTAAAAGCACCGACACGGTAAGTTGGAGAAGCAAGTTCGATCCCCGCTGGAACGATTGATTTTTGATATGATATTAAAAACAAAAAAAAAATTATTATTTACTAACCGTACCCAAACGCGCGCGTTGCTACGTTTTTTTTATCGTACCAACTCAGAAACCTTTGTGGGCTCATGCACAACTCTTTTCTGAAGATCATGACATGATCAAATATCTACGATTCTATATATAGATTTTATGAATATTTGATTGATTCGGTCTGTAATATCCCCTTGCTGCACATAGACCTCTCACAGAAGACTCCATTCAGAAGAAGGGTTATGCTTAATATACCACAGAGTTTTACCACCAGTTGAAATATATATTTCCTACTAATAGTAACAATTACTCTCAAGTATCTATGATAACAATTGGGATTAACAACTGTACATATTACACAGACAGATTGGTAGAGCCAGAAACAAATATCTGTAAAAATACAAATATAGTATAGTCCAGAGCAGTAACTTAAAGTTTTGTTTTTTTATTGTATTTATTTATTGTTTCAGAATAAAAATGGATCTAAGCATAACATTACTAAAAATGTTGATTTGCGGAAGACTTTCGAAAATGGCAAAACAGAAGAAAAACTCATAAATAATAATCCCATTCTTTCAGCGGTTATAAAAAATCACTTGCAGTCATATGATCCACGGTCTCCAACGCAGGACTTTGAAAGAACACCAATTGTTTTACCTTCTAAAGTTGAAGGTGAAGCTGATAAAAAGGCACATAAAGCTGATGTAGATATTTTTGGTACTCCTTGTCTCAATAATGATACGAACAATAGTAATTTAGACTCATCCTGTAATGGTTATGAAATAAAACCTACCTTACCAGTGCCCAAGAATTTATGTGAAGGATTTTTTGATTTGACATTAAATGACACACTGAATGGAAATGAGGAGCCACTAGTATCTTCAACTGCTTCAAATGAAGGTATTGAAAAGAATATGTCCCACGAATGTGCTATACCTGCACAAGTCCTAGAAACAAACTTTGATTATGTAGAAATTGAATCTGAAAAGTTTGAAGACAGTCAGGAAGATATGAGTGATAGCAAGGATACCCAAATATTGGAATGTCAAATTAAAAATGTTCAATTATATAAAATAATCCAAGACGATCCAAGATCTCCAAGTATTGGTATAGAAAGAACTCCAATAATAGTACCTAAAGCAGAAGATGCAAGTGAAGAAAATGTAGAAGAAATGTCAGATGACTCGCTAATGAAAGCACTACAGGCTACAAACTCTGAGCTGTGTGAAAAGGAAGTCCGAGATGGAATTTTAATATATGAAGATAAACTTGAACCTGTTAAAACACCTAAAAAATCGAAATCGACTAACAATAATGGATCAAGGACCCCATTGTCATGTATGAAAAACAAAACTGATTCTACACATGGCAGATCTAAATCAACTAATACACTTTGTGATTCAAAAGAGAAAGAAACTAAGTTACAAAAAAGAATTTCTCATATACCACGTCTTAAATCCCTGACAAAGCAACCAAAGTATTTCTCTTCAGAAAGCAGTCATTCATTAAAAAGTATTACCAAGACAGCAGCAGTAAGTGGTGATTGTGAGAACACTCCACCTCACTCTCATCGTGATAGATGGGACAAAGACAACAGCCTTGTTCTGTAAACTTAGAATACTATAGTTAATCATATTGTAATAATTAGTTTTAGGTCTTTAGCAGTTTAGTATTGGGTACCTATTCTATGCCAGCTCGTAATTGGACCTTATAGTTTTCAATTATAAAATTTAATTAATAATTTGTGATTATACAAATTATGTTAGACAAATTCTAAAAAAGAAACACTTTAAATCATGACATTAAACATTGTTTTAATTGTGTCAACAATAAATATTTACCACAAATGAACTTTTATTTACTCTTTAAATTGCTAAATTTATTTAAAGAAAAGATTTAGTATGTGTTTGTATTGAAGTATTTTACATATATTTTATCATTTCTATTCTACATCTATATCTTAATATATAAAATTCTCGTGTCGCGGTGTTTGTGGATAGACTCCTCCGAAACGGCTGGACCGATTCTCACGAAATTTTGTGTGCATATTGGGTAGGTCTGAGAAACCAACATCTATTTTTCATCCCCCTAAATGTTAAGGGTAGTCCACCCCTAAATTTGTTTTTAAATATATTTTGATAATTTATTTCATTTTATTATGATTTAGCATCAAAGAATACGTACAACCCTAAATTTTCATAATATATATGGCAAAACAACGTTTGCTGGGTCAGCTAGTCTATATATATTTCTTGTGCGCGTGTGTATGTCACTGAACTCCTCCTAGATGGCTGGACGGATTGTGATGAAATTTTTTGTGAGTTCAAGGGGATTCGAGGATGGTTTAGATTCACAATTTGGTCCACTGGAAAATGTTTATTTAACTAATTTTTCATTTATAAGTAGTTGTTAATTTTGGAATGTTTTACATTGGATCCGGTAGACTGCGCTACCATCGCAACATCAAATATTAAATATTAATCTATTTTAATTTCAGTTTGTCCCGGCAGTTGGTGCTGCGATCAAATTGAGAAAA
The DNA here is from genome assembly GCF_905220565.1 of Melitaea cinxia. Classification (NCBI taxonomy): domain Eukaryota; kingdom Metazoa; phylum Arthropoda; class Insecta; order Lepidoptera; family Nymphalidae; genus Melitaea; species Melitaea cinxia. The sequence continues at coordinate 8,969,532 of NC_059394.1, read as the reverse complement.
ATATTTGAAATTTTGTGTTATGGCATAACAACGTTTGCGGGGTCAGCTAGTATATTAGAAAAATCTTAACTTATTTTCTCTTTCAACCTTATCGTATAATATTTTAGCTGACCTTTTTTGCACATCTCTAGTATATATGCTCGGCTTGAACCGCTCCTCGTGCTAAGCTTACGCCGCCCCATAATTGCGGGTGTCCTAAAAAAAAGACTAAATAGTCATAATAGGAATAACACTAAAGTTCTCGCCAGGTCTCGCTCAAATTTACAACCACACATTAAGCATCAGCTTTCGAATACAAAAAGTAAAAAAAATATCATTATCATCATTACAGCCTATACAGTCCACTGCTGGACATAGGCCTCCACAAGTTTACGCCAAAAATAACGTGAACTCACGTGTTTTGCCCATAGTCACCACGCTGGGCAGGCGGGTTGGTGACCGCAGGGCTGGCTTTGTCGCACCGAAGACAACAGAAAGACACACGGATAGACAAAAATTAGAGACTACGGTACGGTACGTCAAATGATCATTATAATAATAATAAGTAGTAACTACGAAAATGAAAAGAACGGATCGTCAGAGAATATGTCGCAATGTGGCATGCAAAACGTGCATTTCAAGACATGTGCAATAAATAGGATTTGGTCCTAAATATAGCTCTACATTTTGAAGTAGATAATATCGTGGCTTTGCGGCTTGTCCAATCAAAGGGTTTGACGGTGCACACAATTTTTCATGTAAAGCTAGAACGTCAAATTTGAATTTACCATCTAATGACCAGGAAATACAGGCACCACGCGTGCCCAAAGAAATTTGTATCGAGAAATCGTATACTGGAGCTAGTAAAAACCTGTATTCTTTAAGTAATTCCAAACACCTTTGTCTAATTTTTTTATTAGGTATAGCTTCTGCGCGCGACTTCGTCCGCGTGGAACAGAGGCGCGCTCAATACTTGATCATTATTTTGCTGCGATGTCATTTTAAAACTGCGACTTATTGAAATCGAATTGTGTAAAAGGCTATTATGTTTTAAATTAAATATTTGTGATGAATAACGTATTTATTTAGACGAGTAATATCATGTTTATAAAAACATCTTCGCAAATAGGTAATCCATTATTTTAGAACAAACTTGGTTAGCATAAAAAAGGTTATAGTGAGCTAACCCTAAAAGATGATCAATTCTGTCATACATGATTTTTGCGAAACTTTAACTGTTTTCATAGCACACGCATGACGCAGCGGAAGCTCTCAAAAGGAAAAAAGAACCCCCGATTTTGAAACATTCTTCATTGGTGCTCCCCTCCTTTTGGTCTGAGCGTGATGATATACAACCTATAACCTTCCTTGATAAAAGGGCTATCTAACAAAAAAAGAATTATTCAAATCGGACCAGTAGTAGCTTTATAATATTAGTATAGATGACGTCTTAAGTAGCTCATTTTTATGTGCTCAGAATTGTTGTCCATTTATGAGTTCGTAATGAACTCATAAATGGAAAGTAATTTTTTTGGCGTCTAGGTGAAGTCATCTTGTTGATTTTTAAACGACTTAAAAAAAGGAGGTTACTCAATTCGACCGTATATATTTTTTTCGCTATCTCTCAGTTGAAAGCTCCTGAAGAGCTCTTTTTGATGAGATCTGAAAGTTTTTAGGTGATGGCACATGCAGCTCCTTGAAGAAGTCCAAATCATAAATCTGAGCTCATACGGACTGACTTAAGATATCATTTTGCTATCTGGGTAGCTTTCTCCTCTTGTTTTAATACTATAGCCAATAGCATGGGCGCACCCACATTGCCTCAATTCTAATAATTTATATTTTAGATTTTAATAAAAAAAAAAAATTAGGTAGATTTAGTTAATAACTCCACAAGCTATTGTAGAAGTGTAGTGAAAGTAAATGAAAAGTTAATAGTTATAAAAATAATTTAATTTTGCTCATCATCGTCATCATCATCATCACTCTGATGATCTTACTCAGCTTGAGCCATGGGTGTTTTCATATAAAATCCAAGAATTAAAATGTGTATTATTTACAGACAATATAAAGAAATAAATAATAGACAATTTAAAAATAAAACAACTTGTTATCATAATACAATTTATTTCACACCAATTAATACAGAATACCATTGACCAATTATATTTATAGCGTTTTCAAACGTTAATTAGCACAAATAAAGCAGGTAATCACAATTCCGTAATAATTGATGGAATGGTATAGTTTCAAAAGAAGAAAAGTATAATATAAAAAAAAAAAATTGTGATGAACCAAGGCTATAATACTGTTAAAAATTCGGTAGCGATAATTTGTCTTGACAGATATATCATCTAATCACGGTCTTATTCACAGGTCGTGCAACAACAGTACTAGGGGTACGTCAGCGTAAAGTTTGCGCTTTTCCTTTCAATTTATGGCCGTCAGAGACATATTGATAGATTATGTTTTAAAATATAAGCCGTCACTTAACCGGCGGCGCAGTGCGAACTGGGCACCACGCCACGTGACCGCACCTATCGACAACAGTGACGTACAGCGGAATTGTCGCGAACGAAAAGTTATGACACTATCGTATTAATCTGTACTGCTGGTGAGGAAAAACCCGGATAGGTAGGTAAAGCTTGGCAGCGCGTACCCAGACAGGCCCTCGGTCCTGCCAGGGCGATCCACACACGTATTAATCTCTCACCATTGAAATTGGGCTCAGTTGCATGACATGTATATGGCCGTGCATCTTATGAGTAATGACATCTATCTTACAAATACATCAAAATATATACTATTTACTTGATAAATTATTCGTAGAAATTGATGTTAGGGACGCACAAGTTTCCTTTCCATTTGCATTTACAGTCCTCGCAGATCTAAAACATAAATAAATTCGAATTTTTTTTTATTAATATGTTCCAACATTAAAGATATATATATATATATATATATATAATACGGACTTTTGAATGATGTTTTTATGTTATAGTTAAAGACAGTTATTTAGGTATAGCTGCATTAATATTAAGGATTCAAGTGGGGATTGTATTGCTCATAATACACGGGTCGCAGATAGAAATTAGTTATGTTCAGTACTATTAATTATATCCGCGAAATTACGAATGATATTAGTATTGATGGTAGCTATTTCGTCATAAGTAATAGTCAATAAAATAATGAAGAATTAATAGCGATAATAATTAGTACCAATACTTAAGAGCAGCAAAAGAAAGGAACCAATCGCGAAAAGCGCACAAGCGTTTACCTCGCTCCTGTCTCATTTCTACCAGCAAGAGATTCAAAATTCGTTTCTGCATAGGTTACAGCGCTTATTATTCGTCTCGATAATTATGCAAAATAATATTTTCTCTATATAAAAAGCAAGAAGGTACCTACCTAGTTGTAAACTTTTTTATTTTGTTTTAATAATAAAATATACAGAACACATAATACTGTAAAATATCTCTTCGATATCAATATTGTTAGTTGACATTTAAGAGCTAAATTAAAATGAAATCTAGATTCGCTGTAACATATTAACTTTAATAAATAACCACTATACTACTTAGAAATTAAGTAAATTGATATTTAATTTCCTACCAAAGACAATAAGACATAAATGTATGTATTAAACTAATACAATTATAGTTATTAATTAACTGATTGATAATTTTGTTATCATACATTTTTTTTTTCAAATATATTTTATATTAGTGTTATCGGTCATTTTATAAATTACAGATATTTTTAATAAACTAATGCATTAATTAAATAACCTTTTCTATGCAGTCGGGTAGAAACAAAACAAATGAAAAGAAATAATATTCATAATGTGTCTAAAAGAGCATATTATTACTTAATAGTTAAAAAGTACTTAATAGTTGTTGTATCTTAGCACGCACATCATGCAGGCAACGAATAAACAAATGAAAAATTATTTTGAAAGGCATGTTATAATTTCTAAATTTTAATATACCTTTAAAAATAATATAAATATTAACAAGTAGGTAATAGTAATTGTACATTACAATCATTCACTAAAATTATGATGTCACATTTAGTTTTCGCAAATCATTTGATTTTAATAATAGCTTTTTTTCAAGCATGCAGGGATTAGCTTAAACAATAACTATAATGCAAAAAATGCGATACTTCTTACATACTTAAATTAAATTAATTTAAAACAATTGTTTAAATATCTATTTTGACTATCATAATTATTATTATATACTAACATTTATGAGCGTTCTTGGCAACATTAAATATAATGCGAAATTTCAATACTACATACTACTTTTTTGAAAATATTACATTTGCTAGGTCTACTTGAACAATAAAAAATTTAATAGATGTATTGATCATACATTTTAATTGCTATATTCCATATTTGGAGGTATGTACCAATACAATACCAATCGAAAGTGGAAACACCTACATTATAACACTATAGAACTTATATGTATAGACATATACAAAACAAAAATATTGAATCCATTGATTAATGGAAATAATACAAGACTTTATGTCAGATTTCCATACAAATAAGAAGATTATGCATAATCAATAGTATTTTAATATACTTAATAATAATAAATAAAACACATTTGAAAGATCACATTGCAGATTTGAAACTAAAAAAAAAAGGAAAATTACATTGCTATAACAGTTTTTAAATATTTACGTATTTCGTATATATATTCGTCAAACTAAAGTTATATTATTATTAGCTCATTCACATATCCAGAACTAAATGAAATAGATAGAGAACGTCATAACTTACTGACGATGGGAATATTTCTGATTAAAACTGTTGAAGTGGCAGTGAATTAAAACATAACGTTCAAAATGTGTGATAGTACACTATCAACCACTGCATTATTATAGATAGAATTATTCGTAATTAAGTATACTCACAATTAACATTAACTGAGAGTTTTACACATTTGTTGTTGCATTAGAATTCTAATAAGTAGAAAGACATTTTTTCTGTAAACTTGTAATGGTAAATTATTTAATCTTTATTCGTACCACAATGCTTACCAACGTTTATGAAATTTTGGCACGATTTAATTTTATTATTATATTATTATTACAATACGAAAATAAATAATTTATTTCATTATTTTGTTTTACTAGAAGGTAATTAAGAGACGAAAAGTTATCAAGCATCTTATTAAGAAAACTTTTTTTTTAAATATAATTCGATTTTTTCATCTTGTTTCACTTAAATCATGGAAAAATCAAAGTAGCTTTAATTAAAGAAGTAACAAATCAGCATTATTGTAAAAAAAATAATACTTTTTTGCAAACGTTTGCAAATTGAACAGCAAAAATAGAAATAAATAATAATTTCGCCACTACCCCGATGGCGTAAAATGAATAATTTCTTCATTATTTATTTGATTACAAAATATTTTATTCATTTTAAATAAATAAAGCCAATTGCTAAGCAATAGTGAAGGCATTAATATTACAGTTTTGTACTAAGTTACATTTATTTCTACATTAATTGGGGCTTAAATATAGGAATTACCATAGGTATGTTCAATGTATTTTAAGTCAGAACTAAATAAATATACATGTCAATACATAACTATTATCTTAAACGGTCAACATTAAAAACCAAATTTGTTTACATCATAGTTTTATATTATTGTATAAAATTGGCTATAAATTCTTTCAAGTATTATGCTAATATATTTAATTATCATAAAATGAAATGGTTCACAGATTCACAGCTTCCAGTTATACTTGCACATTTCATGTGCATAATTCGAAACCATTATTATTATGTGGCATCCATAATTTATGCCACGCAGAAATCATTATTATTTTTATGGGACAATTTTAGAGAAACAGACATTTTTGTCATAGTAAGCTATACCTCTTTATATTTCTGCAGATATTTTTTAGATGGCACATAACTATAATAGATAGAATGTGAGTTTTTATTTTGTCTTACAATAAACATTCTATTTTTATTGAATAGTGTCTAGGCAGTGTTTTTATGTTACAAAGATATTTTATAATATTTTCTATTTTAATAAAAAATATTATTCAAACCATACACATTTAACACCAATAAAACTCTAGGCAATGGCAAGGTAACAAAGCAATTCTTTTGTTAATATTTTGCAGTTTTCAAACATGCTTGTTCACTCCTGTGATGAATTTGGTTCTGTAATTAAATGATCAGTTAATAATGTTAATCACATTATGTAATTATCTGTCAGGAAAATAAATACAACTTTCGATTAACAAAATAGAAACATGCTTTGTTATTTAATAAAAAACAAAAAACTTTAAGCATTCCACACAAATTTAGTTTTAAAGGAATTGTATTGTCAGCTTTTTTTATTTCTTTTATTTTGTGTTATTTAAAAAAAAAGCTGTTTTTCATATTGGTCAACAGTTATTTTTTTATATAAAAACCATTTTAATAGTTTTAATTTATAATCCTTCCCATGTGGGATCAAAATTTCGGTTTTACTATTTACACAATTCAGTTTTTAGGTATGATAGGTGTATCATCATTTTTGTATTTTCATATTATAAGAGTTTTTCATTTGTAAAATCGTAAGAACATTTCAAAGGGAATAAAAGTTTACATTGTAGTGACATTTTTTTTTAAATCTGTCACTGGAGAATTTCAACATAACAATATACCCAATGCATAGGAGAACACAATATTATTCAAGTGTTAATAGAATAACTTCAGTAAATGTAAAAGCAAAAATAAAATTCAAACAATAAACGCAAACATCTTAAACATACCTGGCTCATTATCCTTTAAATTTTGTGAAACAAAATTCTTTAGTTCTGCATAAGCTTTGTCCAAATTATCATTAACAATAGTTATATGACAGTTTCCTGGTTCCTGTCCTGAAATTATCAAAATATAATTCAGTCAGAAAATGTTATAAAACTTATTGCAAATCTGACTTCAATTTTATATACAACTAGCTTGTAACCGTGGCTTCACCCAAGCTAGAACGCTTCTAAACAACTTTAGCTATTCCATTTTCTCCTATTAAATATAGCCATGTCACATACATTCTACTGGTAAAATAATTACAAACAAACAATTAATCAAATCTATCGACTTTATAATATTAGTAAAGATGTATAGATATAGACAAAATTTATGTAACAACTTGAAATAATGGAACGAAAACATATATGTTTCTTATACTTTTATCAGCTTAGTGACACTATTAGGGCTTCAAAATGAATTTTAGTAGTAAAATAGAAACAGTTTGAATTGATTAAAATATGCACTATCACAATTCTACAATAAAGAGGAAGTTAGTTAATTTTGATTTTTGCAGGAAATACAAAATTCATAGTTCAACTACTGTGTTATTAACTCCTATTCTACTCAACGTAAATTTATGTTATCTGTTTGTCATCATCATGTACATAATCACATTTAAAATTTACAGTCAAGAATTACCTCTTTTTACATACAAAATGGCAAGTTTTATGTGGTCTGGCAAAGAGACTTGTAGTCCCCAACCAATGATATATTAAATATACAGATGCTAGGCTTTAATATAATTTTGTACATATCTACATTTTTATAAACAATTCCCTATTTATCAAAGTTTACAATTATTGTCTGTAATCTTTAACCTTGATAAATTATGTTAACATGTTTATCATTTTTTGTTGAATAGAAAATTTATATATAAATAACAATTTTAATAATTTTCAATAAATCATTTAACTACACACCATATTCAATTTCTTTCAAAGCGACTTCCAACCTCTTCTTTAATGCATCCTCTTCTTCAGTATTGCGAGCTCTAAGACGTCGCTCCAGCTCTTCTATAGATGGTGGCATCACAAAAACCAGCAATGGATCTAAGTCAGTAAGTCGTATTTGTTTGACACCCTCAATATCAATATCGAGTACACAGGTTTTGCCTGAACGACGGACTTCTTCTACTGCTCGCTTGCTAGAATTTGGTTTAATTGCAATTATAGTTAAAGGTTAAATATTCTTATTATAGTAATTTTATGACATGTTCTACCACCTAGTGTGAGTTGTTTTATATACAATATTACAAACATATATATTTAAGGTTTTGTTTACTACATAATTATGTACATACAAAACTTATGTTGTTATTATCATTAAAACGGAAAGTACATAATGACACACCATGAAATGTTTTGAATAAACAGAATATTTAAAAAAACAAGAGTTTTTTTAGAACGTCTGGTAAACATAAACAATGACCCGACTTTCTTGGGGACAATAACATAGTTGGTCTTTTGCCAAATTTACGCATAGTGAGCACATGGCTTGTACATTTAAAACATATTTACTTACCTCGTCCCATACATATTTCCACTAAAAGTAGCTGTTTCTATAAATTCACCTCTCTCGACTGCGGCAGTCATGTCGTCTTTAATAGTAAAATGATAGTGCACGCCGTCTTTTTCACCGGGTCGAGGTTTTCGCGTTGTATGTGACACGCTAAATCCAAATTTATCAGGATATTCTTTAAGGAGGCGCTTTAATAATGTACTTTTACCTGATCCCGATGGTCCATAAAATACCAAAGGACGTGGTCCTTTTTGAACCATTTTGCTAAAGACTGCAATCAAAATAGTAATTGTAATGTATGCCGATCGCCGAATTCACGCTAATATTAATTATAATTAAATATTACTTACATTTAAATAAGTACGTGATTGTTTCTTAACTGGTTTATTTTTATTTAATAATTATCTTCAGTTATTTTAGGACTAGAATAGGTTGTTTTGAATAGGTTATTTTAATAATAATTAAGTATTCAGAAATTAAACGTAAAATTTCGCGCACTGCAGACAAAACACCAAACTTCAATTAATTAACCATAGACAATGTCTTCGTATTGGAGCATGGAGCATTTTCTCTATGCTCCATGGTAATGGAGTGTAGAAGGGAGGAGCATAATCTTTATATATCAGAAAGTGTCCGTCAAAATGAGTTTTATTAGGGTGGCGTCACTTTAGCATCAGCTCCCTTCTAGGCTTCCTTCTTCCTTATATATATATATATATATATACTAATAATGAATACCACATAGTATAAAGCTGGACAATAGATAGCAACAGTATTAATATTTTGTAACCATAGAATTAATTTTTTACCTATATAATTATACGTGAAGCAAAAACTTTGTACCCCTTTTTATGAAAATTGCGTGGACGGAGAAGTATAAAATTTCGTTTATTTATAGTTTATGTAGGGAAAAAGTGCAGAATGCTAATATTAAAAAAAAGAAAAAAAAAAAACATTACAAACACTAGTCATTAACTCATTACCATATATTTGACACAAACACGCATAAACTAACACTTAACTAACACACGTAACTCATCTGTTGATTGTCAAAGTCTGTAGTAAAAATGAATAAATTTAAAGAAAGTTCGTTACTTTCATTATTTTTTGGTTTTATTTTTTAAATATTTAATTATGGTCTAATTTCGACCACTGGGTGACCACTAGTATTTTTTAAATAGGCAAATATAATCTGGCCCATTATTCTATTATGTCGCAGTTTCAATTTATAAAACATTTTTGAAGTAAAACTTCTTTATGCACGCTTGACGGGGAAGTAAGTTGGTGAATGCGTGTCGAGAGCACTACAAAAACTGTGATCGGATGAGGTGAACGGAAGTTGAGAGAAAGATATAAGTTAGTAAAGATAGAAAGAGAGAGAACTATGTTTTGTTTATTGCTTTAAGAGTTAAAAAAGTCGTGTAGTCTATGGTACATTTGTTTTTTGTACATTATTTGTTTTTAATTATATATATTTCATGTTTACTTGGACCTTAGCCCTTTTATAATTTTTATTTTTAAATTTTATTGTATCATAAATGAGAGAAATAAAGGCTTTTTTATTTTCAATTGAATCTAGACACTACAGTAATAAATTACTTTTGTTAGGTTAGGATTGGTCATTTGAGATACAATTTTAAAAATTTAAATTTAGCCCAATTTTTGATAATAAAATTTTAGATGTTTTCAATAAAATAAAAAAAATGTTTGTGGTATTACAGCTGTTTAGCAGAAATGATCAACAGCACATCTATTTTTAAGACCCCCCTTCTTCTCAATGACCTTGAGCATTTAGACTTTGCCACACCCCACCCACCCGCACTTCACCTGATCAGTGTTTCGTAAAGGTTATTAAGCTCGGCCATCTACCGGCTCTAGCTTGTACTACTAGGACATGCGATTGATCCGTTTCCTAGACCAAGAGCTTGCGTACAAGTTGTGATCATCCATAATTATTTTTTAATTTTCTTCTTGTCGTGTCCATCATTTAGGCTATAAAATTATATTAATTACTAGTTGTTACTTGTTGTTCAGTTCGCAGTTACAAAATAAATAAATTTCTAAAATAAAAGTAGCCTAAGTTGCTCCTCACTATATCAGCTATCTGTCAGTGGAAGTCCCGTCAGAATCGGTCTAGCCGTTTCAGAGATTAGGTGGAACAAACAGACATACAGACAGACAAAAATTGTCAAAATGCTATTTTTGTTTATGTATTGTGTATACATCCATATGAATTTAGTAAAAAGCGGTTATTTTAATATTAAAAACAGACGCTCCAATTTTATTTGTATAGATATACTAAATTTATATTTTATTCTAATATCGGCTCGGCGAAGTTTGACTTTAGGTTCGGATCTTAGACCACAAACTAAGCAGCTTTACATTTACACAGCTCAAAATTAATAATTTAAATTATTTTTTTATTTGAAGTAAATACAATTGCAAAATTCAACAGTAAGTCTGTCTGTCTGTTACATTTTCATGCCTATCTTGGATTGAAAAAAGTAAATAGATATGTGCGTAAGCAAGAGCAGCGTGCGATGGCGAGCGACACAAATTCATCGTACAAAGGCCTCTGGCCGTCTGCCGCGGGCCGCCCGTCGCCCGGCAAATAACCAGAAACTATATTTTTACGATTTTCTAATAAAATACTACACTTAATAAAAAACCCTTCTGTAGAATTATTAAGTACAGGATTCTTAAATAATAAAAAAAATATTCACTATTGTAAGCAGTAAAATTAAAAATCCTATACGATTTTTGTACGCGAAAGGAGGTCCAGGTAAACAATTATTTATCTTTATTTAGAGAGTTTTATAAAATTATCTTACAGTCACATTGATAAACTGAATCCGAGTTACAACATATATTTATTTGATATTTTTAACTTTATACTTTATAGCACATGAAAACGGCCGAATTTTTCTGGGATCCCCTTAATGTGATACAATATTTTATATAAATCATATAAAAACAACTACACAATTATTATAGTAAATTAATATATATATATAGATTTTAATTAATACATTAATTAATATATATATATATTTTAATTAAATTGTAGACTATAATTTTTCATTATCTTTAATCAATCTTAAATTTTCAAAATTCTTACACGTTTTCCGGTATTTTTGTAGCAGCCAATCAAATGCTTTGGTGCGTACGTTCCTTTGACATAATTGAATTTCAACCGTTATTTTCGATTTTAGTAAACCAGAAGCATCGAAGTGAGCATTATCTATTTAATTTGAAACTAGTGCTGAAGATTGTTACTGTAATAAATTTAATTTGTAATCGATCAGCCCTGGGTTATATTATTGTCTTTTTAACGGGCTGGTCGTTAATAATTAATAATTGACTGTGGCTTTTCAGCCATCTAAAAAGCAGGAAATGGAGATTCAGGTCAGAAGGCAAAGGATGGTACGTTAATATGTTTACTACTTTACTTGTTTGTTGATTTGATCGTTGACTTATGTAATTGTATAAATAGGTGCAGATTCAGGATCAAGAAAATGTATATGCTGCCAAAAAGGTTAATGTTGCGATACCAACGAAACGACAAGGCCTAACTGTTCGTGGAGCACTTGGCGAACTAAATACTAACGTTCAAGCTCAGCGTGAAGTAAATGTTGGAAAAGTCGCCGTTGCTGCTGCCGAATTTGAAAAGAAGGCTACTATTAATCGTGGTATTGTTCGAAGGTAATTCAAATATACCCACATGACTTTAAAAAGTTCAATGTTCTATAAATACGGTTTTATTTTACACAATTATTTTTAAATTATTAATTTTTATGAGTTAAAGTCAAGGGGTGTGCGTAATTATTTAAATATTTAATGTGTTTTCTCTTATAGCAATTATAGTCATGTTCAATCTAAAGTGAACACTGGATTGGCTACTAAAACAGTCATTCAACCTTCGTCAAGACCACCACTGAGACGTGAAGAAAGCACTGCAGGTTTAGCTGCACGAGCAATTGTGAGGACAAGGGTAAATTGTTTTTGTTATTGTCTTGTATAAAACATGTCAAGTGATATAATATTATTACACAGTTAATACCAAAAACTTGAACTATTAAAATGTTTATAAAATTCAAAACATTCAAATTCTTTATAGTTAAAGATCTGTTTATTTACTTATTTATTTCAACTCTTTATTGTACACCAATATAATTTGCATATCAACAGAAAAAGAGAACAAGAGGCGGCCTTATCGCTTAAATATGGGGTGCAATACTTGTTAATATATATATAAATATATGACAATATATAGAATATACATATATTAATTAACCACATAGCTGTCATTAAAAAGATAATGTTCTTTAACAATTTTTTTAAATTAAAAAAAAAAAGTGAGCATGCATCTTGCTTCAAATAGGCAAAGTATCCTGTACCTGAATGGATTGTATACGGAATGAATTAGTGTAGAAAGATGTAGAGTAATGGAGAGTAGAGTAATGGAGGAATTTATAAAATTAGATTCTCCTCAGATAAAAGAGCATGATTACGAGTAGAATCAAAGGATTTAAACCGTTCTTTTAGATGAAGCAGAGTAAATAGATTGAAATTTTCGTCCCTTTTACAACTTAAATTTTTTATTATTATATAGTGTTTAAAACCATTAAAAAATTATGTATTAAAAATGATCGTGTCTTTAGTAAATGTTTAATCAAATACTGTAAAAAAAGTAATTTCAAAAATTTAAATTAACTAAGCAAAATTTGTAGACCTCTGATACAGGATACCGGTAAATGGATTAAGAAACATTCTAAAATGCAATTGTTTTGTTCATGAAATTTTATTGCACCAATACAACATTTTAAAATAATTTAGTTTTATTTAGGTTATTATGCTATTGTATACTTATTTTTATGACACAGATATGAAAAATAAACTAAGAAAAATATTTCAAACAGAAAATCAAATTTCATTATAATTATGTCAAGAAGATATATTTTTTTTATCTTATAAAAAAAATACTATTAGAGAAATAGGTTTTTGCTTTGAAGCATTCCTTTGTAAATTTTATTTTATTCTGTATAACTGACTATAAAACATTTATAATATAAAACATATATATAAACTTTTATATCGACAGCAGGCTGCCCTTAAAGATGTTCAAAATAAACCCACTTACACAAAAGAAGCAAATCCAGTACAAATTAAGAAAACTACTCAAGACGCTAAAAAGGTGATTAAATTGACTTCTCTCAAAGAGAATGCTAAAGAATGTAAAAGTGCACCAAAATCAATTTCCAAAGCACCCATTGAATCATTGTGCAAACTGAAAATAGATGAAAATAATGAAAAATCGTCAGCACTAAACCAGGAAAATGCTCAGGCTGAAATTCTATCTCCACCAAAATTACCAGAAGATATTGAAGATATTGACGCTGGCGACAAAAACAGCCATTTACTAATGTCTATTTATATAAAAGATATTTATAAGTATTTGACGGAACTTGAAGAAAAATATCCGATTGAAGAGGACCACTTAAGGAAACAGGTTAGTAGTTTCAATTACACGCTAACAGTTACTGTGTGATTATTTTTGCACCACGGTTTTACCAGTTATCTAGGATCTGTGAATGAGGTCAGATAATTAGAATTTGTATTCATCACTCTAAATACCAATATTTCATACTGTTGTAAATGAATAATAAATTTTTATATTTACTTGAATCTAGTGGGAATGTGACTCAACAGTAATGTAACTGAGTAATGTTCCAGCCTCAAACAAACCAACAAACTAACTACCTCTTCATTATTTTTACATATAGATATCTGATACCATTAGACTTAGACGGTCAATATGTCTTATTTACTATGAGTAGATTTCATTACTCAAAATTCTCTATAACCAAGTAACAATTACAATTACAAACAAGTATTATATTAACATGGATTTTGTTATTTAGAAATTCAAATTAATAAAGGATTTATATATATTTTAATTTATTTAAACCCATGAGTTCGCGTCATAATGTCTGGCGCTAACGGGCGGAGGCCTATGGCCAGCAGTGGACTGCGATAGGCTGAATGAGTGAGTGAGTGAGTGATATATTTTAATTTACTTTTATTTTGTTTAAGGCGGTGATCACTGGAAAAATGAGAGCTACCTTGATAGACTGGCTGGCTGAAGTTCAGAGACAATTTTCTTTTGTTTTGGAGACATTCCATTTGACTGTTGGCATAATTGATCGTTATTTACAGGTAACATTTTTAATGTATAAATTTTTCTTAATCTACTTTTAGCTCTTGATGGTTATCAATTACAGACATATATGTTTCTGTTTTTTGTATACTTGGTTGATATGCTATGAATGTACATTTACAAACAACATTTAATTTTTTGAAAGTTTATGTGAAATAGGTAATTTTAAGCCAAAATATAGTATTAACAACTCAAAATTTATTTTATTACCTATAGTTATGAAAGGTTCATCTAACAATAAACAGGTGGTTTACTTCTTGGTTGACAGATGGCGCTATTCACAATATTTGTAAAAACGAAAAGTACCAGTAATACAGAATATGGTACTGCATATTGTATCTCATACAAGAAATTTCTATTGTTGTAATTTTGATTTGAATAACTGCTCTGGTGTAGTGGTGCGTGCGCCATGTACGCGCCTAAACACCGACGGTTTGCGTGTTCGATTACCGCTCGGGATGGTTATTTGTATTTGTATAAATACTTCTATCCAGTTTAGATTGTCGTCCTTGTGGGTCTCCCCATCACGCCTTAGAGAGCACGTTAAGCTGTCAGTCCCGGTGGTTATCAATAAATACTTGATAGTGATCGTTACTCGGAAGTACGAAGATATGTAGCTGCCTATTCGCAGTGGCTGCTCCACTGGATTAAGCTCCAATCCTTCTCCTACATGGAGAAAGAGGCCCATGCCCAGCAGTAGGATGTTATAAACTGAATTGTAATTTTGATATTTGAGCAATGAAAAGCTTATTATTTTTAGCTCCTAATATTTCTAAATTAAACGATTCCACTAAAATTTGTTTTCGAAATAACAGTCTACTCTATTTGAGTAAGTCAATGGGCAAATGAGCAAAAAGCTTGGTGATAAGCATTTATTATTTAATTTTTATTGTTTTATAGGTTGTACCAAATGTACAAAGGAATCAGCTGCAACTCGTGGGTGTAACAGCGATGTTTATAGCTAGTAAATATGAAGAGATTCATGTTCCTGACGTTAGTGACTTTGTTTATGTTACTGACAATGCCTACACGAAAGCTGATGTCTTCCAATGTGAACGAGAAATCATGTTCAAGCTCGGATTTTGCCTCGCTAGGCCTATACCACTTAGCTTCTTAAGAAGGTGAGTAGAATTACATTAAAAAATGTACTAGATGACCAAAAATGATTTATTTCAAATTTTTTAATTTTATTTCATTAGGCTTGTGTAATGTTAGGATACATTTTTATCCCTTACCATTTAAAAATACCTTCCCATCAAATAAAAATGTTATACTACTACATTCTGAAAATATCTTGTTCAATCACTAAAACTCTTCAGTATTATATTATGTTCTTACCCTGTTTTTAGTGGACTGTGTGTGTTTTTATTTTGTAAATTTTAATCTAATTTTTACTAACTTTTCTATAATTTTGTAATTTCAGATTTGTGAAAGCTGCGCATGGAACGTCTAAAAACCATCATCTAGCGAAATACTTTGTCGATCTCAGTCTCGTCGAGTATTCCATGTCTCACTATCGGCCGTCCGAATTAGCAGCCGCTGCTATTTGTCTATCCTTATATCTCCTTTCTAATAAAAAATTATCTGAAGTTTGGACGCCTACACTTTCATATTATTCTGCTTATAGCCTTGACCACATTGTTCCCATTATGGTTAAGATAGCTAAAATAGTTATTAATGTCGATAATTCGAAAACCAAGGCTGTCTACAACATGTATTCCGATCTCACAGTGGCGAAGGTATCTCATTTGCCTCAGCTTAAAGGAGATGCGATACACGAGTTAGCTAAAGTATCGTTAAGATAATTTCTACAGAAATAGTGTGAACAATATGCTTTGATTTGAGTGAGGTGTTCTTTTATAGTTGTGTTTCTGAAACACTGGACTGAATTTTTGATGGAAGGTTTCTTTTAGGTACCTGTTTGTTTGGTTATAATTAATTTTTTACCTTTACATGTAGTTGTACGACACCGAGATTTATTTGAATATTGTGAATAGTTTTTAATTATTTATGTATTGCAACTCTGTAGACTTACTTGAGACAACTAATTTTTATCTTTCCGGTATGTTATTGGGCTTACGACTTTGTGACAAATAATGATAGTTTGTTTTTTTAAAAGCATTCCATTATTAATTGCTAAGGATGAAATTGAAAGGTATACAATTTCAAAACAATATCCATACATTTTTTATACACACCATATTATTGCGCGTAAGTAAGCTCAGTGTTATATTATTATTTTAGATTAATTTATTTGTATAATATGTTATTTTTCTCATCATTATGTAATTATGAGGTTTTGTAAATCTCTGTTGTACACAAACACATGAATAGGTTTTATTCAAAGTTGTAAAACTATTGTTTAATTTTAATAATTGTATCTTAGTTTTTAGAAACAGCTTAGAATAAAAGAATTCTAGTAATATATTAATTTTAACTGACAATGGACCAAAACGCTTGACTATATTTGATATCAGATAGTGTAAGCCAATTTATATTGTTTAGATAAATATTTTTAATAATGTAATTTGATAGAACTGTGATTAGATTTATTGTGCTGTAATTTGTTGAAAATAAAATGTTTGTAATAATAAATGTATTTAATTCTGTCATTTAATGAATGAGTATTTTATTATTTGGTACCTACACCTACTTTTGCAACAATATCACAGTAGCAGTACTCTATTAATGAAATAACACTTTAATGTTTAAATTAATAATTAATATAATATTTTAAATTATTCATGCATAATTTTAATGTGACCTTTTTACTGCAATTAAAATTTATTATCATTTCAAACTAATCCTTTGAAGACTGAACCCGGACTCAAAACTGAACCTTTGAAGAGGAAGAATGGATTACTTAATCCATAAAAGTTATGTGAACAAATATGAAAACAACTTATTTATCGCGATTTATTTATTTTTATAAATGCCAGACTTTTCGGATACTTTATAGCTGTTGTAAGTTGTTTTCAATATGAGTGAAATTCGCATAAACATTAGAAAACAATATGTGAACCAATATGAATATTCGTATGTGTACATACAAATAAATATACACGTATATTGCTTGTATGTAGTAAATTCCCTTTTTCTGCAATAATAAAAAACTGAGATGACCCAGTGAAAGCTACATATGAATCGATATTAATCAGTTTATTTATTTCAAGTTTGCAAGTAAAATTTATAAGTTTACGTCGGAGTAAAAAAAATTCTTGAGGAGGAACCTGCATATTGCATATTGTGGTGGACCATTGGTGGATTAAACCATAACAATTTCGTACGTGGGAAAAAGCCTTTGACCATCCGTGGATACCTAACATAAAAACTTATAATGTACTTAAATATTCGTAATTGATTTTTTAGAATATCAATAAAACTTGTAAAATAAAAAGTGATCAATTCAAGATCAACTTGTGCTTCAAATACTGCAACTGATTTTAACCGACTTTAAAAAAGAGGAGGATTTCAGTTACATTGTATTTTGTATTTGTGCTAATTTATAAGTTTTTACCGGGTCTACCGTTTTTTTTTTCTGTATCCGAAAGCTGTTGCTTGTAATTTGCTCCTATTTAAATTTGAGTGAGATCTGACGAGTTATATTACCTATCCCTAATAGGTATTGCGTATTTAAAATAGTTTTTTTTTGTTTGAGAACAAATAATTATCGTTTAGTCAGGAATATCAAAGATCGGCCCGCGATCGCAATGTGTCTCAGAAAGAATAATCATGACTTCACTCGATTCATCTACGGACGTTTTAAAATGCGCACACTACATTTTCTTATTTGAATCTGGCCCTAATAATCTGGCATTCTAAATTTAATATATGGCCCTCTGCAAAATTGGTTCAAGTCATCCCGTGTCATCAACTGTTAGGTAATAACGTATGGAACATGAATATTTTTTATCCCAATATATGAATAAACTCCTATGGGATGTGTAACCAATTAATTTCATTCGTTCATTACCACGAAATACATCAGAGAATAAAAAAAAGTGTTTACATATTGCTCGTGGTTTTGTAACGTTTAACGGTTAAGGTTCGGTATCTATTATTATTTAATAACGTCTTTACATAATTAAGACGTTAATGATCTCGTCACGCATTTACCAGCTTAATCCACAAGTTAAGCGTAGATAAAGAAATTTACTTCAAAAATATGAAAACTATTAGTAGTGTCAAAAAGATAATTTAAGAACTCAATTTATTTTTCTGTAGAATTTACAGGCTCATCGCAGACAGATTCGCCAGTTTGACGCCTTCCAAACGACAACAACAACTTGTTCAATTTTTAGTTCTTATGCTGCTCGCAGTCAAAATTGCGCTTTTAAAGCTTACCTATATAAAGAGTGCAAGCTTTTTTAACATTTCACATGTGTACTGATTGTTGATATTTACGAACGACATTAATTGAACAAAATTTGAAGTTTCAGCTTTCAGCTGTTTGAGTAAAGTAGTTTAGTAGTAAAGTATGTAAGTAGTAGTTTGGCCTCTAAAGTGGCCTCATAAGAGACTTAAAAATCAGTTTTCTGAATGTCAATAGCCAAAGTAATGAGTATGTCAATAGTAAAGTACTGAGGTAGGGCACATTAGGAAATATCCTGCTCAAAATATGGAGCAGCCCGATTGGGGTAGTACCTCAACCTTACAGAAGATCACAGCAAAATAATACTGCTTTCAAGCTATTAAGCTGTGTTGTGTTCCTGTGGTGAGTAATGTGCCCAGAGCTTCTGGGGGGATTGGTTATTGGGTCGGCAACGCGCTGGCGTTGCTTCTGGTGTTGCAGGCGTCTATAAGCTACGGTAATAGCTTACTATCAGGTGAGCGTGCGCTTGTTTGCCGGCCTAGTTGTATAAAAAAAGTGTCATGAAAATTCCTCATTCATGCCTGTTCTTTCTTTTCAACGTATGTCACCAGTGTATTTATAGTATATACATACATAATGTGTAATCCCAGTAATAATATAATGAACAGAAGTTAAAAAGAATTTGCACAACCTCTGAAGTACTCCAAACAAAGTCACTGATTTTACGGATGACTTAGCTGCATTGCATGTTACAAGATTGTAGCTACAGCAGCTAAATGGTACATAAGCATATAAGGAATTTATGTCTAGAATTTTCCCGAGAACCCCAATATTTTTTCCATTCATGTTGGCCTCGTGTTAGGTATACCCCTGGGCCTTACAAACTTTTAATTTAATTCTGTATTTATTTAAAATATCAATAATAGTTTGAATCAGTTTTTCACCAGTGCATTCATTGACAGAAATAAATACTTTGAAGCGCTCTTCTTCAGATTTCTTCTTTATCTGATGATAAATTTTCGGACCGTATTATCAGAGAAAGTTGTTCTCCAACACTAATGCTTGGATTTCTATATTGATTTCCTTGCGAGTGATAACTGAATCAAATTTTTCTTTGTATATATTATAAATATATTATAATTGAACTTACCTTTTTTGCGTATTTGGATTATAATTATAGTTTGTCAAAAGTTCTCTGAACGTTAAATTGTTTCCATGCTTACTTCCAGTGGCGCTACAACCCTTTGTGGGTCTTGGCCTCTTCCACGATTTTTTCCCACTTGTCACGATCTACTACACTTTATTTATTTCATTATTTAGCTAAATAAAGTGTAATATGTGTGCATAGATCTAAACCAACCATTTTGCCCACTTGTTGTTTTCTTTGTAATCAAACGTTGTTCTTGGCAACCTATTGTTTTTTCGGTTTTTAATCGTTCCAGCATTAGCACATAAAAATAACTAAAATGTCAACTATAATTTGTATTTGTCGTAAATCATCAGTGGATAGAATCATCCTGAGTAGAATTTGCGACTCGTACAACTTGCCTATACACTTTGGCAAAATTTGTCCACTGTTCTTACAGCAGCCATCTGATCTGACTTTTCAGAGTCAGAGTCTGCGATGCTCCAGATATCTGGTGCGCTGGATAGTCGCCCAACCGCGCCCACCACTAACGCCGCTAATAGCAATGAGTTGTACTTACTAGTCCCTTCGTGTCAACATGCAGCTAACAAGAATTTCAAACCCAGAACCTAAACTAAATCTGACCTTATTAGAAGCACATACGTAAATTAAGAAAATGTTTGTCATTTTTAAAATTTTAATAAAATAGTTTTAGTACAAAGTATCTATCTATCTCAAAGAAGTTAAATATATCTATCGTTCCGTCTCTGCCAAGACAAGTTAAGCGTTTAGGTAAATTCTGTCGTAAATCACATCTTAAAACACTAAATTGACAGGTCTCATTACAGTTCCAAAGCACTAAACTTTAGTTCTGGGAATAGAAGTCTGTCTTTTTTTCGTTTGTGAAATCAGCTAGCTTGAGGAGAAAGATTTTCCGATTTAATAATAAATTATGGTCCACCAGAGAGCTATTTGCTTTCTAATTTAGATTAGTTAAATTAAAATTGTTTTAGTCGAAAGAGGTCGGCTGATACTTAATTTTTTTTTGTGAAAATACGAATTATCATCGTCATTCATTATCATCATTCATCATTATCTTTAAATACATGTAAATGATCATTAACTTTATACAAACCATACTTTTTACATGATTTTTGTGTAATCAATAGTTATATATATGTTTTGATCTAAAATGATGATCTATTAGAGCCTCGGATTGTTTTGTTTTTGTTTTGGTCGTGGTTTTGATAGGATATGTGGGATTTATTTTTTATCGCATTCAGCTTGTAACATCCCATTGATGCGCTCTGGCCTCTTTCTTCATGTAGGAGAAGAATTGGAGCTTAATCCACAACGCTACTCCACTGTGGGTTGGCGGATATGTTCTCTACTATGATTAACCAACGCTATCAAGTATTCATGATAAAAATTAGGACCGATGACTTAACGTGCTCTCCGAGGCACGGTGGGGAGACCCACAAGGACCGACATCCAAACCGTAAGGAAATATTTTTTGTACGAATACAAATATCCATCCCGAGCAGAAATCGAACCCGCAAACCCTCGCTGTTTCAGGCAACTACTCGCACCACTGCACCAGAGTGGTTGTATATATATATTTTTTATTATTTATCTATACAAATAAATAAAATTGGAGCGTCTGTTTGTAATATTAAAATAACCGCTTTTTACTAAATTAATAGGTATCTATGTACCATATACATTATTTCTTTTTCATTAAGTACATTCTTTTTTATTCTATAGTTAAT
Source organism: Melitaea cinxia (assembly GCF_905220565.1). Lineage (NCBI taxonomy): Eukaryota > Metazoa > Arthropoda > Insecta > Lepidoptera > Nymphalidae > Melitaea > Melitaea cinxia. Next base: position 8,947,785 of record NC_059394.1, on the reverse strand, counting down.
TACTAATATGCAAGTATAACCATCCAACTGCTATAACCATCAAATTGTTGGCTTTCAAATGCACAGGTCAAAGATGGGCAGTAGCGTCTTCGGTGTGACAAAGCCAGGCCTGTGGTCACCAACCTGCCAGTGACACTGAACAGTGTGGTGCCTATAGGCAAAACACACGAGTCAACAATTTCGGCTCTCATTTTCCGGTAGCTCCACTATACCCCTACTATTCTGGTAACCGTAGGGCGGAGAGTTTGCCAAACCAACACTACGCCTGGTGACGTTTAATGGACGTACTTACGGCACAGGACCTCACCGAACTTGAAGTAGAATTAAGTAACATTGAGCGGAGCATACTGGGATTGTCTGAAGACCGAAGAGGGGGCGAGAACACGTTGGTCATGGACTCCGGGCACTTGTTCTACTTCCGTGAAGGTGATGGGCTTTTCCAAGGTGGCTTCGGTTTTCTGCTCCACAAGACTCTCACTAACAACGTTGTGGAAGTCAGCAATGTAATTTAAACGCGTTTAGGCTTAAAGTCGCGCAACGTTCAATGGAACGGGCTTTGCTTAGCTTATGTCTCTTTCAAAGATAGGATTTTTTTGAAATTAAACATTAATATCCACGGGCTCAAAATGCCCATGGCTTTTGTTTAACATGCATTATAATTATATTAATACCACAGGCGATTTATCATAAAAACTACAAATCGACAGTCCTGTGACTGCATAGTAAAACTAGGACGTAGTCCGACGCTGACGGTTTTTTTTTGTACCTTACAAAGATAGGATTGGAAATGAGGTTATCCGCGATAGGGCGAAAGTACATATCCCACAGAGTTAGCAAGTTGAAGTAGCAGTGGGCTAATCACCTGTGTTGCTGGACCAATGGCTGCTGGAGCAGGCGTGTCCTGGAGTGGAGACCGCATGCTGGTATACGCAGTGTGGGACGTCCTTCGCCCTGCTGGATGGACGCCGGTGGAGGCTGGATGACGATTGAGAAAATTGGGAAGGCCTATGTCTAGCAGTGGACTGCGATAGGCTGAAGTGATGATGCCAGCATGAGACTATTTTATCCATAATAATCCGAAATGGAAAATATTGTTCGTTTGATTGTGTTGTAAATCTCTGGTTTAAGGTTACAGACTATACGCATACAAAACATCACACTACTCATATATTGACTCATAAATAATACCCAAAATGAAACCGCATGACCTCTAAGTAATAACATATTAAACGTTCTTATATAAAAAGTTTGTATAAAAATGCTATAGCTCTTGTACTTCTGTTGGAAGAGAGTCGTTGAAAATAGTTGATTATCTTCAAAGTCATTAAATATTAATACATTCGAGACTGCTAACGAAGGTTATCTGTTACAGTCTCATTTCGTTAGAATGAAAAGAATATTGTTGATTAGTTAATTTAAATCTTTTAATTTATATTAACTTCGCAGTATCTTGTCTAATAGTTTTTGACGGTAAATGATCTATATAATTGCCCGTTGGCGCAGTTTGTGGTTAGCCTGCTTTCTGCTCCGGGGGTTGTAGTCTGTAGGTTCCATTCCCACCCCAAGTCTGGGTGTAGTATAAGTATTATTTATAAGTATGTTTATCGAAAAAAAAAAATGTAGCAATACCAGTCGACTGTTACCTATAACACTATGTTGAAAGAGACATTAAGTTGTTTACCTTAGGAACAGACGACCGTATGTATAATGTATAGTTATTTATTTATTATTTATAATGTGAAAGCATGTTTACCATTTTAAATAAATTTCCGCCTGACCACAGTAGAATAGCATTTCAAATAAAACTCCCAACCATGTTCTTTATCAGTGGAATATACGCGCTTTACTGTATGGTTTACGAAAACTTTTTTTGTGCCCGTTTCCCAACAACGTGCAAATAATAAAAATATCCGTATTTGATATCACGTTTCTATATTTATTAAAATATTTCTTATTTATCTACATTTTACTATAATCATATTCGAAAAAATAAAATAAAAAATAAGTAAAGGGAGAAAATGTTATGTTGTAAGTAGGTAGGTATGTGTAATAAGGAAAAAATAATATTTAAATACAAACAGTGTGTAGCTATTGTAAAATAAAATTGAACATTACTTAAAAAAAATACTAACGAATAGACGCTCATATATTAGATTCGTTCAAATTAAAACAAAAATGACGAAAATAAGAAAAGAAGAAAGTATTTTCAATCAATCATTTTTACATATTAAAATTAAAATTCGTCTCTTTTAACTATATTTAAGGATATTTGTAACATTACATTGTCTTCATATCTTTATTGTTTTATGTTGACCTCTATTTGTAGAGAAGATAATATCATTTTTTCATTCGATCGATAAAAAGCGTAGTTTGACTCTTTTTGTAATTTTGCCATGTATTTCAGTACTGCCGGACTGCCTAACTGCGATTTCCATGGTTTCCCTACGCCACAAATTCGAAGAATTTATTTACGCTTGGCGGTTATCCCATACTTTTTGTTTCCCTTTTTGCTACTTGGTCTTCGAAAGAAAATACAACTGAAATATGTAGTTCACTGCACTCTATCCACAAATTTGGTATTGAATAAGTAATTGTTTTTCTTTACTTACAATTCATAGATTGGTGAAAATTTTGATGCGTTTTGTAATGTACAGTAATTATATTTTATATTCGAGTCTAAGTGTTTATTTGCTCTAGTGCGCATTAAGATTTAAGTCATACAAATTGTGCAGTGTAAAACTAAAATTACACGAAGCGAACGAAGTAACGGTTAGTAGGTACGCGAAGTGAGAACAATGACATGCAACAAGGGTACGTAAAAATTTATTGTGCCTATAATTGTATGTTACAGATAGCCTACGGTAGATTGCAAAGGTACCTTTGTTATAGTATTTTAAATGTTAACTAATGTTATGCATTAATGCAAATGTGTGCAACAGTTAATTGTCAAGTTGAATTTTTGCAACTCACGCGTTGCGCAATATTTGCACAGTCGCTGTAATGCTGCAAAGGCTTGCCTCGTAAATATTTCGCGCACACAATTTACAGCTTTGGGAATCCTCTTAACGGAATACTGAGGCAGTTAGCGAGCCCCCGGATATTTATAATTTTTCTGACTCCTCGACTGAACCGGCATTGTTCACTGAAAAGTCTTTATATTGTCGTTATTGTCTTTCAAATGAAAAATGTTTTTTTATGTAAATACAATATAAACAGTAACTAAAAAGGCTGAATATGTATTACGGAGAATCGACAATGTCAAGAAACTTAATATAATCTTGTTTAATTTAAAACAACACTCTAGTGTAGTGGCGCGTACACCATGTGGGCTTTCACACACCGGTCATTGCGGTCATTCCGCTCAGGATGGATGTTTGTATTTGTATAAGTATTTCATTCCAGTCTGGTTGTATGTACTGTCTAAGTCTCCCCACCTTGCCTCGGAGAGCACGCTAAGCTGTCGATCCCGGTTGTTATCATAGATACCTGATAGCGATCGTTACTCATGGTAGCAAAGGTATCAACCATCCCGCAGTAGAGCAGAGTGGTGGATTAAATTCCGATCCTTTTCATTCTCTAATATGCAGAAAGAGACCTATGCCCAGCAGTGGGATGTTACAGGCTGAATCGGGTTAATTAAAAAAAATACTAAAATGTATATATTTATTTTAAAGTTCCAATGATATCAAATATTTAACTACTGTAGTAAGGAATAATATATAAAGCAATCCAAGGAAATTGCCATCGCGTCAAAGTAAGTTCCGTCCCTTTCATTAAACTAGTAACTGAGAATATTGAAAAGTTCAAGTTTTGGAATCGTACGTACACTCACGTACTCATCTTAAATATCAAAAAGTTTTGTCTGGTAACAAAATGTTTCATATTATTGTCATGTTACACTTTTCTACTTAGCGTCTGGAGTCGCAAGTGTCTACAAGAAACGGTGCTTTCGTTGTTTCACCAACTTTTAACGAGTTTGTTGGACATGGGTAGAAGTAAGGACCGAAGTGCCAACGTCCGACGTCTTGTGCTGCACATATGTTACACACATTCGTATGTTTTCGTCGAAATATGAAACCTCAAAGTTAACTTTATTTTCCGTTGTTTTCTTTTTGTCTTTTGTGTTTTTCTAAATTTGGTTTATTTAACTTTAGAAATGAATTACAGTTCTAAATTGAATGAACGAGAACGAGGGTACTTAAAAGCAAAAAGACGTGTAGTTAGTTGTCTGAGGTATCTAGTATAAGTTTACATCTTAATTGAAGTTAAGGAATAAATTAACGAATTTGCCAAACTACAATTAAAGTTTGTGTAATTTTCAGTTAAGAATATTTTACGTATTTATACATTAGGTAAGTATATTGTATTCAAGCATTAATTTGTATAGTTCTCTGCCTTGAACTTACATTAACTTTTTTATGTTTAAAATAATATAATCTAATTTTTTAAACATATACGTAAAATACTACCTACATAAAAATAACTTTTAAGGTAAGTAAATAATAATATCATAATTATTGTGTTTATCAGAAATTTGCTCACAACGTAATTAAATAAAGATCTTGAGTTGTTTTTACCGCATGTAAAGTGGAGTCTAAGCCAACTTTAAAGAGCAGCGATATAATGACCACTTATAAATAGTTTGACTTCTAAGTACTGACTTATTTATTGTTGTGGAAAATTTATGCTTTATTAGAGAGGCAATTAATGTTCTGACGACAGTTACATAACAATTTTTTCTGCAACTGAAAATGTGAGTTATCTTTATATTGATAGTGAGAGTGTAACTACGTCAGTTTCTTTTATCTACTACTAATTTATTTAGAACTAGTTAGTGGATTTTAGCTGTTAATACGAGTTATTACGGTAACAATCGTAATAATAAAGTCAATTGATACTATTGTTAAAAATATTGATGCGAAACTTAACATTTTGTCAACTTGAATTAAACGAAAGTAAAACAGTCTATGTCACCACTTCACTTAGATAGATTGGTGCACAAGTGCTGTTCTGCTGCAGATCGTTGATTGCTGGATGATTTTTTTCAGCCTGTAATATCCCACTGCTGGGCTTAGGTCTCTTTCTGCGGGTAGGAAAAGGTTAGCTTAACCTACCACGATGCTCCACTGCAGATTGGCGGATTGATTCCGTAACACGAGCAACGATCTATATTTGAGAGCTTTATGTGCTTTCCGAGGAGATCCATAAAAACACACACCTAGACCACAACGAAATAGTTGTATTAATTCAAATATCTGCCAGGAGTGGGAATGGAACCCACAACCGCTAGCGTTTAAGTGACTACTTGAATCACTAGAATAAAACGATCGTTACTAACAGTTTATGACAACAAACGGAACTGATGGCTTCTCATGCATTCAGTCATATTCTGTGAAATTGTCTGTCAGTTTTATGTGCGTAGGTGTTGTAACTTTTTATACCTCGACTAGCTTCTGCCAGCGACTTCGTCCGGGTGGAAGAGGAACAATTATGTCATACATGATTTATGCGAAACTGCAACGGAAGGTCTCAAAAGGAAAAAAAACCCGATTTTGAAACATTCTTCATTGGTACTCCACTTCTATTGGTCTTAGCGTGACGAAAATAGCCTTTCTCTATAAATGGGCTATCTGACACTGAAGGAATGTTTCAAATCGGACCAGTAGTTCCTGATATAGCGCGTTCAAACAAACAAACCCTTCAGCTTTATAATATTAGTATAGATTATTTTCTTTGTGGGGTTTCAAATAAACATTAGATCATTTATTATAACGTAACCTTTCTTTATTTATTAGCGAAAATTCTAAGGATCATTTTATTATTACAGGAAATGAAATTAATTAAATTCGTCTGCCATTGCACGATATATGTACATACGGTTATCAAAAGTTATATATACACATGATTGATATAGTTTTCATGTTGTTCGTATAGTACTTTGACTTAGATTGTATTTTATAGTTTTGCAGTTGATTTTTAAGACGAAAAGTAATTAAAAGACAAAAAACGCTGAACGCTCTTAAATGGGAACGTGTGTAACAACGATCAACAATCCTGGCCGGCCACGGGTAGCACTTAAAAGTGCCGTTAAAAGCGGGACCGTTTCAAAAGCGCCGTATAAATAACGTTGCTACGACGGCATTTACCGGAGCGACGATATTTTACGATATTCTTTCGTTTCCATTTGCTGATTCAGATACAAATTACAATATAATTTAAAGAAAATTTTTATGTTTACAAATTATACCTTCTGTTTATTCAGCGTTCGTGTAAATAAATTTTCGTACTTTCCTTTACATAACCGTGCCTATCTATAGATATTAAATTATTTTATAATTTAAGGAGTAGACAGGAATATTAAATTTAGAATTTCTAATTACAATTAAATTGATTTTATTAAAGAAGGATCAATAATTACCAAAAAACATCAGCGGCATCTATAAAGTCCGTTAGAGAAAAAACGCCGATATGAAACACCTATAGTCACGAAGTGTTGAAAAATTGCCGATAGATGGCGCTACAAGTAGAAGCATGATAAAAATAAAGTGAAAAAACTTAACTTTTACTACAAGATCTTATTTATTAGAGTAACGTTCCAGCACAACGTTACAACTTGTACTTCTGTTTCAACTTTAAAAGAAATCTTTTTATATTATAAACGGTATAAAGCTTGTATGACGAGCTAGGTTATAGACGCTAAAATATTATTCTATGTATCACAGGAGTAAATGAGATCATGGCTATAAAAGTCGAAGGCTATGACACCGAGCGTGTCACTGTTGCTATGATAATGAAAATCAGCTTTGTGCACATCGGACTTGATAGTTATGTAACTCTGCTCGAGTGTCCTTTAGGCCACAAGACTGAAGTAAAAATTCTTTAGCGCTATCTAACTTATATCTTCCTCTCAACTTCCGTTCGCCTCGCCCGATCACACTTTTCGTAACGCTCTCGTTACGCATTCACCGACTTACTCCACAAATCAAGCGTGCGTAAAGAAGCTTTTTTTTAAATAAGAAAAACGAAGAGACAGTGAATGTGTGAAACAGAGCGTTGAGTCACTTGAAATAAAAATATCATAATTATACATTTAAAAGATTTTTTAATTATCGTTAGCGATTGTATGCGATGTTAACTGTCTTAGGAGCTATTTAAATAAAAGTTAAAGTACTTTGTTTTAAATATAATTCAACTAGCCCGTTGACGCAGTTGTAGTCGCTTAGTCCTGCTTTCTGCTTCGCGGGTTGGGGGTTCGATTCCCGCCTGAGTCTGGGGGTAATATTTGTATTTATTATTTCTATGTATATTTATCAAAAATATTTATCTTTAACTGTCGGTTGTTACCTATAGAGCAAGAATTAATTTGTTTATCTTAGGAACACAGACAGACCAGAGAAACAGATGTGTATATTTATATATATAGGTAAGAAAAGTTATAAACCATTTTAAGGTTATATGTAAGTATAATGTATCTTGTAAAGGTATGTGTTTAATATATTTGTTAAATTCTTTTAAAATGGATTTAATAAAAACAATTCTGTTTATTCACTAACTATCCACAACACAAAGTGAGGAAATAGATTGGTATGACGTATGTTTGAACAAGGCCGAAAATCGTTGTAAAGCTCTACAACCAAGTGAGCATGTTTTAACCAAGCTAATGTTTGTTGTCGTTGAAGGGTCGACCGTGAGTGGATCCCGTAAAAACGCACCCCAAACAGGGTGAAAACTGTCGACGCACTTGATCTCGGGCGAGGGGATAGTGACGGGAATTTGAGAATTGTACCGATATTTTTTTATTATTATTTTAGACTTCAATTCATAATTAATATTCTGTTCACGAATCTTTTACGAGTTCATTTTTGTTGTTTTGACGTATAAGAATTAACCTGATTGTGTAACATTTTGGAACAATAATCAACTTTATATTTTCTTTAATATTTAAATTATTATTATTATTAAATAATGACAATGATTTATTTTTTCATTAACATGAAATTATATCGACGCATATCTGTACATCTCTATTTCTACTACGGGCATTACTTACTAGGCAGCTTATTTTATTAGGAGCGCGGCTTTAAATCAGCTCCGCGGTGACAGGTGAGGCAATCATCATCCCCTTCACGCTCGGCATTAATTCTCCTTTCATTTGTCTTCTTCGTATATTATCCGTGCCTTATTGAACCTATTCCATTGTTTTACCGTTCGAAGTTAATATATTGAAATATATCAATGAAGCTGATATCATGCATTATCTACGCGTATTTCGTAAACAGAGCGAGTAGATTTACAGCGTGTGATCCATAAATTGTCTTCGAAGGGACTTTGCAAAATCTACGTCAGCATGGGTCTCGACAGGGTCCGACTGATTGCTCCATCTATCTGCAGGGTCGACGGATCGCGTATAAAATAACACGCTATAATCGCTATGGATTATCTCGTGAAGGTGCAAGAATGGCCTCTTTATTAAAATGAGGAAGTTTTTTCTTCTACTTATTCATAAAAATTGAACGTACTAAAGATGGTTATGGATCGGGTTTGTAACGAAAAAACATTTTCAAAAGCTTTTTTGTTATACAACTAGGTCAGCAAAACAAGCGTACGGCTCACCTGATGGTAAGCGATTACCGTAGCTTATAGACACCTGCAATGGTCACCTTATTCACCACAAGAACAGAACACTGCTTAAGTGCAGTGTTATTTAGCTGTATTGTTCTGTAAGGTCGAGGCACTTCCCCAGTCGGGCTGCTCCAGGTTTTGAGCAGGATACTTTGTGCACTGCCATATTTAGTTAAAACTTCTTTTCCGTAGATTAAATCTATATCCCAGCATTTATTTGACCGGTTTTAATAAAAGTAAGCCGTATCCAATTCGGACCATGAAAACATATTTAGTTTTTAAATGGTAGATGAAAAAGTTTCTAACATTTTTTACTATTTTAAAAATTAAAAACAAACGTAGGTATATACAGTAAACCACTGCTAATAAACTTTCGTAGCGGTAGGCAGTTTACTATCTGTTAATATTTTTGTGATATTAGAATTTAACCATACTTTGTCATCTTTAAAAAATAGGTTGTTTGATTCAATAAGAAGTGTTTAGCATATTTTGTTTTCTTATGATTTTGTAAAAAAAAAAAAATACAAATCTACGCATTTCAATACCAGACGGTGGTTATAAACACAAGCATTTATAGTTGGGCATGAAAGCAAGCAGAAATTCGAACGAGGGTAGGTTTCTATTGCCATACTTCTTACGTCGCTTGGGCTTTTGAAAATCGCTTTCAGTTTAATGTCTGCTTTACGTGTGAGTGCAACGACAATGGGTAATTTTATAGCTCCCGCGTGCATAGAGAAGTATTGTTTGTAGCGGAGATTGATTGCTTTTTTTAACGCCTCATACGTTACACTCGTTATAATATATAATTTTATATGTGGTGTGTAATAATTAAATCTATTAGGCTTTGACCTTTTACACTTTGAAATTCCAAAAAAAAAAATTATACAATAGAAATATTTTTTTGAAAATAAAGAATACATGAGAAAAGTTTTTTTGAGCCCTACATCAGTACTTATACTACGAAAAAGAAAGATTTAATTTTACGTTTGTTTGTAATGGATGAACCGATTTTAAAAATTCAGAATGCTACGCTAACCATGAGTGATATAGGCTGTATGCTATAACGATTTTCACGATCCACGCGGACGAAGTCGCGGGCGGAACACTAGAAAATGATTACCTTATGTAGGTACTATCTTCTATTTATATATTTTCTTTCTTTGTACATCATACCAGGATAAAATGTACGTGGTTTCACGTAATTTTTAGTAATATGCGTCACGTTATTTTTGTGTTCCTTATATTTTTAAAATTGAAATATGAGTAGTCGTTTTATCTTTTTTATATTAGCACTACAATAGGTAATTCACATTGCAGTAGCAGATTGTTTTACTTATAAAACAATTGGCAACGTAGCTCTGCCCAGACAAGTCCCAACATGTGCGATTTTGGGATTAAAAGTAAGTTATGCTTTAATCACGATTTTTTCACGTTTCTATATACGTTTGTATATATATTTCTAAATTGAGAATTTAATAATTTTTCATTTTATTAAGTTAATTGAGAAGTCAAGTTGTTAATTTCATAATATTAGTGCAAATAGTAATGTAGACTTGAATAGTGTCTGCATTATATATTGAATATTAAACTAAGTGGGATGTAGAGCTCGAGAGCTAGAATGGATTTTGCGAACTTGGCTAAAACTTAGTGAAATAGTAAAGATAAGAACCTAAGCATTGTAATGCTTTGGGGTTATTGGTTGATATTTTGTATGTAAGGTATGTTTGTCGTGAATTGTTTTGATCAATATATCTGTATGTAATAATATTTTTAATATTAGACTTAAATCGTCTATAAAAATTACGAAAACATACAAAGATACAATTTTTCGTCGTTTTCATTATTAAAAAACAAGCAATGATATTTGTCTTAACAATTTAATATTATTCAGATCTAAGCATCCATTTTCACGAGGTAAAGTATGAAAAAGATGTCTATTTAAGACCATTGGAAACAAAATATCACCTATTTTTCTGTTTTATTTCCTGTTAGACTCTTATGTTGTATCAAAGTTATACATTAATATGCTGTCGTTTTCTTAATTAATTTTAATAGAACATGATATTTTTGTCGAAATGTCATCATATAGTACCAACATGTTTATTTAGAGGAGAAAAACATTTAATACGCGTGGTGAAAAACACAGAAAAAATAAACAAAATCCTTTCCAATCGACCAATAACAAAACTTAATAATGTGTAACCACTGCCAGACCGCAACACTAGATTAGCTTTCGACGCAACTGATACCTTTACTGTACTACTATATTGGAATACACAGTTAAAAATTTAAGTTTTATAATGAAAAAAAAAACCTCAATTTAACTTGTTTCATGAATATCTATTAAACCTTTCGCTTATGTAAATATAAGATGTCATGTATGGAAAATGAAATAATGATTAAAAAACATGATGATTAAAAAAATAAACAAAACTCAGAGTAAAACAAAAAAAAAAAAACAAAACAAAGATAACCTTTTTTCTCATGAATATGTTATTTTTTTTTCCCTTTAGTCCTGTCCTTACAATAACGAATACAAAACAATTCTTATGCAATTTAATACAGTTAGTCATCCGGCAGTTGCATAACTGTACTTACATTTCAGCGATTCACTTTTATTTATATCAATAAATATTTTTGACGGATGTTATCAATTTTAGTATCCGTAAAACAGCAGGCGTCACAATACCATGTCTGATATTCGTTGCTGACTTCTTTCCGTTTCCGAATACAATTCCCTGCTCGATATATCTCATCTTGTTAAAATAGCAATAAAAACATTCATCCATTATCTAAACTCATTCACTTTGAAAGTAGGTTTTATTACATTGGCTTTTTATCCAATATATTAACAATTGGATTCTGCTTCTCGATTCGTTCGTTTGGTGTTTAGTTGATTCTATTAGAAATATTAGTAAATATTACATAAACAATACACAGATTATGGCTAGGCTTTAGATTATCGTTATTTAGAAGTTAGATAGGTTAGAGTTTTTTTTTTTTGTAACGAAATTATGCCGATCAACGGTCAAATTTTGAGCTTAGATAATTCGACGGTTCTTAATCTAAAGCCTTACCCAGATTATTTAAATTAAAGCAAAAATTTGACTATAATTGAATATATTTGACAAATTGAACTATAAATAAGAATTAATTTGAAGCAAATAACTTGTATTAAAATATCGACGATCTTAAATGTATCTTCATGAAATTAAAAAGAGTATTTCCACTCTCAATGCTAGTAACAGTGGTAGTAAAACCTACTTATTTTTTTAGTAAAAACAATAACTCACAATTTTGTACGGTAAAAATATTACAAGTAATTTTTATATGTTAATATGTAAAGAAGAGATGCATTGGCAATTGAATTTTTGGTTGAAGTAATGATAAGATCTTTGCTATCTCCACCGATTCTTTATAAAAGAATAATAATAATAGTATAAAAACAATGTTCATACAGCCAAATATACAATATAATTCCAAAACAACGTGCACGTAGTAAAATATAAAATATAATTAATAAATTGTAAAACATAAATTATAAAGAAGAATTCAAAATACAATATATAAATATGTGGATACGCCACAAAATTAACTATTTTGAATAGTCTTGATCTCGTGTTACGTTGAAACGATGAATCTATGTTAAAAAAATGTGATATATCTTCATGTTTTGTCTGTTTCGTTATTGATTGGGGGCTAAAACAGGCACATTTTAAAAGCTTATTCTTTATTTTCTAGAAGAGTAAGAGTCTATCTTATTTTTATAAATCGGGTAGGGAGCCAAATAAAAAAAAATATCCAAAATACAGATGAGTAACGGAACGTAGTTGGGACTCGATCAACCTATATAGGACACCAGTGTATACTAACTTGCTATTAATTTTTTTTAAGTTGTTGCTATGATTTCGTTCTTCTTTTTGAGTGAATTTATTTTTTGTCAAAACTAAATATTATCAAAAAAAAAAAAAAAATGTTAGGTGAATATAGGGTAAAAATTAATAAATAAATACCTAAGACATAAAAATAGTGTTTGAAAAAAAAACTTACAATTTTTTGAAACTTTATCCGGGGGCTGCTTACTAAGTATTCGTTTTGAGGAAATTCCGAGTTCGAACGTTACTTAAACAAGTTAAAAGTTCTGTTGCAAATGAAGCGTTACAAAAATGAACGCTCCCTGACTCCTATTTAGACCTTCCTTATTGTATAATATTTCGTTCGTTAAATTATCGAGTGAATATATAAATACTAGATTATTTTATCTTAAATTAATAGTATTTTACTGATTTTAATTTTACCATAAGAAAATTTACGTCAAGTTTTAAATATAATTTTCATTTTTGGAACGAAGTTCCTTACGGCAGGCTTGACATTTGGCTGGGCGAGCGAACTGAAAAAAATGTGATACTAAAACCGTAAGAAAAATATATAACGGAAGTGACCTAATATCAGTCACACGACTGTATAATATGACGTTTGTAAAACTAAAATATTACTAGTAAACTTGTTTTAAAATTATTTATGTAAGTGTCGACAGTATAAAAATACTGTCGACAATAATAAATAAAGCTATATATTTTTTTTCATTTCACTTAATAGTTTAAATTAATATTATTTTGTTTGATTTATCTTATTTTACGGTATTTGTTATTTTCTACAATACTAAATTCCCTAAATACTTTTATATATTAATTAAAAACGAATCAACAAAATTAAAAAAAAAAAAGAAATCAAGAACTAGAAAATATATATAAAATTCAACATTTTTTTTCAAATTGTGTTGCTTCTATACTATCCGAAGGAACTTCGTTCCTACCTGGTGTCCCATGACACCACATAATTTTATGATATATATATTTTCATATTTTTCATTAAATTTTAATATCTGTAATAATATTAATATTAAATAATAATGAGATTATATCTTCAAAAGTAATTATTGTTTCAAATTTGTACCTGTCAAGAAGAATATCAAAGTGAATAAAACGAAATGAGAAAACTTTATTCTTAATCGAATGCGTCTTTAGTAGTTCGTCTCGCGACAACTTCTCGGGATCTCGCTTGATCACGGAAGTCACTTTTAAGCCATTACTTACTGGCCTGTTTTCGATTTGTTTTTTCTAGGATGAAAAAAGATAGGACGAAAACAAGTGCGACTAACTTTCTGGCAATCAGCATGCTTAACTTTTGGGAGGGTTAAATCAAAGGGTTCCGGTTTTATGAAGACTTATTTCAGACTTACCTTCAAGTTGAAATTAGATTTAATCTGGCTCGTAGCTTTAGGATTGAATTTTGTAAACAATTTCGAATACCTCTACAACTTCAGTCTTTGTTGAAATACCAATGGGAACTCGGGATACCGTTGTTTAGAATTTCCGCTAAAATTAATTCATAAGTACTTGTATGAGGTCGAGTTTTGCGGAATCGTCGGTTTGTTCAATGACCAATGCCTATTTTATTGTGAGTGCCCATGGTTTATTATTTGTTTGTTAATATTGATCTCTTTTTCTCTTTTATTATTTGTTTGAATTTGTGTTTCGGTTGAATAAACATTTATTTTTTAATTAAAATACACAGGTCAAATTATATTACTGTTTGTTTTGTGATGATTGCAATAATTAATTTATTTAAAAATAATATTTATAATCCCAACATTTGTGTACAAAGGTTTTCGTAGTATTTTTAGCGGCATGCTTTGTTATAGAATTTCGAGGCCATTTTTTTCTTCTGTTGTCCAGATTGCTTGCCGGATAGGAAATCGATGACGTGCGTTGAATTCACAATCGTTGTCAAACTATATGTTTTATTATAACTGACACTATCTTTCTAGTTTCTTTTCAAAATATAGGTAAATATATTATACATAGAGTTATTTTTTGTTACTCAGGTATAATTATTTAAAGAAAATTATGTGTTCAAATTATTTTTTTAGTTTTCTAGTGTTACAGATGTCTACACCCTACGGTAATCGCTTATCATCGCGTGAGTCCGTCTGTTTGTTTGTCAATCCAGTTGTATAAAAATAATAATTAAATAAAACTAATTATAACTTATTAAACTAGATAGCGGCCAAGCTGAAGTACAGCAGTGGAGTGGATTAAGCTCCAATCTTTCCTCTAGATGGAAAGAGGCCTATGGAGAACATTAGGATGTAAATATTCAACTACAGGCAAAATATTTGCCTCTCCTATACAAGAACCTTGTCTACTACGTTGCTTTAATGTAAACTTGTGAATAATTTACTATAAAAAAAAAGAATATTTGCGCAAATACAAATATTCGCTCGGAGTAAATATCTAAATCGTGTCTTTTGGTGTTAATTGAACTTTCATTACCACTGCACCAGAAAGAAAACATACTCAACTATTTAAATATTAAAAAATTATCGTATACAATATTTTAAGGATTTAATAGCTAATTTCAGCACGAGTAGCATATCTTTATTTTACTGAGTATTTTGTGAGAAAAACCGCATGAATCGCTCGCTTATATTTATGAGGATAGGAGGGTAACGACGTGCTGAATTAAGCCAACATTTTTTCTAAGTGGGCATAAACGGGCTGCTTTCACCCATATATATTGGAGTGTCGTATATTTTACGAGCTATCCCGCTCGAGGGCACTTCCAGAGGGCGAGCATCAACATCGAGTGGACAAAATTACCTTGCTCCTGTTTTACAAACTGAAGTATTTTGTTTTAAGCCGCTTAACATTTTTTTTTACTTTGTTTTGAAGGCTACTTAAGGTCATATAATATTTTTTATATACATCTAAAGAACGTTAATGAAAATATATAAGCTTATAACACAAAAATAATACAGACATTTTTAAGAAATTAAGGAAGAAAATTATATATGAAGTATGGAACTAAATTTTGTAATTCGCTATAGAAAATTTTAACTCTTTAGGGTTACAATTTTTTGGTTTAATCAAAAAGTATGAATATATATATAGCTTGGCCAGAATTTTCCAGTTAACCCTTTTGCGATTTGTTTTTAACATACTAAAGATAATTATTTAATTATTATCCATTAAGCAGATTGGTGAAGATAACGTCTAGTTCTGCTCTTAGACTTATTATTATTTTTTATTAAAAATATGTAGTTTTATAAGTAAATGCTTTAAAAATATTGCTTTATTTTTAATAATTTTGAAATAAAATTCTATAGTGCTTTGCGCATTAAAAAGTTCAAAGACAAAAGAATTCGCTACAACCGAATTGAAGCTATTAAAGCATTCCTGGTCAAATGCATGGAATGTTGTTGGTTCGTTAATTTATTTTAAAGTGGGATATTTCCGACGGCAGATCTTTCGCGGACATGCAAACAATTAATTACGGGGGATATTAATGTGAGGCATTAGTCAGAGCGGGCTGTGTCAGCGGCTAGCACCGCTTAGGGTGTTTAAATTTTGTATTCAAAATATTGATAATATAACAACGTTTATAAAATATAATTATTAAAGCAAATTAATTTTTTTAAAATAACTTTCGTATTAATTTTTAAAAACTGATACCCAAAGAACGCATTTGGGTACTTACGTAGTTACGTTAGTTTTAGATATAGTAATAATTGACAAAGATAAAAAGAATGTAAATTTTAATTTAATAGTAAGAATAATATAAAATGTGCTATTCATATCTCTTACCGTATATAGTGATATTTTTAAAAATATTTAGAAATACTGAGTTCAAAAACTAAAAATATAAAATCCCTTAGTTGAATAAAAATAAAATTTATTTTTAAATAAAAGTAAAATACTTGTACAAATGTTTGACGTGAATTTAACTTGTTTAAAGAAAATACTTCTGTTACAAAGCATTGCCGCCGGCACTTTTAAAGCCTCCGCCAACGTGCATTGGTACAAGATGAGAAAGACTAAAGTCGGTACTAAAAAAATGTATTTTCAGTTATTATAAATACATTTTGTTGTCGACTTATAATGCAAAAAAATTGAGTAAAGAAAAAAAGGGAGGCTACAAGAAATATGAAATAAGTTGTCTATCAGATGTCAAAGAGACAAACTAACAAAGGGTGCCAACTGTTAGTGACATCCTCGTGGTGTGCCCTAGGCATTAGGGTGGCGCAACTGTGGAACTGCTGCCCATCGCGGCTAACAACTGACTGGGGAGGATGCACTCCGGGTAATTCTCTGGCCTATATGGCCAGGAACTTCTCTGTTCTCGACGAGTCTACTCTGGACTCTGAACTGGGGGTATTTTTAAGTGAGGGTGCGAAAGCGCATCAGGGCTCTAAGATTGTAGTTCGCGGATATGACCACCGCGGTCTCAAAGTCGATCAAGACCTGGCCGTGCCCGGGATGGCCAGCGACAGTTCTTTAAATGCCGCTGGCTGTGGTGACCGTGTGTACATGTAGCTGGAGGCAATTTTATGTTGCCACCGCTCAGGCCTCCGACCGGGGATAGTTTACCCAGATGGGTGTCGGCACTTGGTCCATTAGAGCAGCGCGGAGAGATTGCACCGTTGGAGGTGCAGCGCGGCGATGTCGCGGTTTTGCGAGGGATCCCCCCACTCGTCGGGACCGGCGGACAATTGATCGGGGGAACTATCGTCCGCATTGCACGGTCCCAAGGAGGGAGGTGACCTTAGTGTTCAAGGAAGTCTCTCAGGAGTATTGCTAACTGCGACGGACCTATAAGGTCAAACACTGGCGGGATCGCGGAAGTTCAATAACGTCCCCTTGGTTCCTCCCAGGCGTGTCGTAGCAACCCAGAGGTTTCGGTCGGTGCGAGTCCGACACATCAGGCGGCAACCCTGGGCCGTGGTGAATTCAGAGATTTCCCCTGGGTCAGCAAAAACAAAAAAAAACTTTTTAAAATTATTTTCTGACTTTTAAACAAAACACGTTAAGTATTGCGAAATTGCTAAGTTTAAACAGAAGAAAATATGGATAGAGATACCTTTATCATCTAGTACCTATACTTTACGATCTAATTTCATATATTACAAATTATATATTTCTAAAAAAAATTATAAAAATTATCGACCCGTTTCCTAAAAATGCAACAATAAACACCGTGAGACGAGAACTTTGTATACTATATTTGTTAGTGTCATACGTAATATCAGAAAACTAATAAGTAGGTTATATTTAAAAAAATACAGAATGTAATTATATATTTAATGAACTTTCCTTAAGTCTCTGTAGCATATAATGCAGTAAATAGGCCTACACTGATTATGATAAAATTATTTCGTTAGCTTTATGTTACCAGTTAATTAACCATCGACAAGCCCGGGTCGGAACGTGTACGGCTAGCGTTGATAACGTGCGTGTAATCCGATAAAATATACGCACCTATTGCCTCCCGCGCTGCTCGTTATTCGTAATTACCTCTCGTTTTTAGAGATCCGCTTCGGGTGCAACAATAATATTTGTGTTTGCTCGCAAACGAAAAAACCGACAAAATTACATCGACAAGTAATAAAACGTAAGCAGACGAAAAAAAAAAATAACGATAAAAAAATTACCAAACGCACTAGTCATCACTACGATTTTCGAGGGTTTCCCACGATTTCTCCGGGATTCCATCATCAGATCCTGGTTGCCTTATCATGGTACCACACTTGGGATATCTCCTTTCCAACAAAAAAGAATTATCAAAATCGGTTCATAAACGATGATGTTATTCCCGAACATACGTAATATATATAATACTAACTTCCTCCTTTTTTGAAGTCTGTTAAAAATAAACATATTATAGTTCGAGCCAATTTATCAATATTTTTGAGGTTTTTTTTATTGAATACATTCTTAGACGTTATATAGTTCTATGCTATAGGAATAAAAGAAAGTTAAATAAAATATATATTATAAAATAATATATATTTATAAAATAATATTTAGTTTTAGATGGTAAACGAAAATATGATTTATGAGCTTTCGAGAATCTTCAGTTGAGCAAAGCAGAAATAATTAATATTTAAATTCATTAATTTAATACTACTGATACTGAGATTTATTTTATGATACTATTATACTTAAGTACTGGATTTTTTTTTAGTTCAACATTTTGTTTTAATTTTATTTACTTTTCATAAGATATTTTTTTTAAACTTTATTACAGGAATAACTTAGAGTAATAGTTGTTACGATCAACATCGCTTAGCGTGTCGGAACTCGGCTTTTCAAACATCCGCACTGCACTACAGCGTGGATATTAAAAAGAAACAAAAGTATTCATTTAGCAAAGAGGAAAAATCGTGAAACAAGAACAGACGTAATTCTTTTATCTTCTTGTGACCGAAAAACAATGCCTTGGAAAATACATTAAAATATGACTCTACGTAATAACTATAATGAAACTTATATTTTTATTTATTTAGTTATAACTTTGTTTAGTTACTGACTTGTTTGCTTATATAAACATATTTTGAAAATCGTTTTCTTGGTTTAATACATTATAAATAGCTTAATAATATGTAGTGAAGAGGAATGGAAGTTTTGAGCATGTACAACAGTATATGTTCAATCTGAATAGATAGTTAATTTGCTTGAATGCGTTAAGCTAGAGTCCATTAAAATATATATACTATAAAACGCTACAACATAGCTAATTTGTAAAAAAAGAAATATATTATAACAGTCCATAAAAAAATTATAAATTGTATCTCTTAGAAAAACACCGAGCTTTTTAAAATGGCTCACAATCATATAAACCTCTTGTGGAATCATCGCTCCTCCGTCCACATCCGATGTATAGATCGTTGAAGATATTTTATAGCGGAGGCAAATAAAATGGCATTGAGTGTTTGTGACCTCTTACTCACTTTCACAGCAAAGGTTTGATGTTTTATCGCGAGCGCATTTATAAATATTTTAGTAGGTTAAATCTAATTTTACGTTGGACTCAGTAATATTTATACTTACAGATTTAAATCAAATTTTTGTAGCTTAATACTTTTTCCTTCTTTTTCAGTTACGCAACGGATAAATATATGTATATAATAACATTATAAAATTATGGGATATGTATCTGACTACGTGTAATTAATATTTAGTACGTGTGTGTTGTTCTGGTACCTACTTGTTGGCGAACGGGCTTCGGACGCCCGGTTTAGGATCGTGGCTTCAATTTCCCCCCGTTTGATGTGTTTAATTACTTTGTTTGTTCTTGTTCACCCTGATGCTTGCTGTGGTCACTCCAAGTCGAAAACGCTTCGAAAACTGTTAGTATTCCATTAAATGTAGCCCACGTCAAACTCCGTACATAGTTTTATACAGAAAACGAAATAATTAAATTCGTATTCAAGAGGTTAAAGGAAATACAAGCTACGTTCAAACTTCAATTAATCTATTTTTTGACGATTTCAAATATTTTAGTTGTCGCATTTCATTTGTTTATTCATTATACTTTTAATTTGTGTTTCATTTTACTTTTTAGAGGTAATAATTACTTGATGGTGTTATTAATTGATATACTATTTATTAATTGCGTTATGTTCATTTTTTTAGGTATTTTAAAACTGTTGATAAATCGAACAATTTTCACTTTAAAGTTTCCTTGTATTCACTTTTTGACTGTTCTTTGTATTCACAGTTCTAGGGCGTTCACCGTTTCTGTATAGTGTTATACAATGTTGCACTCTGTTGATACCTGTGATTTCGATTCCTTTTGAAAACAGATATTTTTATTTTTACTATATATTAAATTGATATTTTATTATTAAACTAGCTGTGCTCGGGACTTCGTCCGCGTGGAATAAAAAAATATTGTTTAGTTTGCAGAGTTACAAAATAAATAAATTCCTAAAATAAAAGTAGCCTAAGGTACTCCTTATAACATCAGCTATCTGCCAGTGAAAATCCTGTCAAAATCAGTCCAGCCGTTTCAGGGATTAGCCGGAACAAACAGACAGACAGATAAAAATTGAAAAAAAAAATTGGCATATGTACCGTGTGTATTTTTGGCATATGGATGCATTTAGTGAAAAGCGGTTATTTTATTATTACAAGAACACACTATTTTATTCAGTTGTAAACAAACGAGTAAATAAATGATGGTCTAAGATCCGAACCTAAATCGATCTTCACCGATCTGATAATAGAATGAAACATACTTTATAATCAATTAAGTATATTATACAATATATTAAAAATGGGTTGCCTGAAAAAATCCTGAACTGACTATTTTTAATTATTTATAAAAAAAATTAAATTGAAAATTGCAACATAAAAATAATGAGAAGAGTAATCTGACTTGATAGTATGAACCGTATATATACCTACATGATTATTAATTAATAAAAGTTATAGATATACATGATTATTAATTCATAAAAGTTTATTATTAAAGTGCTCACAAAAAAGTTCCCACGCCAGTGTGTAATTGCAAGCAGCGAGCTCACCTGATTTAACGCATGTCCATGTCGTTATTATTATTATTATTTTAGTTTGATCTACTAAAACAGATATTTCGGTACAACAGTGCTCAAGATGTCAAATGTCGCTGTTGCAAGCTGTCAAATGCATTTTACGGCGAGATTCAATTTTTTTTTTTAATATAATTTACACACACGACCGTCTGTTCCTACGGTAAGCAATTTAATGCCTGGGTTATAGGTAACAGCCGACTGATACAGCTAGTTTTTTTTTTTTTTATAATTATACGTAGAAATATTACATATATAAATTTATAAATACAAATATTGCACCCAGACTCAGGCGTGAACCGAACCCGCAACCCGCGGAGCAGAAAGCAGGGCCACTACACACTGCGCTAACGGGCCATAATAATTGTTTTGTTGGAATATTTTAAACAGATAATAAGTTAATACCTTACTTTTTAATAGCTAAATTGCCTACCAATCTCCAGTAAAGCAGAGTTTTATTAAGCTCCAACCCTTCTCTTATATTGAAATAAAGGCCTTTTACAGAGTACTGTTACATTTACTATATTGACTACAACGTGTTACAAAAACTACAATACTGGAACATTTTGTTCGATGTAATTCTATTTTCTCCTTAGCCTCTTACTTTGTTATTTATCCTATTTGTAAGATACTCGCACGAGTGTGTCGTGAGTTGACCTTCAATTCTCAATTGACCTTGTGAGCTTGTTCTAATTTGTAGCGATTTAGCTCACATGCCAACGCAACATACCTTTACTCTTATCTCCTGTTGCGTGTTATTAATGACTCGTAGTCTGAATAATATTAATATAGTATTACGAAAGACAAACAATAACTAGTAAATAATTTTACCCCATAGTGTTATGAGTCTTGTCGTTGCAAACCGGGGTACATCTTTACATATTTCTTTGCATTTTCTCATTTTTATTTAATTATTTAACAATAGCTGCCGTGTCTACTATGCTGTTTATCGCCTAGTATAGTTTTCTGCCAGCGTTGGCGTAACCCACTTTAATGTTCATCTTTCAGTATCTCTTGAGCTATGTGGTGTGTGGTGTGGTATAACAATTGACGTTTCTTATCATTCTTTTAAAATATGTCGTGTGATCGAAGTTAAATGATATGAGTGATTATATCTTAAAAATGATTTCTCCTATGATTTTTGCATACGATGTGTAATAATTAAAAGAATAAAATTTACATCAAAATTATTCACATTAAATTTCAATTTAAAGGCGTTTTAAAGGCACGAACTTAAGATGTGGTGGCGGTGGAAAATAATTGTCTTTTAATGCATTGTTTCAAAAGATTTAAAGAGGATTTTTTTTTCATCCGTATTAATTAAGATAAAAGTGCTTTTGCCTGCTTTGTATTTTACCTTTTGTACTACTCTTAAATATCAAAAAGGAGTAAAATATCGGTCCAGTTATATTCGAAACAGTAATGAATATTTTAAGTGTTTGTAATTATTGTAAAATAAGTTTTAAATGTAACAACGCTGGCTATTTAAATGGTTAATTTTAAAGTAATTCTGGCTAGAGGTTTCGCAAGGACGAGTCTTGGGTCCACTATATATCTTGTGGGCAGGCAACCGCGATTTGACTGACGGCGCACTCTGAAAGGACATTTATCAGACTCACTAGCGGGTTACACTAAACCAAACAACAATGAATCCTCATTGACAAATTATCTGTACATTTATCATTTGCTATCTTTTGACTAAATATTTTAAATTCTGAAAATGCAGATGTAGTTAGATGTAGTTATGTAGGATATATCTATGTATTTAATTAATATTATATTTTACAACTTCAATCAAGAATTACTTCCATACAAATTACTGACTGGTAAGTTAGTAAATGACAATAGAAGTATTCATATCGATTCTTTACGTACTCTCAAATATTATATTTGTGATAAGCCGTATTTTAAATAAACCACTATTCATAGAAATATTTTTCATTGTATCGTGTACGAAATGTAATGAAAATATGGCGTATCAAAAATGAAGATGAAACGATCAATTCGTTTTCGGAGGGCGGTTTCTTTGGTTGTTTAGTAAATTGTTTTGATAGAATTCCCAAGATAGATGATATGTTATATCTAAAGTAAGAAAATTTAGCATTTATTACGTACAAATAGTACTTGGGTTAAAGTATACCTAAGCAAAAGTTTGCCTGATCATGTCCCGCAAGTGTCTCTGTGACAATGTTGAATGTAAGCCACTTATGAAAATGAGTGTAAAACGTGGATAAACCAAAGCCTATTTTCCGCGTGAAGTAGAACGGGCGGTTACAAATTGCTTTGGGCATAGCGTAAATTTTAATTTTATCTCTAATACCCAAATGAGCACCGTGACTCGACATAATAAATGTGGTCTTCCCACGTTAGCGGTGCGGTCGATTCAATAATTTCACCATTTGTTACAATACATGGACTTACAAGTGAGCTTCTTAATTATATAATGAAATAATCTATCCCTTTTTAAATACATTGTTTAAAATGAATCAAATTTCTTTGTTACGTAATGTAATCAATTCAAATAAAGTAACAAATTATAATCATAACATAATAATGAAATAGCCTTTTAATAATAATTTGCGACAAAAAAGGTACCAAATGTTTTTTTTGTATATGTTTAAAGTTGATTGAACGCTAACTTTTATGTAAATAAATATTGAAAAGTATAAAACGGCAAGAAAAATTCGTAATCCAACAATTTTATCAAATAAAGTTCGTAAAAACGTTTCTATTACGCATGTAAACCGCATTCAAGCTTCCTTCGTTTGATCGGCGTGCGAGTCACGCGGAGCCAGTTTATTTCAACTCCTTAACTTCGACAACACGATCGAATGGGGTATAATTTTCATAAGAGCGCGCCGCTGCTGCCTTTCGACGCAAAAATTAGATTCATCAGCCTCGCTGGCACATTTGTTCGAAACATTCGCGTATCAAATTCGATTCGAATCCATAACGAGTACGTGAACAATGTGGTACCAACTTCTACGTAGCGTTTCGTTTTATTTAACGTTCTTCTTCCGTTCTGGTATTACAAAAAGTTGTAGCTATGAAATTGAAATGCAAATTGATCATTTGATTAGGTAAGTGTAGAAGAAAACGTAATAGATTCGAAAATTATACAATTTCCATTTTCTTGAACAATTCGCTCGGAAATGCTTAAGAGATACGAGTAGGTGATCATAAAATACTCGATCTACTTTATGTTGGAAGAATTTTGAAATTGCCTGTTTATATCTTAAAAAAAAATATTTGTTTTTATTTAAGAGAAAAAAAAATTAAAAATACATTTTAAAAATAACAAAATTTGTAGCATTTATAAAATTGTTGTTCAAGATTCTTGCACAACAGTACAGCTACAATTATGTTAAGTAATACCACACCGCGTAGTACGCGTAGTAGTACCTACGAGCGACGGCCGTCGCCTACTGCGCTCGCGCATTGTAAATGGTCTAGCTCCTAAACGACTTTCAGGCCCACTATAAAGCTTGGCATCACCTATTTTGAGTAAAAAAATAAAAAATATATATTAAAAGCGATCTAACTTTACAAAATTCTAATTTTAAAAAATATTTTTTTTTCTCAGAAAAATATTTAATTTTTAATTTTTTAAAAATTATATCTTATACTATTAAACGAGCAATTCTTGTATATATATATATAATCTGAATCTCGGAAACGGCTCCAACGATTTTCATGAAATTTAGTATACAGGGGATTACGGGGGAGATAAATAAATCTAGCTAGGATTCATTTTTAGAAAATGTCGTTTTATCCCTGTTTTTAGGCAATGAAAAAATGGCTACAATATCGTTAGAATAAGAAGGTAAATTTCGCATCTGTCAATAAAGTTGTAATAGCTCAGGGGAAATCGGCCGATCGCGCTCGGCCGAAAAGATCATGGTTCGAATCCTCACGTATTCTAGATCGATTATCGTTTTTTTTCTTTTTTTTTCTAAAAAAAATAAAATCGAAAAATATTATTCATATTTTATCAATATGTAATTCGTATTTAAATATGATTTTCAAAAAACACGATTTACTAAAAATACCGAGCTAAGCTCGGTCACCCAGGTCCTAATATTTAAAGGATCATTTCATCACGCCCACATTTCACTATCTTGTTTATTTTATAACTTTTTTTAAATAATAATAGGACTCACAGTAGCGCGTACCTGTCGGCTACTCAAAACATTAATGTCTTTTAAAACACCTTTATTAACCGACTTCAAAAAAAGAAGGAGGTTACTCAATTCGACCGTATATTTTTTTTTTTTATGTATGTTCGGAGATAACTTCTTCGTTTATGAACCGATTTTGATAATTCTTTTTTTGTTTGAAAGGAGATATTCATAGTTTGGTACCATAATAAGGAAACCAGGATCTGATGATGGGATCCCAGAGAAATCGAGGGAAACTTTCAAAAATTGTAAGGGTGACTAGTAAATTTAATCATGTTTTCATTAAGTACTATAAAGCACTTCTATTTCATAAAGGTCTGGAGTCGATCTGATGATGGAGAAGAAAGATAGTCGAGGGAACTCTTCAACAATTTATAGCAATTACCTGCTGTTTGAACTTAATTCGTTCCTATTGATGAGAAATTTGCATATGTATGAATTATAAGTGCCATTACAGTCTGATGATGGAGACAAAAGATAGCCGAGGGAACTCTTTAACGATTTATAGCAATTACATGCTGTTTGAACTTAATTCGTTTCTATTGATGAGAACTTTGCATATGTATGAGTTGTAAGTGCCATTTCAGTCTGATGATGGAGACGAAAGATAGTCGAGGGAACTCTTCAATGACTTATAGCAATTACCTGCTGTTTGAACTTAATTCGTTTCTATTGATGAGAACTTTGCACTTATATGAGTTACAAGTGCCATAAAAGTCTGATGATGGAGACGAATGATAGTCAAGGGAACTTTTCAACGATTTATAGCAATTACCTGCTGTGTGATCATCTGTGTCGCAGGACCAGGTTTGATGATGGAGCCCATAAACACTCGAGGGAATTTCTCAACAATTTACAACAGTTACCTTTTGCTGTTTGACGACCGCTTTGATATAATGGTGCATGTACCGTGTCGGCGGCGCCTAAACACCGACGGTCACGGGTTCTATTCCCGCTCGGAGTGGATATTTATGTTTATACAAATATTTATTTTCGGTCTAGTTGTTAGTCCTTGTGGTTCTCCCAACCTAGCCTCAGAGAACACGCTAGGCTGTCAGTCCCGGTTGTTATTACGTACACCTGATAGCGAACT
This sequence comes from Melitaea cinxia, assembly GCF_905220565.1. NCBI lineage: Eukaryota > Metazoa > Arthropoda > Insecta > Lepidoptera > Nymphalidae > Melitaea > Melitaea cinxia. Next base: position 8,921,501 of record NC_059394.1, on the reverse strand, counting down.
TTACTCATAGTATGTCGACGCGTTAGCGCAGCGGTCACAGCACCGACTGTTGCGCTGGCGTTAGTGGGTTCAATCTCCGCGCACGACAGACATTTGTATTGGCCATATAGATGTTTGTCATTGTCTGGGTGTTTGTGCTTGTGTATTGTGTATGTTTCCGGACCCCCGACACAAGAGAAAAAGCATCCTTGTTAGGTCTACCCATCACTAAAAATTGTAAAATAAAATAATTTTTAACAAAAAAAAAAACCGACTTCAAACAGGAAACTAAAAAGTGAAAAATAAATTTACTTAGTACAAAGTAATTCGTATTTTGATTTAGTTAATCAGAAATGATTAAATAAATATTTTATAATTTTGAAGTTGGTGCCAAGTAAATACTACAACAACCTGGCTACAATAACAAATACAAACAACACACACACAACAAACAAGTACAAAAAATATTATTAGATATGTCAAAACAATAACAGAATAATAACAGTATTCAACCTAATAGTCAATGAAACAAATTATGAAAGAAAACTGAATACAACTTACGAGTAGATACTAGAGTAGTTATTGTTTTACTTGGCACCGACTTCAAAATTATAAAATATTTATTTAATCATTTCTGATTAACTAAATCAAAATACGAATTACTTTGTACTAAGTAAATTTATTTTTCACTTTTTAGTTTCCTGTTTGAAGTCGGTTTTTTTTTTTTGTTAAAAATTATATAATCTATATAATTATATAAAAATTTCGTGTCACGATGGCGATAAACTATGAAACCACTGAACCAATTTTTTTCAAATTTTGTAAGCATCTATAATTTGGTCCAACTTGGCAGATAGGGTAGTATTTATTTCAATTGGACCCGCTAGGTGGCGCTGGTATTGGTATGTAAGCTATCAAAATTGGTAGCTGTTTTCCTGGCAGGACAACGTCTGCCGGGTCCGCTAGTATAATAAAATAATATTATACATATGTATTGAGTGTAAAGTTTATGTGACTTCGGCTTGTTTTGATTTCGATACTTTTAGCTCGGGACTTTTGAGACATCGAGGCATGTATTTTGACATGAATGTCAATGTTTCTCTTCTGGAGGAACACAAGTACTTATTTATAACTTAATACAATTTGTATTTTATTTAATCTTCTTGCAATTCTAGTCAATAGGTTTAAATAGGAAAGCCTTAGGTAGCGCTGGTCTTAACTCTAAACCTATAATTTAATCCATAATTTATAAAACTGTATTTTAATTTTAGACAGTGGTTGTTAGTAAGAGACATTTTAGGGCTTTTCCGTCTCCATCTACGAGTATGTAGTTTTTTATTTATTTACTAGCGACCCGCTCCGGCTTCGCACGGGTATAAAATATAATTATAGCTTATGTCATTCACTGAAAAAATGATTAGAATCGATCCAGTAGTTTTGATTTATTCATTACTGCCCGTGGCCCGCACGCGTTAACTTAGAGTAAAAGCCGGCCGGAACCGCCGCAAACTTTTAAATCTGTAATATCTTCGAAAATATTCATTTAAATCATATGCTGTAAAGGGCCATATAGATCTATATTAAATAAAAAATATATTTAAGGTATTTAATTGGATAAGAATGAATGCTGTATTGGTTAAAATCGCTTCGAAAATTAGCCATTATTTGTCGTAAAAAGTAAATGACGAAAAAATGTTATTGTGGGATATCCATAAGAGATAGGTATATACCATCGCGGAGTTTTCTGTAGACCTTTTCAATGTGTACAATACTTAGTACATTATTTTGATAAATCTCGTAGGGTTCAGCCTGCGTTTGAAATTTAAGCGCAAAAAAATAATAATTATTTACGACATAACATTAGAAAACTCAAAAATAACAGTATTTCTCCACTATTTAATGGATGTTATTGTACATATAAACCTTCCTCTTGAATCAATCTATCTATTAAAAAGAACCGCATCAAAATCAGTTGCGTAGTTTTAAAGATTTAAGCGTACATACATGTGCAGGGACAGAGAAAGCGACTTTGTTTTATACTATGTAGTGATGATAAGAAGTCAATTTTAATCATCTTTTTTTATAATAGTCTGTTTTGTTGCAGTTCTAATTTTGATGTAAAATTTATTTATTATACATGTGGGGGAAAGTATATAGAAAAATATATAATTATTAATATACATGTTTATACCTGCCAACCAATATTTATGCCAGAAAAGTAATAGACAGCCCAACATTTGCATTATCTACAGGCTTCATACTTACTGTATGTATGTATTAATTTTTTTCTTTAAACTCGTTAGTGCATTTTTTATTAAAAATAACTTTTTTCAATTATGAATTAAATAAAACATGGCCAGGCTTTTTTCAGGCAACCCTTTCGCGATTATTTTTTAGTATACTAAAATAAATATGAAATATTTTCATCCATTTAATTCTTCCAAAATTGTGTTGAAAAATAAAGTTGACAAGGCTGTTTATATAGTCCTCAAATGAAAAAATATATTAAAGGGTCGTACGAATTTTTGAATACTGCCCATTCAGCCTTTAACATCCCACTGCTTGGCATAGGCCTCTATTTCCGCAGGAGAAGGATTGGAACTTACCGCTACGCTGGTCCGCTGCGGGTTGGTGGATATCTTCCCGACTATGAGTAACTATCGCTATCGCTATATTTATGATAGCAATCGGGATCGACAGCTTAAAGTGCTCTCCAAGGCACGGTGGAGAGACCCACAAGGGCAGACATCCAAACCAGAAAGAAATCTTAATACAAATCAAATATCCATCTCGAGCGGGAACCGTCGATGTTTTAGGCGACTACTAGCACCACTACACCAGAGCGGATGTTTGATGAATTTTCGAATAGTGTGAACTCTAATAACAAACTTTTAGTAGTTGTTGAATGTAACGTACAAGTACAGTTGCACTGAAAGCTACTTTTATTCCAAGTGTCACGATTCATTTTCAACTAGGCGTTGGTATTGTGTGAACATTGAATAGAAAATGGCGTTTCGGTCACAAATATAATTTACTTATCTCACGCGAGACCGGAAAGTTTCGTTCAAACAAATAATATAGATTTCCATCGTGCGGGGAGCACCTGGGCGGCACTACGATCGGTGTATCCCCTGGGAAATAAAAACTTTGTCGCACGTCGCTTGTTCTAAAGCCTTCTTGCAGTCTTCCGCTTCGCTACACGTTCGTCGATTTGGTACCGATCCACAGTTTATAGCTTTGATTCTCAACTACCAAGCAAACGTTTACGACATTGATTCTTATTACACGTTGCTTAAAAGAGAACATCACGGAGTTAGTCTCTCAAACTTATTCATAGAGCGGTCGATGCAGTTTCGATTTAAATATAGACAAAAATTAGATTTAATTAAAAATAAATTATCCATTAAATTAACACGCCCAGCTTCATAGTGTCAGAATTTCTTGAAATGTCTTCGCTAATATTACTACGGCACTAAAAGTTTTCGACGTTCCGAGTTCGATAACTGCCGGGATCTCAGCAGGAATTTTTAAATTAATTCAAAGGAAAAATAAAATTACTGAACTTTGTGAGGATTAAATTACTACGACGTAATTTGTGTCAAGAAAGTTGGAATATGGATCACGGTATTAAATTAAGTTTCACGAGTGGTAAGATATGTAAATGAAATATTCACAGTATTTTAAGCGGTTTCGAAAATTTACAATGATATGCGTATTATTTATTAAAGCCACGATTTTTTAATATCACACCTTTAAGATATTAATGTATTATTGAGTTATTAGTTTAAACAATATTTAAAAAACGTTTAAACAATATTAACAGTTTTTTTTCGTCGGATACGAAATGAAAAAACGAATACTTTGTTTGTATCGAAATACTAACAATTAGTCGTATCCGCCACTTAGTTTGTGATTACCACTAGTTTTTGAGCTACAATCATTCTTCGCTTTTTGCTATGCTTGGACATCCGATTGAAAACTCAGACTTAAAAGTTTCGGAACCAAAGTAGGAGCTGAAGGTGAAAAATAATGGGATCTTCAGACTTATCGGAGTCGGAAGATCCCATTATCGAAACGAAGCTCCGTAATGTCTACAATACAGTATAAACTCAAATCGTGGCCAATTTCATTTAAACGTACTGACCAGTTTTGGCTTAATGCACGGCTACAATTCAGAAAGTCTGACAAAAATTTAGGATAACGGAATACGGCCCTTTAATAAAAATAACTAAAAATAACTGGTTATAGTTTTATTATAAATAATCTTACTTACATAAAAAAATAAATAAAAAAATATATTTAAATCAAAGGGTTCTTATTTTCAATGTAGAGTCAATAGAAAAACTATAATGCTATCGAATAAACATTTGTTTCTTAGCCCTTTAAGCAATCGCAAAGGGGATCGGTAACTTTACCCTAAGCTTGTTTAAACTTTTATCCTAAAAATCCTTTTTGAAAGCAGTTCAATCACATAACACACAGTGTGTGTGTGTGTGATTTTAATGACAAATATTGAATAATGATAGTGGCTTTTTTTAAATTTGTTAATTGAAATCGAATTAAAAAAAGTTTTTTTGAATATTTATTTCGTAACCTAAATTCTACCTGTAAAAATATATAAAAAAGTTCTTTTTTAACCAAAGTCAACTTTGGAACACTCAAGGACTTTTTTTTAAGTATTACTTCTCCATTAAGATTTTCTTGGATAAATTCCAACAGAAATCGGATAAGAAATTGACAAATATTTAGATAACCATGGCGTTTAGTGTATTTAAAAAATAGTTTTTTACTTTATCTTTCAATTTAACAATAAACGTGCGATAAATTATTCTAAATTTGTTATAATTTTACCAATTATTTCTTTGTGACGAGATTCTCGGCACGTAACCTAGCGTGTTATAAATATGTCTACTATAGGTATATAGACATATTTATGTTTTACATGTTATAAAACCGAATAAGTATAGGAACGCTGATGACATACTGATGCAGCAGAATACTGAAATCAATAATTCAATTTAAATCCGCCTGTAATTTATTAATCGTGAGATGTTTATCTTACCATAATTATTAGGGGTTATGTAGAAAATTATGGAAGTATAATTCTTAATAAAATTAAAGTGTTTATGAAAAAGATCAATTAAAAAGTAGTAACACTAAATTTTAAAACAAAGATTATGGATTAAATTGAAATAGTCGAATATTCTATTATTTTACTATGGTTATAATTAATAATAACAATATTGAAAGCAGGTTTACTTTATAAAATAATTAAAAAATATCCGCTTTCAAGTAATACATAAGAATAAGTTTTATCTTTGTTAGGATTTCATCTATTCTTTGTGATACAACATAACAAATTTTCTAGTCAAACAGGCTGTGATGCGTAAAATATGCGCTCACATCTAATATTTGCTAAGTTCAATTACGATGGAGTAAATAATTATTAATGAACACAATAATAAACAAACGTTTGGAATATGTGTGACATTTAATTATTTAGAAATGAAGTACACGTATTGTTTACAGTGATATAATTAATGTATGTACACTGTAAGATGATTACAATTATTTTTTACATTGTATAATTATTATCACCTGACTTCGTTATATAAAATCGTCTGCAGTAGTTAAGCTAAGTAACAAATGATAAGGGTAAACATAAACAAAGACGGCGACCTACAACATCAGCTTTTCATATTTCAAAGGGCTAAAACTTAAAGTTGCCCTCAAGGTATTTTCTTAGAACGTCAATCTATATTCCAATTTTAACTTTTCTAGGCAACGGTGGCGATTTTAAAACCATTTTTGCTTTGAAGGTCTCATCAAATTTTGTTTATCTCTCAAAGGCCTTTTGAATTTCACTGAGACCGATCAGATGTTTCATTCAAAAAGTCAAGAACTGTTAATGGACATTAAATTTTATATTACCACTCATTTAATTTATCTTTTGAAAATAAGCGTTTAATAAACAATCTACATAGAATTTTGATGTAAAATCTGAAATCATAACATACATTACTTATATTGTTTCTGCTATTGGATCAACAATATGAATATAGGGGGGGACTAAGTAGCTATATTTACAGTTTCAAATGTAACGTTTTTTACAGAACTAATTTAATAAATCAGAAAATGAAATCATACAATAGTATTTACACGAAATGAAGAAATTGAACAAAACAGCACGATGGTCGTAAATGTCAACGCGGTAGAAATTTCGTGACTCGTCTAGTATATAAATTAATAAAGATGAAAGTTAAACAAAATCTTAATTAAAAGTATAACGAAACCAAGGAAATAAATAAACGTTACTTAAAATTTAAATAGAATTGCAATTTGCAATGTCAACCTACTGTGCCGGGAAATCTAAATTTGGTGCAAGGAACCCGTGTCTGTGTGTCATTGTTTAGAGATCTGGGAAACGTCGCTGGAGTCAATATGCGGAACATTTCCTATTACACGCCCACTTCTTCTCCTGACTGATAGATATACATAGAGAGGATGCTACTTGTATTTCAATATTTTAATTTACGCAAGGCGTGGTGTTAAAAAAATTCGTACATTTTAAGAGTTTTCTTGACAAATACTTTCTTCTGTAGTAAATAAAACTTTTGGAAATTAATCTATTTTTAATGATGCCATCATTAAAAAACACAAATAAAGAGTATTCGTATTATACAGGTCATTAAAAGGTTACTTTATATATGATATATTTATCACAACAAATAAAAACCCGTTCATATAGAAAGAAAAAACCTTAAAAACGACTTTTCATTTTCTCATAAGCTTAGACGTCCGTCAAAGCTACCCACCCAAAGGATTTAAAACTTTCGATAGCACTACAAAATAAGTTTGTTCTACATTTTCTTTTTTAAAAGTCTATTTAAAAATTTAAAAGTTACGCCAAGGAGCGCAACTATAATAAATCTGCATTAGCAACTCCATGGAGTTCAGAGCATATTTTTATTCCAACACAATTTGTAATGGAAGCGACACGCGGAGACAAGAGAGCAAGGCGAGGGAGGGAAGGTCGGAGGCGGCAAAATTACTTGCAAATTCCATTTACGAACTCGGCTAGCGACGTCAAAAGAAACCTGTGACTTCGCTGCTTGTTACTCTATGATTTTAGTTAATTTCGCCAATAACTTCTTTAACTAATTTCATTACTAAATAAATATTTTTAAAGAAACTTAGGACATAACGTAGTTAATAATCATGCCAATAGGTTTTAATAAAGAAATAAATCATTTCTTTGCAAGAAATGTAATTTTACAGATTATACATACGGTTACAGAGCATCTCAGATCACTCGAACATATTATAAGTTAAAGTCCCAATAAAGACCCCTCCCAGAGTTTTAGTTAACTTTCAAAGAATAAAAGCGTGCTATAAAATATTAAAATTAAAAAAAAAAAACAACGATTTATTTCATATATTTAAAATTAAAAAAGTAAATCATTTATAAATTAAAACTTTTTATCAATTAATCAATTTTAAAGTTTTTAATCTAAATATGTCGGTACTTCACGGTAAATATCTAACGGTTTTTGGTACATTATTAAAGATTTATACACATTATGTAATGGGATATTTTAGTCCCAGTCTATCTTAAACTTTTATATATATTTTTAATTTTCATTTTAGGTTGGCATTTGATTGGTAGTCTTTGTTTCGGTTATATTATTTTATTTATAACGAGTTGAAGAACGTATGAATATATCAGACATACACACAGTCTTTTCCGACTATATGTTTGTGCAACAAGATTAATCATAATTATGCTTGTCATCCGAACGTTTATGTTAGATACGATTTGTTGAAATTTTTGTCATCACGTAAGTCTATGATTTATATTTAAGAGCCATTTCACAAAAATCGGTAACAATCCGCGAAATTGTAATATTTTGACGTCGTTAATCTCAGTGTTGGATGCAATAATGTAATTTATATTCTTGAAATATAATAGAGCAACCTTTGTTGTAGTCCATAGTCAGATCAGAATTTTGATTTATATTATGTGTATAAAATTATTAACCTTTTCATCAGCCTCCTCCCTGGGTAAACGGTCGCAATGTATACTTTGAAGTCCTACTTTTCAATAACCTCTACGTTGAAACCATTTTAAAAAAATATCATAATATGTGGAATATAATTTTGTTGTCCACTATCATAGATTTTTATTCCATTTGTATCTCTATTAAACGATAAAAAAAATTTAAAGTTACGAATATTTTCCAAATAAGTACAATTTTAAAAGCGATATTTCTCTTAGAAAACTAAGAAATTTTAACGAACTATCTTCATCAAAGTAAACTTACATCATTATGGAATACAAAAAAAATAATTAAAAGATGTAATTATTTTTAATACATTTTATATTAAATAATAATAATTGTGTTTGCTCGCAAACGAAAAAAAAACCGACTTCAATTACATCGACAAGTAATACAACGTAGATCGACGAAAAAATAGTCAAGAAACTGCGCGTTATCAAAGATTACTCAAAAAGTAGTTATCAGATCTCGATAAAATTTATATGTGACCACATGATAAATATCAGCTTTCGATTAAATTAAAAATTATCAAAATCGGTACACTCAGTAAAAAGTTATTGCGGATTTTCGAGAGTTTCCCTCGATTTCTCTGGGATCCCATCATCAGATCCTGGTTTCCTTATCATGGTATCAAACTAGGGATATCCCCTTTCCAACAAAAAAAGAATTATCAAAATCGGTACATCCAGTTGAAAGTTATGCGGTATAATACAACGTAGGTCGACGAAAAAAGCGTCAAGTAAAAACGCATTATTAGATATAACTCGAAAAGTAGTTGTTAGATCTCAAATAAATTTAAATGGGACCAATTGGCACACACCACCTTTCGATTAAAACAAAATTTGTCGAAATCGGTCTACCCGGTCAAAAGTTCTGATGTAACATACATAAAAAAAAAAAAAAAAAAAAAAAAAAAAAAAAAAAAAAAAAAAAAAATACAGTCGAATTGAGAACCTCCTCCTTTTTTGGAAGTCGGTTAAAAAGATAGTATATATTGCCACGCATCAAGCCCGGTAAATCAGTCGAGCGCTAGCGCTCTTAGAGGTAAGGTCCACGCCAAACTCTGCGCAGCCGTCTCTTTCGCTCACACGCGCCAAGCGCCTGTTGTTATAGCGGATAAAACGCATTTGATACTTTCATAATAAAATATAAATAAAATAAACATATTACGAAAATGACTGTAAAATAATATAATGATAATTTCTGTAAACAAATGTATAATTTAATTTTCTTTTCTCACACTATCAATACAAATAGGCATTTCAATCTGTTTGTCTTGTTATTTGTTAATTAATATGTTTGTCGGTGTCGATGTCATTAAATGCTTTTTTATTCATATCGTAAATATTAGATTCATTCGTAAACTGAAAAAACTAAATCAATTTAAAAAAAATGTTTCATAAAATTGATTTTTTAAATTTTATTTTAAATTTATTGACTGTTGTTATATAACATACTTGAAATTTTTAACAAATTAATTATGTAAAAAACATTTTATACCATAGTTATAATTTTTATTATACATCAGAAAATGATCACGATGGTCTTTTGGTTGTCACACTATACGTACTAGCACAAAGATCGCGCGGCTCGTACGACTCGCGCTATGCGACCAAATTTACCTAAACTTGCAGAGCGTAAAATTGTGAAATGGCTCTTAAAACTAGCTGTACCCTGCGCGAGTTGCTACTCTTTGTTTTGGTCGTACTAACTCAGGAACCTTTGTGGGCTTATGCACAACACTTTGCTGAAAATCATGACATGATCAAATGCATAGTTTACGATTCTACAAAGAACATATAGAAAAACATTCATTTATATATACATATAGTTTTGGACGTAGCAGCAGCACGAGCTGCAGCACTGAAGCTGTTGAGCGTGAGCCTTAAACAATTTTTTTTATTCAACTTTGTAATTTGCAAGACGTCCCTCGTTTTGTCAACCGCAATGCGTTATGACAACGTCAGATTAGTCGAAATATATGGTTACCGATCCATTAGTCTTAGCGTGATGTTATGCCTGTCTGCATGTTACCTCGTATATTTAGCATTTGGTATTCTACTAGTGAAAGTATATATATATATATGTATATATTAAATTTCATGAAAATCGTGGGAGCCGTTTCGGAGATTCAGATTATATATAGTATGCAGAGGATTTCGGGGGAGATAAATCGATATAGCTAGGATTCATTTTTAGAAAATGTTGCTTAATCCCTGTTTTTAGACAATGAAAACAATCAATAAAGTTGTAATCAAACAAATATTTGTTTCCGGCTTTATGCAAGTCTTTGCGGGTGGTCCAAACCAGCTTTAGAAAGCATAACAAACGTGTCTCGTTTCTCAGGATAGAGAAATTATCCTCCAATTCACTGTGAAGTAGCGTGTTGGACTAAACTTCAATCTTTATGCTACATAAAGCCTCCAGCATCGTTAATAAGTAAAAAAGAGCCTACGCAAAACTTACGTTTAAAAAAATATATGAATTATAGCCAAAAAGTGATTGCTACGTTCTTCTCGAATTGAATAGGTCTGTGTCTTGGCATAAAAGTATACAAGTAATTATACTTTATGTGGACTAAGGTGGATTGCTAAGCATTTCTAACATTTAGCCCAAAAATAAATACAATAATTCTTATAAGGTCATTTTCAAATAATTAATTAATAAATAAATTTTGATACTAATTGCACAAACATTCCTTATAGTTAGATGAAGTTAAACTTCGTTTTTTTTTTAACCCTTAATTGGGCGCATTAAGAAAATCACACAATTAGTCGCATGGGGTCTCGAGTGACCCCAAAAACAATATTGAAAAAGGAGTGTATGAAATAAATAAAACAATGATTGGATTATATAAAATATTAGTGTTCTTTATTATCTTTAACTTTAATAAACACAAATATAGCTCTGACTTAAAATTTAAACAAGAAATGACAAACTTCTAACTACTCCTAAAACTACATAATTTTTGCCTTAGCCGATGCGCTTATTTAAAAAAATAATAATAAGTCTCATTAGCCCATTATTTTTATCTGTAATCGAGGCAGTATACTCTAAAGTGTTGTTGAGAAACAAATTTACAACACTTATGACATTTGGTTGGCACTTTTTTGTCGTTCTTCCTAGGATACAATGAGCAACGTCCGCGCTTAGATATTGACTGATGCACCGTCTTTTTCATATCATGTGCTTCACGCAGCCATTTTTTTGTTGACGCAGGGACAGAAAGCTGCTAATACGATGCTTTTGTGACTTTCTATAAGTGCTGCTGCCAATTTAAAAAAAAATCTGTCTTGTATGTGCAATATTCTTATTAGCATTCGATCCGAGTATGATAAATGCGTTGATGCCAGATAATTTTAGAAGATGACAAAATATAGCCAGATTTCTACTTCTCTTCCATAATTATAACTAGTGCAAAGTTGTTCATTGCAATCGACATCACTTTTGCCACCGATGATTCAGATGATATAACTTGACTATCTGCGAACTCTTCAATTTTACTACCAGAATCATATGGGAACTATTCACAGCGTTGCCGTTTACTAATTTATCTTCCGAAGCAGAACTAGCAACATCTTGCTCATCGGCGGCCACCTCCAGCCATTCCAATAACTGCCTATTATTAGTCACTTAAAAAATCAATAAACTGAAAATAAAAGAAAAAGTCTGTGCAAATAAACACAAAAATAGGTAAATTAAATAGCCGGTATATAAATACATATATACTAATATCAAAAATTACCAATTTACGAATATAAACGAAGTAAAAACATAAAAATAAAAACTTACCTCCGCAAAAAAAAATCACGTAAGTGGTCGCATGGGGTCAGCGCTCTAGAGAAAAGCGACCAGTGCATATGCGTAGATGTTCTGGAAGCGACTGATTTGCGTACCCTGAGAGAAGTTAGGAAGCTAGAGTGAGCGTGGGCGCGCTCAAATCTCTCAAAGATATATATTTTTCAATTTGAAATGGCCGTGACCCCATGCGCCTAATTAAGGGTTAATTCACACAAAAGATGGTAAAATGGTTGTATATAGAAATTTTAATTTTTTCAAATACATTTTTTTTAAATCAAACAAACTAAAATTGGAAAAAATAATACAACTAAAATGTTAAATGGACTTTTATATTAACGTGTGAAATGTAATAATAAAAACGTAAGCATACAGTAACGAGGAACTACTATTTCAAATGTAATATTTAGTTTAACTTTGTATGAAGTTTTTGGTTTCTGTAAAATACACAGTTACTTACTTTATACGTCTGTTCTGTCATTATGTAACATATAAGAATAATTAAAAAATTTGGTACTTTATCATTTAAAATTTATTATATTGTATCAAAGCAATAAATAGATAATCACAAAAACATAATAATATATTTCATATTTTCAAGAACTTTCAAAAAATTGAGTGTAAATATAGAATTTTCACACTACTATTATTGAGTACTAAAATCGTTCAAGAACAAAGAGCTTGCACCGTCTGCTATCAGAAAATTCAATACGAAAATAACAAACCGCTTTCAAGACTAGCTCTTACACGTCCGACACCAGCTAATAAGTGTAGACGCGAATGAAGTAAAAATTTCTTCCATTGTCATTCGGTGAACGTAGTGGTGGTAATGAGCTAAGTTTGCCGTAACGTCCCGTAACTTACATACCAATCGGACTTCGGTTCCACCGCTATTGGTAATCATGGCGCAAACATTGAAAACAGAAAACTTTTAATTATGCCAGTTCTTTTTGTTTATATTTGAGGCTTTTGAATGCTAATATTATGTTATATGACTGATAATTGTGAATATAGTGCATTGGATGGATATTATTTGTTTATTTTTGTTTGCTAAAGTTAAAAGAACCCTTCACGTCACAAAAAAAAAAAAACAAATTAAAATGCAGATAATTAAGTAATATGCGTGTTTTTTTTAAATATTTATGACCATATGGACAACAATTTATTTTGTATTCGAAAATAACTTTTAATCTTACTGCAGTTTAAATAAATAAAAATCAAATATATAAATATTGTTTGAATGAGTATAAATAAGAATATATTACAAAATTGTTCATGATAAGAACGGTGTAATAAATCTACACATAGTTTTGATAATTTTTAAAATTTAATTGTTTAATTGCAGCGGATCAAAAAGGATAACTTTGTAAGCGAAGAATTAAATGCTTAAGCTTAATAATTATATCGGAAGCGTTGGAAATACTATTTAAATCAGAAATATTTTATTGGATATTTCAGTTTCTACTAATAAATATAGCTGATTTTGTTTATCTACATGCGCTTTTCCGGGGATTATGTGTTGCAGTGTAAAAATTAAGAGCTTAGTACTACACAATAAACACACAAAATGAACACAGGTTATGAAGAACACAAATTATTAAAATAAATCAGAATATTCATTATCAAAATAGTCCTCTAAAGCACTGTTGAATGACCATTTTACAAATTATAATTATATAACTTTTAATTAATTTATTATACTTGCGTAACGTAAAGCAACCACCCGTTCGGAATGTAGATTTTGTAAAGAAGAACCAGCAAGAAACTCCACAGCATAGTACTCTTTAATAAACTGTCAATTATTATTAAGTTTGTTTAACGTGTTTTACACGAAACACATCCCTACTAAACTATGATCATAACTAAAAAATTTTTTGTTAATATAATTTTGAATTTCGAAGTAAACCGCTGGGAACGTCTAATACGTGTAAGAATTTACTTGATGTGATAACATAAATAAACATATTATTTTATTTAAAATTTACTTAAACGATAATTTTTATTTGAACATAATAAGTAAATAAATAAACGAAAATTATTTATTTCATATTTTTACATTCAATTGACAGTGTTTATTGATACTTACAGTCCGCTTCGCTTAATATCAAAACAATTGTTTCGTATAAAATAAAACACCTTGATTTTCCCCTCAATATCCCGAGGTATGTCTACTTAATCACGTACATTAAAACGTCGTAATTGATTCCTTTCTTCCTCCAAAATTGAATCATATAGTCATCATAATATACTCCATGTTGTGTGGATTCTCAAAGCTACTTCAGTTGTAAGCTTTGAACGTGACTTTGAGGACGTAAGGAGTTATACTCGTGACATAGTTTATAGGATTTTATGCCTTAAGCAATATTAGTATAAGGTCCGTAATTAATTGTGTCGATCACTTCGCTAGCTAGCAAGAGTCGGAATTGAGGGAAGGTGGTAGTAAATAACAAGCGAGATCGGATTATTTCGATAAGATCGTAAAATGAAACAAGGCGTGCCTCGGCGGGACGTTTTCTTGAATACTTTACTCCAGGCACGTTATGCAAGTATCAATATTTTACGACAGCATTTAGTTGCGGTAGGTATTTAGTTTACGTTTTACATTATCTTAGACGTTTTTAAGCTGGTTGTTTTAAAATAGATTCATCAAACTATTTTTATTTACCAGCAAAATTCAGTGAGCTGTGTGATCATATAAAAATAACACAGTTTTTTTTTATCGAATTCTGTTACTAAAGACAAAGAAAATTGTTTTTTTGTTTATCCGTAATAAAAAGTTCATAACAAGCATATAAATTTGCATTTATTTGCTTTTCTTTTCTTTTGAATAGCAGATGTAGTAATAAATCCATAAATAAACAGGCAGACAACATTAGTATATTACAAATAAAATAATTTGAAACGAGATGTTTATGACTTTACAGATATTACAGTACAATCAACCTATGTTTAAATGCCCCATTTAAATAAAATATGTAATTAATAATCCAAATACGGTAAGCTCCGAGCGGTCTAGTGGGTATGTGAGAGCACGCGCGGGTCCAAGTGCAATCTTATTTTTCAGGGCGGCTCGCTGGCTCGCTGCCGGCGGCTTATTGCCTACGTGCCGGCCCGGTCGCGCTCCCGTCATATTATTCTATCGAACGGCTATCGCCTGCGCCCACACGACTAATATTAGTATACCCGACGCTGCTTTCTTCAGATATTGGACCGGATCGTAAATAAAACTGCCACCGTGCGGTTGGCCGGGACGTTGGGGCTTATTCTGTTTATCACATTAAGAAATCGCAACGAAATATCACTACTGGCCACGTTGCAATATGTCTTGTTGGAAATTTAAAAAGTATTCTTTGAGTATTTGCATATAAAACTATGAATTTGTACATATTATTAGTTTTATGTATTATTTTCTATTCGACGAATTTGAAGAGCTTGTTTTTTATTTACTGTGGAGTTGACACTCAGGAGTGCCAAGTCTAGTAAAGAAGAACTTCTACTAATATCAGTTTATTGATAAAGGTATATACTCAGCAGCATCAGGCGTAACTAATTAATTAATTAATGGAAGCGTAGCAGTAACTTCAAATTTGGACAGAATCGAACGTAAACGCAGCTTAAGCAGTTAAGGATATAATCAATAAAAGATAATTTACAGTTTTCTCACCAATTCGTATCGGATTAGTGTGATAAAACTGTTAATAAATTTCAGTTAGTTTTAATTAGTTAGTTTTAATTTCATTTTATATATAAAAATATTCATAAGGTATAAACACGACTGTTCTACTTTGAGAATCACATTTATATACATATAACTATATCTTATAACTAGTCTTGTGACTTATTTACCAAGTAAGACTACTTAATTAAAAGTTACAAATGAAGCTTTTAAGTACACAATCACATAATAAGCGGCAACGGATAGCGTCATTGCCTGGCGAATAACGCTGCGGAGAGTTGGCAGAAAAAGCGAAAGTTTTTATCTACGTAGTCCTCGGCTCGTTCTCATTTCCGCGAAGTCGTTTTTGATCACAATCGCGGCAGGGTTGAACCGCTGGATAATTTCTGATCCCACGATACACTTCCCGCTATCCCGATTAATTCTGCGTAAGATTGTGAGCCACTTTTTGGTAACTAATTCTGTCAACGTTTTAAAGATGACATCAATAGACAAATATTAATAATAATTAACATGAAAGTAAAAAGTATTTTATTAAATTTTAATTTATATATATAAAAATGAATGTTTGTCTGTATGTCCTTTATAGAATCGTAAACTATGCAGTTAATCATGTCATGATCTTCAACAAAGTCTTATGCATGAGCTCACAAAGGTTTCTGAGTTGGTACGACAAAAAAAATGAAAATAAAAAATAAAAAGCGTAGCACGCAGAATACAGCTAGCACTTTATATAAAACATATAATGTTTGTGCTGGCCATAATATTATTACTAAAAAATTTTTTATTTTCAAATGAATGATAGATAATACGTCAAAATAATAAAATATAAATTTATAGCTGATCCAGCCACGCGTGCTGTGGCTTAGTAACTATAGTTTATTAAAATATATGTAAATTCTACACTCAAACGCGCCATCTATAATTTAGAAATAGAAATACGGCGCCATCTACCGGATATATGTGCAATTTTGATGCCAAACCGCCATCTATTAGGATTTTATAGAACTAACCGATTAATACACACTAAAGTCGTATAATAAACATTGGATTATCTATCTTATCTCCCAAGATGAACCAAATTACAGATGTTTACAAAATTTGATAAAAATTGATTCAGTAGTTTCGGAGTTTATCGCTAACATATATCGTGACACGAAATTTATATATATATAGATAGATAGATTAATAACATACAGAACGTATAAAGCGACAGATTATATTATGTTATAAATTCATATATTCATAAGTCACTAACAATCTAATATATAAAATTCTCGTGTCGCGGAGTTTGTAGTTAAACTCCTCCGAAACGGCTTGACCGATTATCATGAAATTTTGTGTGCATATCGGGTAGATCTGAGAATCGAATAACATCTATTTTTCATCCCCCTAAATGTTAAGGGTAGTCCAACCTAAATATTTTTTTTTTAATTTTTAAATAAATTATTTATTCTTTATTTTATTATGATTTGGCGTTGAAAATACATACAACCCTAAATTTTCACCCTTCTACCACCAACCCCTATTTTTAAATAGCGTTTCGCAGCAAGACAACGTTTGCCGTGTCAGCTAGTATAACTATAAAAAAAAGGTAAGTTTGCTATGTCTTTTATATTTATAGTTTTTCTGAAATTTGTGTCTAACACAGAATTATGTAATCAACAGAAGGAGTATTCTCGACGTCGGGGTCTGATTTCACTACCTCGTCATTTCCATATCAAACTAATTACGAACTAAGTTTTGTTCTGTCACGTTTTTTTGTGGTGTGGTGATCGACTGAGATGTATTCAGATTCGATCAAGATTCAGGCTATTACATCACTGCTGCATAGGCATCTTTATTCATGTAGGAGAACGTTCGGAACTTAATCCACCACGCTGCTCCACTGCGAGCTGGCGGATATATTCCCTACTATAACGATCGCTATCATTTGTATATGTTAAAAACCGGGACCGACAGCTTAACTTGCTCTCAGAGGCACGGTGGGGATGACAAGACAGATATGGACAGTCATAAGGATAGACATCTGAATCGGAAAGAAATATTTGTACAAATACAAATATTCATCCCGATCTGGAATCGAACCCATAAACCGCCGGTGTTTAGGCACATGGCACGCACTTCTACCACAGAACTACCGTATTCAGATTATTGGCATCGAAAATTCGAAAATATTACAAATACAATTTTGTTTTTAACCGACTTCAAAAAAGGAGGAGGTTACTCAATTCGAGCGTCTATATATTTTTTAAATGTATGTTCGGGGATAACTTCGTCGTTTATGAACCGATTTTGATAATTCTTTTTTTATTGGAAAGGAGATATTCCATGGTTGGTACTATAATAAGGAAATCAGTATCTGATGATGGAATGAATGAAATCGAGGGGAACCCTCGAAAGTAGTGACGATAAGAGCGTTTGTTATTTTATTCATCAACTTACGTTGTATTAGGTACTTGTCTATGAAATTGAAGTCAGTTTTTTTTCGTTTGCGGGCAATCGGCAAAGGCGTCTTATGTCAACCTTTATTTATTTTCACCAAATCGGCTAATAATTTTTTATATCAACATATATTCTATTATCTGTTTTATTGCGAAGACATAAAGATGGGATTCTTAATAGAGGTTGGCTAGTTTTGAAAATTGAAATTTTAATACGACTAGATACTTGCGACATAGATGATTCGAGGAAAGTATGCCATTTTGAAGTATAATATCATTAAGTTAATTTATGTATTACATAATAATTATTATATTGATAGTTTTAATTTATTCTAATTCAACTATCATACAGTTATGATATAGTTACCAGGACGCAGCAATACTCGTTGAGTCCGTAGAGAGAACCCTGATTCCATTTTATTAGCATATCGTGTTAGTGGTTAACGTGGACCCCTAATAAAACGCGTCGCGGTAACGCCGTGTTTGCCGTGACGCCCCGGAGATGACAGATAGGGCACGCTAGCCCCTTTCGTTCTTATAAACTAGCTACAGCGAAACTAGAAAACCAGAAATGTTGTAAATTTACTTAAATAATTATTTGTTTGTGACGATTTTCTTTGTATTAATATAATGTAGTTTTATCTATTATCTTTTATAATTATATTTTTATATAAATGATAATTTAAATTATAGTTTACATTATTTTGATTTGGACCTGGTTGCTAAGTTAGATGAATTGTTAGCTAACAAAATTGAAATAATGCTTCGACATCGTAACCGTCGCGTCCTTTGGCTCTTTTTACGTCTCAGCTTGATAAGATATTTATTTTACCTTAGATCACATTATTTTAAGAGATACGTTGGTTGTTTCAAAAAGTCCATAATATGAAATAAATTTAGCTAATAATACAAACACTACGTTAACTTCGCAGCTAACATTTTTTGTTTGGAAATACAAAATCACTCTTTGAGGAAAGCAAAATTTATTTTAGACCTTATAAATTGTTATTTGAAGTTGGATTTTTGTTACATATTAAATTAATTATATTTCAAATATAGTTTTCATTGAATACTAATACGAATGTTACTTCTCAGAAACTTTCTGTACATAAATCAACTGTTTAATATCATTAAGCGGCTGCGCCTAAAGTACGCTTTTAAACTTCCCGGTTTTAATTCGCTTGTGAGAGATTTTAATTTAGCGCGAAACTGTTTCCTCGAACTCATTATTATGCATTCATATATTAACAGAAAACTGACATTTAACTCTAGGCACGTTTTGTTGACTATAATTTATTACGAAAAAATTACAAAAACGTTGAATTTTGCCTCTTTATGAACATTTCAATTTTAAGAACGTGTAGGAATTTCTTTTTTTATTAAAAAGAATATAAAATGTGTATCGATGAATTGTTATTTGCTTTTACTTTAAATTGTACTGTTTTTGTTACATATTTTATGAACCATAAAGGTATATAATGACGCAAAAAAGTACCAAGTGTTGTGAAATTTAAATAAAAGTTGTAAAAATGTAGACAAAATATATTTATTAAATGTTTTGTGTTCGTGTGGAATACAAAAAAAAAAAATATATATATTTATTAGTATGTTTGTGTTAGCTATAATAATATTTGTTACCGTATAGTAGTCAATGCACTAACTTGTCACTATAAAGTTTTAATAACTTCTTTAAATAATAAAATCACAAGATTTGCATAGTGTCTACTAAGAAATAATGTTCGAGTAGAATCGAATTAAATGACCACAAAAGTGTATGTTTAAATCTGACAATAATCAAAATAAAATTACAAAAGTATTAGTTTAGTGAAAAATACATTTCTGAAAAAGCAAGTACCTAATGAAGTCAAACTGTTTTAACATTATATTAGTTCATAAAAACTTGCGGTACCGGCGACCTGTTTCCAGAACAAGAAGGCATTACTTTACATTGCAGTGACATTTTTCTTTATGAACTTTCTCGCCCTGTTTTTATTAATTCCTTTTACCCAGGATAAAAGCGTGGAGCAATGTTTACACGTTTCAAACGACTTTGAAGACGAATATGTACTTGTCCAAAGGATTTATATATAAGCGGATTTATTACTCTTTATTCTATTTCTATTATCTTTTATATATAAAATTCTCCTGTCACAATGTTAGTTACCATACTCCTCCGAAACGGCTGGACCGATTTTTATAAGATTTTATGTGCACCGGTTAGGTCTTAGAATCGGCCAAAATTTATTTTTCATACCCCTAAGTTCTAAGGGGGTTAATAACATATATAGCAAAACAACGTTTGCGGGGTCAGCTAGTATAATATAGGTGACTTATTATATACAGATGTATTAAGTACATGTGCATGTACATAATATGTACTTTGGTATTTTAATAAGAAATCTAAACACTTATAAACAAGAATTAAAATTTTTGGCTTATTAAAAACCTGCTTCATGTGTTTTATTAAAAAAATACTCATATTTATTTGACATATAGAGTATTCTACAATAAAGTAATTTTGTCGAATAAATACAAATAAATAAAATTGGAGTGTCTGTTTGTAATATTAAAATGCCCGCTTTTTTCTAAATGCATATGTATACACGGTACATATACCAAAATAAGATTTTTTACAATTTTTGTTTGTCTATTTGTTCCGGTTAATCTCTGAAACGATTGGACTGATTTTGACGGGACTTTTACTGGCAGATAGCTGATGTAATAAGGAGTAACTAAGGCTACTTTTATTTTAGAAATTTATTTATTTTATTACTCTGCGAACTGAAAATACCCTTTTTGTTAAATTCCACGAGGACGAAGTTGCGGGTACAGCTAGTGACATATATTTTAAGTACCTAATTTGTTGTTGAACAATGAGACTCAGATTCAAAAATTTAATAGAAATCATAAGTATTTTAAAATAATTATACAACTTTTTACATTTCAATATTTAAACAAATTATTTCTTTTTTTATATAAATATTACAAGTACTAAGGTAGAAATTTTTTTTTTTGTTTCAAAATTAAAATATTAAATATTATACAAATATAAATTCACAATATTCAATACAGTGGTTTACTTATACGCAATTAGTTCTCCTATCACAATTTCGTTGGTGTAATTAAGGGGCTCAAAGCGAATCGATTCGACAACTTAACGACTCATTCAAGAAGTCGTAAACTCCGAGTGTCTCGCTGTTTAATATACTCGCGTTGCAAGAAACAATTAGACACGGGAACACTCATACTGTTTCATTTGAAAGTCAGAATAAATATCACAATTGGATGTGGCAGTCACATATAGGTAACTCCAACATGCATGTGTGCAACGAAGTTGACTCCATGTTTGTCTGTTATTTTTTAAAATAGCAATATAAGTAATACAATACCAGTAGTACACCAATATAATATATTACAACATTTTCATATGCTCTTAATTTGCACGTGTTGTAAAATATTATCCGTAGGATTTCTTATCTCACGGGTGATTTTGTTTTATTGAACTTAAGATCGACAATCCTGTAAAGATAGGACGTGGTCCGACGCTGCCGCTTTTTACATTGAATGCATTCGGCTGAATGTTATTGCTATCGTTCGAAAGAAGAAAGTGTCCATTTGAAACTAAAATAACCGTTCTTATTTAGCTGGATTTAAATTCATTATTTTATTCTAAAAGGTATAGATTAGTTAGTTTTAATTGATTTTTTATTACCTTATCCGAACCACCTTATGCCTTTATTGTCATTCAAAAGATAAAACATGTGTTGCTTTTTGGTGTTGAAGGTAAATGCAATTTTACCACTTCAATATTCGCGTTATTCGCACATCCTTGTAAGAACACGGTAGCGTGTCGAATGACGTGTAATACTCGGATATAAATCCTGGAGACACGGTGACGGAAGGAGGCGTACATGAATGAGAGATATATACTCTCAATGTGTGCCCTCTGCTAAATTTCCTTTTAATTGTTCCTTCGAATATATGACCGTCCCATATTACCTAATACAGTTTCTATTTGTATAGTTATTCTCTCAATATCAATTAACGCTATTCACATGCTAATGCCGCTAAAGATACTACTTTTATGAGCACTTTGTATTTAAAGTGCTTCAGTTAGGGCGATAACGCGGGATAACAGTCGACTTGCACAATATTCAAATGAAATTGCATCTTTGCCAAAACTAGCGAGAGAATGGCGTCGCTAACATTACATTAATATATAATAGTATATTTGACCCCACTTGTATCGCGGAGGTCGGTTTGTTTTTATAGGCCGTTAGATACAAAAAAAAAAACAATATAACGAGCAAATTATTTGTGCTTAATTCGCGTAGTTATCTGATTGGAATTAAATTTAAAACTGGCAAACTTCTGCTAAATTAAGCTAAATTATTGTTATTGACATCTAATAGTCTTAATTTATAAATTTTAGTGTCATGTTATTCTATGTTTACTCACATTCGGCATGTAACACCCTATTGATGGGCATAGGCCTCTTTCTCCATGTAGGAGAAGTACCGGAGCTTAATCCTCCACGCTGCTCCACTGCAGATTGGAGGATATGTTCCTCACTGTAAGAAACGATCGCTATCGGGACCATCAGCTTAAAATGTTCTGCGAGGCACGGTGGGGAGACCCACAAGGACAGATATCCAAACCGAAAAGAAATATTTCTACAAATACTAATATCCATCCCGAGCGAGAATCGAACCCGCAAACCGTTGGTGTTTTAGGCGACTACTCGCATTACTACACCATTCACACACAGTTAAGCATATTTAAAGATATTTATGAAATGTCACGAATATACAGTTTATGTTCTTGTACTACAATGATAAGTACCTAAAATGAAATAGTTTTGATACTGAATATAATGAAATTTACCACTTCATCATCATTTCAGCCTATCACAGTCCACTGCTGGACATAGGCCTCCACAAGTTCACGCCAAAAATGGCGTGAACTCGTGTGTTTTGCCCAGTCACCACGCTGGGAAGGTGGGTTGGTGACCACAGGGCGTAAAACGGCATACTTTAAAATCAAAGTTTTGTATTTATTTTATCAACATTTATGTTATTAAAAAGTTTTGTCACCGCTAATTAACGGGAAAATATGCAATAAATAATAATAATAATAATACACTTTTAAAATTTAAATAAAAAAAATAAATGTAAGTAATAAATCGATTGTACAGGCAAAAAATCTATCGGCGCTGAAAGAGTAACAGTTCTATTAAAGTCAGCAAACAGGGTAATAGGCTAAAACTCTTAATACGCTAATAATTTACTAATGTAGGCATTCGCTGGATCCGGCTTTCATTGCAGTCGGCATCAATAGTAAACGCAATTAGTTGGAGTGCCGTTTTTGATATAGTACTGAGTGCTGACAGCAAAGGACCATGTGCAAATTGAAACCGAATCTATAATACTTATAAATGTGTGTTTATATCGTTCATTATTATTTTATATAATAAAGAAAATATATTGTTTTTGGATGATTTATTTGTTTTCAAGTTTACGAAAATTTTTTAATTTATAAGGATTAACGGAGACCTGCAAAGAAAATATCGTTTTTAATCATAATATAAATTTTAAGTAAAAAAGTAATAATGCAATTACTTAAAATGTTTAAAAAAACTTGTTTGAAGTACAAGAACATCATTTCTTTTGACATAACGAATAGAATTTAACTTTTTAAGTTAGAGTTAGTAAGCATTGTGTTAGTTAGTTACCTTAGTGAACCAACATAATAAAAGTAATGAATTGTTGGTAATGTTAGATAGAAATTTTGACTAGCTCGTTGGTGCATTTTGTAGTAGCCCTGCTTTCTGCTCTGCGGGTTCGATTCTCGCCTGAGTCTGGGTGTAATATTTGTATTTATATTACTCGTCGATGTAATTGAAGTCGGTTTTTTTCGTTTGCTAGCAAACACAATCATTTAAACTAAATTCGTGGTATTAATAAGTTTAGCGTGGTAAAGCCTATTGTGTTAAGACCTACCCTCATTTTTATTAAAAATATCTAGTTGATGTAGAATATGTAGTATCTATAAATTGATTTAATAGTAGGTACATATACATATAGCTATTGAGTCCGTTACTGATAAATTAACGGACACTAATATTTTACTTAATAATTTAATAACTTAACTATTCTCTATGAAACCGGAGTAGTGTTATCGTTAATTTTGAACTTTTAGTCATAGAGCAGTCATAGTCATATATATTGGGATCACCAAGAAATATTCCTTTACATATCAAAAGTAATTTTAATGGCTTGAACTGTCATAGCAGCTAAAAATTTCAGCTTAAAAACTATTAACAATAGGTATGTTTATTAAAAAGTCTCATCTGTGAGTATTTCACACTATAATATATTTTTTTGGCTTCTCTAGAATATCCCAAGATGTGCTCTGTGTACCTTGATATTCCAATTGCGATTATTTAACCTTGGAAAATCAACACTCACTCATAAAATAAGTGCATTTTTTTTTCTATACCTCAGACCAGGGGGTCGGAGTACGTTTTCTGCTCACGTTTCTGCACGTTCTCTTTCATTCCAGTTCTCGCTTTCAATCAAATGAGTGCATTTGTCATCTCATTTTTCTTGACCCAGCTAAAACCAGAACATAGCAGAAACTCTTTTGCTTAAAATCTGAATCGTTTTGACAGGGGTAACCCCAACCCAATACAGAAGATTAATAATAGCTCTCAAGTATTATTGTATTTTGTGGTGAATAAGGTAGCCAAAGCTCCCGATGATATGTTGTATTGACAGTGAGGGTAGGATCGCCAGCGCACTGGTTATGCTTCTGCAATCGCTTACCGTCAGGTGTACTATACGCCTGTTTGCCATCCTAGTGGAATAAAACAACTAAGAAATCACGAATAGTCGAGTACTTCGAGTTATATATAGAGTCAAGTGATTCATCTTCAATAGTTCAGGTTCACTAAATCAGTAAAAAGTTATAAGGTATCATCATCATTTCAGCCTATCCCAGTCCACTGCTGGAATTAGGCCTCCACAAGTCCTCCTCATTCAGACATTTGATCAGATAGTAAACGATATGCTATTTTATGAATACGAGAAATTCATTTTCTGCACATTTTAAAATTACACAAGCATACATTTTTATTAATAAATAGTTTCGATAAGCTGAGAGAAATGTTCAAAAGCGAAATATTTCCCAGTTGAAAATCTGTCGATATATGTTCTACGCTGTTGATTTACGATTTCATTAGTTGCGTGCAACTCGACGAGACAGAAACAATACGAACAAACCTCTATTGAATACACGTATGTTAGATGTATGTATGTATGTTAAAAGCTTACATTAGAAAAACTGTATCTATAGTTATTACTTAAAATTATATTTTATTGCTGTGTGGCTACGGCACTAAAGAATTTAGCCACCCCCTCTCTTCCCGTGGGTGTCGTAAGAGGCGACTAAGGGATAACAAGGTTCCACAACCACCTTGGAACTTAAGAAGCCGACCGATGGCGGGATAACCATCCAACTGCTGGCTTTGAAATACACAGGCCGAAGACGGGCAGCAGCGTCTTCGGTGCGACAAAGCCAGTACTGCGGTCACCAACCCGCCTGCCCAGCGTGGTGACTATGGGCAAAACACATGAGTTCACGTTATTTTTGGCGTAAACTTGTGGAGGCCTATGTCCAGCAGTGGACTGTATAGGCTGTAATGATGATGATGATGATGATATTTTATTGATTATGTATTATTATTGTAGCTAATTCATATTTAAGGTATTTTATTTTACCTAATAACTATATACGATGTTATTATGATCCACCGTATAGATTGAGTTGTGTTTTCTTGTTTGTTTGGATGATTTCCAAGAAAACAATTGTATTATAGTTTTGGCAACAAGTAAGAATGAGAATATTCACTTTTTTTTGCAGTTTTTATTTTTGTTTACGTAATTAAATACGTGTAAAGAAATGAAGTAAATTTAAAAGGTTTTAAGTTTATGATAAAATTATATTATCTCATGTTAAACTTCAAAAGTAGGTTTGTACGTAATAACGAAAGTACGAAGTACAAACATGTATGATCCGAGCTTATACCAATGAATGTCACGACTTCTAATGTTAAGACTCATACTTTTTATCGCTAGTTGGGGAGCCGTTATGTCCAAGGCAGAGTAAATAGGTGCTTACTTGAAATGGTGCGATTCATAAGGACCCACGTTGTTCCGACTTAAGAGGATGGGTATGGTGATAAATGGGTTAAGTGGATTGTAGTCTGAAACAGGAAAATACAAAACGGAGCTTTTACTATTCAAAACAATATTCCTTTTTTACCAACAAAAGGGTAGACGTAAATATTGTAGACTCTTTGGTTCAAGAAATAATAATTGTTACGTTAAATGACTTTATACTGAAGACTGTTATGAAGTACTGTTTCACAATAGCTTTTATATTGCTCCAGTTTGCTTCAGTTTTCAGTTTACGGAAGGCTGCTTATTGTGCGGTGTCCATTATCATTTAAAATTGAGCGGATGTGCAGCGGCATCAAAAGCCCTGAAGGCAACTACCTCAAAGGTGCTAATGATCTGTTCAAGACCCTGAGTATTGTAAGCTAATACTTTCTTCGTTGCTTTACAGATATAAAGATACAAAATGACTTTTTGAATGATGTTTGCTTTTTTTATTGTTTTTTTTTACTGTCAACTTTAATTTTGTTAACAAAATTATTTATATTTTCATACAATTGTATAGTAAAAGGTGCATTTTGAATAGAAGTTATCTTCGAAAATGTAAGCGTAGGTACTTGAAATGAAATTGCAGGCAAGCCAATAGGTGTAAGTATTCATCATCCGTCATATTATTTGTCAACAGGCCGTCATCGGCAGACGCCGCCGGCCGTCGAGTGCGAGAGACGCATAGCATATCCAATTACGCATTCGCAATATTTTCCATGCTATGACGTTTGTGGAAATGCAATCAATCTATTTTGATATAAAAATATTTTAGCGGTTCTTTAAGTTAAATGAATCGAAAAAAATATGATGCTGTATTTCTTATGAGATTTCGCATTACTTAAGTGTACGTGTAAATTATTTTTTTTATTCAAGTTTAGGAAATTCTGAATACTGAAATCTAATTTGTAGCTTACTGCCTTTATTTTAGGAATTACATATTATATAACTGCAACTAAACATTCAAGAAAGACACCAACTAATGAATGTAAGCTTTAATTTTATCAAATACTTAGGGTTAAAAAAAGTATATTTAAGGGTTATTTATTTTTAATAAATAAATAAAAGTTTCACATTGAACAGCCTGTGTAGTAACTCTGTGTAGTTACGAAAACGAAACAAAACACGACCATTGTCGCATGTATAGTCTATACCAATATTTATCATTAATACAAAAAAAAAGAAAACACAAAATTGAAACAATATAAAACATGAATTTATTACAAAACTAAATGTATCTTTGTACTTAATGTTTGCTTAATGTTTACTTTATTTTAAAAATTAAAAATATTCTTATTCCATTATAATTTATTTCTGCTTGATCAAAATTAAGGACAACATCTAGTTACTGCATATAAGAAATTGTTACAAGTAGTTATATAAATTACTATTGAATAATTCAGCCTGTGAAATACCACTGCTGGGTATAGGCCTCTTTCTTCATGTAGGAGAAGGGTTGGATCTTAATCGTAGGTTATATTCACTACTATAAGTACAGTTCCACTATCACCTTGGAACTTAAAAAGCCGACCGATGGCTTGATAACCATCCAACTGGAATTATGAAATACACAGGCCGAAGACGGACAGCAGCGTCTTATATATTATCCTAGTGGGTATACCCACCGCGACTCGGAGAGCACGTTAAGCTATTGGTCCTGGTTGTTACTATAGATATCTCTCATACTAAAACTCGTAGTAGAGCAGCGTGGTGGACTAAGCTCCGAAAAGGATCAGTTCGGATTCCGGATCCTGCATATGCTCAGCAGAGAACTGTTTCAGGCTGAATCAAACATTTATGTTATTTTTTATTTATTGTTATAATTTCTTTATATGGTTTAGTTCTGTTATTGTTGTTTTTTTATTTTATAAATTTTGTTAGCGCTACCGGCCAAACAGTGTGCCCCGAGTGTACGATAAGCTCTCTTACACTAGAACAGAGTGAGGTCGATTGAATCGAATATATCCCAGTTGTTGTTATAGGTTGGGAAAAAAGTTTTCGTATTTTCTATGAAAAAGTTGCATTAAAATCTTTTTGTTTCAGGGTTTGTATCTAGCTGGTTTATACATTATGAAAATATGAAATTTTAAAAATGAAATTAAAAAGTAAAAAACAGTTTCCTGCCACTTTTCAATTGTCCGCCAAGATGGCGGTAATTGGAGCTCAGTCCACCACGCTGCTTCTGAGATATGTTGCCTAATATGCAGTAACAATCTCCATCAGGTATTTATGATAACAACCGAGAGTGACGGCTTAACTTGCTCTACAAGGCACAGTGGGGAGACCCATAAGGACATATTATCAAACCGGAAAGAAACATTTATAAAAATACAAATATACATCCCGAACGGGATCGAATCCGCAAACCGTCGTTATATTAGGCGTCTAGGCGACTACTCGCACCACTCCACCAGAGCGGTTGTTGGACAAGACAATATATTTGGCTAAACATACGAGTTATTTTAAATAGAAGAATTTGACAATATTATTTTTGACTGACTTAGAAAAAAGATATGAATTTGACCGCATTTTTTATGTCTGTTACCTCATAACTATGGAAAAAACACATTAGTTAACGCTATTTTTGGCGTGAACTTGTGGAGGCCTATGTCCAGCAGTGGACTGTGATAGGCTGAAATGATGATGATACCTCATAACTTTTTACTGAGTGGACCAATTTCGATGATCTTTTTTTTAAATCAAAAGATAGTATTTGTCATGTAGTCTTGTTTAAATTAAGTTGAGATCTGACAAGTACTTTTTGAGTCATATGTAATAATGCGTATTTACTTGACTATATAATATACTTTCGTCGACCTAAGTTTTATTATACCTCATAACTTTTTACTGAAAGCAGCGATTTCGATGACTCGTTTTTTAATCAAAAGCCGGTGCGTGTCATGGGGTCACACTTAAATTTGTAATTTGATGACTGATTTTTGAGTTATCACGAATAATGCGCATTCGCTTAAATATTTTTTCATCTACCCACGTTGTATTATTGGTCCATATAATTGAAGTAGGTTTTATTGATTGCAAGCAAACGTAATTATTTTAAATGTATATTTGTTGTTTTAAATGTATATTTATATGTAAAACTTGTAAAAGTAATGAATAAAAATTTAAATATCTTGTAGTATGTGAGCCCGTGGCGGTGCTTCAGAAACAGAAAGTTCAAATATATACGTTCGAATCAAAAATTCTTTATGATCTTCACAAACACTTCATGGACAGGAATGAAACTGGCGACAACTAGCTCAACAGACAGTTCCTGCGTCTACTGCGTCTCAGCTGTGTCCTTGATTGTTGTTTGTCTGCGAGTTGATATGGATTGTTTTGAATTATTCTTTTATTTTAAAATCCCAGTAAAATGTTTTAAAGGACCGATTCTACTTTACGTCTCCCCCGCCCGCATGTCTCGTCGCCGACTCCTATTGTGGAAACAACTACAATCGCACATTATTGTTTCGACGACGTTATACGTATTCCTTTTTATCCCAGCTTCTATGGAAAACCGTATCTTTATACGCTCAAGTAATGGAAATGAAATTAAAACGGGCTTTTAGTCAGGTATATTGTTTCCTTCATCGCGATGACTTACGTAAGTAAGTACTAACATGCGAGAACACGTTTAATCTTTGAATTTACAGATATAATCTTAACATGAAAGGAAAATTAATAAATTGTGGTAGGTGTTGAGTTTTTTTTTTTAAATGTATTATGTACTATGTCATTAAAGCCAAAAGTATATTTGTAGTTGCGTTACAAAAGGATGTATTGTAAAATCATCTAGTACATTTCAGTCTTTGATTTACAAACACCATACCCCCTAATATTAGCTCATAATAACATGAAATCTGGAAGCTACTAAGATCTTATAATTTCCGGTTCGTTTTAAGCTGTTCTTGGATAGGAAACGCAAAAAAAAAAACGCGCTTTGCATCTAGTGTTACATAAATTAGCTTCCTTTAAATTGTATGTAGAAAATATAAACTAATTTTAAATTAGTATAAAATTGTAGCGCTTTGTTGAGGCCAGGCTTTGTACTTTATTTACATAATTAAATTATAACTGAAGCTTTAAGCGATAGATATTTAAGTCAATTTGAAATATTTTTATCATTTGCACGTTTTATTGTATGCGACATTAGTTTAGTTTAGGGTATTTCTATCCACAGGTTTGTATAGCTGCACTGCAAATCATTAGCTGGATAGAGACGGCTGCGGCCGACCACACTCGCTGTTTGCATTTGTAATTAATACACTGTTTGCACTCCTGATTTACGATACCGTCCATTCTACACTTCTAATGTGTTAATAGCCTTGATAATTAACTTTCAAACTCTAAAACAATGGATTCTGGGCAACGAAATTCAGTGGAGTAAGGAGGAATACTTTAGACTATTAATTTGTAGTTTAAGACTTACATATAGTACGTACCTATATGTATGTGTTGCTGTATTGTGGTTGCTTTTTAAATTTTGTGACAAATAAAAAAGGGGCTGAATTTTGTCACAAGTATTTTAATAGCTATTTTTTCTAGACACGATACTAATACAAAGAAATATAACAACCGCTCTGGTATAGTGGTGCGAGTAGTCGCCTAAAACACCGACGGTTTGCGGGTTCGATCCCCGCTCTGGATGGATATTTGTACATATATTTATATCCACTTTGGATGTCTGTCCTCGTAAGTCTCCCCACCGTGTCTCGGAGAACATGTAAAGCCGTCGGTCCCGGTTGTTATCATAAATACATGATAGCGATCGTTACTTATAGTAGGGAACATATTCGTCAACCTGCAGTAGAGCAGCGTGGTGGATTAAGCTCCAACCCTTCTCCTACACGGAGAAAGAGACCTATAAAGAGTAATATGTTACAGGCTGAATGCGTATGCATATACTTATACAGATATACATATAAACAAAAAAAATAATTTAAAAAAATATAATTGTTCGAAAGTCACATGATTTATGAAGGCGTGTTTACTTCATTTGCTTCAGTGAAAAATTGTCCTTTCTTTCCGTCTCCTATAAACTGTTGGCGCGGCTTCGTATCGTCGAGGGCGTGGTGGCAGTTCGAGAAATTTGCATTTTTAGCGTAAGTACCAAGACGCACGTCTCGAACAGACAGATTGTGCACGAGACGAATGACGCTGCGAACATTGACGTCGTTGCTTTACATTTTTTCAATTGAAAGCTTTCTTTTTCTTTTTCCTTTTTTTGTTTGTAATATTAATCGACAAAAATAAATAAATAACAGCGTTCTTTTAAAATATGGTTCTAATTGATTTGTAAGTAATGGCTGAAATTGATAAAAAATCCTTAAAATAAAACTTAAATAACGTTAATTCAAATCCAAAATAAAAGTTGGATATGGTATCTTCCTTATACTTTAGATCTTCGTAGTTAATATCCATGCACATACTCGTATTCAGAAAAATATTAATATTATTGCGTCTCACGTTCTTTAAAAGCAATAAAAATCTAAAACTTAGTTTTGCGTGGAAAGTTTTGCTTTGCTTTCAACGCGGGCCGAGTGGAGTGGAACAGAACCCGAAGACCTACAAGGAGTAGGCGTGTATGGAATGCATAATATGGCCATTAAAAACTACAAAAAAAAATGTCAATATCATCTTCATTTTTGTTGGCACTTCGAGGTTGATAGACGCTCTTTTTTTAAAGTTGACTGAGAAACTTTGTAGATAATACACAAATATAAAATTTATTTGTAAAATTGATACAATAGTAAAAGTTTGAAGGTAATTCGTGTTTTACTGGACAAAGTTAAAGTTAGGTTATTCATGCCTATTAAACTTTCGTTACTAATTTAATTTAATACGAATAGACGAACTCGCAGCTATCCTATAGATTTAGCTTTCAAATTCAGGCTTCGGTTAAATTAAAATTGATTTTGTTGAAAGAATGGAAAATAGAAGTTCTTCCGGACACTTGGTCACATAAATTTTTAATCGCTCAAAAATTGAAGCATAGTAACCGATCCAGTTTTGGAAAGCATTACTTTAAGTGCATGTTCCGTTTATCGATCGTGCTACCTTTGTCCTTTTTAGGTGTTAAAGTGAAACTATTTATATCCTCTTTCACATCCGTAGGAAGACCCAGAAATTTATCTGCTTTTCGTTCTATTCCAGGGAGGTCTATTTTAATTTTTAGAATGATTGAGCTTTCCTATACTATTATAAGTATAACAACGTATTTATATATAATTTCGATTGTAAATTGCTAGAGTCGTTACATTATGTTTGTATGGGAGTAAAACTGCGTTTCATTTACGAGAAAGCAATATAATAAGCATATTTCAAACTGAAGCGATGTCTCAGGTGTTGGCCCGCATTTGAATATTGAAACGAGTGTGATCAGAATCGAGATGCAGTTTATTGTCATTCTGCCTCAGTAAAGCTATGAAATTTTATAGCTTTTCTTAAATTTTCACTTATGTAAGTACTTCGTTCCAAATATTTTTTAACTTATTTCGCGACCCTACAGTTTCGATACTCTTGCGAGCTCTTGCTTATTTTAATTATTTCGTGCAACATTTTTTACATCCCTATCGCATCATGTGAGTTATTGTGTTGTGTAAATTATTGACTTTAGACTTGATTTTAGACTAATGAACTTTTTCTAAGCTGAAATCTGTAAATAATGTAAAAGATTTATTTTTATGCTATGAGTATTCATTTCAAGTACAGTTTATTCTTTTTATATCACTTTTTATTTCGCTTCTATTACGAAAGTGTTTTCACCTATTTCATATTCCTTTCGTCTATAGCTTTTCTCAAAAAATAATAATGTTTAAAGTAATTGCTAAAATTATAGTTCACTGAAATTAATGAATAAGAAAAACAAACAGAATTGTAAACTAGTTATGCCTCCCGATTTTACGCACATAATTATCAAGTAGTCGTAGTTTTGGGATAAAACTTAGTTGTATAACGTATTATTCTTAAAAAATACAGTTTTTTATATACTCATTTATATATTCATTCATGCTCATTTGTCGTGTAAATAGAGTTTTTATTGAAAAATAACAAAATAACAATAAAAATTAGTCTAGATATAAGAAATAGGGTCATGAAATAAGTCTTTCTTGTACCATTAATAGATTTCAATTAGTTTAAGGATATCAATATTTATGTATTTATTAATAAGATTATTGCAAAAACTTTATTAATTAAAAAATTGTAGGAAATATTTGACTTATAACTTTTAATTATGGTGTACTAAAATACACAATCATGACCCTTTTAAGCCTCATCATATGTCACGATCTCGTAGGGAATTATTGTTATGTTTAGTTTATGTACGCACTTTAAGCGGTAGTTAATTTCTTAATTACTTGTTTAGAATACCAGAATTTTATGATATCGTCTTAAAATATTCTAATACTTATACATATTTATAATAACAATAATAATAATAAATTATATTAATTATTAATAATAATATTAAATTAGTTTTTTTTTGCCGCAAACCACTCGTTTATAAAAATTGGAGCTACTTACACAATATTTTCCAGTTTTGGATCACTTCGAAAATTTTCATAAAATTGTATAAGAATAGAAGTATAGAAATTTTCGACAGCATATAAAGTTAAATCAATTCACAGCGCTAATATTGTATAAACAAACGACAAATATTAATTTTTATATTTTTTTATTAATTCGGCCTGTAATCCCACTGATGTTCATAGGACTCTTTAGCCATGTACAAGGAGTTACAAATTGGCGGATATACATATTCCATATTAACGATCTCTATCAGGTGTCTATGGTTACAACCGGGACCGATAGTTTTCGTGCTCTTTGCTTCTAAATTATTATAATAATTAATAATTCTCGGTTTCAATATAATAATAATTGGTTAAGTTTATTAGCCGCATATAATATGAAACTAGTCGCTGAACTCGGATTGAGGAAATGAGCCGCTGTATCTTCGGATTCACACGCGACTGAGTCACCTTGCAGATTGTTACGAAATGTGGCGTCACTAATGTAGTTAATGTCGTATGAAAGGGGCCGTTTTATCGACATCGCGACTTTTCATGTGACTCGATCTGTGAATTAGGTAAAACTATACCAGAATAGTATTACGTGCTACTAATATGTTTAACATTTTTATTACTTATAACATAATTACATTATACATAATATCATTGATATTAGTTACAATAGGTACCCAATGTTATTGTTTCGATTTTGTAAAAACCCATCATAATAATATGGTGGTGATTTGAGTAAATTTATGTATATAAATACCCGTATGATGTTATCAAGAACAGTTTAACATATAAAACTATTAATAGTTCAGTAAGGACTACAAAGTCAGCAGTTTGTTGCTTTAAAAATGAACTTTTTTACAAGGATTTTTGGATATTTTATTACCTTGAATGTTAGATGATTCCAATAAACATAAACACGGTCATCCATATTTAGGAGATAAAAAATGTTATAACAAAATATTCATGGTATATCCATTTCTGTACATTAATTGCTACCATCTTTGACAACGGGTATGCGCGACGGCAATACATCAATCAGCCTGTTGTCGTGACGGGCTCGCAATCAAATAAAATTTAACTCAAAACCGACCGTCGAGCGCTCGCAAAAGCTGTTTAATGCAGGTGGTTCCATTCGTTTTTAATATAGATATTAATATCAATATCGATGCATTTCAGTAAGTCGGATATTGAGAACTATTGAGCTATAAATTAATAGTAGTTTCAATGTTGTATACATATATGCACAAATTACATTTTATATTATTATATTTCATATATAATAATTTTAATAGTAAAAAAGTAATCCTATAATCTTTATAATACCTTTCATCGAAGGAATTAAATAGGGCAAAAAAAAATCATAATATACTTATGTAGAAATGTATATACCTATACGTATAATAATAATAATAATACGCTTTATTGTACACCAAAAACAGAAATGATACATAGCATAGAAAGAAAAATATTAACAATATATTCATTAGGTACAAAGGTACGTATGTAGAAGGCACTGTATATATAAAAAATATACGACACCTTGAAACAACATCTGATTTGTTAGAAACAATGTTCCAAATTTCATTACATCTATTATTATGATTGTGTGTATTTCCTGTTCCTATAGTCGCCGCAAGCGAGGATAGCGGACATGCTTCTAATCATGAACTGCCTCGTTTCAAACTAACTTAATTGTTCAAGTTCACATGAAAATTTTCGGCTTTCAGTATTTAAGTTAAGAATAATCGTGCGAGTGGGGTAATTGTTTTTGCTTTGATATTATAATTTTAGTAATGAATATCAATTGTAGAATGCGTAACGAGATAACAACACGCCGACGCGTGTTTTGAAAGTAAATGTGATTGAATGGCAAATTATACATTTGTGTTTT
Source organism: Melitaea cinxia (assembly GCF_905220565.1). Classification (NCBI taxonomy): domain Eukaryota; kingdom Metazoa; phylum Arthropoda; class Insecta; order Lepidoptera; family Nymphalidae; genus Melitaea; species Melitaea cinxia. The sequence continues at coordinate 8,885,920 of NC_059394.1, read as the reverse complement.
GTTGCTTGTTCGGTTATTCGGACAGTCAATTACTGAGATTTGACATTACATTACGTACATGTTTCAAGTTAGTATCAAAAACAGAAGCTATTTATGTTTTATGTACCACTTTTCAATTGATTTTCCGGAATATTTCTATTCTCTTATGTTATGACTGACTTATTTCTCCCTGTAGTATTAATCATTATTTTTGAATATAGAGGATAGCAGAAGAAAAGAAAAGAAAAACTATACAAGCTATCAGAGATATCGCATTAAAGTACAGTTTATATGAAAAGTAATTAAGCAAAAGGTGTTTACAAAAAGAAAATGAAAAACAGAATGTTTACTCGAACTGCGCCAAACGATCGAATTCTTTTTAATCGGTTGTTGTAATCGACAAGGTCAAAACTCGTCGAGTTGCTCGCATCACTGCTTTTAAATGTAGTACCTATATTATGTACTGCACGCACATTATCGTCAAATGTCATATGCCTGTCGGGTACACTGAATTCGATGAGAGGTCACGACAAGTGACATTAACTACCACAAATATATGCTCTTATATTACACACTCGGTGCTCACGGCGTTTTACCTTTTATTGCATAATTATATAAACATAAAAATGTTCCTTTTATCTTTATTTATTCTAAAATGAAATACACCATAGCGAAAAGTCCAGAACCATCTACACCGTTAAAAAAGATAGTCTAAGACACTTTTGCGGTTGAATTAATAATTTTTTCACAAAGGAACATTGCCGGTCGATCGCAAAACGTCATTTCAAGAAACCCAGTTCTAGAAATAGCACCGCACCGTTTAAGTTTCGTTTGTTTTAAGCCTTCTTTCATCGGGCTCCACGATGCATAGCCAGCTTCGTCAAGGGTTTGACCTAGAATATGTATTATCGTTACTGAGTTATATGCTATTTTTGAATAGTAATAAATTAAATTTATTAACTAATGCTGTTAACACCTTAATTTTAAATTGTGTATAAAACTTAATCTGAATAAGCGGAAAATGCGGAACAAGGAAATAACATTTTCTACCTTACTTGAAGAACTGATATTAAGGAAGTCTCGTAAATTATATGAATAATAATTGTGTTTGCTCGCAAATGAAAAAAACTTACTTGAATTACAGTGACAAGTTTACAACGTAAGTAGACGAAAAAATTACCAAACGCACTAGTCGTCACTACGATGGTCGAAGGTTTCCCTCAATTTCTCTGAGATTCCATCATCAGATCCTGGTTTCCTTATCACGCTACCACACTTAGGATATCTCATTTCCAATAAAAAAGAATTATCAAAATCGGTTCATAAACGACGAAGTTATCCCCGGACATACATTAAAAAAAAAATATATATATATATATATATATATATATATATATATATATATATATACGGTCTCATTGAGTAACCTCGTCCTTTTTTGAAGTCGGTTAAAAATACAACCACATCCTATTCGTGTTTCCATCTTATAAGACATTGTTTGATTTGCTAAAAAAATTTCGAATCTTTCCAGTTAGTTTTAAGATTAGCCCATTTAAACATAGGTACACATAAAGAAAAACTCTAACTGTTGTGTTAATATAAATTAAGTATATATTACCTCTAATAGTTCTATATTGGTAAGGAAACATCAGATCACTAAAACCAAGATACAAAATGTTAGGGTCTGGAATGTTACTGTTTAAATGTTCGCCGAGAAAACCGGCTACTATAGACGCTTCTTTTGCTGAATTGATTATAGCTAAATGTCCTTCTTCCAATTTACAAGCCAAGTAGGCGTCATGCCAAGACAGCGGTTCAGAGTGAAATTTATAACATTTACCACTTATTGTTTGATGGGTCGTATATCCTGTAAATAATAATTATTTAAGAAAAACAAAAATGTAAAAAATTTACTAACAATCACAGTAAAGATGATTTTCAGCAGGTTAGACTTCATTGATGTGAGTCATTGTAGCCCCATTTATTAGCCCCGAGGTATGAGTTAAACTTTGACTAACAAAATCGAGTCCTGTGTTACTTGATTTGAAAGTAATAAATAAAAAAAAAATACTATTTATATCTGATTAGAACAAAACATAAAAAGAAAAAATAAGAAAGAAAAGAATTCATTAAATAATACTTACCTACGTCAAAATTATCGCATTCATCATTGTACATTGTTTCATTTGCTAGTATTTTACATACAAATGGATAAATGTCGGTGCAAGGACGATCATCAAATAGACCTTCTCTGGTCATGACGATGCAATGTTCCGATCCATTGACGTTATCTGGGCGACCTTCAGCCCAAAGAAACTCTAAAATTGTACCAGTTATCGGCTCCCCTAGTATTAGAAATAATTTGTTATAAAGTGTAAAGTAGAATGCATTATTGGAAAATATATTGCTTGATTCACCTTTGACAGTAACATAATTGCCAGCTGAAAATTTGTCGTGTATTCCAACAAATATAGCGGTATAATGCGCCTTCATATTACTCATCAGAAGTTTCAAGTTCTCCATTTCGTCCAGTGTATTGGGGATGAGTAATGTTGTGCCTTCCGCTTCACACATTTGTCGGGCTTCGTGCCAATCGGTGGCCATATCGTGCAATCTATAGAAGGTCTTATAAGCGTGTGCCCACATGTAGTCCATTCGAAATCTCTGTGCTGATGAGATACATACAAAAATAATATTATAAATAAAGATGATTTATGTTTGTAAATTTTAGACTACTGATACGATTGTAATTGTTAAATTTACTTATTTAATAACAACAAAGTGACACTTATAGTTTTGGTATAGAAGCTATTAATGTCAAACAAGTAAAAATCTAGAATCCTTTTATTTATTATATTTCTGATTTCGCAATGTGTTATTGCGAGCATAATTAAAATGATACAAGCACATGTATGCTACCTATCGTGTAAAATATATAAAAAGTTGAAAACTGTGAGTGGTGGTTTTTAGTCCTAGTTTTTCTTTCTCCACCTATGCCATAAAGAAAAACTTTGTTTGTGGTGAAAATTATTTTGAAAATTCTTTGTGTAATTATTTTATTTATTGAATTGGGATGGTATAGTGAGGAGCAAAGATTAATATTTTTCTCTCACCAATAGAATTATGAAGTATATTCATTTGATAAAGTAATACACAAAATAATTTAAACATGATAAAATGTGTGTAAAATATTTTAATATTTTAGACGTATGATTTCAAGTTTATGTGAAAAACAAATCGTTAAGAAATCAATTTCAAAAATTAATTTGATTCTTGATTAATTTTATGGTTAAGATTGATTTCTAATGTGTTAACATACTTTGTTAAGATCGCATGTTGAAACTTGCATTGGTTACATTTGATTTGGTTACAAACGAAAAAAACGACTTCAATTACATCGTCAAGTAATATAACGTAAGTAGACGAAAAAAATTAGCAAACGCACTAGTCGTCATTGCGATTTTCGAAGGTTTTCCTCGATTTCTCCGGGATTTCATCATCAGATCCTGGTTTCCTTATCATGGTACCACGTTTGAGATATCTCGTTTCCAACAAAAGAATTATCAAAATCGGTTCATAAAATACGAAGTTATTCCCAATCATACATTAATATACATATATATATACAGTCGAATTGAGTAACCTCCTCCTTTTTTGAAGTCGGTTAAAAATAATATAAAAACAACATTTCTTTCTCTTTGTTATCGCTAAGAACTCTAAAAGTTATCGCGGTATCAGTAATTTTAGTGAAAGACCGCGCGGGCTACTCGCCTCACTTGGCCCTCCGACTACGCTTATTTGAATTTCTTTCTAAAAGGCTTCCTTTTCTGTGAGTGTCAGTTAATTATCTGTGTGGCATTTCAATTTTCCGATCGAACGGTTAATTCAGTTTAAATCTCTTCGTGTAATACGTAGTCGGCTGAAGGAATTGCCTAATCCTAGTCCCTCGGAGTCAGTTCAAGAGTTTGGAAGCTAAAGTTAGCATAATATGGAGACGGGTTTTTAACAAGCAATTAATTGAACACTTACTCATATATTTTAAACGAACAAAACTAGAATAAATGAAATTTATTTAAATTAACAAAAAATAGTTGTTAAGTTTTGTTTGTATCGCATCAATGATCTTATCATTCATTACCAACCAATAGGTTTCTTTTATATTATGTATAGAAGATAAGTTTATATGGCTTTATAACAAAGTGTGGAAACTCAAAACCTCTCGGTAAGAACTCCGATAAAATAAACTCAAGGGTTATTTAATTAAACTCTACAAGAATGGAACGCGAAACGGTGCTATTTTCTTTCGAATAAAATTTTAATTGATTGTTATAAGATTTGGTATGGTTGTTTTTAAAAACAATTAACAACGAATATACGAGTTCCATCTCCTTGAATTTGGATCATCGTTTAGGGTTGGTTTATAAAGTTCTATACAACTCATCAGCCGCAGTGGGTGGATCTGATAAAAGTTGTCTAAAACTTTCTTTTGCGATATCGCCACCTTCGTCATGTAAATTGGACAAGTTGTGGTCTTACTTGATGCTTGTTTCATTGGCAAATATAGATTAGTTCTTAATCTCGGCAATTTTCCCAACCAAATTGTTTTCAGATGAGTGAAAAAAGATTAATTCAGTAGAGGATCGGTACATTTAGGCAATTTAAATGAACTTAACTGAAGTTTAATTACTGTCCGTCAAAGTATATGAATAGAATATATTTTACATACTTTTATATTATTAAAATTATATGAATTATGATTTGTGATTAATCGGCTATGAATAAGATTCAAAGTCATTTTTGATCTTGTCACTAGATGAACTTTTATCTAAGACAAAGTTTTAAATAAAACGATCTTTTAATGCTCAAATGTCTACTGAAAAAGTTTATACATCTCGATCTCTAATGACGCGAGTGTCTTCAAAGGATTTAAAGTTTATATTGAAAGGATCCAAAAAGTAAATAACTGCTGATACTTTCAACCTTTTCAGCCGGGTTAACCCGTAAACCATCTCAGTTTAAGGAGGCATTAAATCGCAACTCAAACAAGAACCGTTACAGTGAAGTTAACTCACATATTGCTTTGTGTCACGAACGTTGAAGCGAACAAAGTAGAGCGGAGGAGATACGTTGCCAGAGAGAGACGGTGAACACTGATGGGAGAATGGGTGTGGAGGGCGTAAAAGGAGAAAAACTACATCGCTAAAAGTGAATGCGGTCGAAAGGCGCGCTTATTTCAGCACTAAGTGCATAGATTTTTTTTCAAGTGATGCTATGAGTGTAAAGCGCATTGACTCGCGGTCTTGGCATGCAGGTGTAGATATCTATGACAACATTTGTACCATAAAAGCATAGTGTCATTTAAATTATGGCAGGTTGAGATAGTAGTCATTCTTGATATTTGTCACTCTAGTTACATATTATAAAACCTGTTAAAATATTTATATATAAATCGTGTTACGATTACGTTAGAATTATACAATCACATCATTTGTATGATATAGACAGTGGTGCGTATTGACCGCGAATACACGAATTATAAATCTCTAATAAATTTGAAACAATTATAAATTAAAATATTTTAATATGTGCATTTTAAAAAAGTAATATAAAATAACCATTAATTAATATTGAAACCATTTCCAATTAAAAATATACTCCATTAATTCATACACAAGTCTTATTATTTCATAAGAGTTTCCCAACTCTATTCTCGTATGATCATTCACTAATACAGGTTTCATATCCATCAGACTACAAAATCTGTATAACATAATTATTTAAAAAAGAAAGTGTATTCTGCGTAAAAAGACACCTACTTGGTACTTGAACGTATAAATTTAATGAAGTAGTATATTTAAGTATTATTTCATCACAACGTGGTTATAAACTTGTTTATCCAATATCAAGTTAATTTTATCTAGTAATTACGTACAATGTAGGCTGCGGTCAATCGGCTGTGACGTCGGTAATTATGCTTTTAAAGTTGTATCAGATACCTAATTGATCAGTCATTAAAATGCGCGGCTACATGCGTGCACATGAGAGTGCTTCTCAATTACATCAGGCTGTCACATATAGCTTATATATTAAAGCTTTACAATGAAAAATTGAAGTAGAAATTTGTTTCAAAATGCGAAATAATACTTTAACACTGTTTTGTGTACTAGCAATTAACCTTGGCTTCGTCCCCATATAAACAAATCTTTCGTAAGTACACTTGAAATATGTTGTGAAAATATTCTTTATTTTATCTAATATTTGTGATAATGGACCGTGTACTTATGCGATTCTCTCTTAAGACGTTATGATAGTAAACTAGACAAGAAAGAACAAGAGAAGAAAATAATTTGAAGAGATTGATCACATTTATTTATTTATTTATTTACAGAAAAAATTATATATATATATATATATATATATATATACAATTTACATGTTTTACGAAAGAGATGATCACAAGATGTACAAAAGAGATCGTCGTCAAAGGTTGGTCAAGCTGCACAGACTATCGCGAAACTCGGGTTGACACGCAATAAAGTGATGCTAAATGTATGGTGAGATTAGAAGGGCACCATTCTTTTTCCAATATTTTCTTTCATCAATTGCTTTTACCGCTGGGCAAAACCATCAATTTGGATTTCTACTATCAACAGTTAATGAGACTTAAGCAAAATTGAGAAAAGCGGCCAGAATCGATCAACAGAAAAGGTGTGGTCTCTCATCACGCCTGACCATACGTCTTTAGCCACTCAACAAAGATTGAGAGCAAAATGGTATATACTCGTCTATATTATTTATTAATGTTAATAGATTTTGTAAAATCTGACCTTGAACTTTTACATAAAATACGAAGAAACTTTTCCCCGACCCAGATATTATTTCATAAAACACAAATTCTTAGTTGTTTTGTTCAATAATCTATCAAACATTTATATACATTCTTTCCACAAAGAAGTTTTACAGGAAAATAAATGTATTTTTGACATTCATAGGGTTATTTTAGGTGAATGGATAAGGGCCGCACCTGGGCCGGTGTAGCTCACAATGGCGCCATTCAATATTCTCGCAAAGTGAACTGAATAACTTTGTTTAAGAACATAATAAACCACTTTTCCAATGAAAAGTACATTTCCAGCTAAAAAATAATAGATAACAATGGAATAACTGTAAATGTAACATCATTTTTAACACATCAATTGTATTTTAAGGCAGGTAAATACAACTTCATAATAAAAGTGGTGTATGATTAAATTTTTACTTTTGCCGTTAATTTAATTTACACTGCAATTGTTATGTACATACAAACTTTTAATCATTTTTCTAAAGTACGGCTATTCCGGTCCATTCAGAAACATATTAAGTACTTATAATCTATAAAGTACCTTTTATTACAGTAAGTATTTTTCACTTTATATTTCTTGGTATTGCATTTATAATAAGTCGTATTTATAACAATACGGCTTTCGTCAGGGGCGGTCTACTGGAAATCTTCTGGTATAATTATGTCACACACTGCTGAGGCGAAGCCATTGAGAAACGTGGTAAGGCCCTAGCCGTATCACTCGATATCTCAAAGGGTGTGTCAGGGTTTGGCACGCAAGTCTCCTTAACAAGCTTCCTGCTTACGTCATCCCTGCTGGCTTTTGTAGCTGGATATCAGACTTCTTAAGTGAACGGTCGATCAGAGCGGTCGTCGACGGCTGCTCCTCTGACCTGATGGATGTAAATGCAGTTGTCCTTCAGAGTTCTGTTCTCTCTGCAACTCGTTTCCTGCTCTATATTAACGACATGCTACAACCAGGTATTGTTGGATACGCAGATGACAGTACGGTTGTTGAGAGATATCTGTCCAGCGCAAAAAACAACAGGGACGTAATACATTCTCAGAGAGAGGCCATGGTGGAGCGTACGAACTTAATACTAGGGCGCGTATCCTAATCGGGTGATTGCAACCTGGTCACGTTCAACGCCACCAAAACGTGGGTTGTTTGTTCTCCACCAAACGGAGTCCTTTTAACCTGACACCTACTTTCCTTGGTACACCTGTCCCTGTGTCCGATACCCTCGACCTCCTTGGCATGGAGTTGAGTTCTAACCTCAACTTTGGCAATTACATTGAGTCCAAAGCGCAAACTGCGGCCAGAAAGCTTGGCATCTTAAACAAGGTCAAACGGTATTTCACGCCTGAACAGCTTTTAACGCTATATAAAGCTCAAGTCCGATCTTGCATGGAATATCGCAGTCACTTGTGGGATAGCTCAGCTAAATATCATCTCGCCACACTGGACTCAGTGGAACGCAGAGCCAAGCGGCTAATCAGTAACGCCAGATTGGTGGAGTCTCTTCACACTCTGGCTCACCGAAGAAAAGTGGCCAGTCTAACGGTCTTTTACAGATTGTACTTTGGGGAGTGTGCCCTGCAGCTGCACGAGCTCGGACTCCCATCTCCTTTCTTCCATTAGACCTCCAGACGTACTGCAGGCTTACTTACAAGCTTACTTACTTAATATACTCTTCATACGTACAAAGCGCTTCGAATCATCTTTTTTAATGCGCACGGCCAAGGAGTGGAATTCCCAGCCGGCGTCTGTATTTTCGAGTTCATACAACCCGAACATATTTAAAGCGCGAGTGAACAGGCTTCTTCTGGACGAGTTGGCTCCATCTTCGAATTTGTCTCAGCTCTAGAGCTAGACTGGGGTCAAGGATAAGCCCATTAAATAATAAATAAAAAAAGTAACAATTACCTGTTAAAAAAAAAAAAAAACAAGAGAAAAACAAAAAAAAAAACAAAAACAAGCTTAAAAAAAAACAAGTTTAGGTATTTCTATCATTATCATCATCGTCATTTCAGCCTATCACAGTTCACTGCTGGACATAGGTCTCCCCACAAGTGCGCGCCAAAAATGGAGTGAACTCATGTGTTTTGCCCATAATCACCACGCTGGGCAGGCGGGTTGGTTACCGCAGGGCAGGTTTTGTCGCACCGAAGATGCTGCTGTCCGTCTTCGGCCTGTGTATCTCAAACCCAGCAGTTAGATGGTTATCCCGCCATCGGTCGGCTTTTTAAGTTTCAAGGTGGTAATGAAACTGTGTAATCCCTTAGTCGCCTGTTACGGACACCCACGGAAAGAGTGGAATGGCTATATTTTTTACTTTTCTATACATTATATATATTTTTGACGGTTATTAGTAATCTCGTTGCTGTCTGGTTATGGCAGTAAAGAATATAGCCAATAAGAAAATTTTTGTATTTGAACAATATTCCTTTCATTCTACATATGTATGTTCTTGCGAATCTTCCTATCGTGTCTTGAAGAGCACGTAAAGTGTTATGATTTATTTAATTTAATTTAATAATTTCTAGAGCTTGTTTTTCGTCAAAAATAATAATTATACTACTATTTATTAACTCTTAATTAAAATTGAAATTTATTTGAAAAAATGCTGACAAATTGTGAAAGAGTAGACATGAATAACACTTTTACTTGATATTATTATTTTTGAATATCATTTTTTGAATGATCGTTTTGAGTTAAAAGTATGCATACTAAAATATTAATATAATTTTAACAAGTAAAAAGAAGGAAATAGCATTTTTAATCATACGGAGAACTTTCTGTTTTCTTGTGTTGTACCTTGTACAATTGTAACATAATATATTAGAATGAAATGACTCCCGTCTACAAAACCTTTTTATTTCATTTTTCTTATTATTTGCAAGTCTATTATTATTATTAGTCCATTTTTGCACATAGAATAAGAAAAAAAAAAATTAAAAAAGCTATACTATGTGGTGCGTGTTTAAACGACGACAATCGCAGTCTCAGACACTTGATTGATTCACACTTACTCATGTTAGGGAAATCATCTCAAAGCCCGCAGTGATGAAGCATGGTGGATTAAGCTCCAACCCTGTTTCTGTATGACAAACATATTTTTGCCTAGTAGTGACATGCTTACAGGCTGAAGTAATCAGACGTTTTTAAAGTTCTTTAAAAAAATGTATGAATATAATTGTTTGCTCGTTAACAAAAAAACCGACTTCAATGACATCGAAAAGTACAATACAACGTAAATAGTATAGTTAAATGAAAAAATCCAGAAAGTACGCGGATTCAAAGATTATTCAAAATGTGGTCATCATATCAAATTTAAATAGGACTACAAGACAAGCATCACCTTTCGATTTAAATAAGAATAATCAAAATCGGTATATTATACACAGTAAAAAGTTATGCTATATATGCTATACAACGAAGGTCGACGAAAAAATAGTCAAGTAAATACGCGTTATAAGATATAACTCGAAAAGTACTTCTTACATCTCAATTAAATTTAAACGGGTCCACATAACACATATCACCTTCCGATTCAAAAATTATCAAAATCGGGGTCCACCCACTCAAAAGGTCTGAGGTAACGTACATAAAAAAAAAAAAAAATGTGGTGTCATGGGACACCAGGTAGGAACGAAGTTCCTTCGGATAGTATAGAAGCAACACAATTTGAAGAAAAAAAATGTTGAATTATATATATATATATATATATTTTCTAGCTCTTGATTTTTTTTAATTTTGTTGATTGGTTTTTAATTAAGTACATAAAAGTATTTAGGAAATTTAGTATTTTAGAAAATAACAAATACCGTAAAATAAAATAAATCAAACACAATAATAATAATAATAATTCAAACTATTAAGTGAAATAAAAAAAACATATGGTTTTATTTATTTTTGTCGACAGTACAAAATTACATAAATAATTAAAAAAAGTTTACTAGTAATATTTTAGTTTTACAAACGTCATATTATACAGTCTTGTGACTGATATTATGTCATTTCCGTTATATATTTTTCTTACGGTTTTAGTATCACATTTTTTTCAGTTCGCTCTCCCAACCAAATGTCAAGCCTGCCGTAAGGAACTTCGTTCCAAAAACGAATTGAGAACCTCCACCTTTTTTGTAATATTTTTATACTCAATATTTCAACAAAATATAAATGGAAAGGATCAAATGTGATACGACTCCTTGTCTTTTTTGTTCTGTTCCATTCCATAGTGGGTCTATTCAGTGCGATGACCTCTGATGCGCGAATTTCAAATTTCACCAAGCGTACTATGAGAGTCCCTTACGGGTCACGAGGTTACGGGGCGGGGGGTATTTTAAAACAAATTTAAGAAGATAGCGGTTTGAGGTATTAAAGACATGCTATTAATTTTGTACTAAATTATCTTATTTAGTACTATTTTATTGCTTAAGTTATAATTTGAAGTAAAGCTTGGGATGTTATAGAAAAGCCCAAGGGCTTTCTTACGAGATTAAATCATATACCTTGTATTTTACTCGCACCTAAGACTTAGCTAAGTTTTTGACTGGCATCATTATTCCAACAGTAGAAGAAACAAAAGTCGACGATGAGAAAATGCAACAAATAAATAGTGCCAACGTAAAGTGTAGTGTAATATCTGTAGTCAAAAAAAAAAACAAATCGAATGTAGGGTCAGTAGGGGGTAGTAATCATAACCTATTCACAATGTTTAAAAAAAAAGGTACTGGCAGTGAGAGAGAGTAAGTAAGAGTCCTCACTCTCTTTCACTACAAGAACCGAGGAGAAGAGATTATAAAATTAAATATAATCTAATAAAATTAAAAAAGTAGAAGCGGTAGTTTTTGAGGAAGATTTTAAAAGGAATAAGACACTGACTAATAATGGGTTTTGTCATTAATAGAGGTTTTTTACAATCATACAAAAAAACAGGAAAAATAAAAATAAATTGCGAAAAATTTAAATTTCCTGAAAGAAATAAAGTAAACCTTTTACATCTTAATAACCGAGCTCTCAGATTAATGTAACTTATTTTGAGTGGGAGAAATAATATTAAACGTTAATTTTATTACGAGTTTCGTTGTTTATTTCAGTAACAGTTATGTTTGTTGACGAAGAATTACCGCAGCGTTTATGGTAACTGTGTGTTGCACTAGCGGTCGTGAATACGATGCTCGCTATTACATATATTGTATAGGTTATACAGATATTTGTAGTAGTCTATGTATTTATCTTTGTATTGTATGTGGTTTAGGAATCCCAGTTACCGGATTTCCAGCTTACGTCTTTAGATGTGAGGTATTTTTTACTCATATAAATGTTGCATGTCAATATGTAATACAGTACACTACGTTATTTGAAATTCTTTGAACTATTTTCAACTATCATCGTTTATGTCAAGCGTTTCAAGATATACGAATACTTCCTCTGGTATAAAATACTTACCAATGAAGATATTAATCCTCCGCAACTCGGTTATTTGGCAGATTTCACTATTTAGCGATAAGGCTACCAATTGTATATACTAAGTAACAGTAAGTAAGCTAAGTCACATGAACAAGTCCAATACTTTGTATTTGGTACAATAAGGTACAATAAGGTATATTTAGGTATTTACTTATTTCTCAACAAATAAAACAACAAATTGAATTTATTTTCATGTAAATAAATTACTTTATGTAATCAATATCAACAAAAGCCCCAGTCATTTACATTTCGCTTTTCATTAGGATATGAATTACGAATACGACATTACCATCCATCTGGAGGGCGGGAAACTACAGGCGGCATTGTTATGCAGATTGAAGCCGGACGTCCCGGTGTGGGTATTCCCGGGACGATGCACTTGTAAACAAATATACGTCAATGGCGATCACCATGTCCTCTGAATATTGTTACGGGTAATGCAATTGTTGATGCATCGGGTACGACGCTTTGTCATCTCACAATCTTTAGATAAAGATAATCAGGTTATTACAATTTAGTATATTAATTTTTTGTCACTGAGAAATACTTAGTAATTTGAACATTAACTATTTAAACTAAAAATATTTTTTTGATTTTGAAATAATTGTAAACAATTCACAACATGATAACTAATTATTTATAGATTATTGTGGCATAATTCAAGTCTGCGTGGAAAATTAAAAATAAACATACATTGAGTATCTTTCATTTTATACATTTACTAAGAAAGTTAAACAATAATATACGTAAAATAGCAATATAACTATCAACACAAAGTAAATATTTTAACATCGTAAACAATATGCGTATGCTAAATGTATCAGTTAAATACGATATCCTTACAAGAAATATATAATCTAACTAAAACTGGAAATTTCGGTTATCCGGCTATCAATACGCTTTGAGAAAATTACCTTCCGTCTAATACTCCGGTCGGCGATCCTTTGAGTATTTGTATGTACGATGAACCAGTGAGTCGGATGCAAACTGTGGCAGGCACGCTGTACTCAGGAGACATTCGAAAGTGTACGTCTGTCTATATTCGGTTACAGTGCCAATATTCCGATAATTGTATATGTCTTCCACAGTTACACGTTGTATTGTTTTTATTGAAGTTTTTACTACTTATGAAACGATATAAGTAAGGCGCGTGGTAATAAAAATTTGGAGAGTGTAATCGTGTTAAATACTACGGTAATCATTCTTAATTTATATTTGTGGTTGATTAGTGATTAGTGATTGAAGTTGTAACAGACATGGATTTCGCATCGAATACGAATTTTAGAAAAAGTAAGCCTTCTATGACATTTTTTGTTTTATATTCTTACCTTTATTTTGTAAATGTTATTTAAATTCCTGTGCATTTTTTAAACACCATGCATTACAATATGTTGTTTTTTAATGTTTACGCGAATTTCTTTCACAATAATGAAACAACTTTTTCGAATTTTATCGCTGATTATTAGGTTTTTTAGATGCCCGACGGAAGTCCTCCCGTGACTATGGTGCTGTAAAGTATCCGAAACGTCCAGCATTTAAAAAACTACTTTTTTTTCATTATCATTCATTACACTTATCGTAAAGGTGATTTATTAGGTAAGACTACAATCAAAAATTATGTAAATGCCTATTACACCTAGGACACGGTCCGACGCTGACGTTGAGGTATAGGCCTCTTTTTTATGTAAGGGAAGGGTCGGAGCTTAATCCAGCCTGCTGCTCCACTGCGGGTTGGCGAATATATTCCCTACTATTAGTAACGAACCCTAATCAGACATCCAAATCGGAAATAAACACTTCTACCAATACAAATATTCATCCATATAAATTTCATAACAAACCTTTTACGACAAACTCTTTCTCAATCGATCAAATCAAAAGAGATTTATAGTAATGCTCCAACACCATAAAACCTATTTAGGAACCATCGTCACTGACCCACAAACACATCACATTAAACAATATATAATTTCACATTAAACCTTACCTAAAAAAAATATATGTAAATCTGTTGATCTGTCTGTCGTAATGTAGGTACTGTACTGTTGTATGTTGTAGGATATATTTAAATTTGAAAAACATTATTTTATTTATAGAAACTAATACATATTTAACTAATACATTTTTAACCGGTTGAATTATTAATTTTTAAATTTAATTTTGAGTTTTCGTTGAGATTGAATTGTATCAGAGAAATTAATAACGGATAAATATGGTATATCCGTAGCCCAAAAACTAAGTTTTATATTACTAACATTAAAAATGGCGGACATCTATAGAAACAAAATAATTCTAATTTCACTCTTTTAAGAGTAGATTTTCGACAAACTTTTAAACCGGTATTGAATCATTTTTAATCACTAACCTTAAAACAAAACTTCGTACGTCTAACATCAAAAATGACGGGATTCCATATAAACTTTCAACCCCTATTTCACCCCCTTAGCGGAAGAATTTCAAACAGGTAGTTATTCTTTTTAATCAATAGTCTAAAAATAAAGTTTGGCGTTTCTACCTTCACTTATGAGGTAATTCCATATAAACGTTTGGTGATAAGTTATTGTCTTTTTGTTTTTATATTTATCTATATAAATGTATACATTAAAACTGAAATGTTTTTTTGATGAGAAAGTATATAGTATACACGTCTAGTTTGAAAATTTCATTTTGTTTGCTTTTTTAACGAGACAAAATTCAATAGATCAATTCACCAAGTATTAAAATGAAACACAGTTCAAACTACGTGAGATATACAGGTTTAGAACAAAAATAGTATTCTGAAATTTGTTTTGCAAAGGAGCGTACTATATACATAACTATTAAGCTACCTTCACCCTTTTATTACCCCAAAACTCTTAGCTAGGGATGTCGCAATGAAAATAATAAAGCCTCAAGTAATTTCGCTAATGCAAGCGGTTTTGCCCTATCTAGATCACACTTACATACACTTCCCTACTCGAACGTACCAATTAAGAGGGGCGCTTAGTGATATGTATAATGAAATCGTTGAAGTAAGTGTTGTACGTAAGCTTATCACGTCGAATCGACGTAAATAATTTCGATTCGGTCATTATTGTAGTTATCCATTTTGTTTTTTAGTTTTTGAAAAAGTTTAATTGTTTTTTTTTTTGCAATTTCAATACAATGTGACTATCTAGTGTGGTTTTATCAATATTAATATGAAGCATCTTTTTGTAAAGATCAGTGAACATAATCTATAATAATATATATAAAAGCGAAAGGTCACTCACTCATCACGAAATCTCCGAAACTATAACACCTACAAACTTGAAATTTGGCAGGTAGGCTCCTTATAGGACGTAGACATCCGCTAAGAACGGATTTTACGAAACTCGACCCCTAAGGGGGTGAAACGGGGGTTGGAAGTTTGTATGAAAGTCCTATGTTTTTGAAGTAAGAGACCTGAAATTTAAAATGTATGCTCTATAGATGGTGAGAAAGTGTCCGAATAATGTATTTTTAGAAATCAACCCCTTTTTGGGGTTGAAACGGGGGATGGTACGTTGACTCACTGATCACGAAATCTCCGAAACTATAACACCTACAAACTTGAAATTTGGCAGGAAAGCTCCTTATAGAGCGTAAACATCTGCTAAGAACGAATTTTACGAAAATCGATCCCTAAGGGGGTAAAACGGGGGTTGAAAGTTTGTATGAAAGTCCTATGTTTTTGAAGTAAGAGCCCTCAAATTTAAAATGTTTGCTCTATAGATGATGAAAAGGTGTCCAAATAATGTATCTTTAGAAATCAACCCCTTTTTGGGGTTAAAACGGGGGATGGTAGGTTGACTCACTGATCACGAAATCTCTGAAACTGTAACACCTACAAACTTGAAATTTGGCAGAAAGGCTCTTTATAAGGCGTAAACATCCGTTAAGAACGGATTTTACGAAACTCGACCCCTAAGGGGGTAAAACGGGCGGTTGGAAGTTTGTATGAAAGTCCTATGTTTTTGAAGTAAAAGACTTGAAATTTAAAATGTATGCTCTATAGATGATGAGAAGGCGTCCAAATAATGTATCTTTAGAAATCAACCCCTTTTTGGGGTTAAAACGGGGATGGTAGGTTGACTCACTGATCACGAAATCTCCGAAACTATAACACCTACAAACTTGAAATTTGGCAGGTAGGCTCCTTATAGGACGTAGACATCCGTTAAGAACGGATTTTACGATACTCGACCCCTAAGGGGGTAAAACGGGGGTTGGAAGTTTGTATGAAAGTCCTATGTTTTTGAAGTAAGAGATTTGAAATTTAAAATGTATGCATGTAATGTAGAGAGGTTTTATAAAAATAACTATTAAATTATACTAAATTGTGCCTTTCTAAAGCTACTCAGTTTGATAAGCATTTCAAGTGACTGAAATAAAAAAATAATTTGCGTTAAACATCTTAATAGTAATGCATATCTTCATAACCACGCGGACGTAGTCGCAGGCGACAGTTAGTGTATTATAAAACAAAGTCCTCAAAAGTATATGTGAAAGATTCCTTCAAAATCTACTGAACGGATTTTCATGCGATTTCACCAATGGAGAGAGGGCTTGGAGAGAAAGGTTTACGGAACGGCTAAGCCGATTTCGATAATAGTTTCACTGGAAGTTTGCTGGGAAAACTTTGTGACACACTGATTTCTACGCGGGCGAAGCCGCGGGCACAGCTAGTTAATTATAATTATCATTAGTATTTGTTTCATCTGTGAAAAATAGTGAGTAGTTTACGTATTTGAAAATTTATAAAAGAAACAATTAATAACGTTACAATATTCAAATATATATGTATTAATTAATCTTAGTTATTTTTCTTTTAGTCTTACGCAACACTATGTACAATATAATTATTTCTAAGATGAGTACCTCTACAGGCCTATATTAGGTTAATACATGATATATAGTTTTTTAATTTATGTCTAGTAGTAAGGATTGTTTTCCTTTGATTTCATTTTGTATTTATTACTCATTTTATACTTAACGGTACACTTTAAAATTATAAGAAAAACGAAACTTACAGCATTTAAACTTAACAAGGTAGTTTTAAAGCTGAAAAGGGATATCTTGAGACAAACCCTACTTATAAATAAATACAAAATAATAGGTCTCGATACATACTTGTAATTATAATTGTACTAAAAAATAAGTTATTTATTTATTAACAGTCAAATTACAAGTAAAAATTGCTTGTCATTATAAAGAGTTATCACTCAACCTTGTAGGTTAATATAATTATTATTACGCGAAGAGCGGCATTGGGGTATCGATTCTGTTATTATTAATGTATTTAAGGTACAGTATGTTCGATGTACGCTCATAAATTTACTAAAGGTTTTGTAATTAAATTACGTAAGATGTACCATCGCGTTAATGTATCAATGTTATTTAATTATTCAGCCATAGGTGTGTATTTTAATTTGATCTATTTATTTTTATCGATTTTGTGTATATTAGTCAAAATATTTATCGAGTTTAATTGCTATTAATTTTTTAACACATATTTATTAATAAATAAGGAATAATTTATGATGAAGTAGCTTTTAAAAATGTAATGGATCGATTGAGATTGTTTTAAACCGATAAAAAAGGAAAAGGTTTTGAATTCGACTGCATTTTTTTTCTGTGCCTCATAAATTTTGTACTGGGTGTACCGATTTTAATTATTCTTCCGTATTTGATTGACTATTTTATCGATTACTGTTGTTTTACTAGTCGATGTAAATTAAAATATTTTTTTTAGTTTGCGTACAAAGCGTACAAACAATTATATTCACGAGGAAATAAGTTTATCAATATAGTATTAAATATATAAATATACTTTCATGTGTATTAAGAAATCTGTGATTTAAGTCTTTAAATGGTTTAAATTAATGGTTGTGTTTCTAAATGTCAATTAATGGTTGTGTCTCTCTTTCTGTTGTGTTGTGTCACATATTTTTTTAAAACCTGCAAACAGAAAACAGGATTAAGCAAAATACGCTAACGGACCCAGTTTGTTCTCAGTAGTAGTTACGTAAAATAAATAAAAATATTTTATGTACGTTGTGTATTGTAATGCAGTTATTAGAGTAAAAACTTGTAACTTATATTCTATAGCAAATTAAATATTAAATAATGAATGTGTAGACATAGTTTCAAATACAGTCCATTCATTAACATGTGGCCGTCCATATAAATTAAATTCAGATCGTCACACTAAAAATTTTACAAAACTAATATTTTTTTTCCAGACAGAAAAGACACAGATTTATTAGAAAACTATGCTTTCTTCTTTTTTTATCTTTCTACAGGGCTTAATTAAATAGTATTTCGTGTTTAGTGGTAGAGTAGAACTTAATCAGTTCAGCTATAACAGGACTTGAGATTTTCTTTTATGGCAATAGTTCAATAACAAACAATTCGAAGAATTTTATGACAAAATCTTTTCTTAATTTTCTGAAAATTTTAATTCTTGAAGACTATATAATCTAATAAAAAAGGAGAAAAATTTCACGGTATTTCAATGGTTGTCATAAATGACTGAGTGAATAAAATATACCAATACGATATTCTTCTATATGTACATAAATTAACCTTGGAAATTTTATATTTTATATTTCGTTGAACAGAAAGAAAAAAAAAAAACGGAAATAAAACTATGCTTTCGTTATGTATGTATATTTATAATAGGTTGCAGGCAATATTATACATTCATTATGAGATTGTACGTAGACACTTGCAGCAAAATTACACGTTTTAATTACGTTAACTAAAAAGAAGAACAATTAATATTATCAATTCACAAATAAATAACAGATCGTCCGATATTTATACAGGTCTCTAAACTTAACTAACGGCTATTTTTATATTTATGATAGCTTACAAATCGCGGTTCATAAATTCAACAATATTATGTTTAACAATTACATTATATATCCTATATTTTATAGCTTTTCAATATACATTAATACCTATAGGTCTGATAATGTAAATACATATTTTATACATAAACATTATACAGTCACGTATTTAAAAAATACTAAGCTACAGATTATTTTATAGAATGCTATTTTATAAAATAACGTATGTACATATTTAATAGATGTTACTTTAAAACAACATAATGCTTTAGATATGATTATATGACACATGAAAATTTCTAGAATAAATTTAGACAGATTTCTTTAATTTCAATAATATCTATTACATGAACGGCTAAAATTAATTTTAGCAAATTAACTTTAAAACTGCCGGAATTTTACTAACAATATGTTATAAGAAATAGTATAAAGTCGTTATATATTAGCAAAGTAGTAAGTATATTGAGGAGCTAAATGGTATATTTTATTGTTAGTTGTAGCTCGTTTTGGTTTAATCATTCTGTAGTAAAACCACATCTATCTAAGCTTTTACAACGATTTTTTCTCATTGTTTACACAGTCACATTCACATCCACATTTTAACTGTCTTTATTATTTCATTAAAAAAAAAAAAAAACAACTGCACTAACGTACTTCTGTGACGACTGTCGAACTATCTGGTCCATATATGTAACAATAAGCTATTCAATAAATGTTAATATATTTCGCCAAATATTTTCAACAGTAATTTCATATTTAATTATATAGCCAGGGAAGACGCCGTAATGAGAAAATCATGTTTAAAAGTCGGAAGAACAATAATGCGCGGTATTTTCGACTTGCATATGGCTTTAGAGTAAGCTCGCCATGCGTTTTCTTTATCGCGGAAAACATTAATATTATCATTATTTATGTTCACGTTTTTCAATGAGCGTCCAAATGAAAACGCGTATATCCGTAATTGTTTTAAATTTTTTCTTTACGTATTTGTTTACGTTATTTTGTCTTACGTTGTTTTAAATATCTATACGTAACAAGGCGTACATTTTTATTTTCAGTTTTTATGGCAACCTTACTTAAAGGAGAAAGTTTAGACCGTAGTATATACTAAGGCCGATATTAAAAAGATTGCGTACGGTGTGGCTCGGGTCGCAGCGCCGGCGGGCGGTCCTCCTCCTCCAAGGAAACCTGCGTCCTCCGCTCGTCCGCCCTCTCGGAGGGAATTTTGAAGACTAGATCGAACGTCGTTTGTCTCTTCCAGATCTGAATCGTGATCATCATCAGGTCGATTCTTGCGATAAGGTAATTCCATTTCTGTTGTAAACGAAATTTTTATTTTTTAAATTGAATATTATTGTAACCTAAAAAAAGTACTAAACTTTTTAAAGATACTACATACTAACACGTATTTTAAAATTATTTATTTCAAAAATGTACATTTTTTATTTCGGTCAGCCATTGCATTTCTGTAATGTTAATATTGACACACATTAACTTACTCACACGGTGAACAATAAAATTTATTTATCAGACTAGTATTTACTATTCTAAAATCTCTTCTAATCTACTTCCTTAACATTTTTATTAAATTATTCAATATTGCAAATTGAGAAGAAATATTGCTCATCAAATAAAAATTATTTTAATTAAACTTAATTTATTACACGAATATTGTATTTGCGCAAACAAAAATTTAATTATGAAAATAGCAAAATAAAATTAGGAATATCGTTATTAGCATCAAAATAAAATTTGAACATTAGGAGTGATTTCCTTAAAATGTTCTTGACTTACCGTATAGTCTGATATTTCCCTCAGCGTCCCCGATAGAGTTTTTTGATATGCATTTATATCCACCGAGGTCAGTGCCCTGTATGTTCCTTATCACGAGCCGCATTTGCACGCTGTACGCCGAGCTGTTGATTTCACTCATGTGGTACTTGTCGTTTGATATTATCATTTCACCTAAAACATGCAAATTCATTTAATTTTGGTACATTTTTTTTTCATGTGGACAGAGAGATCTTTAAGGCATTTTATTATGCTATTTTTGTTTTATATTGCATATCTTAAGCATTGTTATAATCTATGTATACTTGTGAATATTTGCGTTGTCAATTAATGACTAGGCGCTTTCTGCATTTTAAAGTGCATTCGTATTTATAGTTTTGATATTATGTACTCATAATACTGTTTTTTAGAGTTTACTCCTAAAGTTACGATATAAGGCGTGCGGTATGAAAAGAATATGGGGAGTGAAATCGTATAAAACAACGAAATAGGAGTAATGTTGAGAATGACGCTTTACAGTGTTTTTTTTAGCTGTAGCGTGTATATAGTATACCAACATTTACTGTATCGATACGAATAGCAAGAGTCATTTTATGTTTCCTTTTTGAGTTTTATTGTTTTAATTAATTATAATTTAATTTATTTAAAATTTTGAAATGTCATTGTAATAGTGCTTGAGAATGAAACTTAGTTGCGTATCAGATCTGATACCTACACAGGCTTTTGTTCTCGTCTTTATTTTTGACAATGTATAATTTTATAAGATACTTTAATGGATTTAAAACAAAAATATCGTTCTAAATTTACAGTAAACATTTTATTAATATATTTTTGAAGATTATCGATAGTTTACAAATTAAATTTAAATATTGAAATTATTTTATAGTTAATTAGTAGGTTTATTGAACACAACGGCTCTTACTAAGTCCATAATACGTGGGACGAGGACACAATCTACAATCATCCCAATCATAGGTTTTTCACCTTTTATGGACTACCGCCCCTTTTACAAGAAAACGAAATTCCACCGCCCCCTTGACATAATAGTTAATTGTTAATTATATCAATTTAATATGTATATCTATTACCTAACACCACAAATTAAAAATAAATTATCCCTCTATCTCCCCCTCTCTCTCTCTTTCTCTCTTTCTCTCTCCGTAATCGTGCTACTCGTGGTCATACCTGAGGGTCGCGATTATTTATTATTTAAAACTATTAAAACATGTTATAATAAAAACATTTAATTCATATAAAGACTATACAAAGTGTTATGAACAAAATTATAACAACCAACAAATGCAAGACAAGATGTTTAGTTAAAATTAGTAAAATCAATATAATAAAAAACAATTTTCAACAAGAAACATAAATATCAAAAAAATTGACGGTTGAGGTTGGTGGAGCTTTCACAATTAGTTTATGTCGAGTTTCAGTTTAGTTAACATCAGTCGCAAATCGCCACGCTCAGTGATCTGAAGTCTATTATTTTTCTTAGACAGTAAATTAGCTACTGCAATAAACCCAAGGCCAGCCAAACACAATGAGGGAAACGTATTTAAAAATATCTGTACTATTTCCCACAATCCAGGTTGGACAGTTGATATTGATTTTTGAAGCCAGAACTCTTGGTATCCATTTATGGATTTTACTTTTAATTCTTCATTACTTGTAAGTTCTGTGAGTTCTTCTCCTAAATTTGATAATTCTGTTCTAACTGCATTTGCACTTTCATTTAAAATATCATCGCTTTGTAAAATCAGCACGAAGAGCGTTCAGGTGTTGGCAGTAAGTAAGTAAATCTTCCTGTTTTACCGATAATGCTGATAATGTCGGAAAGTCGGTTTTCATAGATTTCGTTTGAAATTTTCCCCCAAAAACAGCTATAACATTTGTTTTTATTTAATTTAAGTCATCACGTTGCAATTGTAAATTAAAGTCATTAAACATTTTAAAAATGTCAAATAAGCGATATTATTTTTGGACGCAATTAATTTTCCGCGCAGTTCATCGTCTCTGTTTTTATGGAAGTCTCGTATTGAGTCAAATAGGTCAGAAAAGCGACTCAAAAAAACGCCTTTCGAGATCCTTTCATTTGGGAATTAACAATTACAATACATTAACATTTCAACCGATTTATACAAAGTTATAAAACTAATGGCTATGATGATTTTTTTACTTTATCAGTCACGTGCGAGTAGATATCACGGGCAAAGCACACCAAAACGATAACACACAAGAAAGGCTATGCCTGCCTTTTAAATATTTGATTTTGTGCAGGCAAGAACTTGCACGCCTTTGTTTGTTTGCGGTGCCCCGGTGCACTTGCCCTGCAAAAAAGTTGTAACAATTTCTCGTAATTTTGTCACAAAATACGCGATTGCGTAAATCACTTCTTTGTTTACCAACTTGCTTTAGACTTTTTTGATAACGCCCCTATTTTCTTTGGAACTGCTACCACCCTCACGAAATACTCCAGCGTCCACTCGGGGGCAGTACCGCCCCCCTTGGGAACCTATGATTTAGACCACAACAAATATATAATATGGCTTTTATAAATATTTTCTTATGTTTTTGAATAAATTATTGACTAGAACGTTCAATTACAATAAAAAATGTTATAACAGTCGTAATTCTAAATGCTTGTTTTTTTTTTGTACACGTTAATATTATGCGGTCACATGCAATATTACACGTATAACATGTCGAAACAACATATTTCACTTCGGTATCGGTCGGACAATGGTCGGAAGTGCCCGAATATAAATGATCGGAAAGGTTTCTGGCTATCGAATAAAGGGAAAGCCAATAATGGTGTCAATGACAACTTTATGTACACCTAATTCATTTACATCGTACTTGTTTTTATTAAAAGTCTCCCATCATTAGTAAATACTTATTTTTTATTCCTTACAATAAATATTATTAATAGTTGTTAAGTTCAAAAAATAAGATAGAAAGTGTACAATTTACAAACAGTAATAGCTAACAATAGATATATTGTAACACTGTTTTTCTTTGTCAGCTCTAGCTTCGAAATGAATACCAATGTTTCAGTATTTTATTTATATGTATGTGTTTCGTAAAGTAAGAGTTATAGTGTCAAACAATATTCAAACAACAGTTATTTATACGATATATGTCAACGTATATCGGTTCTCAAATAGTTTCACAAGTCTCTGTGAGTCTGTGATTAAAATAATGTGAGAAATTGTGAGTAAGGTACTTCATCATCATCATCATCATCATCATGTTTCAGCCTACCGCAGTCCACTGCTGGACATAGGCTTCTACAAGTTCGCGCCAAAAATGGCGTGAACTTATGTGTTTTGCCCATAGTCACCACGCTGGGCAGGTGGGTTGGTGACCGCAGGGCTGGCTTTGACGCACCGAAGACGCTGTTGCCCGTCTTCGGCCTGTGTATTTCAAAGCCAGCAGTTGGATGGTTATCCCGCCATCGGTCAGCTTTTTAAGTTGCAAGGTGGTCGTAGAATTGTGTTATCCCTTAGTCGCCTCTTACGACACCCACGGGAAGAGAGGGGGTGGCTATATTCTTTAATGCCGTAACCACACAGCATAATAGTATTAAGTAGTAATTAATAGTAACCGATACGTATGTATCTTTAGTTTTCTAATAAATATTAAATTATTAAATAAACTCAATAGTTTATGCACATTATCGTTTATCCATTGTATAAGTATACTACAATATTGTATTATGAAACATATTGCTAGCTATATTTATTCTCATAAATATAACAGGGAAAGCAAGCTTCAGTAGATCATCTTTATCCAAGATATTGTAAGTACCTCATTACTTTATCCGCTGAGAACGTTTAAAATGTGTAAAGCGGGAGTTGGTCCACCGATTCTGTCGGATTTTCGTTGTTAGCTACATTATTACCGCGGTCGAGAGTCACGTTGCTTTCTACTTGTTTTTATATTAAAAATTGCTTGAATTCTTCTTATCTTGTTTATTTTTGCGGTGGTTTTTATTTTCCCTATTACCGTATCGTCGTTGTTTTATTAAAAATACATTTATACACGTTTATTGTTAGCCTTCAGCACTAAGGGTAGCTTTATAACTTTTATTGAGATAATTCGAAAATTATTTAAATCACAGACTAGATACTCTGCTAAAGATAATAAGAAAATATAATAAAAATTCCAGTGTAAATACTTTATGTAAGCTCTGTGACGCTGTTAGCAATTTTTCTCATTTATGTAAACAGTTATATTTCTAGTTCTTTCATTAAACTTTTACAGTAAGAATAATTAGAATTCAAATTAACATTTTATCTCTCATGAAAATATATATTTGCCTATATTTTAAGTCACAATCGGGTAAAATAACAATTACATAACATAATTCTAATTGAAACATAGTTTCTGAGACAAGAACGTTTACTGGACAGGCGACTGTGTGCCCTAGTCTGTATGAATTGACCACAAATCTGCGGCCCGGTTCGGTGCAACTGACACCTTGCTTGACGTTGTTCTGCAAAGGACACACCCTCTTTTGTTTATTGCCTAACAAGTTTATTAATTAATGGTAGTTGTCAATAACCAAAGTTAGTAATAGTTTCAGCTTTCGTGATACAAAAATATTTTTATATTTATTTGTTCATGGGTTCATTCATGATTAAAAAAAATTAAGAAAATAAAGAGAAAAAGAATAATAATATAAATATAAATAAGATAGAAGAGAAAAGAATGAGAAAATAAAAAAATAAAAAATGTTACACATTTAACACAATTGATTTAATTAGTTATTCGTTCTTCAAGAAATAAGCTTTTATTTTGTAAAAATTAATATCACACTATCTCATAATCATATTCAGTTCTTGAGTGTAAATCGATAAGCTGGGAATTTTAATTACGTTTGACAACAAAATGATGGCAAAAACTGCAGAGGCTGTTTGGTCGCTTGCGACATCGGACACACCCATTCCATGTCAGCTGCGGCCGCCCTGCCGCTTGTCCCTGCTCGTCACGCCTGTGTATTACCTAATTTAATTTGTACTCCTCGAAATTTATGGCCTACAGAGCCATCTGACCGTCCATCACCTATATTTGCGAGTATTGTAAACCGAGCATAAACAAATCAGCGCGCGTATATAAATGAACAGCAAAAAGCAACTTATCAAATGTTTTCATATATTGAAAAGTGAATATAAAATTGAATTTTATTTGTACGGATATTGTGGTATGTGTGAGTAAATATCGCGACTGTAGCCTAAAGCAATTTGAAGCGGGCGGGTCAGCGGTCTTTGTTGCATATCGGGCGGTAATAGAATTTGGTCCGCTTTTTGCGCGGTCGGTCGCTTTGGCCGCGTAATGGCGAGCTCGGTTGCCTTTGTAACTGCATCTAAATCTGCCCCAACTACGGATATGTGGTGATGGAATACGATTTTGATGTTCTCACTAAAAACACAAAACAGTTACAAATTTTCGAAACAGAAATACAATTGTTTAAATAAACACTTTCGACAACAAAAAAAAAAAAAGAAATAAAATGCACATTTAAATTGCCCCATTAAGAGTTGAAAAACAGTCACAGCAATAAAATTAAACAAATCTTGGAAAGCATTTATGTAAACGGCCCGAAACTCATCGGTTTAAAAACAATTTAAGGACTGCATTGCGAATAACTTTTGTACGTTTTGTCGGTAAGGGGCAGCTGCTTTTCGCCCACACATGCCGTGGGTACACTAGCGAGCAACGTAAATCCATTCCTAACTCGATTTTAGTAGTCAAGCGTTGTCGCGGGCGGGAAAACGCACTATCCGGGGATATTGCCGCCTCTGGAATGTTTCTCTGTTAGCATTAGCCGTATTCGAAAATTGTTTCACTTTCAAATTTGGAATGTATATCTTTATCTAATTTACATATACATTTGCATTTTATTTCATGTTTTATTTGATAAAAAATATATAACGTTTGATAAAATAAGTTTTTATTTACTCATTAGCCAAAACTAATACTTATAATCTTTTTCTAGTAGAAGTATTGATATGCGTATTTTAATTTCATTCAATTAGTGTAACTTTATTAGCTGCGATAAAAAATCAGATTATTGTGTCATATTAAAATTCATTTTTCCAGGAGGAGGCTTCCTGTTCATTTGTCACGGGGGCACTGAATAAACAACTTTAATTCTTAGAGTGTCATTGTAATGAGAAGTAATGAAGTTGCGGACCCCTCTACGTTTTCTTAGGCTGAGAGGCTTATTTGTATTAGTTAGCATGTGTTTTCATACAATTTTCTTTCTTTAATTGGTTTTTTGCATTACAAAAAGTTTGCTATGTATTACAGGATAATTCTGTTTGAAAAGATGGAAAAAAATTTAGCTACGAAGAAAAAGTGAAGAATATTTATTTGCATAAATATTTTTTATGTATTTTATTACAATCATCTGTAAACAATACAAATCTTTGCATGTGAAACAGTAACCCATGGTATGCGAAATGCTACTAAAAATGTAATAAAGTTAATTTAATATTAGAATATCTTCCAGGTTATTAATTTTTCCGTTTCAGCAATATTTTACGCTGTCATCCCTTCGTATAATTACGGGGCCGTTAATAAGTCGTAACATTGACGCCGTG
Source organism: Melitaea cinxia (assembly GCF_905220565.1). Classification (NCBI taxonomy): domain Eukaryota; kingdom Metazoa; phylum Arthropoda; class Insecta; order Lepidoptera; family Nymphalidae; genus Melitaea; species Melitaea cinxia. The sequence continues at coordinate 8,858,395 of NC_059394.1, read as the reverse complement.
TAATCAAAGTCAAAATAAATCGTCACATAATGAAAAACTGACATGGAAACAGAGCATATTTTATACTTTTTAAAAAACAAGCATAAAAATGTAGTATCTCGTAAGCAAGCTAGCCCCTGAGGCCTGTCAAGGGAGATAGTAGAAATATGAATAACGGTCTACTTAATGACTACTTTAACGCTTTCAATGTGCTTTATGAATAATGAAATTAGTTGCTTATTCCGTTCTTGAGTTTCGTGCCTGAGACTTAATAAGCTTTATGAATTACGAGTAGCTCGTTAAATATCGGACTAGTCTTTATTTAGCGTTATCAAAGATTATGAAACGTTTTTTTGTTCATGTCAGTATTTGTTTGAACACGTTTCTTTTGTGTATAACGAGAAAATGAAATTTGCTCTAAATATTTCGTCGCTCTACTATTTATCAAAGGCGATGACAAATTATTATTATTATTTTTTAATCGTTTCAGGATTTTAATAACTTAATTATATTTATAATTATATCACTCCTCGGCCTATCTCAGTCCTCTTTTGGACATAAGCCTCCACAAGTTCGCGCCAAAAATGGCGTGAACTCATGTGTGTTGCCCATAGTCACCACGCTGGGCAGGCGGAGTGGTGACCGCAGGGCTGGCTTTGTCGCACCGAAAACGCTGTTGCCCGTCTTCGGCCTGTGTATTTCAAAGCCAGCAGTTGGATGGTTCCAGGGTGGTAGTGGAATTGTGCTATCCCTTAGTCGTCTCTTACGACAACCACGGGAAGAGAGGGAGTGGCTATATTCTTTACTGCCGTAACCACACAGCACATATATTACATACTTACAAGTAAAAATAATTACACACATACACATACATACAGACAAATACATATATAAATATATATTTTAATTTAATTTTAAGCGGATGGAAGGTCGTAATTGGCCTTAATAATTATATTATATTTTGTTTTTTTTTTTTTCATAACTTTTTCTGTGCAAGTGTACCGTCCCTAATAAATAAAATAAATTACTGCATGCACACTATATAAAACTATAAAATTACTAACCATTCTCTCTGGTCCAATAGTTAATAGCTTTAGGTGAAGCCTCCACATGACACTGCAGGGTGACATCTGTGCCCGTTGGCGCACCAACCAGCTGATTCGGTACTTGAACCAAAGGATGAACTGAAAGTAAAATCTAATTAGGTACATAATAATTAGTGTTTCTTCTAGAAAACTCTTTCTTGGCTCTATTAGGCTCTCTTGGCTATAATGTAGGCAATTAAAAAGTTTTTATCGTATTTTTTTTTTTTTTATATTTATTTGTTTCTTTTACTTATTATATCGACATAAAAACGTGAATGAATGTGATAATATCACAGTGACCAGTGAACTCTATATAATAGAGCTCACTAATCACTTTCGCCTTTGTGGAAAACATTTATATTTGAACTAGCGACTCGCCCCGGTTTCGCACAGATGCAATGCTGCTACTAAATATAAGATATAAAATAAATATTTGCAATGTATGCGCAAAAAATGTCTTTATTTACGACATGACATTAGAAACCTCTAAAACTATCATTGTTCCTCTACTATATCATGCATGTTTTATATATTATAATTATTATTATTATACATATAAACCTTCCTCTGGAATCACTCTATTTACAAAAGAAAACCGCATCAAAATCCGTTGCGAAATTTTAAAGATCTAAGCATACAGACAGCGGGAAGCGACTTTGTTTTATACTATGTAATGATAATGCATATTTACTTGACTATTTTTCGTCGACCTGTGTTGTATACCTTATAACTTCATACTGGTTGAACAAATTTTGATGATTGTTGTTTTAGTCGAAAGCTGATTTGACCTTTTGACCCCATTTAAATTTTATCGAGATTCGATGATTTTTTTCAAATAATCTTGTTGAGTATTGTTTCTTCTACCTATGGTGTATTAAAATAAATTCCTTCAGGAAATTAATTGCAAACCCTCAAAACAGTCATTTAAATTGAAATAAATTCCTGCAGGAAATGAATCGAAAACCCTCAAAATGGTAATTTAAATTTTTTCAACTTTAATTCTGAGTGTATGAAATAGCTAGCCGTTTACAGTAGCCAGTGAGTGGTTTACGATGATGTATACTTACCGCAACGTTACAAACAGAATTTTAGCTCAGACTGTTTTCATATTTAAATCGCATGTAATAAGGTTTATTATTACATGGTCGGTATTGACGTATTGAATTCGTTGTGAAATGCTGTAAATATGCATACATAATATATCGTAGCTTAACCCGCATTTATGTTTATACAACTTTTCATTTATTTGCAGTGTTATTTGCATTGCTTGCTAGATGCGGCCAAGCCTTTGCGTAGATGAAGCCTTGCGTAGGTGATTTAATATCATTAATATAAAGATATGGGTTATTTTAAAAATGTAGGTTTTAATTAATTATAGCCAATCTATTGTCACAATTAAGTACAGAGTCTCAAGCTTCTAAGAATTATTTAAATATAAAACTTAATAAAATTTTCTTTGTTACTTTATGTAGACAATTTTTATTATAATAAGGCATTTAATTAAAATGTATGTATGTCTAAAGAGAATAATGTTCCTCTTTTGCAGGTTATTTTTTTAATAAAGAATGAATCATCTTCATACTTTATAATTTTGGACCTTAAATAATATTTTATCAATATGTTTTTTTTTGTTTGTATGTTTTTTTCTTTAAAAATAAAATTATTAGTATATTTTAATTATACGTTTCTGTACTTTAATAATATTTATTAATTAAAAATAAAACTAAATTCAGGAATTTGTAATAAAATGTACGACGCTGTGATAGCGCATTTCTGCATCCAGCATATTTGCACAGAACGCCTCGCTTCGCCACTTCGCGGCGAAATTCTGCAGTTGTCAGGTGTTTATTCCAGAACCTTGCCATTATTGGTATTCTCTTTTATTTAAATTACGTTTTGATTCAACAAAATATTGACTATAGAAACAAGAGAACGGTTGTAAGATCTTAAACTGACAAAATTTCTTCAAACTGGCTAAATGTTTTTACACAAAATGTTTCTAATACAAAATCAATTTTTTTCTAGAGATATTCTTGTTATTAAACTACTGTTTATTATGAGTACTAGTAGCGAGTAGTTAAAGATATGAGATTTAACTGAAAGATTTGATTTTATGTTTGTTGTTATCGATAAACTCAATAAACTACTGAGTTCATTATAATGAAACCAATTTTTCGGATTATATCGCGGTTTATTAAGTTTTTTAGATGCCCGACATTTAGGATACTTTGCAGCAACCATGGTCACAGGAGGACTGAGGTGTCAAATGTCCTAACGTTACACAGTTATTCGAAACTACCCTATATACATCAATATTTTAATTAGTTCTCTCTATACAGAAAGTTGTGACAGTTTGACGCACGGTCGGTTTGTGATTGTTGCGCTGGCGGTTGTGGGTTCGACCCCCGAACATAAGAAACATTTGTATTGGACATACAGATGTTTGCCGTGGTTTGGGCGTTTATGCAGTCCTTGTGGGTGTCTCCCCACGTGTCTCGGAGAGCATGTTAAGGCGTCGGTCCCGGTATACCTGGTAGCGATCGTTACTCATGGTATATTCGCCAATCCGCAGTGGAGCAGCGATGTGGATTAAGCTCCAATCCTTCTTATACATGGAGAAAGAGACCTATACCCAGCTATGATTTTACAGGCTGAATGCGTGCATGCGTGCGTTTTCGAAAATGACAGACTCAGTGACAATGAGTAAGTCACTTAGGCAAAAGTTAAGCACGTGTATTTTTATAAGTAGGTGCATACAAGTTTAATCTATTAATAATATATTTCATAGTTTTTATCCTTGAACCGGATATCTCAAGCAAAGGAATTATAAAATCAATCCGATAGAGCCTGAAATTATTACGTTCAAACATATAAATACACATAAGTCTGGGGTTGTCTGGAAGAGATTGCTAGCAATAAGACCGCCTTTGCATGCTGTCAGTGTAACTATCTTTTGTTTCATTTTATTTTTGTACTGCTGTTTTTATTTCTTCCTTTTTTTATCTATGTAGAAGTGTTTGACTATGTGTTCTATTTTTTAGTCTTAAATAGTAAACAAAAAAAAATTCTGTAAACTACAGTAAACTTTTAAGCCATTGATTGCTACGTGGTATACTTTAATATCAGTTCAGAGTGAAATTGATATTCAGAAATATTCATAATATAAAATAAAGCCTTTACAATCAACACTTTACCATAAAAAAATGACATTTGCATTATGTTGTAATCATTTTTTTGCGCTCAACATAAAAAAAGAAAAAAAAACAATTAATAATAAAAAAACAAATTAATAACAAATCGCTTTACGGTAACATTATTTAACAAATTATAATTCGTGAAAATATTAAATATAGTTAAAGAACATGGCCTATTTTATCGCTCATGCTGTTCATTCACTTATACTCATTCACCTCTATAAATATTATGACCACATCCCTATTTGCCTTTTAAAAAAAAGATATTGAAATGTTACATTCAAAAATATTAGTTATCTGTACTCTCGAAATTCGTATTTATTAGTTTTTATGTGTTTAAAATGATAAATTGATATTTGTTTTTAGTAAAATAAATAGTAGTTTTAAAAATGCCCGTAAGCTAATGTGTTGTGAAAGTGAGTGATAAACGCGGAACAAAACGTGAATTACAATTGACAGGGGTTTGTTTACCAAATAAGACTCTTCCAAAAAAACGGAATATATAAATAAGTTGTCAAATAAACAAATAAATGTAAACCATTTTCACTAGTGTTAATAGTAAAATTAACAATTAAAAACAGTACAGAAACGACAATGAAAATTTTAATTAAAGTAATATAAATTTACAGTTTTACTCGCTCTGTTTGTTCCAACATAGCTCAGCCACTTCGTGGTAAAATTCCATTGCGTCTGTCAGGTGTTTACTTTGAATATTATCCCAGGACCGGTTTCCTTGTGTTTGGATTGCGTTTTCATCGGACTAACGGTTTGTTCGTAAATTAAACTTGCGTCTCATTGTTATCACATCTTGTTCGTTATTAAAGTTGTTCGTTACTTAAAGTAACAAAATGTAGGTAAAAAAAAATATTGGATTTACTATAAAAAAAAAAATATATTGAGAAATTACGTTTTATTTTATATATTCTTTAGGATTATTTTATTAATTCTTCCATTTAATTCTATATATTTTATATTTGGACTCACATTGGACAGACATCATACATATAAAGTTAATAAATCAGTTTACAAGTTTAATGACGGATTTTTCAGCGTCTATCTAAAGGAACTTGTATTGTTATACTGGGTACATTTTCCCGGTATTACATGATATAATATAAAACATACTCAGCAATTCATAAACGGATTTTAGTTACGTTTTCAAGATTCTTTCAATTAATTTATATATTTAAAAATATTTTTGTAGAAAGTTATACTATTACTTATCAACTGGATAAAATATTTAGTCGATAAAATAAAAATACAAGCAATCACCTTGATAAATTTCTTTAAGCCTGTTAAGGGTGAATTAAGCAAAGAAATTTCTCTATCCGCCTTACATCGCAGATTATTTGCGGTTACTCTCTTTGACCGTCATTATGATCCTTTGGACGGCTTTTACGACTTCAAGTGGCCAATTTAGCGCACAAAATCTGAACGATTAGAATTTTTGTTGTAATTAATAACTTTAAGAGCCAATAAGAATAGCTTTCGGCTTATTAATTAAACTGGGATAACGAATAGTAAAAGTTTCTTTTAAAGACGATGGTTATTGATTTTGTATTATCGAAGAGAAACTTTAGGCGCACGAGGGTAAAATTTTTACGGATGAAACGGCAACGTTTTTGTCGATGGCGCTGGAACAGAAATTTAAAGCTTGAGATTTGTATAAATATAAACGAGACGTGTGTACCTTATACGCACCCACTTTTTTTTCATAATTTTCTAAGTTATCAAGGTCAAAAAAAGTTTGATATGATTAGTAATTTTTCAAAGATGTAAGTAGCACAGAATTATCCGCAGCAATCAAAGTTCCGGGAGTTTTCTCGAGTAGGATTCCGCGCGGAATTCTTGAAGTGACAGTTTGATTAACAGAGCGGCGCACACGCTACGCCATTTTCGGATCTCGGTGTTTTGTAGTCAGCACTACCTTGAGATTTTATCGAGATTTCCTGCTAGCTTAACGAAAACGTATTTGTTAGTTTAAACACATTTTCTTAAATATATTTACAGTACCATAGAACTCGGAATTTATCCTTATACGTAGAATCTTAACCATTTGATTTGTACATGTCAATGGTAATGTATTTCATTATTATGTATTAAAACATTTCTTAAATATTATACTGTCCACCTTAAATTGGTTTATAAATCAGCATTAATGATGAACCTGCAGACCTAATAATCTTCAAGAAAACTTTTGTTTTAGATTAAACGAAGAGACTCGAGGTAATTGATTACGATTTGTTCACTTCGTTGGAGCGTTTCTTTTCTCTAAACTCATTTACCTGCCCTCTTGAAGGCTCCAGTGAATCAACTAAAAGAAACTCACCGCGTTACGAGGCACTTACTGTTACAAATGAATTGCTTCACTCCTACCGGTTCGAAAAATGTTTTTATGTTAGCGTAGGGCGTCCGCAGGTTCGCGTGATAGGCTGTTATCATTCGTTTTCGGGAAAGGAAATTTAAATTAAATATTTGAGGGTGTTAATTTTGTCTCCTCGTTCAGGGAACGCGACGCATTCTTTGTAAAGTAATTAAACTGAGTCGAAAGGTTTCAGGCGATAGTTTGTTTGTTCGCTTGAAATTGCGCTTTCTATGAAGTAAATTTCTCCAAGTTGTCACTAAAACATCCTGCGTCTATTATTATTATTATATATTTTTTTTTGAGATCGTATTATATGCGTCCATAAACAATTTCATTATCGTTGATGAATTTCTATGTTTTACAACAACTACATTGATAATAATTATCTGCATTACATAAATAATAGGAGATATTCTTGCATATTTTAGTTATGCATATTTTTATTTTCATGTGTATATTAATTAAAATAATGATTCATATCATTGCTTTCTGATAAATATATTTTATTAATGCAAATCAAGTTATTCTATTTCTTCCCATTTTATAAAATAACATCCTTTAACATATGTATTTTAATAAACAAGTATGAACACATTCCAGCTCAATCAATCGAGTGTTTACATCGGTACTGGCAATAACTGAATGCAAATACGTAGCGGACGACAACGTTCGAATCGGCAGTGGCCAAAGCCTCGAAAAACTTTTACACATATTGAACCAAAACCGAAAGTGGACAGAAGCAATTCATGAATTTAGAACAGTTAATTAACGTTCGAAAAGTATGCTGGCGGTGAATTGAATTAAATGAATGACCGAAGTTTAGATTTCAATTGACGGTAGATTTAATTATATCAAATGGAATCGGAAAATGTATTCTGGTTTTACGTAGTTGAAATATTACGGAAAAACGTAGTACTTACGTACGTGAAAATATAGTGGAAAACAAATGAGATAATGTTCTAAATTAGTTTTTTTTGAAACTTATAAATATACGGAGATTAAGTACATTTATTAATACTTTATTGTACACCACAACTACATTTTACACATTTAAACATATTTTAAGATAGTTACAGCTAGTGAAGTGCAATGGGCGGACTTATGACTTAAATAGTCATTTAGCCATTTCTTCCAGACAACCGAAGTAAAGGAAGGGTAAATTTAATAAATAACTGAGGGAGGGCACTGAAGGAATTTTCTGCTCAAGATATGGAGCAGCCTGACTGGGTAGTACCTCGACCTTACAAGGAGATCACAGCTAAATAATACTGTTTTCAAGCAGTATTGTGTTAATGTTGGTGAGTAAGGGGACCAGAGCTCCTGGGGGATTGGGAATTGGCTCGGCAACGCGCTTACGATGCTTTTGATGTTGCAGGCGTCTATAAGCTACGGTAATCGCTTACCATCAGGTGAGCCGTACGCTTGTTTGCCGACCAAGTTATATAAAAAAATATATCAAACTTGATACAGGATAGGTAGCGCAATTATATAACAAATTTACATGGAAATATATACGTAATACATAACCTTATTATAAACTAATAAATAAACAAAAATATTATAATTAAATTTAATAATATTCATAATAAATTCTGAGACCAAAAGATATTACCACAAAAACTCGTTCCTGTCGTCTCCAGTCTCAGTAAGGTAGTTTTCTTTACATACTTCTTAAATGCTAGTAGTGACTTAGTCTCCTTTAAATATAACGGTATAAGGCTATAAGATTGTGAAATTATTATTCCATACCTAATAGCATTTTTAATTATTTAATTATATCTCTACAGTTAAAAGCTTATGGAGATAACTTTCATTACCATCTGTGGATGAAGACGCACCCTTGAGAGTTAACATGCAGGTATGATTGAACGTTTGAAAAAAAATATGAGTTTCACAAACAATGATGGATCGTTATACTGGATGGTACTGATAATATATTTTACAATATTGTCTTTGCTTGATTGAATAATTATTATTACTTCTTGCTGTTTATATAGAAGATCGCTTGTAGATTGGTCGTATCAGACAAATTTTGCAACGAATACATTGATTAGTCCATAGTTGAATTTGGTGACATAAAGTTAGACTTCAAGTCATTCATTTACTTTTTTAAACATAGGTAAAGAATTATTTTATAACATCAGTAGTTTATGAAATATAAAAATTATCAGGTCAAAATATTTAGTACGTAAATCAACCTTAGCAGATTAATACATATTTCCAACCATTATAAAAAAAAAATTAAGCTTTTTATGAAATCCTCATTTATTTAATACATTTTATTGAGACTATCTCCAGCTTTTTCATATAAATAAGTTGACAAATCAAAGTTTTGACAACTTTACAAAAACATAATTTTTTATCTCTTTCTCGAAAATTTGAGTAGAATATATTTTTTAAGTTGATTATAAATAATTATAATTGTAAATAAATATTTTTAGGTAAATTGAACGATGAGAAAAGATTTGGATGGATTTAATCTACCTTTGTTGCAATAAAACATGCAGCTATTTAATAGTTACTTTTAACTAGTTAAATTAAATTCGCAAGGATTTGATATCCGTTGAGAAAGATGCATTATTGGAATGGAAGATTAAAGTGCATGTGACTGAGCATTATTCATTTTGACAATTGTTCAATAAGTTATTGTTGTAGAGACGAAATATTAATTCAATTTAGTCATCAACTACCCGAAGAGAATGTATTTATCATTTGCTTTCATATACCTGAATGGTTTGTTCCATTTTGTAAAATTTAATGGAATTATACTCGTAGCGCAGAAAAAAATAATTGTTATAGAGTTTTACTGCATTGTTGATAATTTTAAAAAAATGAGACCTCTTTTACATTTTTACGACATTGGCTGTATTCTGCTCGTTAATAGTTGTTTCATAACAGTTTTACCGCTGTGGAACTGGTTATTTCCGCTTTTGTTGAAACAATCTCGTTGGATTTGATATATTCTATGGATATCTCAAAATAGATATACATCGGATTTCGTTTAAAAGAACAAAATTGTCAGCAGATTACAACATAAAATATATTACATATACATACATATATATATATATATATATATATATATATATATATATATATATATAACACGTATAAAATTGTCAATTTTTAGTACGGCTATACCAAGTTGATATAGATAATGTAAGTTACTTTTAGTTATGTTTATAAAGCTATGTATCTATAAGCTGATCTGTATTTATTTACAGCGAATACAAAAAGAAAAATGTAATTTACACGTAAGTAAAATTCGTTACTGAATATCATAATTATATATAAACAGTAGTACTAAACATTTCGAGTACACGCGCTCCTGAACCGATTCAAATGCAGGGCACGCATTGAAGATGATACGTGATAACACGAAAATCTCCCAATTGCTTACGTGTTTGAGATGCCGGGCCCAGTAGTTCCAACGTCCCGACCAACCGAGCATTGAATAACTCTGTTATAAATTAGCCTTCGAGATCTTTTGATAAGTGAGTTCGCGACGTGGCTTTTTGCTCATTGGTACTACACGCAGGTGAGTAGATTTTATCGTTGGATGAATCGATTCATGTTCTGAATTCATAATGTTTCAATTCGTTTATTTCCCAATGTCTGTCATAAAAATTATATTTCACTGACGACAAATTAATATTGGTTGAAGGGTAAGATTTAAGACGGAAGACGTGATGTAATTGTTATTATTAATTTAGTGACGTCAAATAAACTAAGTAATAAATTATAATCAAAGTACAACAAATATTTTCATCGTATGAGAATGACCGATGAGAATATCAAACAATATCATTTTGCCGTTATGTTTTGTTTTCAAATATTCCAAACTAATACTTTTATTTGTGGACATAAAAATCCAAATTTGTTTTTGGATGTTCAGAATGTATCTGCAATAGTCACTTACAATGAACGTGTAGCATGATCCTCTTGCTGACGGAAGGCGGGACGCCGTTCGCCGCGATGCACAGATACGCTCCCATTTCTGACCTTGTCACCTTCGTTAAGTTTACTATTTCCCCCTCGAGCGACATCACTGTTGAAAGAAAATGGTTATCAATATAAAGATATAATCATTACGTAACCACACTTTTTCTTTAAAATTAAACAAAATTTTATTTACTAAATAAAAAAAAAATATTCAAAACGTTAGTTACGTTAACTTTCGTTATTATTTCAAAATAATTATCCTGAAATATTTGATACAAATAAATATTTGCTAGTGCCCCTTTTATCTGATAGTAAGTTATTTTTTTAATACTCTCATTAATTTGTTAAAACTCTTTGATTCGCATATAATACAACAATTGTGCACTTATAATTTAATATAACATTTATTATGTTAACTTAGTAATCCATTTTGTACTAGTTTTTTTATCACAATTTGTTTAACAACATCGCTGGTGTAGTTGTGTATTGTGTGCGTGTGCCATGTGCGCGCCTAGCAACCGGTAGCTTGCGAGTTCGAGTCCCGCTCCGTGCCGCATCGTACCACGGAGAGGACATTAAGCGGTCGGTTCCTGTTGTTATCATAAAACTTACAGTAGAGCACTGTGGTGGATTAAGGTCCGATCCTTCTCCTACATGGAGAAAGAGGCCCATGCCCAGCAGCGGGATGTTACAAGTTGAATCGTTAAAACAAAAACAGATATACTAAAAATTAATAAGTCTACGTTAAATAGAAATCATATTGTAGCATTTGTAATACTTGTAACTTAATACTACCCTTAAATAGGTATAAAAAAATATTAGTAACGTGACGACATTACATGTATATGACAAATCTTTACTATCCGTTAGAAAATTTCTTTTACCATTTTATACATTAACCTTGGAATTAAAAACAAATATTTTAACGCTAACCTGTACGGTGTTTATTTTACATTTTACCAAGAAGTCCCAGAAAACACTTCGAAACGCCAAAGTAGACAGGCTTTGATAAACAAGTGCGGTTTGCGGTTCGTACTCAAGCTGTTTTCCTGACACCTTGCTCAAATGGCACCGAAGTACGTTTACAGGCATTATTCAAACAAGAGGATAAAAAGAGGGGCAATATTTTTCGAAGGAGTCGAAGGGAGTGATGGTTTAAAGTGTAGAGCTCTCGGTCGACCGGCGTGCCACGCTTCGTTAACAAACAATAGCGGAGTAACGATTGAATGGAGTGGTTAGTGCTCATTTCAGAAATAATATAGAATGAATAAAATAAAATTGCTAACGTTTTGTATCTACGCTCTTGTAAAGTCAATCACCATTTGAGATATTTAATTTATTTGCATAGTAAAGAAATTTTAATTTCAAAACTGTAATGTTGCTTAGTACCTAATATTATCACCATTAATTCATTTTTCAATTTTACTAAGTCATATTTTGTTGCAATATTTTTGGTTACTAAGTACATGACGCGGCAAAGGTCGTATAAATCGATTCTTTTATTTTTGGAAAAATGATTTTGTCTTACCTACTTACTAATATTCAAGTGCTATAGTGATTTATTTAATTAATTTTGTTTTCGTAGCTGTTTTTTTAAAAGCGTAACACGATAAAAAAATAGACATAAATGTACCCGACTAGAGAAAAGGTCAGGCTCAACCAGATCATGTATCTGGACCGGATCAGGATAGAATGAGGCATGCCAGATCCAGCAAGCTCTATCAGGACCAGGTCTGGTCTAGACAAGGATAGCCTGATGTAAAATATAATAAAGTATGGTAAGGCATACTGGATCAGGACCCGGTCCGGTCCAGATCAGGATAGCCTGAAATAAAATTACGCTAACTGTGCCTGAATCACGCTATTAATGTTTTTAAACGCACTTTAGTATATAGAAGAAAATCTCATCTCATCCTGATCAGGTCCAGACCAATCATCTGCGTTACGTGCCTTATCTAGTCCTGATTAGGCATGCCTGGTCCGGTCCTTCTAAGGAAGACGAAAAAATTTCTACTCGGGTATAGGAAAGAATGAAACAGAACATAACTATTTACTCATAAGCGACGTGTTTTGTATGGCGCTTACAACCTTTTTCACGAGACCGTGATCATCGTCGATAGAAAAAATTGCAACACAACTTTTTTGAAGTAACACGTGGTTCAATAAGTCCCGAGACTAAGTACTAAAAAAAGGTCTTTTTTATAAAATTAATTTTTATTCATCAACATAGTCTCCTCCAAGAGCGATACAGTCCCTCCAACGTTTTTCTAACTTTTCTGTCCCATGTGTGTAGAACGATTTGTCTTTGGCTTCAAAATAAGCCTCCGTTGCTGCGATAACTTCACTATTTGAGTCAAATTTCTTACCCTGAAGCATTTTTTTGAGGTCTGCAAACAGCCAGTAATCGCTGGGGGCCAAGTCTGGCGAATAAGGGGGATGAGGAAGCAATTCGAAGCCCAATTCGTTAATTTTGGCCATCGTTCTCACGGACTTGTGACAAGGCGCGTTGTCCTGGTGAAACACCACTTTCTTTTTGTTCATGTGAGGCCGTTTATCCGCAATTTCGTACTTCAATCGCTCCAATAAGCACATGTAATAGTCACTATTTATATTTTACCCCTTTTCAAGGTAGTCGATGAAAAGTATTCCATGCGCATCCCAAAATATAGACGCCATAACCTTACCGGCCGATTTCTGAGTCTTTGGACGCTTCGGGCGGCTTTCACCAGCCGCTCTCCACTCCGCTGCCTGCCGATTGGATTCCGGAGTGAAATGGTATATCCAGGTTTCATCCATTGTTACATACCGACGTAAAAAATCCTTTTTAATATGATTCATCAGCGCCAAATATCGCTCTGAATCATTGATACGTTGTTCCTTTTGATTAGTTGTAAGCAAACGCGGCACCCACTTAGAAAAAAGCTTTTTCATGGCCAAATTTTTATGTAAAATAGTGAAAACACTACCAGCTGAAATTTTCACTATCTCGGCTATTTCTCGCACTTTTACCTTCCGATCTTCCAATACGATTTTGAGGACTTGGTTAATATTTTGTTGAGTTATTGCTTCATTTGGACGACCTGAGCGTTCCCCATCATTGGTGTCCATGCGACCGCGTTTGAAGTCGGCATACCACCGACAAATGGTTGCTTTAGAGGGAGCTGATCTTGCATAACATTTTATAAGCCATTGCTGTGCTTCAACGGTATTTTTTCCCATTAAAAAACAATGTTTTATCAACACGCGAAACTCGTTTTTTTTTCCATTGTATCGAAATTACAACCGTAGCGTCACTTAAATGTTTCAAAATCAATAATTTTATTGTTCCATTTTTAAAAATTTGACACATATTCTTGTATTGATAGCCAGTACTTTTTAAAAATCAAAATAGTTTTTAATATATGCGCCATTTCCAGGTTAGTCTCGGGACTTATTGAACGATCTAGTATCACTTCTGACGTGTGTGAATTATATTTTCACACACTTTTTGTATTTTATTTTTTATTTGCTACTCTATGTAATTCTTGCTTCTTCTTCAAGACGGGTCGTTGAATAAACTTGGCCTGTCGATGTGTCACAAGTCAAGTGATGCTCAAACCCTTCGGACACGGGGCGGAGCGTGTCTACAGACAACACAAATTTACGATACTGTCATCTTAACGAATGAAACTTTTTACTTAATATTAAACTTCATTTAAGATACTTACATAAGGAAATTGTGCAAATTTCTGTGTGGGTTTGGGATCGAGACATACATCGGTATATGAATATTTACTATTTAAAATATTTAGTTATACATATTTACAGCGTAAATAGTTTTTCGATAGAACTATTTTTATCGAGGATTTATTTAATTTATTTTTCATAAGTGTTTAAGTCCACTTATCATTTAATATTATATATTTAATTTTATAAACGGAATTTGAAATTTTTAAATAAAATATGTTAGAAGATAAATGGTATAAATACACAATATATTATAATGTTTTTTTTGTAGCAGTAAGTTATTTTGTGGCATAATAGCTCTGCAATAGTCTCTTCTACATTTAAAGGAGTTATCGTGATTGAAAGCATAGTGATCGTAACACCATAAGAGTATAAGCTTAGCTCCACTTCAGCGGATACAGAAGATTTTAATTTTTTTTTTTTTTTGTAAAAGTATACTTTTAGTTAGTATTATTGTTAGATAGCTTTCTATAATTAACTAGCTGACCTGGCGAACTTCGTATCACCTTATTTTTTTCTGAAATATAATAATAACATAATATAGCAAAATAAAATATAGCCTATCTTTTAAGTTGGATCGAACTGCACATGGTGTGCGAATTTTATTATAATCGGTTAAGTGGTTTAGGAGTCCATTGAGGACAAACATTGTGACACGAGATTTATATATATTAAGATTATTATGCATCTAGCAGCGTTTCATTTGTTGATTGCCGCTATTAACGAAGTGGAAAGTGGCACCGAAACAGAACAACAGTGTCAAAATCATTACTTTTTATTATTGTTATTCTTCTCTGTAAATTAAATATTGTAACATTGTTTTTTATTTCTATTAGAAATATGTAATCCCTTATATTCTCGTCACAGTAAGTAACAATATGTTACAATGAATAAATAAATATATGTAATTAGATACCATAGATTGAAGAAAGAAATAATTCTTAAATCTGTGTTAGATACTATAAAATGTATAACAATACAAACAATACTCTTTGAAATTTTTGTAAATGGAACGTTACAATTTCACGACTCAAATATTGTGAATTCTCTTTTTACGGCAGAATCTATCTGAAAACAAGAGCTCGGTATTTTAATCTATAAATATGTAGTAATAGAAATAAAATTGTCAATATTAGCTTCGATTTCAACCTACAATAATCTAGTATGGTATACACGTGCTTACTGTGATATGTATCTCAGCTCTTAAAAATTGGGTATGTCTAGTAGCTACTTTTGGGTATATTATTCTCTTGCTACGTGATAATGTGCTACGCGGCTGGCGCCGTGATCCGTTCACACGCAAAGTGAATGTTGTCTAACATTAAAAATATCTAGAATTTATTCAGTGCAGTATTATAAATTGTTATTATCATTTGTATAGAGTTAAAATATTTTAGTCTGTCATTTTAGTCTATGTTGTTGGTTTTTCAAAAGACTGTTTACAGCTTATACAGATAACAAAAATTTAATCATTGTGTTTGCTTGCAAACGAAAAAACCGACTTCAATTACATTGACAAGTAATACAACGCAGGTAGACGAAAAAATAGTCAAGTAAATATGCGTTATCAAAGATTACTCAAAAAAATTTAATCAGATCTCGACGAAATTTAAATGTGACCACATGATAAACGTCAGCTTTCGATTAAATTAAAAATCATCAAAATCAATACACCTAGTAAAAAGTTATTACAACGTAGGTCGACGAAAAAATAGTCAAGTAAAAAGGTATTAGTAGATATAACTCGAAAAGTTGTTGTTAGATCTCAAATAAATTTAAATTGGACCAAATTATATGCACCACCTTTCGGTTAATATTTTTTTATCGAAATCGGTCCACCCAGTCAAAAGTTCTGAAGTAACATACATAAAAAAATACAATCGAATTGAGAACCTTCCTTTTTTTGGAAGTCGGTTAAAAATGAGCTGCCTTAAAAATATATTCTGCTTAAAAATGTATTAATTTGAGAATAGATAAAGTTTTAAATCTGTGAGATATACAAAGAATACAAATTTGAACACTGTACCATCAACGACTAAACTGTTAGACAATTATGACCTATGTACATGATAAAATATGATGAGTGAGGCCAATAGGGCTCCGTTTCATATTTTGAGTTTGTCTGAGAATTTATAATAATGATGTGATGTTAATACAGCTATGTGGTCAATGGCAATAAAATCTATTTCAATCGTAAAATTTACAGTTGATACCGTAGCGTGCTATGTCAAATATTAGGTCTCTCACGTAGAATTCGACGTTCAAAATCGGACCAAATTACAAAAGCTAATATGCAAAACCTTACAAACACCATGGAGGATATAATAACAACTTTTTAACTCGCATAAAATTCTGTATTTAAGCAAAGAACCTGAAAAAAAATCCGATATACTTTTAAAAATGTTTACGTAAATTTGACTTCATATTTAAAATCTAGTATAACAATTCCCTTATTAATAATATTATTTTTAATACCGACGGCGAATAATGTACTTTTGGAACATTGGCAATTCTACTAAGCACAAAGTATAGCTAAATTTTACTTGAATCAAATATTTTACAAACATACATGTTCTCTTTAATTAAATTAAAATAATAATTATGAAATATTATTAAATACCGGCGTGTACACCTGCATCAGTTCTGCTTACGATTCTAATGCCGTACATAGCTAACAATAACATCCAAAACTATATTTAAAGACGATTTTGTTTGTAAATTTTGAACTAATCTATAATAAATTATATTATCATGGCTAAAAGTCACGCCAGTCAGAATCCATATTTAAATATAATTAATTTCAAAAATTCCAGTAATAGAACGTTTAATATAATAGTTCCTGTCATAAAACTTTGAGCAGTATATTAAAAATGCTGAATAGAAAGATGGAAGAGTTAATTTGCATCAGTCTCAGACAAAGTTTCAACCATTCATTCGCTTATCTACATAATTTGCTGTTGAACACGAAACAAATAGGCATGCGACACGACGTTGTCACCGGAACATGTTTTACGTAAAACAATAAGGAGAAATTTATGAATAATATTCTATTGTTGGCAACAAAAGTAATTGTCAGTACAATTATAAGCTACAGACTAATATTTGTACATATTAATAGGGACCATAAATATGTACCGTAAATATTAGGAGCCAGCCGGCATTGTATCATAAGTTCGAAGTTAAAATAATGTATTTTAAATCTATTCTAAGTCGTAAGTGATTTATGCAGCCATACTTCCGAGAAACTTGGTCGTAACAAATTCGAAAGTGCCGCTCGATTTGTTGAAAAACTATATTTGTCGTGTCGGACACCCCTCGAAGTTTCCTCATTGGAATATTCTGTAAAGTAGCGTTGGCCTGCGTAATGGATAGCTTGTATTGTTTCATGCTCAAATTTATGGAGGTAACTTGTAACGGCTTCTTTAATTAGAGACTTCTTTACTCAAATTGATGATTGCCGCTGACGTTAGCTAATATAAAACTTTGGTACAGAAAGTTTGCACTGATCTCAAATTGTGGAGTATCTTCGAAAACTTTAAATTAAAATGAGCTAAAAATTATTTAATTTGCTCTAAATTTAAATCATCGCCATTATATTTTGATGTAGAATGTGAGTGAAAAGTGGTTCAAAATAACAACAAATTAGAATTCTCTAGTCTCAGTAGTGCTCGTTCCTCTCTAGAAGTCATTACCAGTAGTACTTTGTTAGCTTAATGAATTGACTGATGGCAGAAGGCGGTCTGAATAGTGGTGGGGTTAAGTAGGAGCTGCCGATTAATCACCCTGTCAGTACAGTTTCCAATTGCCACTCGTCACGAATTCCCCTCAGTAGCAAGGTATAATTAGAGTTTCTTGTATCGATAATGTTAAATTCTTTGTGATTTGTATAAAGTTTTATAGTATTGTTAAATTTTGGTAAATTATGTGTGCGAAATGAGTTGTGCATACGTTAATAATTTTTGATGTAATCTACCTTACTGACGAATTTTAATAATTATTTGATTTATTTTTTTAAATAAAATTGTATCTAATGTAATTTTAATAATGGTAACTTTATCAAAAAAAAAAAAAAAATCCAAAGATGTTACGAGCTTAAAACTTATGATAGCGGCGAGTAGTTTTTTTGTAAGATAAATTTACACTGGTTACAGTTGCAGCTGCGAAAACCACATTTTCTTTTTCACTAACGTTGGTTTAGGGGTATGTTTTCGTTTTTCATTTACTTTTGGCTCCTCAGGATTTTCATCCTACAGGAGACCGTTAAGTGCATGGTATTTACAAACAATTAATAAACAATCGATCTGTATCAATATCGTAAAGTAGACAAACTTTTTTCGCGCATATATTACGGAGTTAATCTTCAAGATAGTGATGATATATTTTGACTTTATGAACATGGTAATATCAATAAGTATTATGTTTTTAATATTTATTATCTTTTTACATTAGTAACGATGATGGTAATTAACTTTAATCATAAAATGAAAATTATTTTGTTGGAAACATGAGAAGAAAATGTTTCTCTTACTAAACTTTACACTAACTTTTGAAAAAATTTTTTATGTGTAATTCGGTAGACCGATTTCGATGATTCTTTTATTAATTGAAAAGTGGAATGTGTAATGTGGTCGTGGCGTGTGGTGTGGTGGCATTTAAATTTCGATCATCTGACGAAAATCGAGATCTGACGAGTACTTTTTGAGCTATCTCTAATAATGCGTACTTACTTGGCTATTATTTCGTCTACCTACATTGGATTACTCGTCTGTATTGTAGTAAACGCAAAACCCCTGCTTTCCACTTCTAGGTTTCTTATTTGCCCGATACTAAATCTGGATGTAATCTTTTTATACCTAAATAGCTAATATGTGCTAAATATGTGTGTGAGCAGCCGAAAGACTCGCGTTTGACCAAAGTTGCGAAGCAAAGTAGAGCAAAGCAAATTAGTGTGATAGGATAAAGCAAAATATGCGTCATATATAAAATTACTTTTATTTGTTCAGTTAATTTTTTTTTCACTCGTTTGTCAAAAACAAGATAGTTCTTTATGATACCTTTTCCGACCAAGTGTGGAAATTGGGTAGGTGAGTAATTATTCCCGAGCGGTAAGAGATTGTAATCCCACGGGATTAGAAAGGGCGGTGTGAATGGTAATAGGTGCTCCCCAAGGTACTGCGGTCTGATTTACTGCTAAGATTCAATAGTGAATAATTTAAGCGTTGATTTATTTCTTGCTTATTTCTTAAACTTCTTTAGAGTTGAGTTATAAGTTTTTATTTTTATTTATGGCAGGTTCTAGTTTTTATTTTGAACTATTTAAGTATCACGCTTCAGCCTGTAACATCCCACTGCTGAATGGGGAAAGATGTCTATGCCCAGTAGTACATTGCAGGCTGAAGCGATTATTTTATATTTAATTATTCTTAATTTTATAATATACTAGATTGGGTATGAACTCGATTAACCTATTTATTAAATGCGTAGTAAAGTTCTCGTGTGTTGAGGGTCAAGCTCTCGTGTAAGCTGTGTGAGTCTGCATAATTAACTAGTTTTAAAGTTTTAATGAAACAATCGTTACAGATTGCTAATATTTATTTAGACGCTTTAACTGTAACTTCTGGTCTAAAATATTAATTTCTTCTAACTCTGCACTAAAATATTAATTTATTATTGTATTATGATTTGTAAGATTTACAAGATATTAAATGTTTTACATAAATAAATACAACCACTAAAATAATGATTATAATCTGTCTGTATAAACATATACATACTTCCTTTGGGTACCTTATTAATAATGGCGAAGCACGCAAACGGTTAGTCATAAAATTTGCATGATATTCTAGACCTATAAATTTTATGTTATTTCATGATTTATTTTATGTAGACCTTGTTCTTTACTATATTGCTATACTTATTTTTCTTCTATTAGTGATAAGCGGCTTGTTAACATATTTTTGGTAGGTGTATTTTAATAATAGCTTAGAGATATTTGGCAGAAGTAAAACAGTATTTGATTGCTTCTTTACCGTTAATTAGTATATAATGTATAGTAAGTAGTAAGGTACCTTTGGTTTTCCCCTGTGGTCCTCCTCTTGATACCAAATCTCCTCCATCTTCTCGCCTCCACACTATTTTTGGGGGCGGATATCCTCTTGCTTTGCAAACAAGTTTTGCGGAACCTCCTTCTGGCACCATCATGTCACCTGATGTCTCTTCATATATGATATCCGGAGGTATTACCACTTCTAAAAATGCTGTCTACAAAAATATTGCAAGATTAAAAAAATAAAAGTTATTCTTCAGCCCAAAAAATTTTAGGGCCCATTGACGCTTTCTAGATCCATTGTTAGTTTCAATTTTCAACTTGTAAGAAAAAAAAAGATTGGTGCTATTTTGTTATATTTTATCATTTACGAGGCACTATTTTTAACTTATGTTATTAATTTGATTTTCTTATTTTTTAAGTTTTGATTTTGAAAACTTTGCTAAGTGAATAAAAAAAAGTCCAAACACGGAAATTTAAACTTTTTAATATGCTTAATTAGCTTTTCTTAATTTTTTAAATGGACATTAAAAAAAATTTACACGGACCCCAAAATCAGACTTTGAATGTTGAATCTATTCACATATAATCATGAATACTGATGACTTTTAAAGAATAACACATGAGGCATCGTTTGATGAGTAAGATGACGATGGGTGAATCTTCAGCTGCATTGGAATATATCTAGTCCGGTAAACGCTGTATAAAGCAAAGTAAGACGATTTCCTTAGCGAACAATATTAAAAATTACAACTGAAAAGATTTTATTTAACAATAAGCTTTCTTTAACAGGCGTATTGACCGGTTAGCCTGGAAGGTACTAGCTATTTTCCTTGACTGAAGATGTCAAAGATATAACAAAAGCGTGTACACATTTATTATCTTAAATAAACTGCGAAAAGGCCTAGAATCAGAAAGAGTAAAAAAATGTATATTAATAATTAAACCTGCATTACCTGCATTTTCATAGGATCTGTATTAACTTGGCACATGTACTGTCCTCGGTCCTCCCTCTTCACCCCGCGAATGTTCAATGTCCACGTATTGTAGTCGTTGTGTGTTACACTCAAGCGCGCGTTGTTTGTGATAACGTGTTCGTGTATCGCCAGAATCGCCTTTGTATCCGCTTTGATCCATGCAACCTGTCTCGAGGAATATGAACGACTACTGTTAAACATGAAAGCTTTGAATAGAATACTTTTATTGACATTTTATAGAATCTTGTGTGCCGCATCCTTGCAAGGATAGATAAAATAAAACCGGTTCCGATTATCTCTGATGAAGAACGTTCGCTGTTGTAAAAAACGTAAGCGATGAAGACTTTTATAGCGAACAAGTCTAATTACAAGCGAATACTTCCCAAGAGGCAGTCATGACAACGATCCTCGAGCGCCGGCAACACTATCTTGTTGCTAGCGCCTCGCAAAATGCTCTCGGAATTTTTAATTACATTTTCGTCTGGTCGCCGCTATGAGGCGTACTGCGGGCGTACTGTGAAAACGCCCTCGTTTTGTCCGCTTTACCAAAAGCGTCGACATCGCAATAGAAGCTAATTTCCTGCATAGCGCGTAACAAAAAAGGAATAAATGCCGACGAAAATATAGTATTACAGATACATTTCGTTGGACGCTGTGATGTATTTTATGTCAAGAAATATTATAAGTTAGACTATTCCGGTTAAATTAGAACCTTTTGGAATATTTTTAGATGTAGTTTAATAGAATTTATTTTGTAAAATGTCTTATTATATTGCTATAATAGGGTGCGTAAAAGGGTGCTCTACAGAGAGTGCTATAACGAAAGAAGACTAAATGTACAATCTTAAGACACAGAGTGCATATGTGCATTAAACACTAATTTGTGCACTTTACTAAACATGTGAACATTATCGCTACTTTTTAACTATCTATCAATAGTGCCAACATAAAAAAAACACGTAGGGAAAAAGAAATATAGGTATAAGATTAAGGAAAACTCAAAACATTTTTCAGCCTTTCACTTAAATTTCAAAAGGTTGATAAGAAGACAATAATTTAATGCAATTTTCAAATCAATATTTAAAATAAAAACGTAATTTAATATTTATGTTGCGTTTTTCCTTTATATCCCATTAAAATATACAAAAATTAAGTCTGGGTAATATATAAAAATGTTGTAATAATTTATTATATACGCAAAGTAATTTGAGAATTGCATCAATAATTTAACAAAATATATAAATCGTAAATATATTAAATCAAAATTTCAGTATTTACCAGTTTCAGAACTCTTCCATACCAGCGGTGCATATCGAAGTAATGTAATTTGTTTTTTATTTGGTTATGAAAAGTGTGTTTTTGTATGAAATGAAACCTTTTTTATATTTATTCAATTTTATTTCTACCATTTACTGATTTGTATGTGTATTAATATTATAGAGGCATATTTAAAAACTTTTTTTAGGTTTCTTAGTATTATCAAGCTTATAAAACTTATTTTTATCTGTATTTGAAATAAAAACCCTTAATATTAGTACAAGAACATTTCCTTAATAACTGAAAATACCCAATACTAATATTAATGTTTGATTACAAGTTCTCTCTAGAGAGTCCCCTGTATTACTATATGATTGTAATTACGGATACGGTCAGTATGAGTGAGCAAACGAATGTATCGATATCTACAAGAGAGTTCTGTCGGAAATCTGAGATGTTCTTAGCGAGAGATACCTATTCGGTCACTGTGAGTCACCAGGGAATTGATCTAAATGATTGTGTCGGAGAAGAGAAATCGTAGGATTTTGCAGTTTCAGCCTTCGTTGAATTTCATCTAATCAATTTTGTTTTCGTCGGCTAAAGGAAATATCATTAAAGTTATTATAACTATTCATCATATTTTTTAAAATCATTAATATTATAAGAAGATACTTATCGCTTAATTAATTATTTATGAAATAATAATAATTACCGAAAATAGTTGTCATATTTTTATTTTTTACCTTTGTGAACGTTCTTTATTTTTTTCGAATAACTCGACAAAAAGATACCAACTGTAGATTAACTGTGGGGACAGTTGAGAGCACTGCCTCTCGAAATGATTGAACGGGGACTAAGGGGGTTTGTCCTGGCTTTATTTTAATTTCGTAAAGTGACTGTTTTGCAAGGTCTCCTTGCCTAAATGAAAAAGCCTCGTAGTGGATTAGCGGTTTCGCTTTGCAAATTAATTGATACCCAAATGCATACTACATTTCCACTTGTTTGATGGCTTTGGCGACATTTCATTTAGTATTTATTCATTCTGATTTTCCAATGACACTATATTTTTTAACGTAATTCATTTGAGCTTAATTTTTGTCTAAATTTCTCAATAATTCAATTGACGATTCGTTTTTAACTGTTTTTATTATGAAAATAGCATAGAGTAGAATTTTTTTTATTAAAAATGTTTTATTTTGTAGGAAATAAGACTTATGAGGAAAAGGGCAATAATAGTGCTTTTATAATATTCATGCGTAGCTCGCGTATTATTGACATACCAAAGAGACTTATATTAAAACTCAAGAATAAATTTTATACCAAATGAGTACTGTTAAATTTTTTTTTAATATTCTTGAGTCTTCTTTCTATGTGTAATTGTGGTGCAAGTGGTGCATTGTAATACTAGCTATGCTACAGTGAACATACTTATAGACTGTGCAAATTTATTTCTTGTGTTACTCTATGCTAGATAGAGACAGTTTCTATAAGGTGAGTTACAGAGGTGCACTGAAGATTGTGTTCTAAGAAGTGTTGAAGTGGGTGCAGAAGTCTATTCTGTTGAGATCTATAATTTAAGATGCCTGAATCGAAATTTCTCAATTATTATTGTTTTATTTTTATTAAAGGTCTCTTCCCTTGAAAAACAAAACTAAATTTTTATTTATATATACAATTATATATTTGAGTGATGTAAACTATTTAAATATATTATTATTTTTAATCAAATAGAAATTAAATTTTAGTTTTAATTGTAAGAAACTATGACATAATTACAAATGCAGCGGTTCATTTGTAACAAAACTGACATACAAAATTTAGCAAAAAGTTAAGTATCGACGAAATCTTTGATTTATTGGCTTGTTAAGAAATTGCCCTCAGACCTTCATTACTATTCCGTTCATTCTATGCAATCGAGACCCCGCTGAAAATCAATTTGGCTTCTGAATAAATCATGTTAAGAGATTTCCAGGCGTACAATTATAGACCTCAATATCAAGTGCCGAGTGAGGGTGCCGTCTATTGGATCTAGCTGTATTGAGTTGGTTTGATACACACCCTGGCGGTGGCGGAGTCGCCACTCACCCTATAACCACCCAGGTTATTGACCACGCACGTAAAGGTAGCGTCCCTCCCCTGCGCTATCGTCACGTTCTCCAGAGGGTACAGGAAGTCCGGCTCCAGACCTAGAGCTGGAAATATTGATGATGTTATTTTACGATACACATACAATAATTATAATAATTAGAAATAAATATGCCAATCAAAAAAGTAAAGAGTTGTATTTAAAACTAAATGTATTTACATTAAGTAACGAACTTTTATTTATTACAAAAAAGCATTGCTTTTGATCGACCAATACTGTGGATGTGCTTTTTAAACAGTTTAACTTCACATTAAGGTAAATCGAATTGAACGCAATCGCTTTGTATTGCAATGACCATTTGTTAATTTATTGTTATTGCTTTGTCACTTTAAAAACCCGTTTCACTATGAAATCCCTACTTATATTATAATCTGAATGTAAGTTCGTTTGTTACGCTTTCACGCAAAAACTACTTAACCAATCATCATAAAACTTTGTATACATATTCTTGGATGTATTACAACTAACATAGGATATTTTTATTAAAAAAATTAAAGTGAGCGAAGCTGCGGGTAAAAACTAGTCTTATGTAAATGTCAATAAAGAGTAAAGAGTAAAAAGTAAGTAAGAGTAAAAAATCAAAATAAAATTATATAAATAACACAGCTACAGTCTACAGCGGCCCTAGTAATCTAGGGCCGCTGTAGACAGTTATATATTAAAAAAACATTTTGCTACTGTGTTATTTATATAATTTTATTTTGATTTCTGTTATAATTCATGAATATTAATGATTATATTATAATTTAACAATATCATAATTAACGAAATAGGAAAGTAGTTTTCTACAAAAACTTTCCCACGATCCTAATATTAATAGAGATAGCTCTGTGGAAGGACATGCAAATTAATAGCAGGCAGTTGCGAGTTCAAGTCCAAGTTTGCATTAATAAGTTAAAGCTAAATTTGTTTTTAAAATATTTTTCTTTATGAGGTAAGATGTACATAACTTCAACCACGCTATTTCATTTTAAAACAAACTAAAAATTTAAATGTTTTGAATTTTCTATTTGCGTGCTAAATTATACGAACGGTTAACTGTGAGATAAAAATATATATGATCAAAGATAATTTTTAAAAGCTCTAATGACAAGTATGTTATTCAAAAGTAAATAATGTTTAAATTTTTCAATTTATATATATTATTAGCATATGAAAAAATTTTGTAATTATTTTTCTAAAGGCTTTTTATAAAAAATATACATACAATTTTTTCTTTGAAGAAAAAAGGTTTTTCTTTGTACTCTATGATTATGCCGCATTTTTATCTTATTAAAATATACATATTTACAAGAGACAGTAATTAGATATATTAATCGATGAAATAACCTTACGTACAATTAGTACAGAACGTAGTATATTTTTATACTACATATTGTAAACGGTATATAAATTATTTTACTGCTAAGTTATGACTAAAACATTAAAAACAGTGACAACATAAAGTGCATGTCTCTCAAATGTATGTTTAAAATTAAACGAAATGGTATCAATGATACAGTAACTCAAACTGGTAATAAGTCACTATTCAACAGTCAATATATCCTGTTATCATACTTTGCGAAATAAAATATAATAAAAAAAATTATAAAATGAATATATCCTAAATCTTATTGCAAGTTAAAATTGTTTGTCTTTTAAATGTAATATTAAATGCTATGGCAACAAAAATCAAACGGAAGATTGCTCTTTTAAAACCTAAAAATGATATCTCTTGGCTGATATACCGTATTTTGTTCGGCAAATGGATAGCTCGAGGCGTCAATATTCTACGTGACCAGTGCCTTGTGTCGTGTCCGAGGAAACATGTGTCGGAAGTGAGGACTATCTATTTGCTCATAGAATAGCGATGGCTGAATTATTTGTAGACACATCTAGCGGAAGATTGGCTCTACATCATTGACTCGGACGCTGCGCTGACTTGCATTGCCCTTTGTTGACGATAATAGATTTAACTTAAAAAAAAATATTCATCTTAAATATGTATGCTACTCTGGACAGGTTTCTTTGCATAACCGTTTAACACTATTTTTCTTAGCCTTAAAAAACCTAGATAAAATGAAATACTAATACTAACTGCCACATTCAACAAAATAACCACATATATAAACAAATTATTTTTCTCGTAGTGTTTTTCATTTTAAATTATAGTCGTAATACTCGGTAACGAAAAGTATCATGCAGAACGAGTCTATCAAAGTAGCTCGTCTATTTAAACTAAGTCAAATTTAAAAATGGACCAGGAACTTTTTTTCACATAAGAACGA
Organism: Melitaea cinxia; assembly: GCF_905220565.1. Lineage (NCBI taxonomy): Eukaryota > Metazoa > Arthropoda > Insecta > Lepidoptera > Nymphalidae > Melitaea > Melitaea cinxia. The sequence continues at coordinate 8,831,411 of NC_059394.1, read as the reverse complement.
ATGAACGTGATCTCTTACACATACTGAACCTCCTTTTTGAAGGAAAGCAGTAAGGAGGCGAACACCTTACATAAGCGCATTATCAACGCTGCGAAACTTGCATTTCAATGACGGAAAACTATATTCAGTTTTAAGTAATAATGTCAGTGACACACATCCGCGATTGCGATTTCAATCTTGCTTATGACATAAAGCTATTACCAGCTTAAAATGTATCATATGTGAAATAGATGAGTCGTAGTCTCAGGATAAAAAGTCCCTAATAATAAATCATTTAACAGTTTCAGCGTGATGCGTATTCAGAAATTATAGAAACAAAATTCAAAACTTCTTTAATGGTAAGAATGTTACTATCAGGTAACATAGTATAGTTTTGTTATTAGTATTAACAATTTAAAAATATAATGTAGGTATATTAGTAGTATTTCCGGAAACTATATTTACACAATTTGTAAGTGTATTAAAATATTGTTATTCCAACGTGTACCGCGTGTGTGTTTGTTTTTATAATATTTTTTATACCCTTAAGGAAATGTTACACACACATGGTAGTGTTTTTGTTTACGAGTAATAAACAGAATGCACTTCGAAATAAGCAATCAAAAATTTTGATTGCTTATTTCGAAACCATAAACTACCGACAAGTTACCGTCCCATTAGTTTGCTACCATCTCTTGGTAAGCTATTTGAGAAAATAATTTACAACAGACTCTTAGGAGAATCCAATAACTTAATTATAAATGACCAATTTGGCTTCCGTGCCGCTTATTCTACTGTACAGCAACTTGCCAGAGTTTCCGAGCACATATCCCATCATCTTAACTTGGGGCAGTCAACGGGTATGTTTCTCCTCGATATTGAAAAAGCTTTCGATAGCGTTTGGCATGAGGGATTGTTACATAAATTAATAAACTTAAATATTTCTTTAAATTTAGTAAAAATTATTAAGTTGTACCTAAGGGATCGTTCATTCTTTGTCTGTATTGGTAATTGCGCTTCTTCTCCTCAAATTATTCCGGCCGGAGTTCCTCAAGGATCTATCCTAGGACCTTTCCTGTTTCTCCTTTACCTAAACGATATACCTATTCAACCTAAAAACGCGCACGCCAAACTTGGCGTGCTTTGCCGACGATACAGCTTCATACACATCTTCAAATGATATTGATTTAATTATTGGGCGTTTGCAATTATCCATTGATCGGCTTCATAGCTATTTCTCCAAATGGAGGCTAAAGTTAAACGAGGCGAAAACCGAAGCCATTTTATTTACTCGGCAACGAAAGGTCCCTAAAAGGACACTGTCAATTGCAGGTCAAAACATATTTCAACTTTACGTATTAAAGGAGCTCAGGCAGTTAAGTGCTTAAGCCCAATTTTCAATAGAAATAGTATTCTTTCTCCACTAACCAAACTTAAAATTTACAGCACCCTAATTAGGCCTTGCTTAACCTATGCTTGTCCAGTTTGGAGTAGTACATGTATAAGTAACCACCAAATACTTCAAGTCATTCAAAATAAATGTTTAAAAATTTCATTTAATACCCCTTACAAAACAAATCTAATAAAATTTCATTCCAAAATCAATTTTCCGTTACTTCTAAGCTTCATTCTCAAAATTACTCACAAATTTTACAATAAAATTCAGAATCATAAGAATCCATTAATTTCAAATATATGTAAAACAAAAATATCAGATTTGCCTTATATCGACAAATACGGCACGTATCGTTTGCCTCATCACTACCTATTGTTTCCGCCATCCAATAGCAGTAGTTGCTATGAGCACGCGCATGACCAATTGAGCGAGCCTCAAACGCCGTATCGACATCCCCGCAAGTGTCTGTACAGTAAGAGGGAGCGGGCGGCGAGGTAGCTCGCATCGCGTAAATCATACTGGTCGATAAGTTCGCTTAATATTATGCAGTTGCCTGTTTGATATTTTCTTTTTATTTTAAATCTACCTTCTTGTCAAAAGTGATACTACTATTAATAGATCACAGTAAAACATATGTGCATTTATCTCGTCATATTTAGTATTTTATGTTGTTACGAGTAATAGTAAACATTTTGTAAACTTTGATAGGTGATTGTTAGCCTCATAAAGTGTTTGTAACAGTGATTTAAATGTTTGACTTTTATTGTTATACATTTATTGTACTATTGTTTCGTTAAATGAATAAATAAATAATAATAAAAAAAACTTATTCTGTTTTGTATTTTAATTTAGTTATAAAAGATAACTTAAAAATAAAACTTAATACATTGGCGTTAAAAGCACGTGGTGAGACAAAATGGGTCAATTGCGGCCTCAGTGCAAATGTCGCCATGTTCAAATGCCAGCACACAACTATGTAAGCCTATTCTATATTGTCGCCGGATCAATTGTAATTTGGCCCTTATGAATATTGTTTCCTTCAATTAGTTTTTGTGTTATTAGTTATTTTTTTTCCTTTATCCAAAATAGAATTTTTCCAAACTGGTTCAATTTCATTTCATTCCAAAGTTTTTAGAGATCCATGATGAAAAGGTCTATATGCCGATCATTTTTATGTCATAGTGCAGTTTTTTTGGAACCGTAACGGATACGTGTTTTTAATTTTAATGTAATAAATATTATTATAGCTAATACAAGAGGCAAGAAATATTAGAATTACGATAAACAATTTAGATGCATGTAACTTGTTATTAAACATTGGTCAATATTCATCGGAACCCTAACTCAATTTAACCATCCACCAAATAGTCTGGACGAGATCACTTATTTTGGTTTTTTTTTTTTATATCAAGTGATATTCATTAAAATATGTAAGTCTTTAGTGAAAGATTTTAAATCTTAGTAGTTATCATAAAATTGTTTTATGGTGAGAATTTTTATTCGTTTTTAGTATAAATTTAATAGAATATCAAACATTGCCTTAAAATTTAGTTTGTCACGTGAGAATAGTAAAATCGCATGAGTATATTGAGTAGAAATAGAAGCTAAAAATAAGTCTGGGTCGGATCGTTACCTATTGCAAGTGTTGCTTTTCGTTTCCTACACACGTTTCTATCGAACGAAATCATTCCGGATACTTGTGCTTTGACGACGGCTTTTGTAAACAGCGGATCTAAGTGTTATATTTCAGTTTTAGAACAAAATTGTAATGTTTTGGTTGAAATTATAACTTTTCAATACAGTACATTTTATTGTGGAAGTAAAAAATACTAGTGCAATATTTATCGAGCTCGTGTACCTGTCGCGTTTCTGTCCGACGATCATGGAAATACAAAACTTTTTTACGTTTGAAAAGTTTCTATGATTTCATGAAATCAATATTTTCTCAGGCAAGACGTTTATTAATATAATTTGAGGGTTTATTTTAAAATTTAAATTAAGTAATATTTATTCAAAAAAGCTAATCGTTATTGCATAGTGAAAAACAAAGTCACTTTCTGCTGTCTGTATGCTTAGATCTTTAAAACTACGCAACGGATTTTGATGCGGTTTTCTTTAGTAAATAGAGTAATTCTAGAAGAAGGTTTATATTTATAATACATGCATAATATAGTAGAGGTACACTGATAATTTTTGCAACCGTGCGATGCCGTGGCGGGTCGCTAGTATGATATGTGTAGATAATATGTTTTACAGACGTCAAATTTTTTACGACACCTGAGGAAATTAAAAATCAATTCAACATTGCACACGAGAACAAGACATTCGTAACTAATGTCGAAATATCGAACCCCGCAAAATAAAAATAAAAACATGTTAAATATCCCGTTTTTTAATAATTTTAGCAATTAAAATAACCATGCTAATTTAAAATCAATTCAACATCTCCAAATCGGAGAAATCAAAGGAAAAAACAGGCATAAAGGGTCAGGAAGAGATGGACATATTAAATGTAATCAGAATCAGCTGAATCAATTAACTTGAAATTTGGTGCGCATAAAAAATTCCGAAGTTCACACACGGATGCGTAATATAAACAGATACATTTTAAATATCCGGGTCATTTTTTGTGGTCAAATTAGAATGTAAAAAAAAAGAAAACCAGTTGTTTTAACCTACTCTTCGCTTCAAAATTACATATTTAAAATAACAGTACCTAAAAATTAATTTTTAGTTAATCGTGTTTTTTGGAAGTCATATTTAAATACGAATAACATATTGATAAAATATGAATAATATTTTCCGATTTTACCGATATAATAAAAAAATAAAATAATAATAAATGGTTATTTAAATAAAAAATCATGAGTGCAATTAGAAAAAAGGATAAAAAATAATCGATATGGAGACACGGGGATTTGACCCGTGGTCTTCTCGATCGATCCCTATTTCTCACCTGAGCTATTACAACTTTATAGACAATTGCGAAATTTACCTTTGTATTCTAACGATATTGTAGCCATTTTTTCATTGCCCAAAAACAGGGATAAAACGACATTTTTTTAAAATTGAATCCTAGCTATATCGATTTATCGCTCCCGAAATCTCCTGCCTACCAAATATCATGAAAATCGTTGGAGCCGTTTACGAGATTCAGATTATATATATAAGAATTGGTCATCTAATAGTATTAGATTGTGATTATTTGAATAAAATCTTACATTTCTAGCTCGTATATAACAAAGATCACGGTTCCTAATTATAATGTTAAGCTAATTCCTGGGTTTTCGTTTTAAACTGTGAATTTTGTATAATTAGTTGTATCATATCTTATGCATCGCTGCATGGATTTGAATTGTTTAATACTTCTGCAGCCTTTCTTTCAAATATGCGTTCTAGGCAAAATTTAAATTAGTTATGCAGAATTTATATTAAAAATGTTAAGTTTACCAAATTGATATTTTGAAAATATGTCATAAGCAGGTAAATGTTATAATCAGCCCTAGTCTTTTAAAATTTATGGCAGACAAATGCTTACGTCTCTTTGTGTTCGAGGTTACTTAAACCTCTTCAGGGCTTGTCTCTTTATATACAATATATAATTGGTGTATTTAACAAAATATAAATTCTTTGTAAAAAATAAAATAAAATAAACAGACGTAATGAATTGCCAAAACCATTACATAGTCAGAATATAGTAGATACACCGTCAGCTTGTTTTGTTATTTTTGCTACAAAAATCAGATAATTTAATAATCGTGATGAACGGATCGTGATGTTAGGGGACTTTAATGGATGGGTTGGAGTGAAGTGTGATGGGTATGAAAGAGTTCTGGGTACGTTTGGGGACGAGAGAGTGAATGACAGTGGGAGAAGCCTGCTTGAAATATGCTTGGAATGGAATCTTTGCGTGGCCAACACAATGTTTGACCACAAAAAGATCCATTTGTATACAAGAGATGAGGGTGAGTCTAGAAGTATGATTGATTTTGTAATAGTGAATGAAAGACTGAGGAAGAAAGTGCTAGACACTCGGGCATGCCGCAGTGTAGGCCTCGACACAGACCACTTCCTGGTCGTAGCCCGAGTGCGTGGCCTCTTTAAACGGTGGCGACATCGAAGAGCCGAGCCTACGAGTGTTTTGGACAGAATGAAAGTGGAAAACCTACAAGAAAAGGAAAAGAAAGACGAGTATGTAGAGAAACTGAAGGAAAGTTTTAAAGGCATAGAAGAGATAGGTGCTAATACTTTCGTTACTCATAGTAGAGAATATATCCGCCAACCCGCATTGGAGCAGCGTGGTGGATTAAGCTTTAATCCTTCTCCTACATGGGGAAAGAGTAGAGGAGTGGTATATTGGCTGGGATACAGGCTGAAGCGATATTCTTAAATTCGTAATTAGCATTAACGAATAAAATAAATAAATTTTCCATTCACCTCTTATGTTCAATATCGTTCAATTGAATAATAATTGTGTTTGCAGGCAAACGAAGAAAAACCGACTTTAATTATATCGACAAGTAATACAACGTAGGTAGACGAAAAACTAGTCAAGTAAATACGCATTATCAAAGATTACTCCAAAAGTAATACTAATTAGATCTTAATGAAATTTTAATGTGACCACATGATAAACATCGTCTATCGATTAAATTAAAAATCATTAAAATCGGTACACTTAGTAAAAACTTATGCGGATTTTTGAGAGTTTCCCTCGATTTCTCTTGGATCCCATTATCGGATCCTGGTTTCCTTATCATGGTACTAAACTAGGGATATCTCCTTTCCAACAAAAAAAAAAAAAAAAGATCAAAATCGGTTCATAAACGACGGAGTTATCCCCGAACATACATAAAAAAAATATATATATATATACGGTCGAATTGAGTAAACTCCTCCTTTTTTGAAGTCGGTTAAAAATATATAGTTTTCCTTTTTATCTTATACGGTGTTATGGAACATTTCAAAACAATTTCCACTCATACTCGCGCAGTTTTCAAATTTTTTTTTTATCTGTAATTTCTTTAAAAATATCATCAAACTCGTTTACGTAGCAAATTTCAACCACGTCGGTCCAGAGTACTTGGTTTGTACATTTGTGAACTCAAAGGGTTTTAATTTTGATTAAGGCGTACGTAAACTCGAAAAAATGTTGATGAAACGACAGGACGATTATAAATTTAAAATAAAAACATAAAAACTCAATGCAGACTTAAAGATCCGATACGCGAATGACTACTGTTTCATTTGCAATTTGGTTCAGTGATTCCGTTCAGTCTCGCGACGGGGAGCACAGTGAATTATCCTCTATTGTTGTTCCTAGTAAACGATGGCCCGCTGTACGTCATGGAGTTACGACTAGGAAAACGGTTTATTACAGAAAATATTTTACGAAGACTTAAACTTAACGCAGATTTCGTATAAAGAGTTAAATTTAAAATCCTGTTTATTTTGTAAGTTTCGATATAAACCTGAATGTACTTAAAATAGATGAAATAATGCTTATATTAAATTTGATGTAAGATGAACAATGTAGTCATAATAATGGACAATTATTATTATTATTATTTTTATTCAGCCTTTAATATCCCTCGCTCCCCATGTAAGAGAAGGAGCGCAGCTTAATCCGCCACGCTGCTCCATTGCGGGTTGGCGGATATATTTCTTACCATGAGCAACGATCGCTATATCAGGTGTATATGATAACAAACGGGACTAACAGCTTAACGTACTCTCCGAGGCACATTAGGCAGACCCACAAGGACATACATTCAAATCGGAAAGATATATTTATTCGAAAGATTATGTTTGGACAAATACAAATATCCATAGTGAGCGGGAAGAACCCGCAAGCTAGAGCGGCGTTACTACTGAGAATATAGAAAAAAATAGTGTCACATGCGCTGCGATAGGTGAAAAAGACTGAAATTCATAAAGAAAAGACGGTATACGTAAAAAAATTATTCCATTAAAAATAAGAAAAATTTTAACGTAAAAATAAGGAGAACAAAATACAAAAAATAAATAAATATATATGATCAGCTAATTTGCTATGTTAGCGTAATATAAAGTACATCAGAAATGTAGCGTTATAGAACCACAACAGATGTAAAATGACCAAAATCAAAATATTCAAGTAATTTCAAACATAAATGATATACGTAGCACAGAGAAGCATTTATAACCGTACATCGGTATATTAATATAATGAGAATTAAAGGTTTGTTATTGTGTATTACAGATTAATAGTGCACTAGAAAAGGAAATTTTTAAATTTTTTACCGTATATATGTGTGTGTGTGTACGGTATATATATAATATAAATTATATGTTAAAAAAGCCAACTTTCAAACAATAAGAATTTATAAAAAGTTTTTGAAGTCGTTACGCTGTTTGAAGGAGGGCAAGGCTGCAGTTCGTGCCACTAGAGTCACACTTGGATTTGTTTGCCACAACTAGTTAAATGTTCGCCGAAACTTTATTTAGGAAACCGAAGTATAAGAGATGTCGTAGTCTAGTTATTGTTGTGAAGTCCACTTTGAGAGGCTCGAGGGAAAGTTTATTTATCGCCTATTGTAAAGACACTTTAACTGTAGACTATATAATGAACAGAGTGTAGGACAAATTTTGAATTACAGTGATTGCTACTAAATAATTGAGATCAGAAGATAATTAACGACATAGTGTTTAAAAATTAAATGTAAGTTTTGTACTAAAAAACAAGAGAAGTAATTTATTTTTAGCTGCGATTTTATAGATTGATATTTTTTAATAATATAAAAATATAAACGAAGTTATCCTGAATATTCGTTTACAGAATACATAAACACTAAAAACACCAAACTTTTATTATTTACTGAAAAAGCAAACCGCATTCGAGTTTGCAAACATGATCGTGTTAAAGACTCCCGCGGGTGAGCGCCGCGCAAAAATAAATTGTAAGATCAGAAGGCAGGCAATAAACCTAAAACAATGTTATACAAAACCAAGAATTTTGGTTCTGGTTTGCTCAACGCAGTCGAAGGGAAATTCTTCAAGAACATTGTTTCTAAATTAAAACAATCTCATAATTGCACATTCTCCAACTTCTTTGATGCAGCATATTGTCTACGGGGGCTAGAGGACGAAAGGCGAGGAGAAAAGGGGTCGTTGGGGTAAGTTTTGAGGCAAAGTTAAGCCGATTAAGTGTCATTTCTGCCGCGGAACTAGCACTGTTCATTAAATATTTCGAGCGACTTAACTGCTGAGGGCGCAGTCTTCTCAGTTTTGAAATGTGGACAGATTCGATTGAAAGACGGATCATGGATTTATTTCGCTTTAAATTTTCAACGCTATAATGGATTTGATCTACTTTTGATTAAATAATACTTTATTATTATGTATGTATTATATTTTATAAATACATTGTTTAAAATATGTATACTAGCTTTTTGTCAATATAATATATAGATATAAAATTCACTTAATTAATTTAGGTTACTAATACAAACATAAGTATGTTGTTTGGATACCGAGCTAGTAATTTCTCTGTAATTGTTTGTTGATAAGACGTCACCTAAATCAATAATCCAATACAAGAACAATTATAATAAACCAACTTCCCTTCGTAAATAAATCGAAAAAGCCGAGAAAGTCCATTACAGTCAATTGGTCTAGACAAGGCACGTGTTGAAACTATTCTCGGGAGAAAACGAATTACTTGTGTAAGATAAATAAAAGAACCGCGCTACGGATAAACTGAATACCAATTAAAAGGTGAAATAATTTTGTTTGCCTTCCGTTTTCTTTACTCTTGTCGAAATACTGAGCTCAAATAAGTAAAATAAATGCATTGTTTATATGAGTTAATTTAATTTTATATTTTTCGTTAATTCACTTTTTTATCCGCCTAAATTTTTACATTTAATCAAATAATAATTGTTAGCAAAATTATCTTTTTAAGTTCGTTATTTTTGACGTCGTGGTTCGTTGATTTATGATCTGTGGAATTTATAATTGTAACACAAAATTATTCTTAAAAGCTAATATAGTAAAAACTGGTATGATAAAATCTAAATTTATTAAGTTAGTTAAAATCAATTTTTAAAGTAATAGTGATTCGAAAATCTGATTGACATGTATGAAATTCAGTTTATTTTTTTGATTTAAAAATTACCTAAACGTAATGTGAGGGTAGCCTAAGTAACGTATCGAGCATATCACTTTTTCAATATCCCGATCCCGGACCTAATGGCCACCAGATGGCGAGTTTCGAAAGTGATGCTATCAAAAAGCAATAGGCCGCGGTTTCGCCGGTTATCGAAGCACTTTACGCTTCTGACGGGGGTCAACTTACAACATGTTGTACGCGTGTAAAGGTTCACATAAATCTATTTGATTCAACTGCACGTTGGCTTGGTTCGACATCGATTTTGTCATTCTATTTTGAGAGCATCGACTGAATTGTGTAATTAATCTTATGTATTTAAGTTGTAGGGCTTAAATTGCTTGCATAAAGTAGTAAGTACTATAAACGAAAATCTATTCTCAGTTTTTAAATAAAGATAAAATAGTATTCTAATACTAGCTACTTTACCTATAAAGAGAGCGCTCAATTAGAAAGAAAATTAAATTTGTAACTCTACAGCTTAAGTTTCTCTTCTGAATTTTATTTCCGTTAGGATAGAAGCGACTTTTCTTCTAAGTAAATTCCTTTAGCGTAATTTCGTTACGCGTCAAGCGTGCGTCAAAGTGTGGTGGGTCGAGTTGCTTGAGATATATAAAATGTTGCGACTAAAGAAAAAGAACACAGTCCCTTGTAGAGCACTATGAATAATTTTCTTAAATAAGGGCAACGTTTTAGCTACCCGTATGCATTGTTATTCAGTCGACGGAGTCTAAGGCGCGCACGCCCCTTAGCTTATCGTCGGCTTCCAGCCGTTGTAAATTAAATAAATATACAACTAATGAGCGGAAATATAATGCATGACTACGCTGAGTAATTGTTTAACAAAAAAAAAAAAAAAAAACTTAATTATTAAGTTACAATACATGTTAGCTTATAGTTCTATCGTGTTATAAAACATTTACAGTTATTAGACTTTTAAGAAACTAATACGTCTTAAATTTTAGTAACATAGTAATAATATAAAGAAGCCATTTCCAAAATGGAAATACGTAAATTTTCCCTAAGACCTTCTGCACCAGTTTTAATACAATGACGTTAAAAACAAATATTTTGTATTGAACGAGAAAGAAGAGTTCATTACCTACTACGGAATTATTTCTAAATTTGAAAGAAAGTTGTAAGAGGTGGTAGTCACCTCCTCTGTTTTAATTATGGTTATAAAGATCGATAAATAGTACATTTGAAGCCTATTTAACTCATATAAATTTTCGTTTTGTTGTGCCTTACAAGGTAAAATTAACAATATTAGTGACGTAGCTTTCTTCTTGAAGTTTGTTAAAGATATTCATTTTATCCATTGCATTTTCCTTTTATTTCCATTAAAATGACTTTCTTAATGCTTACGAATGCATCTGTTTCCATTAACACGATTTTTATGTGCACATCTAGAATTCTCTATTGTCCTTCAACCAAACTACAAACATAGGATAAATTCTACATAAGAATTCTTCATAGGACTCCTACGCTCAGTATTAATCTGAGTACGTAAGGGTTGTTTTGTAGTAAGGCTTTTGAAGCGGCCGGCCTTTGACTAGTGCAGGAGCGTTTCGATAGTGCTATCGATTTCAACAACTCTGAATAGAGTTTTAGTTTATTCCCTTATTCTTTTGTTGGTCTTGTGGGTATGTCGAAGCATTCATATATAAGTTCTTTGAATAACTGAATAACATTAGATATTTCAATTTACATAAAATATCTACATAATAATTTAGAGGATTAAAATTCTCAATAATTTAATATATTTAATGAAATTCGTATAAAATATCGTATTTCTAAGTCCAATGTATGTTGAAGTTTAAATTTGGTAGTTCCTATGAAATAATGTATACTGTAAAACAATTTTATGTATGTCTAAGCTAAATCAATGTAAATTTCTAAGAAACTCCTTTGAATCCATTTAATTGAATAACTCTCAAATCTCTTCTAGAGGTCACCCTTTATATAATGAAGCGTTGCGTAATATATATATATATATATATATATATATATATACATATTATAACAAAATGTTCAATAAATAAATAGAGTCATAACGCAATTTAACTAAGTTAATTAACCAAGTTCTTAAGCGCAGTGTTTAATACAACACATACGGTAATACGACAATAAAATTTAAATTACCAGAGAAATTCGTATTATCAACGTCTCATAAATTAAACAAAAAAAAAAAGATACCGAACAAGGAGGTTATGTTATTCTTAGAAATTTTCAAGATGCCTGAATGGAATTTGATATATTATGTAAGTAATTGACATTTGACATACTATTTTAGTCGACGTTTTTTTTTTTGGCTCACCTGATGCTAAGCGATTATCGTAGCTTATAGACGTCTGCCACTAACCCCATCCCCAGTTCCCCCGAGGAGCTCTGGCCACCTTACTCACCAATAGGAACACAACACTGCTTGAAAACAGTGTTATTTAGCTGTGATCTTCTGTAAGGTCGAGGTACTATCCCAGTCGGACTGCTCAATATTTTGAGCAGGAAATTTCCTACTGTGCCCTACCTCAGTTACGTGATAAGAAAACACTAGTAAAAAGTAGTAGTAGTAAGTTTAATAACAGCCGTTATATATAGATATATACAACGTATTCCAAAATTTAACGATAAAGCACCGGACTTACCCATGACTACTTGGAAAAAAATCATAATTTTTAAGTTAGAAATAATTGTGTTTGCAGGCAAATGAAGAAAAACCGACTTCAATTATATCGACAAGTAATACAACGTAGGTAGACGAAAAAAATAGTCAAGTAAATACTTATTATCAAAGATTACTCCAAAAGTTGTAATCAGACCTCGATGAAGTTTAAATGTGACCACATGATAAGCATCGGCTTTCGATTAAATTAAAAATCTTTAAAATCGGTACACCCAGTAAAGAGTTATGCGGATTTTCGAGAATTTTACTTCGATTTCTCTGGGATCCCATCATCAGATCCTGGTTTCCTTATCATGGTACCAAAATAGGGATATCTCCTTTCCAACAAAAAAAAAAAAGAATTATCAAAATCGGTTCATAAACGACGGAGTTATCCCCGAACACACATAAAAAAATATATGGTCGAATTAAGTAAACTCCTCTTATGATCTTTTTTTTGCCGCTCGGCTTATCGTTGAATATTGCGACACGTTGTTGTACATTTATACACGTAACGTAGATATATGACATGATATAAAGTGCATCAGAAATTTCAGAATATAGAACCACAACAGATGTCAAAGGACCAAAATGAACATATTCAATTGATTTCAAACATAAATAAAATCCGTAACACAGAGAAGTATTTATAACCGTACATCATTATATTCATATAATAAGAATTAAAGGTTTGTTATTATGTTCGTTTCTTATTGTATATTAAAAATTAACAATGCACTCGGAGAAGAAAATTTTTACATAAAAAAACACTGTCAGGTAAAATTTGATAATATATGAGATTTAAAATTGTAAAAATAAAGATAGATGATAATTAAACACTAATTTAATTAAAATTTTAAATATGTTTTTTTTAAAATATGATATAATGTTGAATTAAAATATAATATTTGATTGTAGTAATCGAACATTCTATTTATCTTTTGGCTCATGACCCTGTCCCGTTTACGAAGGCAGAGCGTTCGAGAATTTCAATTTAGGAGAAGAATGTGCCGACATAACGTGTGGCCCGAGATATTTTGATAGGACATGTTCTCCGTGAATAAATCTCTTTTAACATATTAAAAGTTTTAAACGGTTTTGTATAATAGGAGTTAAAATTACTCATAACTATGTGGGTGTAAGTTGGTGGATTCATATAAAAGGTAAGATTATTAAATTAATATTTTGATCTTAAGTAAGGGTAAGTTTATAAAAAAATCGATAGTATGTTGATAAGTTTTATGGCAAGTTTGTATTAAAGAAAATATTAATTTTTAAGTCATACACTATTATCACTACTTATTTAACAGGAGTTTTAGTGTTATGTGATTTTCTCCTAAGCTTGATTACGAGTGCTATGATAAAGCAATATTACGGTTTTGGTATGCAGTGCAACCGCTTACAAATTCAGATTTACTGGTAGTGTAGCGCCGTGATGCATGTATCCAAGGACCGATCGAACATACTCACTGGTTTAAATTTGGTCGCTTTTACAGAATCACTACTTATTATGTTAAAATGTAGAAAAAAGCCTATACAGAAATATTTCGCCACTACAAATATATTATTACAAGTAAATCCGCCTTTAAATTTTATAATTGAAATAAATTTATTTAAACCCACCTTAACAAATTTAATAAAAAAGAAAATCTATCGAGGAAGATGTCTAGGGATTTACGAAAACACAGCTTGATTGACAATCTCAATTAAAATCATAATCTATAATATATATAAAAGCGAAAGGTCACTCACTCATCACGAAATCTCCGAAACTATAACACCTACAAACTTGAAATTTGGCAAGTAGGTTCCTTATAAGACGTAAGCATCCGCTAAGAACGGATTTTACGAAACTCGCCCCCTAAGGGGGTAAAACGGGGGGTGGAAGTTTGTATGAAAGTCCTATGTTTTTGAAGTTAGAGACTTGAAGTTTAAAATGTAAGCTCTATAGATGGTGAAAAGGTGTCCAAATAACATATCTTTAGAAATCAACCCACTTTTAGGGTTAAAACGGGGGATGGTACGCTGACTCACTCATCGCGAAATCTACGAAACTATAATAGCTAAAAACTTGAAATTTAGCAGGTAGGCTCCTTATAGGTTGTAGGCATTCGATAAGAACGGATTTTACGAAACTCGACCCCTAAGGGGGTAAAACGGGGGTTGGAAGTTCGTGTGAAAGTCCCATGTTTTTGAAGTAAGAGACTTCAAATTTAAAATGTATGCCTTATAGATGATGAGAAGATGTCCAAATAATGTGTCTTTAGAAATCAACTCCCTTTTGGGGTTAAAACGGGGGATGGTAGCTTTACTCGCTCATCACGAAATCTCCGAAACTATAACACCTACAAACTTGAAATTTGGCAGATAGGCTTCTTTTAGGGCGTAAACATTCGCTAAGAATGAGTTTTACGAAATTCGACCCCTAAGGGGGTAAAACGGGGGTTGGAAGTTTGTATGAAAGTCCTATGTTTTTGAAGTAAGAGACTTGAAATTTAAAATGTACTTTCTTTAGATAGTGAGAAGGTGTCCAAATAATGTATCTTTAGAAATCAACTCCTTTTTGGGGTAAAAACGGGGAATGGTAGGTTGACTCCCTCATTACAAAATCTTCGAAACTATAACAGCTACAAACTTGAAATTTGGCAAGTAGGTTCCTTATAGGGCGTAAATATTCGCTAAGAGTTGATTTTATGAAACTCGATCCTTAAAGGGCTAAACGGGGGTTGGAAGTTTGTATGAAAGTCCTATGTTTTTGACGTAAGAGACTTGAAATTTAAAATGTACTTTCTTTAGATAGTGAGAAGGTGTCCAAATAATGTATCTTTAGAAATCAACTCCTTTTTGGGGTTAAAACGGGGAATGGTAGGTTGACTCCCTCATTACAAAATCTTCGAAACTATAACAGCTACAAACTTGAAATTTGGCAAGTAGGTTCCTTATAGGGCGTAAATACTCGCTAAGAGTTGATTTTATGAAACTCGATCCTTAAAGGGCTAAAACGGGGGTTGGAAGTTTGTATGAAAGTCCTTTGTTTTTGAAGTAAGAGACTTTAAATTTAAAATGTATGCTCTATAGATGGTAGAAAGGTGACCAAATAATGTATCTATAGAAATCAACTCTCTTTTGGAGTTAAAACGGTGGATGGTAGGTTGACTCACTCATCACGAAACCTCCGAAACTATAACAGCTACAAACTTGAAATTTGGCAGGTAGGTTCCTTATGGGGTGTTAACATCCGCTAAGAACTAATTTTACGAAAATCGACCCTTAAGGGGATAAAACGGGGGTCGGAAGTTTGAATGAAAGTCTTATGTTTTTGAAGTAAGAGACTTGAAATTTAAAATATATGCTCTATAGATGGTGAGGAGGTGTCCAAATAATGCATTGTAATCTATATATATAAAAGAGAAAGGTCAGTGACTCACTCATCACGAGAACTCAAAAACCGCTGGATGGTCTATCCATCCAGGTTGGACAAAGATAAAGTTTAGCAGGGATGTAGATTATAGTTAGCAGACGTAGTCCGCTAAGAACGGATTTTACGATATTCCATCGCTAAGTAAATAATAAGTCTAATCGCTAAACCTAACCCCCTATTAAATTATACTAAACTGTGCCTTTTAAAAATTTACTCAGTTTGATAAGCATTTCAAGTGACTGAAATAAAATAATAATTTGCGTTAAACATCTTAATAGTAATACATATCTTCATAACCACGAGGACGTAATCGCGGGCAACAGTTAGTGTATTATAAGTCCCCAAAAGTGTATGTGATCGATTCGCTCAAAATTTACTGAACGGATTTTCATGCGGTTTCAACATTGTAGAGAGGACTCCACCATTGGCAAGAGGAAGGTTTACGGAACGGCTAAGCCGATTTTGATGAGAGTTTCACTGGAAGTTTGCTGGCAAAACTTTGTGACACACTAATTTCAACGCGGGCGAAGCCGCGGGCACAGCTAGTATAGTATAAAACAAAGTCGCTTCCCGCTGTATGTATGCTTAGATCTTTAAAACTACGCAACGGATTTTGATGCATTGTGTATTATATAATATAGTTGAGAAACACTGATAGTTTCTGCAACCGTGCGAAGCCGGGGCGAGTTGCTAGTTAGATATAAAGCTTTTAATGACTGAAATAGACACGTTTTAGTAAAGTTTTTTTTTGATTACTTAAATATATACACGTCATCTATTACACGTTAGACATGTTTAAAAATAGATCACAGAAAAAGTCCTTTCGAATTTTATAGTAAAAAAGTCGCAATAAAGTGTTTTTGGTTGAATTATGTGTAGCTGGCTGATGATGAAAAGGTGACATTTTAAAAATCATATGAAAAAGAAAAAAAAACAGTTTCCCGCTATTTTTCATTTTTTTGTTCGCTAAAATGGGTGAATCCAACGAACAAATTCGGTACGCTTTAAAGTTTTTCTTTAAAAAAGGAAAAATGGGACTCTAGCCGCTAAAACCAAATTAATGACGTTTATAGACCTGGTTATGCAGTGTCAGTAAAAGTAGCACAAAATTGGTTTAAGCGTTTTCAGCCAGGAAATTATGACGTGAAAGATGTATTTAGCTCTGGTCGCCCAGTTATGGATAAATGTGTGTAAATGTTTGAAAAAGTGCAGCTAGATCGACATTTGTGTAGCTACAATAAAGCTGAAAATCTGAAAATTGACCATAAAACAGTTTTGACTCATTCGAAAAAGTCTGGCTGTACAAAAAAGCTCGATATATAGGTGACACATAAACTCACTGAAAGCAACCTAATGGACCGCGTACTCTTTTGCACTTGACTCTTAAGACGTAATGATAGGGAACCAGTTTTGATGAGATTGATCACTAGTGACGAAATATGGATCACCTACGATAAAAATGTACGAAAGAGATCGCATTCAAAGGTCGGCCAAGCTGCACAGACTATCGCGAAACACGGGTTGACATGTAATAAGGTAAGGTGTGTAATACTGAGTGTATGTATAGTGGGATTGGAAGGCTATCATTTATTATGAGCTTTTACCGCGGGTAAAACCATCGATTCAGATTTCTACTGTCAACAGCTAATGAGATTTAAACAAGAAATTAAGAATACGCAGCCAGAATTGATCAAAAAAGTGTGTGGTCTTTCATCACGACAACACCCAACCACATACGTCTTTAGCCACTCAAAAAAATTTAGAGAGTTTGACTGGGAAGTTTTAAATCACCCACCATAAAGCCGATCTTGCATCCTCAGACTTCCGTCTGTTTCGGTCTCTTCAGAATACAGAATTCAGATACATATACTCGTATATTATAGTTAACGTGAAAAAATTTTGTAAAATCTTACCTTGAAATTCTATATAAAATACGAAGAAACTTTTCCCAACTTAACAATATATTAAAAACAATATGTATAAACTAATATAGTTAAGAAGGTATTTAACAAAAGATAATGGATATGATTCAGGAATTTCGGTTAGATCAGTTGCGAAAGAGTTATTGAATTTTAATATACGTATAAACTTCGCATTGGGTACATAGTCATGTCTTTAAGGATAGTCCGTGGAATTTTCAATTTGATCACGGTATGCGACCACATAGAAGGAAAGGCTGAGATCTGAATTTTGGAACAAGCCGCAAAATGGGTAAGAATTCAATTTAGAAAAGCTATTTTGTGTTAAGATCAAGTTTAATAGCCTCTGACTTGGGGTCTTTTAGTACCTGCAATTACAACAACTATAATGATAAAACTATCGTGGTAAATAAAGATACTAGATGAAGATATTCCTTTTTATTTAAAATATATTAAAAAAGTGTATAAGAACTAGAATTAAATTTCCAAAAAGCTTATTAATTCAAAGCACCAGATTACGCAAATTTTATAAAGTTGTGGTCTGTATCCATATAAAAGACAAATTTTTTGCATTATTTACAAAAATAATAAATTAAGAAAGTAATATAGTGAAAATATATATCGATCACCTTTTTCGTTAATATAATAACGAATAAGGTGATATATATATAAAAGTATAAATTAACTGTCGAAACGTGAAGATAAGCCTGTTTTCATAAGCCATATCAAATTCATTACGACAATAAACTCCCAAATGTATTTACAAGGGATCACTTCATGAATAAATTTCGTCAACGAAAAGTTTGATGCGTGAAATAGCGGTGGCAACTTAGACAAAGCTTAAATAAACATTTATGAGCTCACTTCGCTTTGTAAGTAATCACACATGCTTGCTTCTATTATTTGAGGGTTTTGATAAATAATGATTTTTAAACCCCAAATGAAATACACAATTACCTAAAAACTAAACTTTCGGGCTTAAACTTAAATATTTTTTGAGCTCTAAAAATAATTGTTATTTTCTACTGTCGTACGTATTATACAATTACGTATATCCAATTCCTAATAATTCAAATTGTTTTTCTCTATGCTATTATGTTTTATTAATTTGCCTAAATTGTATTATTTCGGCATTTTATTGGCCAAAAATTAAAAAAAAAGTGCGTGCGCACAATGTACACATGTCAGAAGTGAAACTTCTTTTGCAAACTAATTTTTAAGTTTCGTTTATATTTATACAACTATAAAGCTTCAGATTTCCGTTCCAGCGCCATCGACAAAAACGTTGCCGTTTCATCCGTAAAAATTTTACCCTCATGCACCTAAAGAAGTTTCACTTCAAAAACGGTTGAAACAAAACGCCGATGTAGTCCATACTGATTCACTTCAAAAAAAAAAAAAAAAAAAAAGAAAAAAAAAAACAAAAAATAACATAATTAATACATCTAAAGAAAAATGTGTTACATTCACGAGTTTTCATTTCATTAGTGAATACTAAAACACTTCTGCAATGCTTGCTTTTCTGTAACATTTATTCTCTAAAACCCGCTTACGTTTGTCAATCCTGTAACCGTTTAACATAAAACCAGTTGTCACAATTCGCAGTTTATTAACGCCATAAACCGATGGAGCGGATAAGTGTATTAAAGGTTAGTTTTTTGCGGCTTTATTCACGTGATATCTGTATCGCTTACTACGTTCTTTAAACAATATTAATAGAGTCATATTTTTTAAACTAGATTTCCTAAAAGGTGTTTGTAAAATTCAAGAAACTTACATTTGTGACATGATGACATGAAGATGAATAGTAAGCATAAGCTATATATAGGTTATTATATATAACCTTAAATAGGGCAGAATACGTCACAGGAATGAGATAAAAAGATCTGCGTATGTAAATTACAAATAAATTAACGTACAACGATTTATTATAGTTGATAATTTTTTGTTATAAGCGAAAAAAAAAAATTAAACTAAAAAACAAAAAACAAAAGTAAAAGATGAACAAATAATATCTTTAAACAGCTTTTAAAATGTGAAAATATAGTAAACAACAGTATAATTGCATATACAACATATTTGTCGTCCACAATCAGAGGCTTTAGCGTTAACACTATTTATACAGATATATGATCTATATATGTAAGTCTAGTCCACGTACAGTCAAAATCATCAGTGACACGTTACGGATAGAGCGGAGGTAATTAAAAACGTGACCGTCGTCACTTGTCGACCACCCTAGGGTTTTATCTTCTTTGCGACACCCGCTCGGATGTGCCATGTTTATTAGAAACAAACTTTCACGTTTCACTCAGAATTTTGATAGGATTATTGTATTTAGATATTGTATTAAATAGTAATATAAATATAGAGATATTTTATGAGTTGTGGAAATTAATAAAATAGAATTTATTATTTGAAATTAGAAAAGTTTTACAATTAAATAAACAAAGGAAGTGATACTCTCGGTTTAACCAGTATATACATGATGTTTATTGGTTTCGATTCATATTAGTCATGTTTTATAATCGAAGTCTATAATATTTCACAAAAAAAAAAAACCGAAACAAATGTATTATTTCAATTTATTTTATCTATAAAAGTAGTAAATGAAAATCGAATACTATTTCTGTTAGGCGCATAACAAGAATTAATGTTTCGTTGGGATAATCACTGTTAAAAGAAGTTAAAAGGTCGTCCAGACGTCGTAGAGGGCTACTGGCCACGATTATTGACTTGGTGCATCGAAAGAGAATACAATCTCGTAAGGCCACCTTTTAAGGATTGTAAGGACATAAATTTAGTAACTTATTTGGTCTATACAGTCTTTCATTTGTATTTTGTATATTAATTTTTACTCATAATTATATAACAACACGTTATACACTTCAATTTTATATAATTTCCTTAGAATATTCTGACCTTAATTGTTGAATGAAAATTATATGATGAAGTTATTTTAGATTTAAATGAATGAGGATTTAACTTTCTACCATAGAAAGTAGAGAAGTTTAAAGCAAGAAAATCAGACAAACAATCATCGTTTGAAAATTCTGTAATTTTTGAAACTAGAAGTTTAAACGTAGATTTTTGTTCTTTCATTATCATAAGAAAATGGTATGTACGTACTTCGGTGTTCGGTGTACTTTAAAACTCCATCGTACAGCGATAAAAATGCGGAATGTCATCATCATCATCATCATCATTACAGCCTACACAGTCCACTGCTGGACAAAGACCTCCACAAGTTTACGCCAAAAACAACGTGAACTCATGTGTTTTGGCCATAGTCACCACGCTGGGCAGGCGGGTTTGTGAGCGCAGTACTGGCTTTGTCGCACCAAAGACGCTGCTGCCCGTCTTCGGCGCGTGTGTTACAAAGCCAGCAGTTGGATGGTTATCCCGCCATCGGTCGGCTTTTTAAGTTCCAAGGTGGTAGCGGAACGGTGGTGTGGAATGTGTTTTTCGTTTTTTCTTAAGTAAATATATGATCTTTATAATATAATCAGTGATTGCGTTCTTATATCTGAATCAAACGGTCTGTTTTCAACAAGTAAACAGAACAACAAAAATATAATAAAAAAAGACACAATATTAAATTATTAACACATTGCGCATCAAAAAATCATATTTATGGTATGATTTCTATATAATAATTAATTTACACCATACTTGCGATTGCTATTAAAATATTTTAGTATCTAAAATGAAAGTTAATAAAATCGCGTTTTCTCCCAAATGCAATTTTGTTGTCTTTATGAAGAAAATTGCTTGAAAACAGCTCTCACTAACATAAATCTTATTGTCTTACTAACCATCATTTCTCTATGAAATAGCTTATAGCTCGAGGGGAAAGCCTGAAATAGACCTCCAACATTATAGGGAAACTTTAGAGGGAATAGAGCATTAAAGCAACAGACTTACAAAAAATATTTTATTATGAGACATCAAGAACTACATCTTAACCATACTCCGTATTATTTTTGTAGATCATATATTATAGGCTTTACTTAAAGTGGATAAGAAAAAAAAAATCGCCCTAAAAATTTAGAACCAGGTCAACCCTCTTCTTCTTATTTATTTATTATTTATTAATACTTTATTGGACAATACATTAAAGAATTGTACAAAAGGCGGGCTTAATGCTAAAAGCATTCTATTCCAGTCAACCTTAGGACGTACAAGAGCAGAGGTTTGTAGATGTGCAAAACCGGGTATTAGTAAAATTCAGATAAAGAAGAAAAAAAGGGAGGAAATATAAAGTTAGTGGTAGTCTTAGTCATACACTCTTGTCAGAGTGATTGTAGTTGCGCTGATGAGGTACATGGTGGGGTGATCGATGGGTCGATAACATTTCCGAGGGTAGCTCTCGTGGCGATGTGCTTCCATTTTTATCTGTTAGAAGCGTCGCGAGTACACTGGATCATAGTCGACTCAGTAGCCCTTGTGATAACGTCTATCAAGCGGGTTGGCGATCGCCCGCGTACTCTTTTGCCTTCCACCTGGCCCTGAACTACCAGTCCTCTCCATCGAGTTGCTGATAGTCTGTCTTTAATACGAAGTTCTCCGAGGATGGATACGTTGGTGCGAAATACCGTCCACGGGATCTTTAGGATGTCTCCAGCACCACATCTCTAATGCATCGATTTTACTTTTTTTTTTGATAGGGAAAACCTTATAGGTTCGCGTCACCGACATGCTCATGGCTGGCGCACGTGCAGCAGCCGTGTGCTGTGCGCGTTAGACGCTTTCTGTATGGGTGAAATCTCGGGTGTTCGCATCACCATGTATATCTTATAAGTGAAATTGAATGGATTTAGTGGAAAGTTCAATGTATATGTGCATTGTTGAAATAGTGTTTGTGTTTGATTATTATTTGAATTTTTCAATTGTAGAATTATTGTGCAGTAAAATAGTGAGGACTAAATAAATATACAAATATTTAAATTCATACCAAAAGTTTTAAGTTTTCACCTCTACGGCAGTTCCTATAACTGCCAATTTTTTAACGATATTTTGACGTACAATGAATACATATGAACATACACAATTTTTTTTGACCAACTTTTAATAGAACAAAACTCGTTCTAGAGAACTTATTTTAAAGTTATAATAACTGCAAATAATAAAGTCCATAAATCTTAGTTCAGCAAATATTTGAGATCAAAACATTTACGTTTTCAAATATTTCATAACAACATAGCAGTTACATTTCCAGAAGCAGGAACCTTATATCCTTTGTTTTTTAAATGAATCACGAACTGGAAAGCGACTGTAACTTTATTTACTTAATATTCTCAATAATCAAACTAGTGAGATTTTAACTTCGACGAGAATAATTTTAAAGCGAATATTCCATAAATCATAAAACGATTTTCTTATAAATATTTCTATATCAAAGAAAGTTTGTTTTTACACCGGTATATCAAAAGTTTAACTAAAAAAACGGCAAATGTGTTAAGATACATAGTCAACTATACATAGTAAGCTCTTGAGGCTCAATTTTAGTAACTAGCTTTGTTAAGCGGCTCAACGTAGCAAGATAAGTAACCTCTATGCCTAATTGTAACCAAATGAAGGGAACCTGCTTTTTATAAAGACAGGTGAAGGATGTTCTCCTTGTATCTCGAAACTTATACACATGAGGGAAGATCCAAAAACTTTATTGATATAGGAATTTTACCACCGTTACTATGAAATAATACCAAAAATTATAGCACGTTATTTCAAAATTCAAATATTAATACAATAGTATACCATTTTGGACTCACACAATAAAGTTAGCAAATTTGAGAATTTACAAGCTAAGCCTAGTATTGACCGGCTTACACAGTAGCATATAAATATAGTGTACATTTATATTTGTTAAAGAGTTTTCCATTAAATGTGGATGCGAGTACACACTCCTTTTGCATACAAAAAACATTTAAATATTTTATATAATATATTTGCTTACGCTTAATATATAAATAATATGCAACCATATTATTGATAATCGTAATATGAGAAGAAGCTATGTAAGGGAATTCTTATCTGTAACGAATGTATTACTTATTAATTATTTAAAGTAACTTTTACGTGTATAGGAAATCGATCTCTAAAAATATGAATCAGAAACGGAATATTTTGAGTAGCACAACATACATTTCGGCATTACTCACATTTATTGATTAAAAAACAAAGAGATTTAACAGAGAAGTGCACTCATAGAAATCTCTCATTCTGACGCCGCACCATGTCAAGAGGGCAATAAATAAAATAGCTCCCCTTTGCCTCTTTTACATAAAAACGCGTCCCACCCGCAATCTGCATGTTTATGAGTAAATATTCTATAAACAAGTCGGGAGGCAATACGACTCATGGCTGGGAGCAGCAATATTTTGAATTGCATGCAAATAAGATAACAGTAATAAATACTGGCATTGTTTCTACATTTTCCTTCTTACAGTTTCCTTTTGAACAGTTTCATGAGTACATTGAACTTCCTATTTTTACAATGCATCGTTTTATGGAAATAATTTCGAAATATTCAGTAGCGAGAATAAGTATAATCCAACGCAATATCCCGCGCTATCCGCTAGGGAAGGATTGTTCATCAGATATATCCAAACAAAATGGCTCATTGACTTTCTGATTAATTGCGACTAAAGCCGCAGTGACATTCTGACGAATAAAAATATGCAAAGTTTTTTAATAGATTTTAATAAAGAAAAAATAATTTTATGTTAATTTACGGTCCCGATTACAATTAAAATAAAATTCGACAGAAACGCATAATCACAACATTTGCATAGGAAATCAGAACAGTGTATCAGAACGTATCATCAGTGGTATCACGTAGATACTTGCTTGGTTATTTATTTAAATTACCCGAGTGTGTCGTGTTTCACATAGACGTAAGTAGGGATTTTGTAAAAAGGTGGTAATAAGGTATGCAAGCCCTTTTTCCTTTGTCGGCCACTTGCTTACAACGTGAGCGGAATCTTCACGAGTTGCGTGAGATTTCTAGACGAGCACGCGAGGATTTCCTCGGATGTCACATAAACGAATTCGTAAGAATGTACGAGTATGTGTACGTATTTTATGAAAGTACTTTCCTTTATACGTTTGTTTATGACTGCCTGACTCATAAGTCAAATTGAGTGAGGGTGATATATGAGAATTAAAAATTATGCTCGGCTCTTATTATAGACAGTCAAATTTGTATCATAGGGTAAAGGTAAGGGCGGGCGTACACGGGAGGGGTCGAATGGCCGCATCATTGTGCGACCAGCCGCGGGCGCGCGATTACAATGCCAGCGCTGTGACATTTTCGCTAATGGTTTCAGGGGTAGGCACAATAAAACGACAATACGACGCAAGATAAGGTGGCAAGTGAAAATTTTACAACGAAATTAATTTAATTCTGCCAGTAGCGGAGTGCGTTCTGCTGAGCTAAGCAGAAGTTTTTATATAGCTATTTTCTTCAGACGTTTTTTTACTGTAAAATCTATGCGAGAATAAATTAAAATCAAGGGCTATAATAACACAAAAATTATTATCCTTTATATTTCACAAATGAAGTAAAAAAAATGTAAGGACTGTGGTGTGTTTTTAAACGATCTGATGTTTTGACCGTGGACCGTTTTTCAATGAGAATTTCAAGCAGCCAGCGCTTTGAGTTCTGAAAGGGTTCATCCATGTTACTTTGCTGCTTTTATATTTTTATTGGAGAATGAATGGTTTTAAAATGGCTAAATATACATTTGCGTGGTCTCATTGTATTATATCTATGCGAATATTTTTTATTAACAACAAGACGTTTGTAATATAAACATTAAATAACAAAAGAAAGTATATCTATAATATACAAGATAATGAATGTTCTTGTGTATTTCAAATTTAAAGCAAAGGACTAGTAACAATTTTGCATGTTTAAACATTCGCTTCGGCGATATCCCAACTACAATATACTATGCGTGTATTTTATATAATACTAAGCTGTACCCTGCGCGCGTTGCTACACTTATTTATTTATTTGTTTTGGTTGTACCAACTCAGAAATCTTTGTGGGCTCATGCACAACATTTTGCTAAAGATCACGACATGATCAAATGCATAGTTTTCGATTCTATAAAGGACATACGGATAAACATTCATTTTTATAAATATTATAATATTAAAGACCATAGTGATTTAATTGATATATTCTTAACAATAACAAAGCCACCGAATGAAAAAAATCATAAAAGTTATTAACAAATTAAGTAGTCAAAAAATGTAATTTCGTTTTTGTTAATAACTCTGAAACTATTAACATTTAAGGAATTAAAAAGAGGTTCTTAAAGATGAGGAAATTTTCAGTAAAAAAATCGAAGCTCCCGGAGTTCTATCTTTATTATTTAAAATAATTTTAAATTAACGCTGAAAATAGGTCTCCGTGCCGCTAAGGCTTGCGCGCGCCAAGGCGAGTACGTCCTAATAATCTTTTTTAAAGAGTTTTTAGTATATTAAAGTATTAAATATACTGTATTATCTATGGTATATCATAAATACTTAAATGAATAAATTTCCTTTGGAAAAAAAATTAAAATCAAATTTTTAACGAGTAGGTTTGGTTAGGTATTGTTAATTAACAAAAAAATTCTCGATCTCCATCGACAGATGAACAATACATACATACAAAGACTGCTAAAATTAAAACGTTTTTTTTGTCTTTGCCGTAGTCGGGTAACAAAAAAAGTAATAGAAAATGCGTTCATATATTCGTAATAATTTTTTGTTACATAAGTACTTCGCGTACATTAAACTAAATATTTTTAATTTAACTTGACAGCTAAAGGTTTTCCAGCTCATATCATACAACTACCGATGGCACAATCTTTTGTGAAAATGTTTTTATAACCGCGCAAACAGGCCGTGTATTGTCATAAAGTAGAAATTCACGCAAACGCTGTGAAAGCTTGCACTTTGTTAGATGAAAACTACAAAACTCTGGACGGACTACACAAATGTCGTAAATGTACGGCACTGTATTATTTGGCAATCTCGCTGTTGCATTTACATTTAACGTGAGTAAAGCGCTATCTAAACAAACATGCGTGTTTTATGGAGTTTTAAATACATATACATTTCATATAACTTTGTGATTTATTATACTTTAAGCTTCTTAAATTACGTAGATGATAAAGATGTGTGGACTGTGATGCTGTATTTAACTAGTAACTAACTTAACGAGTAACTGCGGGGATTCTTATCTGCAGAATTTACATTCAGAATCGGTGGCAGCTCGACTTTTAAAAATAATAATAATTTTTAAACAGTCGGCTGTAACCTGTAACATAAGAATTTAGTTGCTTAACATAGGAAGTGACGACTGTATGTATATGTTATATTTATAATTTATTTATTTATTTTAAAAATTATAATTTGTGAAATGATGTTTCGAAAGTGCTTTTAGGCCTGTTTGAATAAAGCTATTTAGATTTGATTTTATTTGGTTTATATTTTTATATGTTAGATAAAGGTTTTATAAGAACCAGCAAAGAATGTAATATTGAAGTTTAAGAGTTAGGTGCATGTACTGTTTTAGGTACTTACTTTGTAGTAAGTTTACAAAAAAATTAAGACTCGAAAAATATGTAATAATATACCTATATTATAAGTAAAAACTGTATTACATTTAATATCTACATAAATATAGCACGCCCCTTAAAAATAAATCAGTTCACGTTTTTGTAAAAGTATTTATTAACGCTTGATAAACATCTGTTTAATGTTGCGGAAAACAATAAAATTTTAAAAATAGAATGGGTATTGCACTAAGAGTACTATGGGCATGATTTATTTTTATTTATTTATTCAGCCTGTAATATGTGGCCTCTTTATCCATGTAGGAGAAGGGTCGGAGCTTGATTCGCCATGTTTCTCCATTGGGTCGGGGTTGGGGGGTATATTCCATACTAAATGTAATGATCACTATTAGGTGTCTATGATAATAACCAGGACTGACAGCTTAACGTGCTCTCCAAAGAACAGTGGGTAAATCCACATAGGACCCCCAGGAATTGAACCACTAAGCCAAAGCAGTCGTCAACTACGGGCATTGATTAATAAAATATAGAGCTTAAATTCACACGTAGCAAATTTGATTTATGTATACAATATAAGTTTAATAAATTGTTGTGTTACAAGAATTGGCTATAATACACCTTTAAATCGCATTCAATCTCTAGCATCTCACTGCTGGGTATAGGCTTCTTTTTCCACCTTTAAATGTAAATTTTTAATAAATTTTTTAACATAATTTTTTTTTCGCATTGTTTACTGTCAATGCGTTTACATTCGTACAATAAATAAAATCTTATTTATAGAAAGAATAAATTGTACTCGTATGTAATGCTTTTTTTTTGATTTTATATTCCAATTTTAAAAATAATTCACAATTTTTTTTAATTTTTTTAGAAAGAAAGAAAGAAAGAACGAAAGAATAAACGTTTATTTGATCACACACAAGAGACAAGAAAATAGTTTAAAACGACTATAGAAAGCAACATACACATAATACTCTTACACATATTATACTATCGTGTGCCTTTTGATTTGAGCTTTTACGATTGTAACAAATATCTTTCGCGTGTCCGTTGTGGGACTGCTATTTAAGAAAAATACATGTACCTAAGGACTACTGTCTGCTGAGAGCTGTGTTAGTTACGTGTATCCAAATGTGGAGTATCATAATGTCATATTATTCTTTTTTAGGAAGTTTGATTGAACTATTTTAGACTTCTAAATTGATAGTAATAGGAATTTTCTCCAATCTTTAAAATATTTGTATTTGACTAGGAGTTGGCATTCAGCCATTTGTCTTGGCAGATGGACAGATAGATGGCCACGGTGAATGAATTTATACGAATACTGGAACGTTCATTGGTAGAATACCAAAACGAATGAAATCAGTCAATTCATAAGCAAATACAAAAAATTTAAATTATTTTGATATAATATATGTACTAAAACTATTCATAAACGGGATATTGACTATATTTTTTATTTTCATTTTGCGGAGCTCGATATTTCGACATTAACTGCGAATGTCTCATTCACGAGATTGAAATTTGCGGCTAGATTTTGACGGCTTTAGCAGTGTCCATATAGGACTACCTCACATGTTCCTTTCTCACATGTTTGCTGCGTAAATACTCACCACTACCATTGTCCTTTGCTTTACGCACACTCGACCGTCTTTTAATAGAAGTAATCATGTTTATCTAAAATCTAATATATGTACTGTACGATAGTTTTGACACCACTGTGGTGTAGAGGTGCGTGAACGTGTAGGCGCCTAAAGATCGGTGGTTGCGAGTTCGATTCTAGCTCAAGGCATTTGTATTTGTACAAATATTTATTTTCCATCTGGGTGTCTGTCCTCGTTCTTCCCATCTTTTCTTGGAGAGCATGTTAAACTGTCAGTCCCGGTTGTTATCACATACACTTGATTGTGATCATTACTCATAGTATAGGTCGCAGTGGAATGTTACAGCCATAATCAATCAAACGATAACTTATCATTAATAGATATATCTCCTAAAACTACTCCTAAACGGTCCTACCGGCGCTGTGGTTCAGTAGTATATATGTATCCCACCAAAAACATTTTCATGTAAAATGTTGCCAAGACGAGATCATATGGCTCGCACTGTCAAAAAGTTATCAGATCTTATGTAGAGCCAAGCTTCTAACTCTACACGCCCTAACTCTACACGCCCTAACTCTACAAGCCCTAACTTCACAAACCCTACACCTTAGTCAAAACATGTGGCTTGGCCGTTTCGTTACTACCGGCCGATGTTGTAGATGACAACTGCTGGTGAGGTGGACTACTGCTGCTGGCGATACTGCCCCCTGCCTCTTCATTTTGGCCCCGTCGCGGGACAGCATGGCTGGTCAGTTGGTAACGGCCAAGCCACATGTTTTGACTAAGGTGTAGGGTTTGTGAAGTTAGGGCTTGTAGAGTTAGGGCGTGTAGAGTTAGAAGCTTGGCTCTACATAAGATCTGATAACTTTTTGACAGTGCGAGCCATATGATCTCGTCTTGGCAACATTTTACATGAAAATGTTTTTGGTGGGATTTCACTTCTTTTTGTAAGTTGCTTATGACAATATTATAGATGCATTTTACCTCCGACACATTTTATACCATAAATATCATCCAATTTTCACCATATTCGGTTCAAGCACGCTGTTTTTGATTTTATGTCTAACTGATATGCAAACGGTGATCTCCGCCAAAACTTAAAAACCAAAATTACAAAATGTAAATTTTCGACATAAACTAATAACCGATTTCAATTTTTTAATGTATTTTATTATTATTATTATTTATAACAAGGCGTAACAAGGAGTCCCTATATCAATTTTCAGACTTCTAGCATCAAAATTTGCGGAAGTCTCATACAAACTTCCATCCCCTAGTTTAAGGGGTTGGGGGGTAAAAGTTCCAAGTTTTAGAATTTTTTTGTTGTTTGTGTACTAATACTAGCTTATGTACCAAATTTCAGCTTTCTGGGACTTTAGGAAGTACTCTAAGAATTTTGATGATCATCAGTGAGTGACGAAATCGGGGTTTTTTAGATATCAATAAAATCTAAAGTATAAGAGCTATGCAATTGAAACTTTATACGTTTAATAAGTTCACTATTGACATCATATTCCCAGAATTTTGTTTATCTGGTATAATCCAAACCCAAGTTATGAGGGTTCAAAAAAACGACGAAGCACTTCGAGAAAAGATAGGTAGTGCTTTTCGTTTTATTTTTTTTTATTTTTTGTCTCGTCTTGGCGGGGGCACTACCGTGCCCCCAGATATAAATGATTACTAAGTGCAGCATTTTAATAGAATTTTAGATATATATTTAGTATAAAAGGAAGATATGATATACATTACCTATAAAATTGACTTGCAGAATAGCCAGTACAAGAAGGCGCGCGAGAGGACCACCGCCTCGCGCATGCGCGCCCACAGCCATGTTTTCTCAACGGGCTACGGTCTTGCGCTGCCATCTACCACAGGTCTTCATTTTTGAACATCTTGATTTTTCCATTCTACTGCATAAACGAAAACGTCTACATAAATCCATTGCTCACGTTATCCTGTAAAACGAAAGTATAAGGTTTATAAATAATAATTTCGCCCAACTTTTTTAGAAATAAACAATCTATCAACAATAGTTCAAATATTCGACATATAATCAATCTCAAATCTGTTTTACCCAACATCCCTTACAAGTTTTATCCATATTTATTTTTATGACTACTATCCGCTATGAGTCGTGATGTAATGTTCTACACTATTTCTATGTTATCTTTGGTTATACTTATTATCCATTAAAATATTAACTAAAATTACTAGTCCTTCAAGAGTACAAATGTATTTATTTAAAATGATATTGTTTGGACGAGTACTTCGAACAAAATCGATACGTTAGATCTGTGTAGAATAATATCATGAATTCTAAAATATTCCTACGATATGGTTATGGTAATGTATTTTTATTCATATACTGACTGCGAGAAAACAGTCGAACGTTATCTAAAATATGAGTAAATGCGGCGTGGGAGCCGAGTACGTGCGGTCTGTTCTGAAGGAATTTGATATCAAAGATTCGCTTGCGGTCTTCGACATTAAATTAAATTATCTTTCGTTAAAATATTTCTTTATTAAAATTCACTTAATATCGTTTATCAAATTATCTAATATATTTAAAGCATAATACTTATACAGTAATACAGTACGGTAATAGGTTTGTATATTATCTTAGTAAAAAAATCTTAAGTCAATAAAGTGTCAAAAGATTTAGGGAGATATCTCAAAAATATTACGAAATTCTGCAAGTTCTAAACTTACTTACCAAGTGACGGTATAAACTTTTTAACTTAAAATTTAAATCACTACAAACGTACGACTTAAAGTATATTCGAGTTACCTGTCACAATTTTCCCGGCAAAATAGATTTAATAAAGATTATAAATTAATATTATCTATACAAATAAATAAAATTGGAGTGTCTATTTGTAATATTAAAATAATTGCTTTTTACTAAATGCATATGAATGTAGACTCGGTACATATACCAAAATAACATTTTTTACAATTTTTGTCTGTCTGTATGTCTGTTTATTCCGGATAATCTCTGAAATGGCTGGACCAATTTTGACGGGACTTTCACTGGTAGATAGCTGATGTAGTAAGGAGTAACTAAGGTTACTTTTAACTGAACAATAACTTTTTTATAACGAAGACAACAACAATGGCGAAGTCGCGGGCACGGCTAGTTAAAAATAAATTTAATAAATTTCCGACATAAATTTGATAAAAAACGTTTTTAAAAAAGCTAAACATCTCTTTAATCATAATCTTTATATATATATGTTCCTTTAAATAAAAATTATTTACGTGTAAAAGCAAAAGTCTCGAGCTATAAAGACTGGGGACTATGTAAAAAGTTTTCTTGAATGGAATGGAAATAAGATGTAATTTTGAAGAGAATGTATAGCGTCCGGAACGAAGCGCAGGTACGCACTGCAAGATTGTAGGCCAAAAATTATCTTGTCTAAAGAAGATTTAACGATTTATAGAATTATATAACTAGGTAATATATTAAATTATGAAAATAATCTTTTTTATGTATGATCTTAATGTATTATATTTATTCATTACAATTTTTTTTCACTCTTCAAATATATTATTTAAAATTTATATAAATTTGTTACCGTAAACTCACCACTCATCACATGAAATGTGTTTCATATTAAAACATGTTTTTTTTTTTTTAATTTTAGACAAATAGGCAAAATACAAGAATGTTATAATATACAATGATAAATCTTAAGACGTCTCCTAAGCAATTAGATATTAAATCAACGTGTATTCCTGTTAGCCGTAGACTATAACCATAGGAAGTCATAATTAATGAGAGTGCCATAACGCGTTTCCCTTCCGTGCTGCGTACATCGCACGACATTATCGTTTTGTGCATAACCTCATCAAGCTCGTTCATAAGTTACTTCAAAGTTATGCGCTCGGACTGGGTGAATTATTTCAATTTGCGAGGAATAGTTTCAAAGTAATAAAGTTTTAAGGGTTGTTTTGCATGACTTGTTTTTGTTGGCGCATAAAGAAGATTAAGATTTCAAATCTTACCTCAGTTTCAGTCACTTGTAAGTTACTTTTAGTTTAAGAATATACAGTTTCGTAGTTTTAAAGACAACAATTTTATAGACAGCAAAAAGGCCAATTCTTCTGGTAAAAAGTTGTCGCATCTCTAGCGTCCAGTTTTATTATAGACTTAAACATGTGTTAATAATTAACTAAAACGAGTGAATAATGACTTCACATTAATAGGAATTGCTACATTAAAAGTTGCATTAATTGACTGCATTACACACTAGAATATATATATCAAGTATATAAGTAATATAATATAAAAGTTATGTTCTAAATAACAATACAAAATCAGTCACAAAGCTCACCGCATTGATCGGGCAAATGTTAAAACTGACACAATATACACAAATTAATGAACGATCAACTGAAAACATTACATTATCGGCGTTGGCAATTTCAACTCATTTGTAAGAGCAATTATAAAGCAGTGTAATCAGACCGGGCATGTGACCGCAATCCCTGATGCTTTAGCGCAATAAAGTGATTAGTACACGTCCGGAAAATAGCCCGTGTTCGTCTAAATATTGACTTTCATTAAAACATATTGCACGCCTCCAAGGAAGTTGTGTTTTACTCTCACAAAATTAAAAATACGGGAAGCGCTTTCTCTTAAAATTCTTATGTTTTTGTAACAATTCATTAATATGCTATAAAATATAGACGTTTACACAGAATACACATCAAGCTAAAAATTACTATAGTTTATAGCAAATTTTACCGATTAAATAAATATTATGTTGGACGTGAACATTTTAGATTGGATTTTTGGAAGCTGTTTTTATTATGTTAGAAAATTAATACTAAGAAGCTTATTAAATATGAAAGCAAAAAATTTTGCAAAAATATTGTTACTTACTACCATAAAAAAAATATTGTAATGTGAATAAATAAGAGCCATCTGTGATTTTCTACAAGAAATAAATCAACTGGTTGACCTTATAATCGTTGTATGATCGATGATTAGTTCCTAATCAAGCTACTAAATATCGCCACTAATCTGCAAACATAAGTTTTAAAGGAGTGCGTGGAGCCGTGCAGTTTTGGATTTTTCCATATATTTTATTTTGTTATTTGATTAATTTGCATTTTCTTTTAGCTAAAATTATTATAAATATTGATATTTCTACCAAGTTCGTAATAGAAGTGATATAATGTTATCTTTTTACAACAATATCTTTACGTAAAACTATGGGTTTCTGGCTAGGAAAGCTATAGTCTTGTGATCATAGAAGCATGGCTGTGTTTTATACACGTGCTTCAGAGAAGGATATTTCTTTTCATGTAAAACATTTTAAGTAGGATTTTCCTGTTTCAGTTCTTTTAAACCTGCAGTAGTCGCGTGGATTACATAATTATGTGGATTACATATGTACCCATACAAAATCGATAATTTCTAAAAATCGGTCTACGTTAGCTTTGTGGGTTTCCAGGTACTTTCATATGAATATTCGAGCAACGTACATCCTACAGGACGAGCCCAAGCTCCATAGCCTTAAATGAATAGCTGAACAAATAATAACAACTAAAAATGTTTCCACAGTGTATAAAAACTATGATAGTTTTTACGTCTGCAACTATGAGTTTTTGATTAACTTTTTTTGATTTTCATCATTGGCTCCTTGGCATTGGCATTTTAGATTTTCACGGGTAAACCTAAAAAATAAATATAATAAACAGTAGATAAACAAGAAAATTAAATACGTCGATCTGATTAATATTAATTTTTAAAATGTTCAAAGTATGACTTACTTTTACTTACGAGTAATTAAATCTCGCGAGAAGGTTTTATATCATATAAATTGTGTCACGATGCTATAAAAATAAGATAGAAAAAGTTTTAAAGAACAAGTGTATTTTAATACTATTAGTGCATTTAAATAAAATTTTGTTTTTTATAAAGTTTTTTTACTTTTGAATTACTTTTCTTTTGTTTTATTTATTGACTTTTCTATCTTAACACATTAAAATTGGAAATAGGTATAAAATGGAAATGTTAATTTTAATAGATTTTTTTTGGATTTGTGATTTACTTGCATGTAATTAGAAATTTTCAGGAAGTTTTATTTAATTGTTTCTTTATCATGATTCTTAAATTCATTGTCGATGTTTGTTCATTGGGTTTTAGGATTAGAGATAAAAATCTGCTCAAAGGTTCTATGAAAATAAAAAGGAGGAGGATCTTTAAATTATTATTGATAATAATTTTAGTAAAATATAATTTAAACAAGCTATTTTATTTTTAATTAGTATAGTGTTATTCCTCCATTGAAATTGCATTTAGTGACCTGATATACGCATTGATAATTGTTATCTTAAATTTATAAGAAAATTGAAACATAACTTTTTATTATACTTAGTTATGAATGCATTTGATGCTTGCCGTAGGCATCCCTTAATTAATTTGACGGGTAGCGTGGACTAATGAATGGTGTAACGTGTCGGACAAAAAGTGGCCCGTCACGCAACGTGCACGAATCCGTGAATAGCTTTACAGCTCCGTTGATATAAGCCATGTACGAAATTCTAGATGTCAAAATGATAGGCACATATTGGCTGGCTATTGATTTTCGCCGGACGTTGACTGACGCTGCGATTTTATTTTAGGTCTATCTGCCATTTCCCTTTTGACGAGTAATATTCCTATATTATCCTATTCAGATGTCCCAGTGTGAATCAAATGAGTATTTTTTAAATCACCATGATATTATATGAATGTAATTATAACAACAGACTAAATTTTGGAATTTTTAGTTTTAATTGGATACTTTGTCAAAGGTAGAGACCATAAATTAACATGAATTTTTGGAGTCACAAAGAAATTCTATGTTCGCTACTGTGTCATGATTCAACTGCTTAGCCAGCGTACTATTCTCTATATATTTTAAAAGTTGGAATGTGTATTGAGGTAAGGCACAGGAGAAAATGTCTTGCTCGAAATTTGGAGAAGCCAGACTGAGACAGTACCTATACATTATAGATCACAGTTAAATAATTGATACTATTATCAAATTGTGTGATTTCCCTGTTGTGAGTACAGTAGTTAGAATTCCTGTAGTGTGTTCCTGTGGCTTAATGTTGACAGCAAGTTTGCAATCCTCCTCGCTTACCATTGGGACAATACAACTTTATATTGAAAAATGACAGTTAAAATAAAATAAATGCACTTAGCATTTCTATCGTTTTAGCATGCAAGAAATAATTTTTAAGATATTAAGCGACTAGTAAACAAAAATGTCCTGTAATTACTGTGAGTTTCTACGTAAACGATTAAATTTTTACCTACAACTGGCCACTAAAGTGGCCACTTTCACATAAAAACTAAAGGCGGACAACAATAAACTTTTTTAACGAGGTAACCGTAGTTGTAAAAGTCTTTACGTGTAGTACGATGAAGATTTATATAAAAATTGCACTATAATTAAAACAAATTACTAATCAAAATGTGACTTTTAAAAGATACCTAACTGCGTACAAATGTTTTGGTAATAAATATAATTGTGTTTTCTCGCAAACGAAAAAAAAAAAACCGACTTCAATTACATCGACGAGTAATACAACGTAGATCGACGAAAAAATAGTCAAGTAACTACGCGTTATCAAAGATTACTCAAAAAGTAGTTATCAGATCTCAATAAACCAGCTTTCGAGTAAATTAAAAATTATTAAAATCGGTACACCCAGTAAAAAGTTATTGCGGATTTTCAAGAAGTTCCCTCGATTTCTCTAGGATCCCATCATCAGATCCTGGTTTCCTTATCACGGTACTAAACTAGGGATATCTTCTTTCCAACAAAAAAAGAATTATCAAAATCGGTACATCCAGTAGAAAGTTATGCGGTATAATACAACGTAGGTCGACGAAAAAAGCGTCAAGTAAAAACGCATTATTAGATATAACTCGAAAAGTGGTTTTTAGATCTCAAATAAATTTAAATGGGACCAATTAGCACACACCACCTTTCGATTAAAACAAAATTTGTCGAAATCGGTCTACCCGGTCAAAAGTTCTGATGTAACATACATAAAAAAAAATACAGTCGAATTGAGAACCTCCTCCTTTTTTGGAAGTCGATTAAAAAATATGGTATTAATTTTAAGTGAGTGAAACCGCATAAATATGCTTGTATTACAAAGGTTGCACAAAAGCACAATGTTTAATTTGTAGGTGTCATTTGTTTTTTTTTAAGTCGTCCCGTATGATTAACTTTTATATTTCAGCTCGTATGACACGACCGATGGGAAGGCAGCGAAATAATTAAAAATAACCAACGTAAAAGAACTAAGAACAAATTTGTATAACTTCTACATCCCAAGGTAATTGTAAAGAGTGTTATGAAAGTTAATTGTATTTAACTTCACTTTGTATGAGTGTGCTGAAATTGGCACTATTCCAAGAAAAATATTAACCTCTTACAGGGAATACATTTAGAGCAGGTTATCTAATTTGAGAAGATTACGATGAAAATAGACATTGCTAGACTTCGCTTCGAGTTACGACGAAAGTTAATTTGGAAGAAAAATATTAATTATTTGGTTTTTTCACTTTTCGTTTCGATTGTCTTTTGAAACTTTCTAGTGAAACACAATCTGTTGTTAACTATTACTCAAAACTGTGAGAGGTTACTATTAGTGATAAGGCCATCTTTGCACTTTATTTAAAGTATAAGGTTGGTATTTTCCTTATTTAATTTTAAATGTAGTATAAATTGCACTGTATGTACACAATAAAATAAATAAATAAAGCTAAAAAGTTTCTTTGTTTGAATGCATTAATGTCAGGAACTAATTGTTCCAATTACGCCTCAGCCTGTAATATCTCACTACTGGGCATAGGCCTCTTTCCCCACGTAGGAGAAAGATCAGAGCTTAATCCACCAAGCTGCTCCAATGCGGGTTAGCGGATATATTCCCTACTATGAGTAACGATCGCTATCAGGTGTACATGATAACAACCAGGACCGACGGCTTAACGTGCTCTCCGAGGCACGGTGGGGAGACCGACTAGGACTGCACAAACACCCAGACCGCGGCAAACACCTGTATGGCCAATACAAATGTTTGTCATGTGCGGGGATCGAACCCGCAACCGCCAGCGCAACAGATACAATCCATGGCTGTAACCGTTGCGCCAACGCGGCGTCGTAACGTCGGCAACGTGTTCGAATTAAAAAGTCCTTTTTTTGGATAGTCCATTTACCAAGAAAGGCTATAGTCTAAATAATATTTTAGTATATTTCCCTCAAATTAATCCAGGATAAACCGTGGGGCGGAGCGAGTTTATAATAAATTGACTCCTTTCCAATACAAATACCAAGTCAAATATATACGAATGATTTCGCTCGATTCGATTACCCACTATCATTATTAGCATCACATCTATCATCACGCTAAATATTAATTTTATTTTATTTTTACTATATCTGTATCTAAACATTATTTATTTTACAATGAAAAAAAAATACTGTTGTTTTCTAATCTTTGCGCGAATTTGACTCATTAAAATGAAAAAACTCCTCCCGTGACCATGGTTGCTGTAAAGTATCTGAAGCGTCGGAAATTTAAAAAACTTAATAAACCGCTATAAAATCCGAAAAAGTTGTTTCATTTTAATGAAAAAATACTATGTCAGACCTGTCATTGTTTTGTTACCATGCTTTTTGTACAATCATTCCATTCATTTCCATAAACATACTTTATAGATATTATGTCCTTATTTATTCGCTTCAGCCTGTAATATCCCACTACTGGGCATAGGCCTTTTTCTCCATACAGGAGAAGGATCAGAGCTTAATCCACCACGCTGCTCCAATGCGGATTGGCGGATATATTCCCTATTATGAGTAACGATCGCTATCAGGTGTGCATGATAACAACCGGGACCGATGGCTTAACGTGCTCTTCGAGGACTGCACAAACACCTAGATCACGGCAAACACCTGTATGGCCAATACAAATGTTTATCATGTGCGGGAATGGAACCCGCAACCGCCAGCGCAATAGCCACAACCCAGTACTGTGACCGCCATCGGCATATGAACGCCATATGAACATACACAAAAAATTGTGTTTTTTATGGATATGTCCTTAAATAAATATAAATAGTCTATTATTAATTTAAATCAGAATAAGAAAAAAAAATTTTTTGAAAGCAACAACTTACCAAGAAAACGGTTAATTCACAATCATATATAAATTAAGGAATAAGTGTAGCTTCTTATAATTTATGGCACACCTCTACCCTATTGTTGCGGTAATGGATGTGCTTTCAGATATCAGTGGTTGCCGTCTTTAAATTACTCACCGTTAAGGAAATGTAGTGTTACTCGTGACTGCAAATCCACTTAGCTGTATTTCACACACTATTAAGATAAGGAAATAAAAACTATTTATATCGCGCGAGGTTTAATTGATTTTTATTACATCCGTTCCTGTGCCGAGCGCGCGTTAGCCATTAATAATGTGTCCCCGTAATTAATAGTTTTCATAAAAAAATAAGTTGACTGTTTAAAAAAAGTATTTAGTCGCGGAAATAATAAGTTGAGACTTAGTTATGGAGTCGGTGAATAAAAGTAATTCGTAGTTTGTGAACATGATTATAAAAAATGCTCATTATAAACTTTCTTTTTCATTATAGAATTGAAGTACAATCTCAAGGTAAACTCTTTTTCTGAAAGATAAATTTATCACTTAATACGTTTACGTTTTAAATTTATCACGTAATAATATATACAAAATCCACGTACGTAGAAACTAAAAAGTAGTAATAAAGTATTTGTAACTTATGTGTAACTTGTATACTTATGTATACGATTATATGTTAATAAATAACGCGCCTTTATTCTATGTTACTATTACGTATTGACTGATGTCGAATTTTGATACAAATTAAATCGATTTATCCTAACTACCTGAATAACTCACTTGTTTGATATTACATTAAATTAATAAAGCTGATATAAATCATGAAACTATTATTTAGTTTTGTATTTATTTGGTCTATTGGCATTCATTTAAATTAATGAGTACATTAAAATGAATATAAATCGAATTACAATGGTACAAACAACTATTACAAATTATTTCAAATTGTATTACAATGTTATTACTTTAATATGACAAAAAATAGAAGATATTTTTTTTAAATAGTCTACAATTTTTTTTTAATTAAAATGATAAGTTTTATTGATTTCTTTATGCTTATTATGTTTACCTAATTTGTTTGTGTGGTTTTAGTTTTCCATGCTCTATGAATACTCTTATAGAACCGTAATTATATCTGTTAGTCTTTCTGTCTGTAGAGTTATATTTGTTTCCAATTTAATATAATTATATTAAATAAAATACCACTGTATTTACATTTTTTTTATTTAATAATTATTAATTGATATAATGTATTTACATTGCTTAGATTAAAAAAAAAACTATCAATATAGG
This sequence comes from Melitaea cinxia, assembly GCF_905220565.1. Lineage (NCBI taxonomy): Eukaryota > Metazoa > Arthropoda > Insecta > Lepidoptera > Nymphalidae > Melitaea > Melitaea cinxia. The sequence goes on along the minus strand of NC_059394.1, from coordinate 8,791,249 downwards.
GTGAAGGATCCGTTTGGAAGTGTTAGGTGGAACATTAATTTAATCAAAGAATAAAGTTTTTAAAACAACGTAAAGTACGGTAAAATGATTAGGTTAATATTATTAAATTATTGTATAATTATCTTATTACACATGAAGAACAATCATTTTATTGTTTAACCGCAATTTAATTTTACATAAATTATTTGGAGTAAAGATGTTTAGATTAAGGAAGTAATGAAAGACATATGTCTTTTGTAGAAAGCTTTTATATTTTTTTATACAGATATTCATACTGAAAATGAATGGAATATTAAATTATGTTGATCCTCATTTTATATAAAACTGACGAAGCTTCTTGTTGGGCTTTCAAGATGCTTTTAAGTTAATGAATAAGTAAAAAATCTATTGACTCTATGATGTACACAGATGTTTTATGCAAATAAATTTAAAATGCTTCTGCGAATAATTTATATTTTCATTATAAAATAAAAAATATGTCATTCAAAGTTCAAAAAAGATGAAGAACAATATCGTTATTATATACATATAATAAAAATGTATCTGGCTGATGTCAGTATATAAAAGATATTTATAAAAAAAAAAAAAAAAAAAAATACGGGCCCTTTAAGAAAAAAATAAAAAATGTTTTGTCTGCCCTACGTTGATTTCGATGGAATCCATATTATGTGGTACAAAACCAATTTTGCAGCCGGTCTAACTTAAATCTGTTGTAAGTTTCGTCTTGATAATAATTGATCTATTTAGGAGTAGTGTTATAAACTGTAAATAATTTGATAATTGTAAACAACGCAGACAAAATTACGAGTATTATCTAGTTAGAGTATGATAATGTAATCGTTTTACATCCCATTGCTGACTTATTTTCCTGCTAAGGAAAGGAAATAAAACTCATAGAACTACTTTAGTTATATTATTTTATATTGGCGACCCTTTCAGTTTCATATAGTTACGTGTTTTTTTCTGGGTAATGCTGCTTTCTTGTGATAAAGAAATTGATAAAATCGTTTGAATAAAACTTTAGAGTGCAAAAACAAAAAATACACGAATTGATAATTGTCAGTTCTTTTCTCCGTGGAATATTAGTGGTGTTTTTTATCATTCTTTAGTTTAAAAATGTCGTTGCGATATAGCAGGTAATATCCTGCTCAAAATCTAAGGCATCTTGTCTGGGGAAGTACATCAACCTCAGAGATCAGCTAAATTATACCTAATGCTTTTAAGTAGTGTTGTGTTCCTATGCTGACTAAGGGGTGGCCAGAGCTATTGGGGGAGTCGGGGATAGGGTTAGCAATTCTTGTTTGCAACCTTGTCATGTAACAAAATGTCTTCTGAACATCATTTCTTCATTTTTGTGCAATTTTTATTATGATTTGTCAATTTGGTGTCAACTTCAAAAATTTTCTCTCTATATAAATTTTATTTTTATATTTTATTGTTTTGATCATATTTCTTTATTAAATTGACATCAAATTGAAAAAAATATTCCGACAATAGCGGAATTATATATCAATTACAAGATTCCGCTTTGACGGTTTTTGGTTTTCAGATTCCTGAGCGTAGCGTTGCCATGCAATGACAGCGGCTTGATGCGCCGGCTTCCCCTACAGCGGGTCTCCGTGCTGCTGACGCCGCAGCTACGCCTTTATAGTGACTTTATGTGTGTTTATTTAAGTGTAAATTGTTTAGTGCGATATTATATCAAATAGTATTAAAACAACCCATGTATCTCAACCGGAACTTTTCACTTGTCCCGAATGCACTAAAGGAAGGTGGTTTAGAGGCCGTAAAGACTTAAAAATTTACACCATGCGATGCCACAGCGATCCCTGAATGCATTCACTACCTATTTTAACCGGTAATTCATCAACCGTAACCAGTGATAATAAATCGGTTCCATATGAAAAATTTATTTTGAAATCTCACCAAAATATCCCGCTTGTTAAACGAGTTCCTAGAGGAGCGAGGATGTCTTTTGGTATCTCTACCAGCTGAGATTAAAAATGTATTTCGGACACAGATTTGGCCTAGCAAAATCTTTTTTTATCATTATATAATATAAAACAAAGTCGCTTCCCACTGTCCGTATGCTTAGATCTTTAAAAGTACGCAACGGATTTTGATGTGGTTACCTTTAGTAAATAGAGTGATTCCAGAAGAAGGTTTATATGTATAATAGATGCATAATATAGTATAGGAACACTGATAGATAGTTTTGCAACCGTGCGAAGCTGGGGCAGATCGCTAGTTTTCATATAAATTTTTAAATGTTGATAAAACTAATAACTATGTTTGTTAGCAAACGAAAAAAACCGACTTCGATTACATCGACAAGTAATACAACGTAAGTATATGAAAAAAAACCTTAACAATTTCGATTTTCGAAGATTCATCTCGATTTCTCTGGGATTCCATCATCAAATCCTTGTTTCCTTATAATGGTACCATACTAAAGATATCTCCATTCCAACAAAAAAAAAATATATATCAAAATCGGTTCATAAACGACGAAGTTATCCCCGACATACATAAAAAATATATATTATACGGTCGAATTGAGTAACCTTCGCCTTTTTCGAAGTCGGTTAAAATGGTTCTTTATCAACCAAATTAAAACAAAATAGCTTATTAGATAGTCCGATCATTATTCCTAAAAACTGCCCACGATCTTTATATTCTGATTCTAATAAAATTATTGAAAATAAAGCAATGGATGGAGATCTTAAGAATGCAGCTCGCTTTCATTTCTCTAGAGATACCCTCGTACCTTTTGATAAAAAAATAGTAGAAGCCTTACGCGAAAAGCATCCGTTACTGAATCCAGCGTCATGCTTCCAAGTCTACCTATTCCCAATAATGTTTTACGGTTTAAAGATGAAGGCACCTATGCTGCAATTATGTCGTTCACAAGTGGATCTGCTTGTGGCATAGACGGTATCACACCAGAATACCTTAAAGATCTTGTGAGTGCCTCATCCGGTGACGCTGGTAGGGTTCTCTTGAATGACATAACCAATCTTTGTAATTTCATGTTGTCTGGCAAGATAACTTCATCTTTTTTGTCTCATATTTACGGTGCGAGACTATGTGCTTTTAACAAAAAAAAAAAAAACTCCAGCCGATTGCTATTGAAACATATTTCGCCGCCTGGTGTCTAAATTAGCACGTAGAAATATAGTCTCCACCCAAAAAACAAAATTCCAGCCAGTAAAAGTAGGCTTTGGAAGCACGTTCGTGTGGCTCGTACATTTTTAAAAAGTAATGAGGCTTAAAGTTGACGTAAAAAACTCTTGTAGTTCTTTAGACAGCAACCTTACTTAACGAAGTCTCATAACATCTTCCTGAAATTTACCATTATGTTTGGAATGTTACAGTTCACCATCTAAACTACTTTTTGGTGAAAATACTTTTTTGTTCAGCAAGGTTACCCACTAGGGTCAGCTCTTTTTATTCTAGGTATCCACAAATGCATTTTAAGTTTTAAATCAAAATTGAATATATGGTACCAAAATAATGGAACCATAGGAGGTAAAGTAGACGATGTCCATTGATGATAATGTCTGCCAATACTTAGTTTATCATCATTTCTGTCTTAATTGTGTTAATTTCCAGACTTATCTCTGGGCTGTTGTCCGCTATGATTTGTATTATAAGTTTGAGTACCCGTGGATTCTTCTCCAATATAACCATTAGCAAATCTTGGACAAGTTAATAGTGATCAGTTTACCTTTAGTCCTAGTTGATCCTGTTCCAAATTTCTAAACATTTTCTTTAGTACTACTCAAAAAAGTTTAGGTGAAAGTAGGTCTCCTTGCTTGACTTTTCTTGTGATCGACGATTATCACTCAGATACATTCTTTTATAATTACAGCCTATACAGTCCACTGCTGGACATAGGCCTCCACAAGTTCGCGCCAAAAATGCGTGAACTCATGTGTGTTACCCATAGTCACCACGCTGCCCGTTTTCGGCCTGTGATTCCAAAGCCAGCAGTTGGATGGTAATCCCGCCATCGGTTGGCTTTTTAAGTTCCAAGGTGATAGTGGAACTGTCGTATCCCTTACGCTTTAGCCTGTAGTATCCCACTACTGGGCATAGGCCTCTTTCCCCATGTAGGAGAAGGATCAGAGCTTAATCCACCACGCTGCTACAATGCGGATTGGCAGATATCTTCCCTACTTCTACTATGAGTAACGATCGCTACAGGTGTACATGATAATAATCGGGACCGACGGCTTAACGTGCTTTCCGAGGGACGGTGGGGAGACCCACAAGAACTGCACAAACAGCCAGACCACGGCAACACCTGTATGGCCAATACAAATGTTTGTCATGTGCGGGGATTGAATCCGCAACCGTCAGCACAGCCGCCAGCAGTGGTATCCTTTAGTCGCCTCTTATGAGACACACTGAACACTCACGAGAAGAGAGGGAGTGGCTATATTCTGCACTGCCGTAACCACACTGCCAGGAGGTCTGTATATAATCAATTGATTTTTTTTTTCTTAAAACACTGCCTATTCTGCCGCTCGATTTTCATCAAAATAATGATAATATGATAGACATGGGAATGTAATTTTTACTAAGCCATTTTTGACATAACTTTTTAAGCATTTTTTGCGTAAGAAGTGCAATATGAGTTTCTTTTTTATTGGCCTGGGATGCTATTTCAGTGAAGACCATTGTGTATTTTGGACCTAATTCATCAAATATTTCTCTCATAAGTTCATTTGGAACCGTGTCTGGGTAAAATAAAAGTATTTTGACAGAAATAAAAGGTAACATTTTAGGAAATTAAATAATAAATCTCGCCTCCAAGTATTCAAAGGCATTACAATATAAATAATTAAAATAAATGTAGCTGATCGTCTAATGTTTTTTATATTGTAAGTAATAATCAAATCAAGTAATAGCAAATTGTACAAATTCTTTTGGAAGAATTTTTTTAAGTACTGCAGATTATACACTAAAAGTAATGCGTTATTTTATATTTGACACTACATCGACCCTATCAAGGACTAAGCGTAGTATTTCGATGATTTGTTAATTTACTTGTGTATTTTGGGCTATGTGTCAAAAACGTCAGAATGTCGATATCAATAAGTTATCAATGGAAATATATCCTTGCGACGATGGGTCTAAATATAATCGTATGACACTCGTAAAGGATATTTGACGTAGATATATTAGGAAGGAAAACAAGCATATAGCCCACCTGATAGTAACCGGTTACCGTAGTCATTGGAAGCCTGCATCACTTCACTTGAGAGTAGTATTCTTGTATTTGACTGTAATCTAAAATGTCGATGTCATTGGAACGTAGTTGATGTTATTTATAAGTATATTATTATGATTATATATCATTTACTCAGAAGAATCAAAAGATGTTATGTTCATTATTATTTGTAAATACATTGTTTTACACGCATAGGTCGGCAAAAACATGATGGTATGCGGTTTCTGTATCTATAGACGCTTGCACTACCAGAACCATCGGACCCTTCCCAAGAGCTCTGGGAACCTTACTCATCAGACGAACACAACACTACTTGATAGCAGTAGGTATAATTTAGCTGATCTCTAAGGTTGAGATACTTCCCCAGAGGAGCTGATTTTAAACAGGATATTTCCTGAGAGTTGTGTTATTTAGCTGTGATGTTCTGTAAGACATCCCTAGTAGGGCTGCTCCAGATGTTAAGTAAGACAATTATATCCTTATACTATATAATATATTTTTACTATTTAATTTTGATTTAATGATTTCCTTAAGTGATAATTTCGGATGTATGAAGAAATGTTAGCATGTATTTGCCGAATGTTATACATCTTTTTACATCTCTTTACGCATAATAAAATGTTTAAATAAAGTAATATTTAGCACACAATGATTTCTATGAAAAATATGATCAGATAATAAAAATTAAATAATAAATTAAAAAATGTTACATACTTTTTCTTTAACTGAATGTTTATTTTATCTCCGTTTTAATTAAAAACGTACAAATTTATACAAATAAATAAAATTTGAGTATCTGTTTGTAATATTAAAATAACCGCTTTTTACTAAATGCATATGGATGTATACGCGGTACATTTACCAAAATATAATTTTTTACAATTTTTCTTTGTCTGTCAGTGTGTCTGTCTGCCTGTTTGTTTGTTCCGGCTAATCTCTTAAGAAACTGGAGCGATTTTGATGGGACTTTCACTGGCAGATAGCTGATGTAGTAAGGAGTAACTTAGGCTACTTTTATTTTAGAAATTTATTTATTTTATATTTTTTGCAGACAGACTGAACAATAACTTTTTTGTTTGATTCCACGCAGACGAAGTCGCGGGCACAGCTAGTATAATATACAATCCTATTTTATTTTAATGGTATAACGAATATTAAACAGTTTCAAAATACGATTCTTTTTTTCACGAAGTATTCCCTCAGCGGAAAGGTCGTAGCTACTCGGACCTTAACCCTCACGTGAGAAACCGAACATCTTAAAAAGATTAATACCTAACATTCTTGTGTTTTTCTTTTGTTTTGACGATTTTGATCCAACCATTTATATATGTAATTTTAATACTATATGCAGCATATACTTATTTATTATTTTTTCACTTTACGCTACAAAAATGATGTAATCATGAACAAGACAAACTATGGTAAACTATCTAGTAGTTTTTAGCTAATATGCCTTTATGGAAACATAAAAAAATATGGTGTAACAATGAGACCGTGTCTTGGCAAACGCAGTGTGGGACAACCACCTGCCCGCTGGACCGACGATCTACGTAAGATTGCCGGTGTAGGCTGGATGAGGATTGCGGAAAACTGGGATGTCTGGCGCGAACTTGGGAAGGCCTATGTCCAGCAGTGGACTGCAATAGGTTGAACTGACTGACTGGTGTAACAGTAAATTACTAAAAACTAACAATTCACACAAAATGAGTATATAACTTTTATTTTAAATATAAATGTTATTATCTTCTTATTATTTTGTCAATCGCTCTGAATTATTTCAAAGTTAGATTACAGGTCATACAAATAAATAAAGCCTTATTTGACATAGAAGCGTTAGTCGTACCAATAATATAATAAAACTAGCTACATCCCGCGGTTTTAACCGCATTAATTTAAGGAAAAATAGCTTATAGCCTTTCTCGGTAAAAGGGCTATCCAATACAAATAGAATTTTTCAATTTGAACTACTAGTTTCTGAGATTAGCGCGCTTAAAAAAAAGAAATAAAAAAAACAGTTTTATGATATCAATTTAGAAAAGTGTTTTGGTTATTTCATATCTGTCTGAGCGGGAGGTACTCGAACGTGTTAAACAAGGTTTTCCAGGAAATTCCGCGATAAAAGTCATGTTGCTCCTCGAGCTATTGCCTAGTGAAAGTCCCATTGAAATCGGTTCAGCCGTTCCGTAGATTAGCGCGGACAAACAGAAAGACAGACAGAAAAAAAAAATCAAAATCGTTTGTTAGTATCATGTAAATAACTAACTCAAACACAGGTACTTGGAAATCATAGACAGACAATAAAATTTTATTTATAGTATGTGTTTATAGACACACACATACACAATATCAAACTAAAACTCGTGCGGCTCAGGCAAATCAAGTGCGGCGTGTAAAAAACCACGAAACGCATCTAGTGTCATCATTTTTACAAAAACAATTATTATTAACTAGCTGACCCGGCGAACTTCGTATCGCCTAACAGTCGATTCTTTAATTTTATTAATTTTTTTTTTAGAATTTTTCTCTCCGTAAGAACCATCCTCGTACTTCAAGGAATATTTTAAAAAAAGAATTAGCGAAATCGGTCCAACCGTTCTCGAGTTTTGCGCTTAGCAACACATTCAGCGACTCATTTTTATATTATAGATAATCTATTATTGTAAGTAGAAAACAGTTATCGATAAAATTAATTGAATTAAAATAGTCTACGGTAAAAGAATTATAATTTGACATATTGGAAATATCTGTATTGATACACCGTCTGCACCAAAAATATTAAATGAAAATTTAAATAATTCTTTATCAGATACTGCTGATTAAATATTTTTCACAGATATTTTATTTTATATTTCTAAAACAATGAGAATTTAAATTAACAGTAAGTTACAATTTTAAGACTGTCATACATAAAATTAAAAGTTTGACTATTTGAACTTGAGCAAAAGATAAAATAATTAAACGCTTCAGCCTGTAATATCCCACTGCTGAGCTTTGGCCTCTTTCCTCATGTAGGTGAAGGATCAGAGCTCAATCCACCATGGTCTTCCAGTGCGGGTTGGCGGATATATTCCCTACTACGAGTAACGGGACCGACAGCTTAACGTTTTCTCCAAGGCACGGTGGGGAGACCCATAAGGACTAAGAACCAGACCGGAAATAAATGTTTGTATAAACATAAATATTCACTCCGAGCGGGAATCGAACCCGTGACCGTCGGTGTTTAGGCGCCGCCGAGACGAAAGTAATTAAAATCGTATTTAAAAATCTGCATAGATTAGTATAGTTAGTTTAATTAATTTCCTACATTATGTTCTAAGCTAATGAACGCATAAATATTGTTTAAAAAAACGCATACTACAATTATTTTCATACGTACTTTTGATCTCAAATCTATTCGGTATCTATATATAATTATTACTAGCTGAGCCCCGCGGTTTCACTCGCGTAAATTTGAGCAAAAATCGCACTAAAATATTATATAGCATATATAGACTTTTTCAGGAAATGAAAAACGCCACCCAAAAATAAATTTTTAATTGGTTAATTTAATTTTTTTTTTTAGTTTATAACCTTCCGTGGGCTTTAATGAACATACAATAAAATAAATTAGGCGAATTGGTCTAGCCATTCTCGAGTTATGCGCTTAGCAACATTTATTTTTATTTACCTATATAGATTACAAAGTTCAAGAGTTCGTTTATTATGAGCTATTTTTTCGTTACGATTCTAATAATAAACTGTATGGGGATGTCTTGTTTATTAAATAAGACATACTTATTTAAATTTATAAAAAACCGCATCTGTATGGATTAACATGTAATGAAAATTATGAACAAACATTATTCAAATATCATAAAATGACATAAATTTATCAAATGACATTTATAGTCAGTTGTCTACTAAAAAAAAAAAACACGTGCATCCAATAATTTGAATCCTAAATGAAAGTAATTTTACTTGAAGGTACCTAACCTTCCGTTTTAATCATTTATTCACATCTAAATTAAAGTAAAACTTCAACATGTTAAAATTGTCTCTAACAAAATTTGAACTGTATTTTATTTTAATTACACAGTTCAATTAAAACTTTGAACTAAGACTCCAGTAATTGTTTTATTAAATGTTATGTTATGATTATTAAATAATAAAATTACTAGTAGGTTAATTAAGTATTAAAAAGTCATATCCATAAAATAGAACACTAAAAATAGATATAAATTTCGACACCTACCACATTATAAAGCACACATAAAAGTTTCATTTCTTAAGTTTATAATAAGTAAAATTTTCTTTTATTTATGCACCACATGCGTCCTCAACACTGCACTCATAGTTTTTCACACTAAAATTTGACTTAACTTTTTTATTTTAATGTTTTCCAATATTTTAAACACAATCGGAGTTTACTCTTAGTTTATTTATAAAGATAGCTACTAAAAGTTTACTTCGTGGTCTGTAAAATACGATCAACAACTAAGCTCGAAGTCGATGTAAAGTTGCGTGCGGGCGCGACACAGACTCGTCGCGTATCTCAGCTCGCACTGGCCGGCGTCTATGTCACGCGGCACGCGAGCGATTCTCGAGCGATGCAGACGCGATTCATGCGCGGATGACTGAGTAGGAGGAGTCTTGAATAAAACCACGCCTACCAAGGAGCTACACATTTCTTTTTCAATATGTGTAATTCAATTTCGCTTATGTCTTCGCTGGGAAAGTTGATGCCCCGTTGTCGTTCAACACAATGTTTTTATGTAAAGTGTAATGTAGTTCCAGAACCGAGTTGGCCCGCGTTACTACACCGTGTGATTTTCCCTTTCCGTTTTTTGCCAATTTCACGTGCGGTTGCTCATATCTAACAGTATGGAAATTTCTAAGGCTTGCAGAATAAATGGTTTTCACAAAAAATAGTTTTTTTGAATCTTAAATTGATATATTTATCTTATGTTAATCAATAAAAATAATGTTAAATATGTATGTGATTAGAAAATTTTTCTGGAATACAAATTTATTCTATTTTATCAATCATAATTTATTTATTGCTTACATTACAAAGCACCAATAAATCCTACCCAAAAAACCGCAAACCGTAGCCACAATAGCAACGGTGTATACGGTGTTGTAAAGGAATTCACTAAATTATAACAGTAAATTAAGCGCTAGTTTCATTTGCGTTACAAAGTGAATTATGTGTCGGTGTCTTAGTTCTGTCACCGCCAAAGTTACTACGGTTCAAAATTAATACAGTGCCATAAGCTAGCGTAATACCCTTACGCCCTCAAGACACCTATTTTACCGTATCAAATTTTGTATTTTTGTTCACACAATTTGAAACCTTATTTTTTGTGTTTAAAGATTCATTATCAAATAAAAATCGTTTGGTACGTCAGACATTATACAAATTTTTAATGATTATTATTAAATGTTCACCTATTTGTTTAGTGTCGTATTCAACGAGGTCCTAATGGCAGTTGACGGCTATGAATTATCTTACGCAAGTTCGTGTTAACATTAAAACGTTTCGTCGTTACTGTTACCGGGTGTATCATATTATCGTCAACAACAAAGTTAAATGTATTTACTAAAGAGTGAATTAGATATTCTTCTAAAGTAGCTTGCCTCTTTACACCAATGTTTTAAATAACAAAAAACACGGAGCACTTTAACGGGTAAAGTTTTTCTTACGGCTATAAGATCGTAAGTCCACTGTAATCCGGTTAAGTTTGCAACAGTAGATCGACTCGGAGTTAAAGAAAGCAAAAGGAGGCCGATCACGACTCCTCCCAAGGGGCTCGTTTTACTCGAAGCGATTTTCGCGTCCCGTTCTTATGATTAAGTCAACTCTTGCGGGATTCGGAGGCAGTTGCGACGTTAACTTGCTCGTGATTTTAGCAGAGTCCGAAGAAATAGATTGCGCAATAAATATAAATCAAAGATAAAATTGAATTTATAGGTGAAAACAATCCATTTTAATTTTAACATTTTGTATGTACATTTTTCGATTTTGTGTGAATTATTAACAACGTTGTAGTTGTAATTTTATTATAACTGGCTAACTAACTTCATTAAAATATCTGATTTAAAAACTTTTGTAACTATTTGTTAAACTATTGAGAGATAAACTAATATTTTTAATTTATTTGATGTTATTAAAAAAAATAGTTCATTTTTCATATTATTGTTTTTATTACTCGAACGAAATTTTTCAGTTTTACCTGCATTGATATTTATAATAATAATAATTTAATAGCCAGACTGCATAGGTCTATTATGTAGATAGTATGAATTATTTTGTTAAAATATATTAAACTAGCTGTGCCCGCGGCTTCGCCCGCGTTGAAATCAGTGTGACACAAAGTTTTTCCGGCAAACTTCCAGTGAAACTCTCATCATTATCGGCTTAGCCGTTCCATAAGCCTTCCTCTTGAAGCCCTCTCTCCATTGATGAAAGCGCATGAAAATCCGTTCCGTAGATTTTGAGGAAATCGATCACATACACTTTTGGGGACTTTGTTTTATAATACACTAACTGTTGCCCACGACTACGTGCGCGTGAAGCGCGCGTCGCGTTTAACAAAATGGTTCGTTGAATTCGTCAGAATTGTGGTATGAAATAATGTAGTAATAATGTAGTATTGTAGTGTAAATATGTTTAACTATACTGCATGCAATTCAGTTTTTAATATGGTTATACGTAACTATATGTCGTGACTCCGTGAAGACAGGGGTAAATAAAAAGTATTCTAGTAACGTAAAGGTTGGATATTGTAAAAAATATATTTTTTTGTACTACTTATAAGTCATCAAAATAAATGTTTTTTGAACACATAGGGTTGCAATGCGGTTATTTTGCTTTAAACCGATCCTGCTGTATAAGTTTCATACAAACTATCAACCCCAATTAAACCCCCTTAGCGGTGGAATATCGCAAAATCCGTTCTTAGCGACGTCTATTAATTATAATCTACCTCCCTGCCAAATTTCATCTTTGTCCATCCTGGATGATTGAACCATCCAGCAGTTTTTGAGTTCTCGTGATGAGTGAGTCAGTGATCTTTCTCTTTTATATATATAGATTACAATGCATTATTTGAACACCTTCTCATCACGTATAGAGCATACATTTTAAATTTCAAGTCTCTTACTTCAAAAACATAGGACTTTTATATAAACTTCCAAGCCCCGTTTTACCCTTTTAAGGGTCGAGTTTCGTAAAATTAGTTCTTAGCAGATGTCTACGCCTTATAAGAAACCTACTTGACAAATTTTAAGTTTATAACTATTATAGTTTCGGAGATTTCGTGATGAGTGAGTCAACCTACCATCCCCCGTTTTAACCCCAAAAAGGAGTTGATTTCTAAAGATACATTATTTGGATACCTTTTTACTATCTATATACATTTTAAATTTCAAATCTCTTACTTCAAAGACATAGGACTTTCATACAAAGTTCCAACCCCCGTTTTACCCCTTTAAGGGTCGAGTTACGTTAAATCAGTTCTTAGCATATGACTACGCTTTATATGGAACCTACCTGCCAAATGTCAAATTTATAGCTGTTATAGTTTCGGAGATTTCGTGATGAGTGGGTCATCGTAACATCCCCCGTTTTAATCCCAAAAGTGAGTTGATTTCTAAGAAACATTATTTGGGCACCTTGTTACCATCTATAGAGCATACATTTTAAATTTCAAGTCTCTTACTTCAAAAACATGGGACTTTCATACAAACTTTCAACCCCCGTTTTACCCCCTTAGGGGTCGAGTTTCGTCAAATCCATTCTTAGCGGATGTCTACTTCCTATAAGGAGCCTACCTGCCAAATTTCAAGTTTGTAGGTGTTATTGTTTCGGAGATTTCGTGATGAATGACCTTTCGCGTTTATATATATTATAGATAGATGAAATTCCAACAAAATTCCTAAAAAAATACAGACTGTATTAGAATTTAACAATTCTAAATTTAGTTTTACATGCTGTACGCTATGTTATTTGTATTGTTTTTCTTTGAATACTATACAACTCTTGTATATTATTCTATGATATTCTATGTACTTTTTTATAGCTTCTGCTAAAATTCTATTAGTGGTATTTCTAGCAAATATACTAGATGGAAACTTAAAATACCGTGAAAGCGTTATCATATTATTGTAAGTTTACGTTGAATTTATTGAGAAGGTACTCTGCTATAGCAACTCGTAGTATATTCTATTTTTAGAGGGGATAAAATATTGTTATCTGAATTTGGGAATGTGCCCTAAAGAACTCAAAATAAATTGTACATTTCGTCGTTTTGACCACATTTTGATTAGCCTTGAAAAGTTTAAGGGTTTGTGTTCGTATCAATATAAATATGACCTATTGATTTACGCCTGCACCACTCTTATATAAATATTAAACTTGGCTTTTCTGCGTGCGCTACTCGCTTGGGTATTTTCACCCATATCACTACGTCTCCCACGATAATCTGTTTTTGACAGAGTTTAGTTACTTTACTACGCACGGGCTCTATTATTATATAAAATCAACAGGATAAAGTTCAATTTTATAAAAAAAATTAATGCCAAGAAATTATTAGATCCGATTAAGTGATTTGAATTAAGCGAAATAATGCAAAAACATTATTACAGATCAAGCCTCATAGTTCTATAAATTCGACTTTTTTAACCGACTTCGGGCGCTGTGCAGCAAAGAATATAGCCACTCCTTCTCTTCCCGTGGCTGTCGTAACGGGCGAATAAGGGATAACACAGTTCCACTACCACCTTGGAACTTATAAGCTGACCGATGACGGGACCATCAGACTGCTGACTTTGAAATACATAGGTCGAAGACGGGCAGCAGCGTCTTCAGTGCGACAAAGCCAGTCCTGCGGTCATTAACCCGCCTGCCCAGCGTGGTGACTATGACCAACACACAAGACTTCATGCCATTTTTGGCGCGCACCTGTGGAGGCCTATGTCCAGCAGTGGACTGCGATAAGACTGAAGTGATAATCGACTTCAAAAATTGAGGAGGTTGTCAATTCGACTGGTACTTATCATGTGGTCCCATTTAAATTTCATTGAGATCTGATGAATAATTTTTGAGTTAAGTCTAATAATTTGTATTTACTTCACTATTTTTTCGTCTACCTACGTTGTATTACTGGTCGATATATTTGAAGTCTGTTTTCTTTCGCTTGCAAGCAAATAAAATTGTTTGTAGTGGTAGCATCGCCATTATAATATTTATGAATTTCTTTGTGTTCAAAATGGAGAAATCGTCGAAAATTTGAATACATTAAATAAGTAATTAATTTAACACATTTTCCTACGTTTTCTTATTAATAGTTAAATAAAATTGTTATTGCGGGTATCTGTATATTTTATTATTATTATCATGTTTCTATTTTTGATCGTTTTAATACAGTACTTTTTTTTTCATTACTTCCTACTTTTTCAAATCAATTTTGTTTCATTTTATGATCTTACTATCACAAACCGCTTAAAGAGCAAGGCTCTTTTGGGCTGAATCGTGATTTTTATAGTCTATTATGTTTCTGGACAACGTATCAATCTAAGACATACAAACTCATAACAATTCGTTGTGGAACTTGAAAGTGTATTATCTAACACTACCGTAAACGTTACTAAATGTTTTGATCCAGTAGTTCTTCTCGATCCGCATCACAAATCCCTTATTATTAGTTTGAAAATTCTATCATAATGTATTCTTAAAGTCAGAAACAAGATTCAAATGCATTTTTCATCGAAAAAATAGATACTATTAATTGGCATGAAGAATTTTTGAACCGAGATATTGCATCCACTGTCGGTATTTTTTACTCACTCATAAATAAAATAATAGATTCAAATATACCCTTTCTCTTCTAAAACTTTTCGCGAAAATAAATATCTCGTTTAACATTTGCCGTCCTTAAAAAAATGCATAAAAAAAGTTTAAATATTATTAAAAGTTCATTCTAATCTTTTTTCAGATTTTTTTAATCAACTTTAATTCAACTCTCTTCCTCATCGGAATATACAAGTCAGATCCTAGACATTAATATCCCAGAATTTACTAACATCTCAATTATTTATATTAATGTAAATGAAGTTTCTAAGCTACTTTTATCATTGGGTATTAATCAATTAGCTGGTCTAGACTATTTTTTTCCTATTTTCTTTGTTAAATCAGTGTCAGAAAATAATATTCCATCCATATGAAAGTCAGCTTTTATAACACCAATATACAAAAAAATTATCAAAATCTGATGTTTCATATTATAAACCAGTCTCAAAATTATGTGTTCGATAGTATTCGAAAGAAATAGTATATAAACAATTATATTCATCATTTAAGAACTCTTTTTTTTAACCTAACCTAACCTTATTTTGTTAAACAAATTTATAATTAGTGGTAGGAGAAGGCTCTAATTATAAATTTGTTTAACAAAATAAGGCCATTGGACGTTATTTAAACCGAATACAGCTAATGTTTTGGCAGAATACATCATCTTACCCTAATCAGTAAGCTCGAAAATATTGGAATTAGTGGTGATTTACTTGGGTGGTTTCAGAGCCCAGGCTGTAGTTATCAATAACTATATATCTAGTTAGGCTGTTTTTCTTAGTGCTATTCCCCAGGGTTCCCTCTTAGGTCCACTTCTGTTTTTGATCTTTGTAAATGATATTAAACCATGCTTCCGACACTCTAAGTTGCTATGGTTTGCTGACTATCTAAAGATTTACAAGACCATCACAACCAGATCCGACGTACTTGACCTTCAGCCGTATTTATTACATCTAAGTACTTATTGCGAATTAAATAAATTGGACCTTAAACCATCTAAGTGTTCATTTGTATCATTCTGTCGGCAGTCAGCCCCATTCCACCCTATCGGCTAAATGGTCAAAATTTGCAGAGGTGTACGTAATTACGACAATAATTAGTGGTAGGAGAAGGCTCTAATTATAAATTTGTTTAACAAAATAAGGCCATTGGACGTTATTTAAACCGAATACAGCTAATGTTTTGGCAGAATACATCATCTTACCCTAATCAGTAAGCTCGAAAATATTGGAATTAGTGGTGATTTACTTGGGTGGTTTCAGAGCCCAGGCTGTAGTTATCAATAACTATATATCTAGTTAGGCTGTTTTTCTTAGTGCTATTCCCCAGGGTTCCCTCTTAGGTCCACTTCTGTTTTTGATCTTTGTAAATGATATTAAACCATGCTTCCGACACTCTAAGTTGCTATGGTTTGCTGACTATCTAAAGATTTACAAGACCATCACAACCAGATCCGACGTACTTGACCTTCAGCCGTATTTATTACATCTAAGTACTTATTGCGAATTAAATAAATTGGACCTTAAACCATCTAAGTGTTCATTTGTATCATTCTGTCGACAGTCAGCCCCATTCCACCCTATCGGCTAAAGGGTCAAAATTTGCAGAGGCTTACGTAAGTGTGCGATTTTGGGGTGATTCACGATTAGAGGCTTGTCTTCGATGAGCATATCGATAAAATTATTAAGAAAGCCTCAAAAGCATCGAGATTTATCATGCAAACCTCAGAAAATATAAAGACATCAAAACTTTGTAAGATTCAGAAAATATAAAATGTAAAGACATCAAAACTAGTAAGATTTTGTACTACACGTTTGTTAGAAGTATCCTAGAGTATGGGTGAAAGATCTGGAATGCCCGCTATAAATAGTACACAAAGAGAATCGAGCAGTTACAAATGAAATTTGTTAATATTTTGTGTTATCGTCTAAATCTACCTTATTAATCTAATATTTACCTGAATCAATGCGCACGATTCCACTTGCTTCCTTTATATAAACAGTGTGCAATTACTGACATTGTTTTTTTTTTTTTTTTAATAAAACTAATTACTAATAAAATTAACTACCCTGAACTAATTTCTAAAATTAATTTCATTGTATCATTATCAGTACGAAATTATACACCTATTGAACTACCTCACCTGGTATCCAGAAATTACTGCCAAAATGCTTTTCTGTGGCGCGCCAGTAAAGGCTTAAATAATCTGTGTAGACTGACCGATTTTGATGTATTCAGTTCGGATGTAGTAGTAGCGAGGCGAGTATTGAATCAGAATTTATTTGCATTATTTTGTTGATATATATTATGTATTGTTTAAAAAAGTTCTGTAACATCTTGACGTGCAATCACTCTGTTCGCATTACACTACTTTTGCTATGTATTATTATTTGTGCTGTTGGTTTTCTGAATATTAAATAAATAAATAAATAGTAATATCTTTGTAATATTAGTACAGACTGAAGTAATTATTACAAAGTAAACTTGCGCGTTTGCCTTTAAATAGTTATTTAGTGAAAATAGTTGCCAGTTGAAACGAGGTGGATAATTTTGTGAACGTGCAGAGACATTCGGATAATAACGACGAAAGTTTACCTTGACTCTAGGCGTTTGAGCTTTATTCCGAGATTCGTTCAAACTCTTTAACATAAACGCCTGAGTTGCTGGTGGTTATTGAAACGATTGCCTTATATATTGTTTTTTTTTTTTTTTTTGGAAAAGGCCATCGTGAGTGAATTAAATAGTAAAAAAAATAATAATTTAGATAAAGATTTAATGAGAGTACATTCAAGGTTTAAATATCTGTGATATAAAATGATATCAAAATTTTTATTTTAATAAAGCGTGCTATAATAGTACTTTACTTATTTATATTTTGACAAGATTTATTTAACTTGCTTTATTTAAATGAGTGTATATACTTATATTGTCATCCGATTTAGCTGAAATTACCGTATAGATAGATTTTCTTTGTTTTAACAAAGAACATGAAGAATGAAAACGATCATAGGTATTTCTAAAAAGTACATAATCGATCATGATAATTAAATTAATTTGGAAGCGCATTTTTTTTTATTTCATTATGTTTTACATAGATATGATTAATTTGATTTCATTTTTAAATAATGAAAGTGAAATATTAAAAAACGCAATAAATATAAAAATAAATAAATTAAACCTTGAAAATGTGTAAATACAACAGCCACGAGATTGTTCCCGCTTAATTTGGTGGTTTCCGTGCCGGTAGGTAATTAAACAATTGTTTGCCGTTTTGCGATAATTAATGTTGGCGAGTTTGATTTGCGCTAATTATCTTGCATGAATTAAAATATTAATACAGTTCTATTGCTAGATCCAAATTATAATTTAATTTTTCTGATTAGTTATTCGGTGTTTGCTTTAGCAAATTAGTTTCGGCTCGGAATCAAATAGCACTAAGGTCATAATGAGATATTTACTCGCCTGTTTGTGTGATAATTGCTTAATGTTAAATAAATTATGCTTCATTTTAATTCGTAAATTGAGTGTAAGCGTATTTTGCTTCGTTCAGTATATTGCAGCACTACTGCACATAAGCCTCCCAAAGTTCGCGCCGAACTTCCCGGTTCTCCGAAGTCCTTATCCAACATCAGTAATAAGGTAGAATAATAGAATATGAAAGTTAAAGTGTTAGTGGGCTGGTCATCTCTATCGTAAGAGCAATAGCCGTTGGACTAGACCTGGAGTAGAGGCCGCGTGATAGGGAACTCAGTGTAGATGTCTGCTGGATCGACGGTCTACGTAAGATCACCAGTAGGCGCTGGATGGTGACTGCAGATGGAAAACAAAACTAAAGATATAAGCAGTATTGCCGTAAAATGAGAGACATAATGGAGAAAAATTAGTATATATGAATCGATTTAAGATTTATATTTTAAAATGTTACCATATTTGTAATTGTTGAAATGTTTTATATTTCTAAAGTATTATGATATAAATTTATATCACCTCAAGCGCATAGCTATTAGGCGACCAAATGTTAGCAAAACCTTTATTAATCAACCCTAATAAATATTATATTACAGTATTGCTGCGAATGCGAATTGTCACTGTAGTTGCCAGTGAAGTGGAATTAATTATCCATAATTTATAATAGTATTGCTATCAACGCAAATGCATATCCTATGTGAGAAACATATTTAATATATATATAATTATTCTTTGATTCCATGGAAGATGGGCCGGGTGCTGGTATGGGATGCAACCTGTTCAGACACGCTGGCCCCTTCCCATCTACATGAAACCAACAACAGAGCTGGTGCGGCTTGTGAAGCGGCTGAAAAAACAAAAGCAGACAAATACAGAGGTCTAGGCTCCGATTAAGATTTTGTCCCATTCGGTGTCGAGACCCTTGGTCCGTGGGGTCCTAGTGCTATAACACTTTTTAAGGAAATAGCAAAAAGGTTATTCGACGTCACAGGAGACCGAAGAGCTGGAAGCTACTTCGGACAAAGAATTAGTCTAGCTATTCAAAGGGGGAACGCTATTTACGCTTCTTATATTATGTTGCTAATAAATGTTCATGGTACATGGTATAGCAAATATCCTAAAGAAATTGTTTTAATGTAAATGAAATTCAAATCGCATATGTGTAGGTATAAATTATTCTTTTATCTTTAATGTACTTTAAATTTTTATCTTTAATGTACTTTTGACTAGCCCGTTGGCGCAGTTTGCAGTGACCATGCTTTCTGCTCCGGGGGTTGTGGGTTCGATTCTCACCCAAAGACAGATGTCTGCCGATTCTCAGACCTACCCGATATGCACAAAAATTTTCATAAAAATCAGTTCAGCCGTTTCGGAGAAGTAGGGAAACTAACATTGTGACACGAGAATTTTATATATAAGATATTATATAGTACGTTATAATTAACTATCTAATATATGTACTGTATCAACTGTAACATATACATATACATTTAACCAGCAAATTAATATTAATTTAATCAGCTAGTTGAGTGTTATTTAGTTATATTGATAATCGTTGTGTTCACCTCTGCTTGGTTAATCGATAGCCGTTTTCTTGAACGATGTAGTCAAATAAGCTAGCCGGATCAATGACCAACTACTATAACAAATTATTAGTAAAAAAATACATTTTTTTTTCTTTAGAACACGTAAAAACACCATTACTAGTAGTATATAAATGTCTACTAGATTGATTTGTCTAAGGAGTATACTTAAATAAATGCCAGCACGAGTATAATCAAGCGGTTCAGATGGTGAAATGTAGAATTCGTTAACTTAGTTTTACAAACAATTTTTAACTAACCAAAGTAAAGTTTTCGTTCTACGTTTCTATAACAATTTTATTTTATCACCGACGCTTTTTTTATCTCTTCGAAAAAGCATGTTTTATTGTTTGTACTTAAACTAAGTTTTATTTGTTTTTTTCACAATAACTATAGCATGAATAAAATGCACACTTTAAACATCACTTACTATTAAGTTTCTCTACACATGACGTAAAAGAAAAAAACTTTCAATAACGGAATTTTAATATCTCTTTATTCCTTTTAGAACTGAATTTCTCAGAGTTGAGTTCCACAGATATCTAAGTGAGTTGCATAGCTGTAACGCCTGTTCAACTTAATAACACCGCAGACAACGCGATGTCGCTGATAATATTGCTACGTCTCAAATGCTCACCAAGCGACATCCTATATGTTTTATTCATATCAACTATTTTATTTAAGTTCCCATTTCACATATAAAAATATTCCACGTTCAATGAATAAGTCTTTCGTTTGTGGGCTTTTATTTTGTTTCTTTAAATAAAATTTAAATATATTTTCAAGATAAATTAAATTAAACTCGTGAGTTTTATTCATTTTAATTCATTTGATGTAGTTTATGTACTGTACATAATAAAGTTGAGATGAATTTTCAATGAGTTTTCAATTTTGGAATATCTCGTTACCTAATATTATTCAAGTGCCTTTATCGCCTATATTTGTTCAACATCTAAGTAATCTTTGACTGCTCTCTAGTTGAGATATCTATAACTCCCTCGTGGTTCTGTCGCCAACTTACGTTCACATCGAGTTAATTTCACGACGTCTGATAAATTGTCTAAAGGTTAGAGGTGCAAGCGTTTATTCGTTTTTAATGGTTCTGCAAAACTGTTCACTCTTTTTACCTACACTGGATAGACTCACTCAGTAATCAACTATAAAAGCAAACTACATCTAGATATAACAAATTTACCGTTAATTTTTCAACTAAATATTCGCGTTTTATTTCCTATTATATTCTTCGACTAGCTGAATTGAATTTAAATTGCTTGGGAGCTCAGTTGATTCTGATAGTAACAATACATTTTTAGTGGCGCAAAAATATCGCGGCAATAAACAAAATCCCTAGTGTAAAATATATGTATCAGGCTTCATCCACGTTTGATTTATTTCCTTTGTGGTGCCGCCAAAGCGTTTTGAAAGCTTTTGTTAAATAAAGAAAGATGAACACGCTAGATGGGAAATATGTTCTGAAACTTAATTACTTTATTACTCGAGGTGTAGAGTAGATCTGACTCCGAAGCAATCTCGATAACAGGTAGGTCCAATACAAGGAATTTGCATATTCATATTCGTAGTGTAATTTTGAAGTCAGTCTATAAAGCAAGACAGCTTTGTTACGTGAGAACTAAATTTAGCCAAATGTTCCTAAAAGTAAAGATGCACTGTACGTTATCTTTTGTATTTCCAACCTATCACGGAGTCAAAAACAATTTTAAAATTTAACATTTTAAGCTTTGTTTACGTAATAACAGGGTTTCAAATTGGTAAATTGTATCGTGAACTTACAGTGAATATTTTTAAGGAGAAAAGGCATTGCGTGTTCGTGGCGTAGTAACTGCAGAACTGAATAAGTAAATGCCTGGTATAAATCAAGTTAATTGCGTCGGAGCACCTCCTTGTATGAACCAGCAGCCTTCGAGTACAGTTTTCGATGGACTACATTTACAATCCCCTTCCGGAACCAATCTATCCTGGAGATACATTGATTTATGTATAAAGCCAAGAAAGAGTTTTATGTATTTTGCATTATAACTCAACAATTATCAAATTTAACGTACTTTCAGTAATCTACTTGTGACGTATTTAAAAAATATTAATTTCTAATCTAATTATTAATTAAAAACAATAAAATGGAAAGAAATACGGTTTGAAAAAATAGCTGCAATTTATAATTATTGAATCTAAGTTTTATGAAATAACTAACAATATAGATTCATATATCTAATTTGGACGTTCCAAGAGGAGACGAAACACTAATTTGGTAAAGTTGAAAACTAATAATGTAACCAGTGCAGAGCTCAGAACAAAAACTGCGAGCATCTCCTTGAACTTGCCCACATCGCTCTCAACTTATATACAATTTATGTTCAGCCTGCGAAATTACTTTACCTAACAATAGTATGAAACACATGCACCGACTGAAAAACATATCCAACATATTAAATCGTATATTCGTATACATCATAATCTCCAATGTATTAAAAATTATATTGCACAGAAGCAAATAATTCATTTAATATAAAATTTATTATAAACTAGCTGTGCCCGCGACTATGTCCGCGTGGAATTTAACAAAAACGTTATTGTTCAGTTAGTAGAGTTATAAAATAAATAAATTTATAGAATAAAAGTAGCCTAAGTATCCTTATTACATCAGCTGATCTGCCAGTGAAAGTCCCGACAAAATCGGTTCAGCCGTTTCAGAGATTAGCCGGAACAAACAGACAGACAGACAGACAGACAGATAGGCGGACAGACAGACAGACGACATTTTAAAAAAATGTTATTTTGGTATATTTACCGTGTATACATTCATATGTATTTAGTAAAAAACGGTTATTTTAATATTACAAACAGACGCTCTAATTTTATTTACTTGTATAGATAATCATATGACAGAGATATGTAAGTATTATATGTTCATTGGAAATGTTTATTTATTAGCAATAGCGGTGTTTATTTTAGAAAAAAATGAGTGAAATAAGAAAATAAATCAAGTAAATTATTTCGTAACTTCTAAAGTCTGTCATTGTAAAATATTTATTGTATTATTTTATTCTTTTATATTTAATATAAATAAGGTGCATTTGAAAAAACCTTAAGAATTAACCAATACAAAATATCGTTATATCGTTTCTTTTATTTTAACTCCTATTCGACCTTCATTTTTTTTAATATTACAACTAACCATATTCCCCATATACCCGAAATTTGAATCAAATACGTAATATGTTAAATATTTCACATAACGAATATTTTCTTTCAGAGCTTTATATACTGGTACGTAACACAGCGCAATTTTACCACTCGAAGAACAGAATTATGAGATGAATGAGTACAAAATGGAACTTGAACTTGTCTTATATAAAATGAATGTACATGAGAAATTAGAACTTAGCCCGTTCATAAATACTTTCGAGTAATATCACAACTCGCTTCATTAATCAACACGTTATCACTAAGACGAAATTGTATATACATATTTTTGTATTTAAAATCAATATTGTATGTGAAACAAAACACGCAGATTATGCTTTAAATCCGACACAAAGCTTAATTTAAAATAGGTATGGTCATTCGCATGTACAAATTGTTAGCGTTATTTATTACAGTGTATGACAACATTTGATATATCGGACCGATTCATTTGTTCTAAACGTTGTGGACAGTTTCAATTTTCAATATTAACATGGTTCACAGCATCTAAATTATTATAAAATCGGTATTATATGCGTTCTATTAAAATTTTAATTGCACAATATATAAATACGCCAAGTCATTTCGCTTGAGAGTTCTTCTATAAAGTCTTGTTTCGCTTATTATTAAAAGTCATTATTAATACTCGTATATATATAATCCTCAAGGAGAAGCTTAATAAATCAAATAATGTGTTTATGTATTCAATACAAAGTCAGCTTTGACAATTGGAAACAGGCCTTAAACTAAAAAATAAAAAACATTCTAAGAATTGTGTTGCAATAAATACGTTCTCCTGTACAATTTTCACACACAGCAATAACCCTGCTGACTTTGTAGTGTTTCGTAGTGCGTTCATTATGAGTGTAATATTTTATGATGATAAAAAATGTTTGAAAATGAATTTTTCTAAGTTTGTACTAAAAATAAATTACTATCTAAAGATTATTCAGTGCAGGATTGGTGCAACAGTCACAGCCATGTATTGTGCCTGTTGCGTTGGCGGTTGCGGGTTCGACCCCGCACATGATAAACATTTGTATTGGCCATACAGGTGTTTGCCGTGGTTTGGGTGTTTTTGCAGACCTTGTGGGTCTCCCCACCGTGCCTCGGAGAGCACGTTAAGCCGTCGGTTCCGGTTGTTATCATGCACACCTGATAGCGATCGTTACTCATAGTAGAGAATATATCCGCTAACCCGAATTGGAGCAGCGTGGTGGATTAAGCTCTGATC
The DNA here is from genome assembly GCF_905220565.1 of Melitaea cinxia. Classification (NCBI taxonomy): domain Eukaryota; kingdom Metazoa; phylum Arthropoda; class Insecta; order Lepidoptera; family Nymphalidae; genus Melitaea; species Melitaea cinxia. The sequence goes on along the minus strand of NC_059394.1, from coordinate 8,766,698 downwards.
CTTCTCCTGCATGGGGAAAGAGGCCTATGCCCAGTAGTGGGATATTACAAGCTGAAGCGAATAGGATTATATTAATGGTTTTCTGATTAATGATCTTTTTATTTAGTTACACTGTATTTCATGAAAGATATTACCAATATTTTATTAAAATATAGTTTCTTTAAAGTAACTGAAAAGTCTTTTTCGATTCTTCTCTGTAGACTCTATATTCCGAATCGGCGGTAGCTTCACTTATAAGCATAATTTAAATTTTAATTTGTAAAATGAGGTTTTGAAGGTATTTTTAAAGCTTATGTAAAAAAAAAGTTGATTTGATTTTGACCTTTTTTCTCAATCTCAGGTTATTTAGATATTAAGTTGTACTGTACTTGAATTCATAGTCTTTACGCGAAAGAACGGTAAATATGTATCCAATAAACCACGCTGTTCTTCTATATGTTGGTAATTATTATTAATATTTTAATATTCCTATAGTGTTCCTATAGTTTTAAGTTATTTTGGTAACAACCGAGATGTTTTATGTATTATCTGATATTCGATTAGAAAACACTAGACAACCAACATCTATTTAATTTTTTTTTGTATAATATCTATCTATCTATGTATCTATGGCCCTTACATCTATAGCAGATGTTTTAAGCAGTGTTTGTTTCCTTTGTTCACTTCCGTTGCGCACTTGTTTTATAATACATCATAATCATCGTCTTTTCAGTCTATCACAGTCCACTGCTGGACATAGGCAAGGTCGCACCAAAAACGGCGTAAACTCATGTTCTCTGTGACCGCAGGGCTTGCTTTGTTGCACCGAAGACGCTGCTGCCCGTCTTCAACCTGTGAATGTCAAAGCCAGCAGTTGGATGTTTATCCCGCAATCGGTCGGCTTTTTAAGTAAAAATGCGGTAGTGGAACTGTGTCATTCCCTTAGTCTCCTCTGTAGCCACACAGCGGAGTACAATAAATATGTAGTTGGAATTAAATCTGCCAACTGTTGGGTTTAGAAGACGTTTCACACCCCATCGAAATAACTCTAACAATTGTCAATGGTGCAGTTGTAACAAAAACGCAATTATATTTAATCGAATTTATCTATTTATTTTTGGGCCAAACAGATTAACAGTTTTCTAAAAACAGGAATACGCCCGCATCCTGCTTATTATTCTTATCTGGATTTGACAGATCCTGATATTCACTTACAGTGAATACTATCTAACACACGTAATCCTTGATGTTTATCCTTGTACCTAGACATTAGAATAATTGCTAAAAGAAACAATTATTTCACTGATACTGATAATTTTAAGCATTTCTCGGGGTTCGTTACGTTAAAAGAAATATATATTTATAAATTAACTTGACATAAATGGCCTCTGGTAAGATGATAATCTCTCTTAAGATATGAAACTCTCCCTAAACCGGGCTACGATAATAATCATCAACATGACCCATGCAAACCCGTAAACGCTAGTGCAACATATGATTGATTTGACCATCGCAGTATCCTTTCAAGTCATGGAATAGAAATTATAACCTTCAGCAATGTATTTATCACGACAATGCCAAAACACTACATATAATTTGAAAGTTTTAAAGGCAGACAAAGTGTTATAAAGCATCAAAGAGTGAGTACTTTACTCTAAGAGCAAATTTTGTATTCAACTTGTCAAATGCTCTTAGTAAAAAGAGTGTAGGTTTTAAAGAGCACGACAAGTCGTGTGTAACTGAAGTAGTACATGAATTACGTAATACTTTTGATCTCCTTAAAGTCAAGTAATTTTTTATGATCCCAGTAAGTAATTTTTACTATTACAATTACTTTTTGTGTTTTTTTTTTTAAATAAATTAAATACTCATTAAATAAAGATTGATTCGCTTAAAAATTCTACAATGGTATAAAATACATAAATGTTATATTTTATACATATGAGGTAGGTCTGTCTTTTGATAAGAGTTTCATATAAATATATATATATACATATATATTCAAAACGAGGAAAAGTACTTAGGACATGATATATTTCTTTTATTCTTTATACATTCAACTTAAAGGTAAAGGTAAATTTTTATACGTTTTTTTTTACACAAAAATTCTGTAAAGAAAAATCGTTTACAATAATTTTCTATAAAATTCATTTCAAATGGTGACTATCGAAATTAACGTTTAAAATGTATTTATTTTATACAGTTTTGGGTATATTGCTGAAGTCTTGTCTGATAAATTATGTTATTGTTTAGCTCGATAGATTTCATCATTACAAAAATTAATCAAAAATAACCTTCATTTAAGTCCTTACTGTTAATAAAATCACCTTAAAAATTTAAATTACGTATTTGTGAGTAAAAGTCGAATGTGCATAATTATGTTAACAATAATGATGATGAAATGTATGAAAAACCTAACCATTTTATATCACTCTTACTTTTTAAATCTATTTAACTCAGTACAATAAATATCATAAAATATTGCAAAGAACATTCGGATGTATTCGAGTCGCGACAACAAATCCGGCTCATGATTGCATTATTAAATTTGAGGTCGTTTCATTGCATTATAATGCTGTGACTGTGTAAGGATTCATTTTATTGTGATTCGTCTAGCATTTTGTAGCGCTATTTTAATAATATTTCTTATTTTATTATTCAAAAATATTTTTCATTTTTGTATTTATTTTCGAATAGATTTTTAAATTATTTTTAGTTCTGTCACAATTTGTAAATTGAAATATCTTACTATTCATACTAGTACATTTACTTTTACTCATTCGTACTCGATGCCCATTATGAGCTATGTTTATTTTCTGCACCAAATTAAAATATGCCTTATTAATTTACAATTTTTTTTTAACTCACTAACGAAATGAATAAATTAATAAAAATAAATTTATAAGCTTTTGTACATATTTATTTTTATTTTTTTTTCCTACATATTTTTATGTTACATGTATTGTTTCTGGTTGTACAATAAGAATATTTGTATTTGTAAATAACATCATTTAACTCAGTGCCATCGCGGAATTCGGAAATCCGAAAAAGTGGACTAAAATTGAAAAAGGAACGAGACAGCAGAGAGTGGGGTCTTAAAGCTTTATTTTCATTTATTGACTTTTTGTCCCGTGACCTGAAACCCATATAGTGATATTTTAAGTTAAATTACATGGTTAAATATATTAGACTCACATAGAACATTTTATACTATATAATTATTTTTTTTTATAATTTATTTGGAATATTAAAAATTTGCTAACTGTTATTTTCTGTAGGTACTTAGTAAATTTTTAATGTTCAAGCAAATACTCTCTTCCATCTAAGGACTTTGAAGTGTACAGGAATAGAAAAATAAATAAATAAGATATACATATATTGGTATTAAAATAATGATGTTAAAATTCTAATCGTGTAGTAAATTGTGCATTTGATAGCTTTATAAGTTGGTTGTCATTAATTTGAACACTTTTCTAATTAAACCCTTAGTAAGTGAGTCAACCTATTACAGATATTACAAAACCTATAAGTTGATTCGAGGCCAAAACATTTTGTGCCTTTGCAACACGCACAATTCAAGCTATCGTAAAGTTTAGCCACCAAGCTACTTTAATGCAAATTCGTAGATAATATCACCAGCAATATAAAAAATTCGTTATAAAATAATGTGTTTTATAATGCGAAAATTTTGTATTCAGTAGTAGGTTAAAGATTATGGATTTTTCACTAGCTTTTAAGCATCTAAGTGTATATACGGAATCACATTTATGAGAAATTACTTGCCGGGCATGTGATAATTTTCGTTAATGTAATTAAATTATTTTAAAGTATTTTTAAATAATAAGAATAGAATAATGTATATTATAAGTAATTAAGTTGTCGAAATAATCACCAACGAATTAGGAAAATTTATCTTAGACATTCGTGAATACAAATAGTGACACCTTTTTCGGCTAAACAAAACTAACATCAAAATACGCTACTGCTACAATCTGAGTGTGAAGCAAGCAGTTTCCTACTTTAGCAGTTTTCCAGAACATGTAGTTCCTGAAAATTGCGCTAGATGGCGCTTTTTCGAATCTTAAAAGATTATGGAACTACCATGTAGCAGACTAACGATAATAAAACTATAACATTATTGTATAGATGGCATTGTTTTTAAAAGCTGTTATTTTGTACGAAATAAGAACTACAACAAAGTAGTCAAAAACAACGTATTTTTTTAAATATACTGTAGATGGCACAGTTTTAAATTTTTTGTCTTATTTTATTGGAAAACACTTGACAGAAGATATAATTGCTAAATTTATAAACAATAAATTAAATTAAATAAATACGTACGTGTAGAAAATGAGTAAAAATCGGAAATAAAACTGCAAATGAAAAACTGTAAGCATAATATATTTTACTTCAACAACAATTAAATAATTGTGTTACTTATTTATATATTATATTTTTTATACAAAGCGGTAATATAAGTCACGAATTGTTATCAGCGTATGTAATGCGTAAGGTATTCTGTAATTATAAGCAATTTTAAATTTATCATTAACCATCACCTATTAAAAATACACGTCATAAATTTAGTTTTTCTTAAACACAGGCCGAAAATACTCTACAGAAATTTTCGAAATGTGGCAGTGTCAAGTGCAAATCTTAGACATGAGTTTATACGAAACGATAGTTTGTAATTAAGCTATTCTCAATTAAACTAATCCAATAAAATGTAACTCATGACGGATTACGCTTAGTGATAACAGGAGCACGAACAAACAAATTGAATAGACGACAACTGCATAGATATTGTATCGCTTCGTAAGTGATTTATGTACAGAATAAAAATAGTTGAGCACTGTACTGTCTGGTGTAAAACAAAAATGGGTTTTCGATAAAAGTGCGATATTGAGATCTATTGATCAGGAATAGGGCTTATGAAGACGTCCTGCAATGTTTGTTCTTTCATCTATACACTCCGAGTTTTGTGTATACGTCTCGTAATGTAAACTCTCGTAAACTTCTCATGTCTTGTTTCCATAGCGTGTTTGGTAGATTGGATTTGTTCGCCTGCATGCTAATAATCGTATACACCAGTTGCACGTTACATACGTGCAATTGGTGAAATAATAATGTTTTCACTTTTGTTTGTTAATCAGCGAGTAATTAATTTCCTTTTGTCTCTACTTAGAGTACGCACACTCATCTAAAAAAATGAATTATTTAAAAAACAATTAATACAAATAGAGTAGAACAATAGAATGTCGAAAAGACACGTTCCTTTTAAACTAAATAACATTTCATTATGTTGACAACAAAACAAAAGTATCCCATATAATATCTTTATCTACTATATTAAACGTGTATAATGCTCTGATATTTTACTAATGTTTTTATTTAACAAAACTACAACACATGAACTAATCATAATATATATAACATAAATAGTTAGTATTGATTGCCCGATTTCTTACCAAAACAGGTACATGTATGGGTTTTTCGAAAACTGCCTTCCTCGGTGTTGTTTCCTAAAAAAGGATTAAGAAAAACGTTTACTTATTCGTCAAAAAGTTGACGAGCATTGCAGTAATAGCAAGTAGGGTTGTGTTTTGAGCGCGTTGCTCTCTTGCTTGTGTAAAACTTATTCATTACCAGTCTCTGTCAATGAACTTTGCCCAATAGAATATTTTTACCACCGTTAACTTATACTTTTTTTAAGCTCAATCTAAAAGAAGCGACTATCAACATGTTACCCAACTTGGTTCACCGTTATTACTTTCAAAAAGCTAGTTTCACATGCGTATCATTTTATGTTTTTTTTTTATATAACTGAGTCAGCAAACAAGTGTACAACTCACCTGATAGTAAGTAATTATCGTACCTATGGACGTCTGCAATACCAGAAACATCGCAAGCGCATTGCCGACCCTATCGCCAATTCCCCCCAGAATCTCACCTTACACACCAACAGGAACACAACACTGCTTAAAAGAATTATTATTTAGCTGTGATCTTCTGTAAGGTCGAGGCACTACCTCACTTAAATAGGTGTAAATATGTACAGGTAACTCTAAATAGCACCTACAGAGCACTACATAGTTTTTTGTTTAAGTTTTAAAATATTACATTGACGACGCGTTGGCGCAGCGGTCACAGCGCTGGCTATTGCGCTGGCCGGTGCGGCTTTTATCCCCAATCACGACAAACATTTGTATTGGCCATATAGATGTTTGTCGTGGTTTGGCCGTTTGTGCTTGTGTATTGTGTGTGTTTCCAGACTTCCAACACAGGAGAAAATCCTACTTGAGGCTTTTTAGTGTGAAGCGTTTATTACATTTTAATTTATATGAATAAGTAATATAATGTCATCACAAATATTTTATAATACATTTCAAATTGTGTATTCTTGCGTACAAACAATATGTGAACACTTCTAAAGAAAAACAAAATCCTTTAAGAAGTCTTATGAAATGAGTTCGTCCAACGGGGTTGTGTGAATAATAGCTGCGAAAGTAGGCGACGATTCGGCGAGACGGTGTAAATTGGTAAAGTTAGAAACGCGGTTGCAATTTTCGCTGCTGTATAAAATATTGTCAGTGCAGACTTAGAGCGCTGCGATGGATGCGCTCAGTTTGGCTTTTTGTCACGTTCCGATATGGCAGACGCCGATTGTGTTTCAGTATTGCTTTTACTTTGGGATATCGTTCATTTCACGTGAAAACTTTAATTGAGAAGATTGAATATCTCGCAAAATGTTCTACCTGTCTTTTTATTATTTCATAATTGTAATTCAAAATTTGATTACGACGTTGTTGTTGAGATTGCAGTTTTTACTTATACATACGAACGAGTTTGCAGAATTGTAATATAACGGAAACTATATATATATATATATGTGTGTGTGTGTGTGTGTGTGTGTGTGTGTGTGTGTATTTATACGTATATTTATTTATTACTACTTTATTGCACAATACATTAATATTTTTTATAAAAGGCGGGCTTAGTGCTAAAAGCATTCTCTTCCAGCCAACCTTAGGACGTACAAGAGCGGATGTATATAGATAAATGTCGGAAGCGGAAGTATAAATTTTTTGTTGTCAAAAATAATTCTGAGGCAGTAACCTTTTTTATTTTATTTTTTACTTATTTTAGATAATTTATTTTTCTCTCTGCTGATAAGACCATTGTATCTACTAACAAAAGCGAAATTGTTGGGTAAAGTCAAATGGACTACGGAACATAGTCTAATTAAAAAAAAAACGTTATGCTCATTTCTGAGCTTATACTGAAAATATTTGATCCAGTTTTCCCCATAGAACTTCACACGGAAGCCAGTTCTGAAGGTTACGGCGTAGTTTTAATTCAAAAACATGTTCATATTCCTCACGTA